>NC_138824.1:43939387-44558387 GCF_965183815.1 Platalea leucorodia | reverse complement strand
AGGAAAAGAGGGGGAAGCACAAACTTCAGACTTACTGAATCAATTAAATGTTTGAAATTAAATTTCTCTCTTAAAGATGAGAAAGTTGACTGAAGGAGGCAAGATTACTCCTTCTGTGTAGTTTAATATACTAGTAACTTATGAAATAATGGTCTCAAATACTTACTTTTGAACAAACAATATTGCTTGATGTGCATGTGTGTCTGTGTATATATTTGTATGTATGTATATTGTTTCTCAGGGTCATTTTGTAAAGAACTTGGGAAGTGCTGGAGATAAAGAGACCGAGACAGAAGTTCTTTTGCTTGAACATGATGTCCCTCATCAGCCTTTTTCCCAGGGTGTCCTTAGTTTCCTACCAAAAATGCCATGGAGCATTACAGAACAGGTAATAATTTTTAAATTATTGTAATAATTACTGTGCCTTCTCCTTCAAATCAAACTGTGACATTCTTGGATATCCCAGCACACCAAAAACAGAGGAAAAAATGCTGTCCAAAACCATTTTGTCTTAGGGTGGACTTTCATCTGGATTTCCTGTGGAAACAAGGCCTCTGCAAGTTCTTAGGTTTTGGCTAAAACTGTGTTTGTTAGGGATAGACATTTTAAGATAAAAAACATATTGCAGGTTTCATTAAATAATGAAAATATTAAAAAAGGGGTTTTTTTTTGCAAAGGAGAGAGACTGCATTTCAAATAATTGTAAGATCATCCCTAAGAGTTTTTCATCTTGCTAAATAGCTTTTTAACCAAATGTGGCAGTCTGTGTCATCACTAAAATAGTCTGAGGAGAGGAGACTTTAATATATCCCGCTATAATCTAGTGAAGTAGAGAAAGAGAAATTGGTGTTTGCAGAATTGTTCATTTTAAGTGCTGTTAGGGAATTTCAGGTTCTCCCCAGTAGCTTAAATATGGGAAATCATTGCTTTAGAATGCATGGAAAAATGTCATCAGGGAACAATTTGAGCATGATATGTTTTTGTTTTGGGCTGGGCTAGTTTTTTTTGTTTTGTGTTGGGCTGGGATCAGTGTTTTTGTTTGTGCATTTTGTGTATTTTAATTTCTTGGAGGTGGACTACTTTTATTACCTACTCTTATTTCTTTTGAACATGGAAACTGAAGGAGGGATCTTTGTGTAAATCAGCTGTGTAAAAGTCAGTTGTCTAGTCTAAGATACCTATCTGAGATCTTTTTGTAGCAATCATACAAAGGTAAATACTTCCATAGTGTGCAGTTCCTTTCAATGCTCTAGACATATAAGCCTTAGAAAGCTAAAGCTAGTTGAGAGCAATGATATCCTAAACAATTTGTCCAGCTGGTCATCAGTCAAAATTTCACTTAAAAAGTCTTGATTCCTGGTCCTGCTAATTCTTAGATCATGAAAAGATTGTGGTTTAATTCTTAGATCATGAAAAGATTGTGGTTTAATTCTGTTTATCTTCCTGTTTGCTGCAAAACAGGAAATTTTTCAATACTTGATCATCTTCTGTCTTAGTTTTTCTATCACTGTAGTTTCCACATGTCTGTTTTGATCTTATAAAGAAATATTACTGCAAATCTTGTCCTAAGACAAAAAAAAAACCACTCCGAAAATACTTGGTTGCTTTGGAAAATCTTATGCAAAGTGCATTCTCAAATGATCATTTTTACTTTGATATGGAAGATGTTCTTGAAAACAAATTTTTTTTTTTTTTTTTTTTTTTTATTTCAGGATATGAAATACAGGGAAGACTTAAGGCATCTGTGTGTTTGTAGTGTTGATCCTCCTGGCTGTACAGATATTGATGATGCATTACATTGTAGAGAAGTAGAAAATGGAAATATAGAGGTATTGTTTCCTTTTTTTTGATCAAGCCAGTCATTTATTTATTTACTTCTTCCTTTATTTTACAAACAGTGCAGTGGTGGTAATAGTAAATGACATGAACAAAGCTCCAGACCTGTTGTAAAAGAAATTAATGGTGTTTGCACAACTGTGAGATGGTAATAAAGAATGGGAGTTGATTTGCATTACATCAGTGTCAGAAGCAGGAATTTAATGTGATCTAAATTCACTCTGCTTTTTCTGCTCATTTGGCATGGGAAATTAACATAGAATTTATTTACTGCTTTAGCTAAGTGTAAACATGGATATCTACAGCTAGGATAAGGAACTATCAGTAGAAAAAGTGAAGCTACTGCTGTAATGCCTAAGCAATAATTATTTTATGTAAAAAAAAAAAAAAAAAAAAAAGGCATTAAAAAGCTACAGACTTAACACCAGCTGTCTACCCCCTTATAAGGATCTAGAGCACAAGTCTTTTGAGGAGTGGCTCAGGGAACTGGGGTTATTTAGCCTGGAGAAGAGGAGGCTCGGGGGAGACCTTATCGCTCTCTACAACTACCTGAAAGGAGGTTGTAACAAGGTGGGGGTCGGTCTCTTCTCCCAGGTGACAAGCGATAGTACAAGAGGAAATGGCCTCAAGTTGCCCCACGGCAGGTTTAGGTTGGATATTAGGAAAGACTCCTTCACTGAAAGGGTAGTCAGGCGTTGGAACAGGCTGCCCAGGGAAGTGGTTGAGTCTCCATCCCTGGAGGTATTTAAAAGATAGGTTGATGTTGTGCTTAGGGACATGGTTTAGTGGTAGATTTGGCAGTGTTAGGTTAAGGTTGAACTTGATCTTAAAAGTCTTTTCCAGCCTAAACGATTCTATGATTCTATCTGATTTAGTCAGGTTTTCTTCATTATAAATTAATTTGTAATTGTAATAGCAGAGTGTGCCAAAATGGAAAGCCTAGCAAACAGAAAAGCAAAACCAAATTTGCAGCGAGCCTTGAAGAAAATGAAAGAGGTTGTTTGAGCTCCCAGGCAAGAAGAGTTGCTTTGGTAATGAGTATAATTTCCCACTTAATGTACTCATGCCCTTATTTTGCATAATTGTTGCAACTATTCATTTTTTTAATATCAGTATGATAGGTTTTAACTATTCTTATTACTAAATATAGGAGCTGCTGAAGGGAGCTGGGAATGGGTAAATTGGGTTGTAAATAAAAACTTGAGAAAGTTTCTTTCATGTTGAGAACTATTTCTGTTTCATAAGATGCATAATATGGTACTTGTTTTTTAGGTTGGTGTACATATTGCAGATGTCAGTCATTTTATTCGCCCAGGAAATGCTTTGGATGAGGAGTCAGCAAAAAGAGGAACAACAGTATATCTGTGTGAAAAAGTAATTGTTTTCTGTATAAAAACCTTTTTGGTACAATTAAGTGGTTGGATTTTTCATTGCTTTCCTCTTTTAATTCTTGGTAGTAGAGACATTATCTCTAAGGGAAAAAAAGTAGTAGACTCCTTTGGGCTGCACGTAATTTGCCTAAAACTATCAAAATGAAGGTGCTTTCTGTCATTCAGCCTGCGCAGCAAGAGGAATAAATACTTTTTTTTTTTTTTTTTTTTTTTTAATCCATTATCTGGAGAATATCTCTTTCAACTCCTGTTTGAAGCATTAATAACATGCAGTTCTGAAACAGGACTACTGTTTTAATATTGATCTGAAATTGCAGAAGTGGCCTGGTTTTGCTTTTTCCTTTTTTTTTTTTTTTTTTTTCTCGTGGTAGCTAAATCTCTGTTGTTTCCTATGATTTGTATTCATTACAACTGTACAGTTAGTTCTGTTTGTTTTAACTTATTTCTCACAAACCACAATTTCTTTTCAGAAATAACTTACTAAAAAACTGATAAGTAAAATGGATCTTTGAATGAATTTCCTCTAAAGTAGCTTACTTCTCTTTCAGAAATCTGAGCTTTCTTAGCAAAAAAAATAAAGTAATAATTATTTCCAAACTTTTAGTATATTAAAAATCAGGAAATTAAAATACATACTTATAACCAGTTATTATTCTTTACTTTGCAGAGGATTGATATGGTTCCAGAGTTACTTAGTTCCAATTTATGCTCCCTGAGATCTAATGTGGACAGGTATATGTATATGATCCATACTTTGATCCTGACAAGAAACTCCAGATATTTATATGTGGATTTTAACAGATTTTTTTTTCCCCCCCTTCTCCCTCTCATAGGCTTGCATTTTCATGTATATGGGAGATGAACCATAAGGCTGAAATTCTAAAAACCAGATTTACAAAGAGTATTATTAATTCCAAGGTTAGTCACATAAATATTATTATACTTCTGAAAAAAAGCTGGAGACCTTTTTATAAAAAGAATGATCAACAGACTTGATAATAAAGTTTTCTTCTTTCTGTTTATTGATTTATATTTTCTTAGAATTAGAAAATGATGCTTAAATTCTAAAAATAAAGAAAATCTTTGATTCTGCCCTGTTCTTTTGAAACTCTTAAGGCAATGTTTTTTGTGTGGTTACTTTGTTATGCTATTTCATTTAAAAAGTATAAATGTATTGATACATATATAGGACATGGTTGTTATATACTGGTTGTTATATATCAGCTACTCATAATTCTCAGTTAAATTCAGTGGACTCTGTAGATATTTAATATATTTCTGAAAATTAGACCTCTATTGTATAAAATAGATCCATGATCAGCATAAAAAAACCCACTGTAAATACATGGTATTTCTTAGTATCTTGCATAGATCTGTCCTGTTTTGTCCATCATTCTTTGAAAATGACATGTATTTAGTCGTTGAATGTAAAGCTTTCTATTGTTGTGAACGAACTTTGACAGCAAACTGCAGTTTCTGCAAGACAGAACTGTTTTTCTTTTCAGTATTCAATTATGTATCATGATGTCTCTTTTTTTTGTTTTTTAAACCTCTTCAAGGCTTCTCTTACATATGCTGAAGCACAGATGAGAATTGATTCAGCAACTATGAATGATGATATTACTACCAGCCTACGTGGACTAAACAAATTAGCAAAAATTCTGAAAAAGAGAAGAATTGATAATGGGTAAACTGTGCAGTGTCCCTGTCACCTTTTTTCCTGCTTTTTTCCTGGCTGTTCTTTGCTGTCAAACTGTATAATGGTCCTTTGTGTCCATTTTTCCAGTGAAAATCTTTTGAAAGAGAAGTATTTTGCCATTTCTATTTGCATAAAAATGCCTATCTTCATTTCACCAAAAACATGAACTTGGGATGTTAACTTTTCCTTCACAAGATCAATCAATATGGATCTCCTACAGTCATTATAGAAACAAAACTAGGGGAGTAGCATTTGAAATTTTAGGAGCTAATATTGATGTGTGTCAGCATCATAATTTTGGCTAATTTGAACATTAATTCCACAATTGTATTTTTAATTTCTGCTAATTTTTAAAATTTCTGCTAGTTTTAAGTTAGTTTCATGATAAACCCAGATGTTTTGGACAGGCCTGCAACTCAGCTGCTGTTTCTGCTTTACTGTCATTCATTAGTACCACTTACTGTCTTCCAGAGCCTTGACACTTTCCTCACCAGAAGTTCGTTTCCACATGGACAGTGAAACTCATGATCCTATTGATCTGCAGACGAAGGAGCTCAAGTATGTGTTTTATTTTCCTCAATTAGTTAATTCAGGGCAGGGGTGGCATTAAAGGCATGTTTAAGTAGCAACATTTACTTAATCGTGTACAGAGTTCATATAATAGTGCAGGACAGTCATAGAATCGTAGAATGGTTTGGGTTGGAAGGGACCCTTAGACATTATCTAGTCGAAAGCCTCCTGCCATGGGCTTGGACATCTTTCACTGCATCAGGTTAATCAAAGCCCCGTCCAACCTGCCCTTGAACATTTCCAATGATTGGGCATCCACAACTTCTCTGGGCAAGCTGATCCTAGAAAGAGAACTCCTTTGTATTTTTCTGCACTATTTATGAAGCAAGTTTTGAACTGTATGCTTCATATATGAACTAAAGTCTTTACTACTGATTTCATGGAGCACTAAGGTCCAAACTCTACATCCCACTGGCTTCTCTGTGATGCTTTTCTGCTGGTATTAACAAAGGAGAGAAAGTAGATCTTGGAGTTACAGATTACTGAAACCTTAAGAACAACCGAGCAGTTATTGAACATGTGCAGAGTGATACAGATAGTCTTACTGAGGAGTCTAGAAACAGAGCTACTGATTCAATTTCTGAAGCTAGATACTTACTTCCTCTCATACTACTACTTAGTTTCTGTGCTAAAATCTACACTTAGTTATGTATACTGTCATGGTTTATGGTGTGCAACATGGTGCTTTCAAACTTCATATGCACAATATTTGAACAGTTCTCTTAGGAAGAAATCAAAAGGCTTATCTGTTGGTCTTTTGGGGCATTTTAAAGAGCATTTTTCTTGAATATAATTTGTTACTTTAGAATATTTTAGGTTTTTTCCTTCTGACTCAGTATTTGAAACTTAGTAAATAATTGTTATGTTTTCAGTCTTAAAAATGTTTGCCTAAATGTATCAATGTCCAAAACCACTAATTACTGTTATATAACATATATATATAACATATATATATATATAATGTTTATTCATTTGGCACTCAAAGTAAATATATAATGTAATGCTTTTCTAACAATACAAAATATTTTATGTTGATAGAGAAACAAATTCCATGGTTGAAGAGTTCATGTTGCTTGCCAATGTCTCTGTAGCACAAAAAATTTACGATGAGTTCCCAGAGTTTGCCTTGCTCCGGAAACATCCTGCTCCTCCCCCATCAAATTATGACATCCTTGTGAAGGCAGCAAAGTCCCAGGCAAGTTTTTACCATGCTAATTAAGTGAATTAATTATAAAAAGCTGTGTTTTCTCTCTGGTTGGACACTTACCCAAGAATAAGGGTTGGAAAGCAGTATTTTGAAAGTGTATCAGCTAAACTTTGAAATTGATGGTACTTGTAGCAAGATACCTGTACCTCTAGGTGAAAGGAAGACTCTTGTGCTTTTTAAAAATCCCTTCTTAGATAAAGAAAGGAAATCACTCTTTAAGTCTTTTGTATTGTAACTCTTGTGTGCTCTGCAATGTTTCTCCTCTCCAAGCCACATGTGATTTTTGAGCCAGTTTTTGGCTCTGGATCACATACATTATTGATGTACTTAAAAATTGATCAGTCACATCAAGTAACATGTCTTTCTTAAAGTCAGGAAGTAAGAAAATGTGTTCATATGTGTTTATAGTTTCCATCCTCTCTGTAGATCAGCTAGAAGTTAATTTAGCCTGAAACAAGTCTGATTTAATGAACAAGTCTGAACTGAAAAATGATTTTTCCAGTTTTAGGATCTTTTATTTGAGCTAAACTTTGAAAAATCAACTTTGTAGACATTGTGATGTGTATTCATATTTCCTTTCCCTTCAACTCCTCTCCTCCTGCCTTTTTTTTTTTTTTTTTTTTAGGGGCAAGAGAGAAACTCCCAAATTCTATCAGTGTAAGATTAATAGATGAGCCCAAACCCAGCCCATTTCATTTTCCATTGCTATAAAACTGGAATAATGATAATTATTTCATTTGTACTCTGAAAATTATTTTTAAAGTACCGTTTTATTTGGAAAGCTAAATTCCTGTGCATAGAGAAATGTTCTTTTAATAAACCAAGGTGACTTTTCGCTACTCTGCAGATGCAGAACCATCACAATTAAGTATTAAAATGCTATATTTTTGTTACTTTTTTAATAAATATGCAATTATTTTACCATAATACAGGCACAATTTGATCCCTAGCTCATACTTTGTTGTCAGTGGTGTGCATGAAGGAAAGAACATACAGCTGATCTTGCAATGAAACTTACTTTGTGTGACTGGAAATTAAAAATTAATTATTTTCACACTACCTGAATTTTTATCAGGGAACATTGGCAAATGGGGAACAAACTTAGTGTCATACAGTACTAGTTTTACAAATCACTTTTTCAAGTACACGTTTTCATTATTTTGTGGAGGACATACAGGAAGGTTGATTACTGCTTACATAGTGCTTGGATGAGAATCTTTGTGTGGCCTAAGTACTTTTTTTTTTTTGCACATCCCTTTTGATTTATTCAATAAAGGGATGGAAAAATCAAACAAAGGAAATAAAAAGCTTGTTAATATTAGCATAAAGTGTTTCTTAGTTCTGAATGGGTGTCTTTTCTGAATTCCTAGGCTACTGACTGCGCTTTTCATTGTTTGCATAGAGTACTAGTAATAACAAGGGGGGGATCTGTGCATGGGTGGATTTTTTTTTTTTTTTTTTTTTCGTAATAGTGGCATTCCTTTGGGTTGTTACTAGGTGTGATACTGGTGCCAGTTGCTAAGATCAGCATGGATGTGGCTGTTGTATTTCTGCTTATACTGTGTTAATATTTGCTAGTAATACCTGACCTTTTTAAATTTTTTTTCCCCTCTTTCCAGAATTTGGAAATTAAGACAGATTCAGCAAAGGCTTTAGCTGAATCGTTAGACAAAGCTGAATCTCCTGCGTTCCCCTATCTAAATACACTGTTGCGAATTTTGACCACTCGCTGCATGATGCAAGCTGTTTACTTCTGCTCTGGAATGGATAATGATTTTCATCACTATGGTTTAGCCTCACCTATTTATACCCACTTTACCTCACCCATTAGAAGGTACTTTTATTTTATGAAAGTTTCAGAGAACAAAAATAAGTGATTTATTTGTGAAGAAATTCTATTTTGAATTGTGGTGTTGTCCATTTAAAACAAAATACTGTTTCTGTTCAGCTTTAGATTTCAGTTGAAACAGCAGTGGCTTTACATGGTGATCCATCTTCATGTAAGCTCCTAGGTACACTCTCTACGACTCCTAAGGTCTAATAAAATTTTTTAAACAGACTCATAAAAATAAGAGGAATACATCCCTAATGTGTATCTCTGGGATAAAAATGCACTTTGGGATCAGTTAGCATTATAGAAGTCAATCAGAGACTGAGGCAGAGTTTGGCCAGTCATTTTTCAGGTGGGAGCTGTGTTTAAATTCTGAGGAGACTGTATTTTACATATAAAAACGTTGCTAATTTGAAACTTGCTACTGTGGCCGTTGCATTGTAATGAAATCGGACATCTTGGAAAATGAGTTGTGTTTTTTTTTTTTTTTTTTTTTTCTTTTAACCAAGAAGTATCTAAGTTTTGAGGAAAATAATTGTTTTCATATTTTGCTCCTTAGAAACATTTCAAGTGAAATCTCTTACAGGTGGATTAAAATTCCTATGCATTTGTGTGGATAATTTGTGGAGCTTCTGGGAGCCCTAATAGTAAATTTTAGTTGCTAACAGATGAATTACAAAGTTCCTGGCTGAAGTTCTAATAAAAGTTGTGTACCAAGAAGTTCAAGTGTGATTATGCTTTGCAGATCAATGGCATTGAAATACCATTCTACACTAAATTTGTCTTGTTCACGGGAAAGAGAAGAGAGAGCAGCTTAAGCTGCCATGGTTAAACGTCATTCTTTAGTCCAAAAATAAAGCTTTGTTTCTTCTTTGTAAACATTCAACAATACAGGCTCTATTGGTGAAATACAGTAAAGAATTCCTCTTATAGTACAGTTCATTCTGGCTCTGCAGAGTGTATCTTTGGTCAGCAAAGAGAGTGGTCTTGAATTAATACAGGGAGTTATCAGCAGACAATCATTATTACAAAAAACTTCTTGATCTATAAGATTTATAAAAACAAAATTATATTCAGAAACTTTTTAATTAAAAAAAGTATGTTTTGATACGTCATTGATCACTTAATCTCATCTATTGCAGGTATGCTGACATAATAGTACATCGACTTTTGGCAGTGGCCATAGGAGCAGACAGTACGTACCCAGAACTTACAGATAAACATAAACTAGCAGATATGTGTAAAAATCTCAATTACCGACATAAAATGGCTCAATACGCACAAAGAGCGTCTGTTGCATTCCACACACAGGTAAGTAGTTCTGAGATGTGAGGATTAACTACAGACAAGTCATGTTGATTTTAAAGGAAGGGAGAGAACATGGAGTTGTGCTTTGTAGAGCAAAGCCAAGCAAGTCTGCAGGAATGATTAAGAATGAGGGCTGCTTCTTTGAGGAAGAGCTTCAATGTTGCATTGCTGGTTCTGAAAAATTTAGAATAATGGGTGTCTTGAGGATTCTTTGTGTTTTTTATAAATATGGTGAATGCTTAATACTACAGTAATGTTATAAACAGTTTATGGGATTTTTTTAATCCGCTTTCAATATATGGTGTGTAATTATCACTAAGCATAGTTTTGTATTTGAATGTTTTTATTTTTTTAAGCCAGTATGTTTGTAATCCAAAAGAGAATGTTCTAGTACTTTTTTTTCTTATTCATGTATTTTACTTTTGTTACAGCTGTTCTTCAAAAGCAAAGGAGTAGTGAATGAAGATGCATATATATTATTTGTAAGGAAAAATGCAGTTGTGGTTCTGATTCCTAAGTATGGGTTAGAAGGAACAGTCTTCTTTGAAGAAAAAGGTAAACCAACACCAACACTGGATTACAACAATGAGGTATGTTTTATAAGGTTTGTTCTTAAATACCTTTAGGTTTTGATTTTGTAAGTGAGCAGAATGACTAAAATCTATTCTAGTTGGATTTAGAAGGGTAAGAGAGGCTTTCCTAAATGCAAGTTTATTAATCTGTAGTAGTAGTGTTACTATGGTTTTTATAAGTCTAAATTAAACAGGTTCTGACAGGAACTGGTTTCTGTAATAGATACTACCAGTATCTAGTTATCCGAGTAAATACCGCAAAAATGTATCTACCGCATACTCTGACACTCTAAACATTCAGGACGGTAATTTGTGTTCATTTTTATTGACATGTAACATTAGTGATTTCCTACAAAAATACTTATTTGTATAAAAATGTAAGACATTGTAAGTAGTGAGTATTTATACAAAATTTGAACTTTCAGGTACCATCGCTTACTGTGGAAGACACAACATTACGTGTATTTGATAAAGTTAAAGTGAACATTATGTTAGATGCTTCCAACATCCAACATCAGAAAATTCGGATGGTGTTGGTAGAACCAAAGGTAAGGCACAAGATTTGTGATTCCTAGAATCATATTACCCTTCAGTAACCTTAAAAAATCAGCACATGGTAAAATTGAAATTTAACCCAGAAGAAAAAAAAACATTTAGCAGCAGATTGTAGCAATTGCTTCATATCTACTCTCAATAAAACACAGGTCTGCTTTCACTGGCTGTTGAAAAGAATAAAGGGCTCTAAATTATATTTCCCTTCTGGGCCCATCAGGGGTATTTCCACTGATGGGAAAGATGATGATTTGCTGAAGTAATTTCTTTTGAATTTCATGGTTCTGTAATCAAATCTCTCTTTTGAAAATCTGCCAAAACTCCGTAGGATCGTCTTTTTGCCTCAGTAAATTATGGCGCAACTGCGATGGGTGGCTCAGAAGGAAACTCTAATTTCTGGCTGTAAATGGCAGTCCTTTCTTACAACTTCCACAATATAAAAATTCTCTCTTGACAGTGTTGTAAGAACTGTAATGTCCTAATAACTGTGTCTGAAGACTTTTCAATTCTAGCTTTGTAGTGCATCTGGGACACTGGGGTTTTCACCTGCTCTCACACCTCAGGCCTGCTGAGTATTTCAAATGCCATTACAAGATTGTGTACTTTCATTCAGTTACATGTGACCTTTTTGGTAAACAGATGCTTGCAGTAGTTGAGTATCTGTAATCATGGAAGAAAAGGAAAACCCCAAATAAGCAAGAGGTCCTTGTTTATACAGTCAAACATTATTCTTTCTTTTCTCTGAGAAATCTGTTTCCAAACACATGTAAATATTCTTATCTTTGAGCTGTTGTCTTAGCTTGAGTTGAAGACAACCTTCATGATGTCAAAAAGCGGGAGTAGATAATGAAATTTGTAGTAGAAAGAAACCTCGCATCCTGCTGTGCGTTCACATGCTGAGCTGCCCATTGCTTGCGCTCACCAACTAGTGTTTGTCAGAGCTGCTGTTGTGGGTGTAACAACTCGGGAACAGTCCTGTTGCAATGACTCGGTCCCCCGAGGGACACGCTTTGTTCGCTGAAAACAGACACAACGTAAGGCTAATGCAAGCTGATTTCCCCCCCCCCCTTCCCTTCTGCTTCTTGTACTAATTTCTGCGAAGGTCTTTGCTCTACAACGAAGCCAATACTATACTTTCAGCTTATCCCTTGATACAGGAATGGCCGTACTGGTTAATCCGAAATTCTGTCATCCTAAACATCAGTTACTAGTCCTCCTTCCTGGTAAGGAACAAGTATAGGAGTAAGATGCGCATACAGTGATCATTCCCTTTGTCTCCATTCAAGGCTTCCAACAATTTACAACTCAAATACTGTCTCACCCAGATACACATCTTTGTGTTCAGTAGACAGAGCCTTGTTCTGTGAATTTAATCGCTTTTTTCCCAGCTTGCACTTCTGACTCCCACAGTGTCTTGTAACAGCAAGTTCCACAGCTCACCATGTATGAAAAAGTACTTAACCTTTGTTTCAAGCATGATGCCTAATACTGTTACTTGATGACATACTGTATTTCCTACACTATGAAAAATAGTCTTTTATTCCTATTTACCACTCTCATGCCACTCAAGTCTATGTACTTCTATTATCCACTATGTTAGCGCCTGCTTTTCTGGAAACTATTTCGTATCTTTGATCTTCCTCATCACCTTTATGTTTTTGTAGTTCTGTGATATGATTTTTTTGATCTGGGAGGAGAAGCACAGGCGTGATTCTGAATGTGAGCACACCACAGATCCATACAGGATTACATACATACAGAGACACGTACGGGATTTTCTGTGTGGAATGGTGTTATGTGGGAACACTTTGCATCATCTTTCATTCCTTCCAGTACCAAGACTTGTTTTAAGCAATGAGTTTATACACACCTGCAGTCGCTCGCTGACAGTTTTACACTTGCTTTTAGAACGCTTTGATGGACAGTATCTAGTCCTGGCACTGTTAGCATTCCTCTTACGCAGTTTGTTCTAAACCACCTTTCTTTTGGATGATGGTCATTTGTAACACTTTTCTTGATGTTGGTCTTAATTTTCTTGAGTGCTTCAAATACGCTTTGATTACCTGTTCTTCATGCTTTAGGCTTTCATTGTCATTAAGCCATCCATTGATGGAGGAGAAAGAAAGGAAGAAATCCCTGCCTCTCACTTAGAGAATTTTTATTACTGTTCCTCAGTCTTTTGGGCTTGCCTGTTTATTTTAACTTACTTTTGCACATATTTATTCTTCATTTGGACAGGATTTTCACTTCTTAAAGGATGTCTGTTGACTTGTAATACTAGCTAATCACTCTACTGACCTTTTTTTTAACTCTTTTCTTGAAATGGCATATTCTTACTCCAAGTCTCTTTTAAAATTCCATCTCACCCCTGAAAACATTCTACCTTTTTGTAACCCCCTTTAATAAAATCTTCATTAAATTCCTTATTATTGCTGATGTAATGCATTTTAAGGTTTGAGGGTTTTTTCCCCTCTACTGTGGTGGTGCTGCATTAAGTACATTGAAATCAGCATTACAGGGCTGGTTCTGTGGGTAACCTCTGAAGCAGGCCCTCAGGCAAGAGTTCCTTCTCCCTTTTTGTGGGTTCTCTGACTAGTTGCTCCAAGAAACAGCCCTTCACAGCACCCGGAAACCTAGGCTCTGTCCTGAGCCTTCTTGCGACATTTACTTACTGAAGGTGATTGGTTGTCACCACGTTCTCTGTTCTCGTTCTCTGTTCTCGCAGCCTCTCCCCTGCTCCTTAGCAGGTCATAATCGTTGCCATCCTAACTAGCTGACCAAAAACATGGCCTTCAGCTTACGGCGGTGGGTTTAATTCCAGCTTAAGTGCCTGTGTTACTCTAATACAATTAAATGACTCTGCTACTAGAACATGCTGTTGTCACTTTTGCATAATTTATAACCTGGTATTAAAGTCCTAGCGATCAGCTTCCTCGCATCAAGCTTCTATCGCGCCAGTTACCATCTCTAATCAGACATTGCAGTTTGCCCGTAGACTTGAGTGCGGAGGAGCATACGTGCATCTGGTCTTGCTCCGATTGTTTTATGAACCCTACTTAAATGAACCGTATTTCATTGTAGCCTGCTTCACTCTACTCTGCTTGAACGCTTCTCATTTCCACATTCTCAAAGAAAGCGTAGCACACTTCTTGGCTCACCTCTTCCCTTGAGGACAAGTCATTCTCTGTAAGCATACAGACTTTTCTTTATTCTTGTTCTTCTTTGCTTTAGAAAAAGTCTGTTTTCCATTTATTTCAAAAGTTTTTCCAGTTTCTACCAAAGCTACATGCCTTTTTGCTATGCAGTGTCCTGATCACCCTGCAGTGGTGATTGATTGTTTTAAAAGCAAAATGAAAAGTGTTAGGTTTAAGACCCCTTTTCACCTGTCATTGATAGCCCCTGCCTTATAAGCATTTGTGAAGGCATGGCAAACGACAGAGAAAGCAGCACAGCTATTCGGGTGCAAAAGGAACCGCTGGCGACTTGGTCAGGAGGGCTGCTTCTATTTCCCTCCTCTTTTTCCAGCTTTTACTTCACTTGAGCGTTCCAGCTGTGATTGGGCCTACCATCATGTAACATTTTCAGATAACTGCTAACAGAATTTTCTGATGTTGATACAGTGTTTGTAAAAGGTCTGTGCAAGCGAACTCCAGTTTTATCAGGATAGTATAAGCTAAAATGGAGTTAAAAGCATTCTGACTTCTTTTCTTACTGTAGATACTAGGAAATGATACGCCTGCAACTCCATCTACAGAGATAAGCAGCAAGAATGAACCGGAGAAGAAGAAAAAGAAGCTACAAAAATAGCTGGATATAAAATTTAACAGGAAGTCACACATGAATTATTTGTATTTACATATTTTTCCCTATGGGCAAAATGCTAGAAACAGATTTTGTTTACTTTTAAATACACATTTTAATACTTTGTAAAACTGACTTTTTTTAAAAAAAAACTTTTAATGAATATATGTATGCAGGAGAACAATAGTTTTAAAACCAAGCATGTCTAGAGTTTTGTCTTGTGTGTGAAAATAAATGCTTCTGCAAGGTGAAGGAATAATCGTAGAATTTTTTTTTCTTAACAGCTGTAAGGCGTAAGAGTCAGTCTCTTCAGCCTTCACTGTAGTCTCTTTAGCACCAAAAGAAGTAATGGTGCTAGTTACTGGTCTTAAGTGCTAACAGAATTTACTTCTGAAAGATAAATTGCACAGACTTACACTTCCTTCTGGGAAAGTTCTCTCTGACACCAGATTAGCTGTGTGCATGTATGCACACGATATGCAGACGGACAGAGGAAACCATACCATAAAAGTGCATTCGTCTTTGTCCTAGACCTTAAAGCAATTGAAAATCATTGATTAGCCTCCGATGAACTGCCTTAAAAAAAGGATGGAAACCATCAATTATATTTGTGTTACACAAAAATCCACAAGTAATGACAAGTTTTGCAATGATCATTCTGGCTTGTCCTGCCAAGATGCTGGTGAGTTAGAATTTAAATTCGTTAGAATTCTCAAAAAAAAAACCCCCAAACATTTTATGCCTTGGAACTGCATTGTTACAGTCAAGCTGCACCACCTGGCTGTGTAGTCATAAAGCATATTTCGTGCGCTCCGAGACTCGGTGCTGAACTCCCACCACAGGCACTAGGGAGACCAAGCTTGCCTTGAGGGGGGAGCGATTGAATTCTGCAAGTTCATTTCAGTAAAACTACCCTCCAAAGTGCCCGGGATTGCAGTAGTTATCATGGACCGGTTCTGCTGACGCCAGCTCCGAGCTCCCAAAGCCAAGACACTGCAGTCCCACATACTACAGGCGTTCCTCGGGGATCTTTGAGGAGTTACAGCTCACAAATTTCTGTACTCGCCCCTTACTCCTCAGTGGTTTCCTTGGGTAATCAATGGGTCACATTTAATCAATACCTGGTTGGCACTTGGCCATTTTTACTCGGCTCCCTGGATGCTGTCATTATAAAGGACTGGATCAGATTTATAAAGTACATGTTTATAACAGGCATCACAGGAGACAACTAACACGTTTAACTGATTGCAACAGAAAAAACCACCCCCCATGAATGAGTCGGTTTAATCCTGTCACCACTACTCTAAAAAGCCTTATTCGGAAACTTTAAAAATAAAACCTAGTTTCAGGAAAGATGTGCAGAGCACTGGATCTATAACTGGTACTGCACTTTTAGTTCAGCACCATATATTAGAGTACCTGAAACCATTTTTTTAACTGTAGGAGAGCAAAGGCTTGCCCCGCTCCCTCTGCTCCCCGCTGCCCTCACCCCCACAGACCTGTTACAGGCAGCACTCAAATGAAAGGTGCTGCAAATGGTAGCGAAGAAAATAATACAAACAATCCAGGTCTGAAAAAGATGGCTTTATTCTGTTTCACTACTCAATTTACAGTTACCCATGTTAAAGGACTCTCATTAAAAACTACGGAAATTAATTTAATGTAAACAATGACCGTTTTGTGCAATGTGTGCCAACCAATGCATTAAGTACAACCAGAGAAACAGAATGGTCAAATGATTTCCACAATAATTTGCACAATAGGTTTCTTCTACAAAACAATTATACAAACATAATAAAAAAATATGCATGTTTTCATAAAATAAATAATTCCCATCTAATTGAAGACTATAAAACGGAAGACACCCGCAATTTATTTGGGGGATCCTTAATTACTTCTCACATTCACCCATTTCTGCTGTTACTTTTCCCTTACATTTAAGAAAACACTTATACAGAGTGCAATTAAATATTTTAGTGATTGCTTTTCTTATTTGTGAATACTCTGAAAGCCTCTGATCATTGAACATATCATTATAAAGAATCAAAATTTTTAATTAAAAATGAAACCCAAATCTTAATTATACATATCATGCCAAACAGTTCAGAAACAGATCGTAATTTGGTCTACTCTGCTTCTCATCTTCCCCTTTAATATTACTCCTATTTTTAGTAATCACACTTGCAAAAATAAATCCTTTGTACAGTCCAGAAATCTGAAATTCACCTTTTCAATTGATTATTGTTAGAGAATTATGAAAAACAGAAAAGACACAAGTCATAAATAACTCTTACATCTCAGACAAGTAATATCTTGGTTTTGAGCTACAAACCTGACAAACTAAAGCTAAGAACACTTCGAACGCCCTATTCAATAAATTTGCTTTCCAGAAGTCTAAGTTCATTCTCTACTTTAACAAAATTCATCCCCAAAAAGTTATCAGTTCAGTGTATTTCCAGCTTTTAGTAGGGCACTGTTTCAAGATCATGAAATAGATAATTCAGGATGTTAGGTTCAATAACTATCAATCAGATATGCGTAACAGAAATACTGATTAAATTGCTATGGAAGTAAAAAATAATGCATGTCATGTTTGCTGGTTAAACATATAAAGTAATTTTTTTTTATTACTATTTTTGCAATGTGAGAACTAAAACCAAATGATGCTTTCTTGATGGTATAGAAGTTTCCCTGTTTCGTTAAGTATATTTTTCAGAAAGCCTTCACTGGTGTGTTATTAATGAAAATATTTCAAGAACTGTTCTATCCATACAATGCTTGTGCACAAGCCTCAGGTCTAACACATTGCTTTTTAATGCTATGCAATTCCGTTCATACCTCCCCTTCTGAGATTTTTAAAAAATGTTGTCAGTTGCCTTCAAATTTAGGTCTGACCAACTGTTTCAGGCTTCATGTGCCAATAGCTACTCATCAGCCATGGCCTATCAGTTTGATACAAGCTTTTCTGTGGGTGTGGAATAGAATAGGAAGCAGAACTTCCATCCAGGATCCCAGGGCGGGATATCCTTGCCACGAAAAGAGAGAGAAAGACTGCTTCACCTGGAGCACAGACTAGAACAGATTTCGGATTAATCCAACAAAGTTTGCTTCGGAGCTCTACAAACACCGAGCCCTGAAATCTCAGTATTTCCCGTATCTCTTCTTCCCCTCTTAGTCACTCTGGCTAGAAGATTACCGTATGTTTTTTTAACACATTCACATTTATCAATTCCAGAAGGTCCTTTTAAACAAATCCAAACAAATTTAACCACATCTGATTTGATTAGGCAAAAGGAGTTCCGGGCTTCCAGACCCTCCTCATTCCATTACTTTTGTTCGTCTGTGGTTTTCTTGAAAGTATCAAGAGTTTGCTTGTGTTAGTACTTTTTGCAATAAGTGGCATGCAAAAATTAGTTACATTTCTAAATGCTTAGCTAAATATTTTGGTAATTTCTGTAAGCAGACATAATAGTATTGGGAATTAAATGTAAGAGGGAAGTAAAAGTGTAATGGTTTACTACTTTAATAGAAGGAAGGCTGCACCATTCTCTTAATGATGTACTGAGACCAATTAACTTTATTGCACCTTCTCACGTTCCTTCAAAAGGGTACTGGAGCATCAGTTGGGACACAAGCGTTCTTAGGAGACACTGGTGGAGACTGGTGATCAAGATTAATATGAATGCAACTACTAAATTAACAACACTATCATTTAAGTAAGATGTACTATTGGTTAAGTACATGGTAAAGCAAACTGACAGATACGCAGTTTTAAGAGTAAGAACTGCTCTTTTAGGGTAAGAGATTCTATTTTCCTATTAAGAGATTGCTGTCACCTGTCCTTTTCCTTGATTTCTGTCAAAGCAAGGAAAAAACTGCTCCAAGAACTGCTAAAAGGCTTCTTCTGACGTACACCTTATTTTATTACTACAAGAACTAAACTTTAACTGTGGAAAAGTACATAATTTCCGTAAGTGGAATAGAGTCTTCATGCAGCTGTTCACATGGAAAACTTAATTAAAAGGACTACCCTGGTGTTAAAATCAAAGCACCCATTTTTAACAGTCTGCAGTCTACTATAAAACATACACATATTCCAGGGACCCATTTCTGGAACACCAGTTTTATTCTTTCCTCCTGAAAGTCACGGCTGAGTTTCATCCCCGTTACTTGAGGCTGACGCTGGCAGACACTCACCCGCTCCTCTTAGCCCAGCCCTGCTCTCATCACACCCCCAGCACTTCATTCCTCTCCAGGGACTCTTTCTCGGTACCAGCGCTAGCATTCCTGAAGCCACATAATAAATCTGATCGAGGGAAAAGCAATCCAAATCAAAACTAATACTCCTTTCCTTTTTCCCTCCCCCCAAGAAAAATTTCTCTTAGGCCTTTAGGAGTTGTGTCTTAAAATGTAAGTGTTTTTGCAGTTACATTGGCTCCTATGCAAGTTACCCTAGGTTTGCTCAGTCTATCTAAACTATTCCTATTTAAGCTGAAATGATGTCCAAACTTCCAAAACAAGGCTCCTCGTGGAATTGACCCTAATCACAGAAGGAACACAATTCTGAAAAAACACTATGGTTTCTTTGTACCAAGTCTAGCCACCTTAATTTTCAAAAGGATCATTTAATGATGCCAATAAATTTGTTAATAAGACCTAAAAAACCCCACATTATATAAAAACTCCCTTAATATATACCAATTTATTATATTTGCATTAAAAAAACAAAACAGTATGTATAATCCAGGTAATTGAGGTCATATACATAAAAATTTATTAGACAACACAATTTAAGTCATCCATCAGAAAACTACATACCATTTTTGTGAAATCCCTGAACTTGATTTTCATTTTTATGTTTCCAGGCAGAAATGTTGCAAGTTGCATTTTGACCAAATACTGTACTATGTGTTTTTGCTTTTTGGAAACAGGATTGCTTCTCTGGAGATTTTGCTCTCAGCAATTGATTGTCCTTATGGTTTAAAACGGAACACTCCTAGGTTAATAAGGAAAAGTTAATTTTAAAACCATTTTTCACAAAAATTCCCCAAAAGAAACAAGATCCAAACTTACTATCTGAAAATTTCAAGTTACAATTAGTACTTTAGCCTCCCATCTTTCCCCTTCTGAAATAAAAGAGAAGTGAAAGATCATGTTTTCTCTGCATGAATTTTTGAGACATGCTGCCAGCAAGAACCTTCTTTCAGAGCGCTCATGCTCTGAATGAGCCAGACTGGATTCCTTCAGCCAGCAATGGCCACGCTTTTTTCTTTTCATTCTCTGTGGGTTCTCTGTTTTGAGAGTTGAATGAAGTACTTAATGCCTCCACACTTAAATCCTAATCCAAAAATGCAAAGTTGGGCTTAGTCAGGATGTAGCAACTGAAAGAGGCAGCGGGGAAGACAGCTGCCTGACATTGGCCAGTCTCTAGGACAGGTTTGATATTAGACAATTCTGATGAATACATTCACATGTATAATCCTACAGGGTGACTGGGGCAAGGCCTCAGAGGAGATGGGTATTTTTAGAAGTTAAAGATAAAATATCCACCTCTTCTTCCTGCAAGGGCCCAGTTATCCTAATCTTAAATGAGCAGAGCTCATAATTAGATGTCAATGGTCTGTAAGGCACCATCAATCCGCTCTGTACCTTGGCAGAGAAGTGGCTATTAGCACGTCAGACACAGAAGTGAAGTCAGGGCTGAATGGGCTTAACCTGAGTCTTTTTACAATCTGGTACTGCTGGTCAGTACTGTCTCCCCTTCAACGACCGTAAACAATGCCAAGTATTAGACCATAAACTATTAAGTTTATAAGACCGTAAGACCATAACTACTAACTGAGAGATTATCTTTGTTTGCTCTCTCCTCCAAAGAAACTAGCCTTCCATTCTCTGGAAGAAGTAGAATTCCTTCCCATCGGTCACAAGATTAAGAGCTTGGGAGCCTTGCTAAATATGTATTGTCTTTTGTAGTTTGCTTTGGTTTTGAGATAGGTCATCAAAGGGCTTCTAATCAAAAGACTGTACCTAACCATAAAGTTCCCCACCAAGTCAGCATGCCAGGTATGGTCTAGGAAACTTGAGGCTAGTTTACAAAAAGAAGCAGCGGACATTTTTTCCCCAAAACTGTGCTTCTCCACAGGCACACATTTAAAAACTTTGCAATTAAAAAAAAAAAAAGGAGCAAGACCAACAAAAATAAGAGGCAGGCTACAATACATCAGAAGCCATTAGCAGCCTCACAACTACCTTTTATGCACATACTTCAGTTTCCTCTGAAACTACCTTTGCCTTTGTCATAGAACACATTAATTTTATTGCCACCTTACAACATTTGTCCTGCATTTATTCCTTGTTTTCAATGTAATACTCGAAACAATGCTACATGCTCTGTTATCGCCCGACAGTCTCTCCCCTCACTCAGGCTCCCTGCAACTGAATAAAATGGGGAATAGACGCTTTACATGGGAAGCCTATCACTTTTGTATTACAACTTAACTCCTACCTTTGTTCTAAGAAGCTGAGATTTATTCTGAAACACGTTAGTATTCACATCATTTTCTCTGCAACTGTTTTCAGCCCCTGCAGTATCCATAATGCTGCTTCCACAAGTCTGTGTATTATAACCACTGTCCACCTGAAATCAAGAAGCAGGGCTTTAAAAAAATGTACTGCAATTTATCACCAACAAACCCCTCGATTCTCATACCTGATACGACTTGCATTTGATTAACAGAACTTAATCCAACAAACCAACTACCATCAGTTAATAACAAAAGCAAATTATAAAGCGGTCTGTCAGAATTAGTTTGGATTAAGTTAAACATGTTACTGTAAATAGTAACAAAAATCATTTATAATTGCTATGCTGACTCCACTGAGAGAGGAAAAAGGGGGTGAGGGGGAAGGAATAAAAGCCACACCACCACCTGCATGCCACATCCAGTAAGAGAAAACAGACAATTACTTCCAGAATGGTATACATACTAAAAGTTAGTATGTCGAGCTCAGTTTTACAGAGAAGCAAAGAAAGATTTTTATTTTTACCTGAATACTACTGTTGTCGCAAGGAAGTGCACTGCTTTCTGCAAGAGGTGA
The DNA here is from genome assembly GCF_965183815.1 of Platalea leucorodia. Lineage (NCBI taxonomy): Eukaryota > Metazoa > Chordata > Aves > Pelecaniformes > Threskiornithidae > Platalea > Platalea leucorodia. The sequence goes on along the minus strand of NC_138824.1, from coordinate 44,536,522 downwards.
CATGCACATGCGAGAGTTTTCAATACTGAAAGTAATCCCTGTCATAAAGCTGGTCATTGGCGCATTGCTATTGCCAATTGTTTCTTTTATCCAAGTGTTCTCCTCCGACACTTCAGCTGCATCAGCCATATCTACAGTATTATTTTCCTTTGAGCCTTCTACATCCTGAAATGACGACAACCTTTGATGACAAGCTTCCGAGCGATCTGGTGCAATAGACACAGTTGCTACCACGAGATGTGTGCCGTGTGCAAAGGTATCACCATCTTGCTGACATAAGTTTATTCCATTATCCATTTCTGGGAACCGAGCTTCTGCTGGAGAAACATTTTCCTTGTCTTCCTCATCCTCAGCATGATTTTCGACTGCAATTGGTATTCTAATGACAGAAGTCTGATACTGCGCAGTCCCTCTACATGCTCCAAGCCTCATAGGAGAACAATTTTTAATTGGAGAACAACCATCTATATAAGGACTTCTTGTACTTGGGGGTGTCATTCTATTTGAGGAAGAAGGAATATCTGGAGAACGAAATGTAAATTTTCTTTGGTCTGTCCATAGAAGAAAGAAAAAAAAGAACAAAGTTATTCTATTAGATATCAGATGGAGTTAACATCATCATCCTCAAAACCTTACAGTCCTTCGAATAATTATAGCCAACTGCATAGTATTTCACTGAGTACTGCCTGCCAGCTCCAAGGGAGCGTTTAAACTGCATTTAAACTACCACGGCACAGGCAAGTTTTTATCCCATTTTTACCACCAAATTTGTTTCCTATGACACAGGTTGTTGTACCAAAGGCCTTGCATTTTCAAATGGCAATACCACACACTGTTGAGAGGAAAAATGTGTGAAGCCTGGTTCTGTGGCTTTCTTCTGAAGAAAATATAATTGCACATATTCTATAGGCATTTGAAAAAATTTGAGCTAGCAATAAAATTTTCAAGAAAATCAAACCTATGCAATCTCCATCTATAACAATGTGCTGAAACACCACAAGGCTCATCAGAGCAAAGTCATGTATAAACATGGCGCTAAGTCTTTCCAGGCAATGGATGAAACAAAATACTGACATTTGCTAGAGCAACGAGGACACAAAATGTTCATTGTTTCTTCACTAGTCAGTTTCATTTACAAATAATGTTGACGATCACATGATTTGAAAACTCAAGCTAAACATTCTTTGTCTAATTAAAATGCTTCAGGTTGGGCCAAATCAGAATTGTGACCTGACTTAGTTCAGGCTTTAAAGCCCCTCCTCACACTAGATTAATCCTTTAAATTTTTTTCATTCCTATTAGCTCTCAGTTCCTTCTTCTAAAACACTTTCCCTAGTTGATTTTTCGCAAGCAGATACACTTCACAGTCTCACATCATTAAGATATTTCACTGCTAAACAGTAAGTGTGTCATATAGGAGGAGACTGCTGGTCTGCCAAGCACAGTAACTTGTCTCCGAACAGAAAAAAGTTCCAGTAAGAACGCAGCAGTTTTTATAATCAAAATATATAAAGTCAAGAAAGAATAATGTATATACAAATAAACCATACCTGACAGTGGCGTCTTTCTTATGTGAAAAGCAATTGGTGAAAAAGTAGGAGAACCATTATGTGCAGGAGACCCCTCTGGAAACGTGGGACTGGTTATACTTCCAAGACTATAAGCCCTTGTTCCTCCCTGAATAGGACTTGAGGAAAACTGACCCTTCAGTTAAAAAAAAAAAAAAAAAAGGCAAATTTTCATAAGTAAACTCTAATGTCTGTATGTAAAAAGTGTTCTAATTAAAAAGCTTCATATGGCAGCACTGAGGAAAACTAATCCTGTACAACAACAATCTCTATCATTAGTTTAGCTTAAATATTCCAGTTGCAACTCTTCACTTGGACTTTATGTTTGCACACAGGAAAAGAGCAATGGACTCAAACTGTCATATAATACCAACTAAGGCTATAATATCCATTATATTTAAGAACTATGATAAGACTAAACAAGGAATTAATGCTATCTGTGTATACAGTCAAGTATTTAATCTCAATTTCTTACTAGTAACAATGCAGTTGAAAGCCAGCCACTATTTATATTTTAAGGGAATCCATATTATTTGAATTATTTAACTCAAGAGCAGACAAAATACTTTTCCTTAATAAAAAGAATAGTGGTTGTGATCTTGCTGAAGAGTATGGTACAAAAAGAAAAGTCACTTCCAGCACTCTAATTATGCTGTAGGAATTCTTTACCAGGTTACCATAACGACAACTTTTTTTTTTTTTAAGCCACATTCTTGCTGGGGTACCTTTTTTCCATGCACTTCAGCCACCAAACAGATGAAGCCATACCACCTAAACCAGTTTAGCTGTGCTATGGGAATAAGACTCATCTCACAATTTAAAAAACAGACATTACTTTCTGTGTTCTAATAAATGTCTATTCATCTGAAATCTCTGGTCAATGGAAAAGAAAAAAGCAGATTTAGCACTGCATTCAAAGATCCACAAGTCATTTCTTCCATCATAAACGAGTTTATGAGCTATAAGGGAAATAATTATATCACCTGTTCATATCAACTAGTATTTTAGACAGCAATTCATGGATTTAAGCAGGCCTTTTGTTTGTATACACATTTCATGAAAAAAATGGTTTCAACATGCTTTCTTCAAGTCTTGCATATGTATCAATTCCTGCTTCCTTTTCATAACATAAAATTAAAGCATAATTCCTTCTATACAAAACAATATCAGCACAGCAGAATTCGATATAATAAAAAGTCAGTAATATACTCTTTCAAGACTTTTTTGTTCGTATAGGTTTTTTTCTGAAATTGGAATTTAAAAAAAAAAAAACCACAACACAACACCTTTGGTCTAACACCTACTCTTTCATAAAGCAGCTGTGGCTGATTACAAACATGGCTGTTCATCCCATGAAGTCGGTTAGAACACAGAATCAGTACAGCCTGCTCTAAAAACTACTCCTGTGCCAGCTAAGGCACATCCCATCCAGCCCCCAAAACAGGCTACTTACTGAACTAGATGTTTCCAGAGGGCTTCTGCACCGGACTGGAGATATGTCAATTGAACAAAGCACTCCAAGTGGCTGACTACCACATGGACTATGCAGAGAAGGGGACAAACACTCAGATACACTTCCATTTTCTTCTAAAAACAGCTTTCTTCTGAGTGATGAAGAGCTCAGATTTTCCTGAGACTGATCTGCAAATTCATCAGTTCTAAAATATTCACCTAGAAACACGGAGAAGTGGTTTCCAATAAGAAAGCAAGAAAAAAAAAAAATCTTCCACTATAGAGACGTATATAACTAAATTAAAACATTTAATCCAATTTACCCATACAGTAAGAAATTTACCTCATTTGGGCACCTATCCCAAAGGATCACTTGTTATCATTACAAAAAGTCCACTCTGTCTACCACGGTTCCACTTCTGCCTACCATCCTTTAATACTAAAGTCAGCATTTAAAAAAAATATAAAAATATTGGCTAGCATCTACTTACTGGCCTTTTCCCAAAATTGTATTATTCTTCACATCTCAGTTGTGAAAAAGGGGTTGTTATACTACCCAAGCAAAACTAGACCCTTTTTCAGGTCTCCCATATGCTTTGATGGTCATCGTGATACACTCAAAGGCAAACCAGATTCAACTTGAAGAAAGTCAAAGCAGTTAGCAGTTCACAGTAGCAGACCATACAGATGTTACCAAAGACCCATTACAATATGCCGAGACTTACCAGATTAGTTATTTGCTCTTGCTCTATTCTAATTGGATATTTCTTGTAGAAGAAATTTTTCCTGAATTCACAAACTATGCATTGATGGAAGCATTTGTTAAGATGAAATACAAAAGCAATAGATATGGTTCTGTTTTTCTGTTTTAATTTTGATGATTCACAATTGGGGTTGTGAACTTCAATACTGGGATAGGAGCATGCAGCAAAAAACCTCCAAGCTGGCTGTACCCACTGTTCCCATATATGAGCTGTAAGAACAGGCCTTTCCAGCCCCCTTGCCTGAGAAGCTGGCAGCAATTGCTTGATACAGCAGTTACACCCAGACAATTAATTTGGACTCTTGTCTCCCCACTCAGCAGTCAGGGCTTTTTTGCCACCACACAACTTCTAGTCACCACCATGGCTTCAGTTAAATTAAAGGCACAGAATCAGAGCATAGGTTTGCTCAAGGCAAGGTTGGGCTATGAGCCTCATGGCCAGCAATCCGTAAGTCAAACAGCTCTGCTAAGTTAAATAACTGCTCAATTTGGAGGAGGCAGGGGGTCTTCTGTTGACTACCTTTTATGCATTCAGAATTTTTAATCAATTTCCAGTTGTCCTCCATATCCCTCCTCTTTTATCTTTATGTCTACACTCAAATCGTGTAAGTCAGATGTCCCATGCAACACTCAATAACTGTCTATTTAGAACACATACTTAAAACTTTCATTCATACATTAGGTTTTCAGTATTTCATAAAACAAAAAAGCAGCAAACAATACAAAACGAAGTTTTCTATTTAGACATCCATAATTAAATTTAGATATTACATGACATACCTAGTATTTTCTCTAAATTAAAATCCACTGGCAAAGACAGTACTGTCTGACAAGCCGCTGCAATGAATAAAACCAACAAAATTAGCTTGCAGTGACCTTTTACTAAAACTGTAGAAACAAAAATTCACTTTCAAATTGCATTGCAATTGAGCTATTTAAGTTACAGTTGCAATAAGGAAAAGTGTTAATTAAAGCTAGAATTCTGATTTGGAAACATTATATGCAGCACACTCAGGCCTAGAGATAAAAAAACAAGGGTTGTAACATAAAAGCCTCTAGAGAGACATTCTTAACTGAGGAAAGGTGTCTGAAGAAAGGATGGATTCAAAAGGAAATGGGAGAAAGATCATCAAAACACCCCGGGGAAAAACACTACCTATTTATCTAAAATCTCTGCTATTTATTTGGCAGAGAAAATAATGAAGATTCTCTAATTCAAAATGATCCAACACATTAAAGGTTTCTTGAAGCTGTAATTTACCCATAAACCTGAGCCTTACAGTCACCTTTTAATTCAGAAAAAGTGCATACATTGAGTTGGAAAAAATGCACTCTACAGTCTACAGAAGACTTCAGTTTTTACTTCTCAAAAAAGACGAAAGAGTATAACAGAATTAAATGACTATGAAAAGTGAATATTAGAATTAATAGTACCATACAGTTCAAGAAAAATTATTTCTAGAGGAATGATTAACAAAAAAATCATTCCCTTTTGAAATTAAATAGCCATTAAAAAATGGGTTATTTCACTTCAGAGAAAGCCTGTAATTTCAGACATTGCCTTTTACCCACCATTGCTTTTCCCAGGCTGCAAAGTTAGCTGTCTTCGAATTGGAGAAATGTTATTTAGATCTATGGCTGTAAAACAGATAAGAACTTAAATTTAAGCACGCATTGCATACAGAGTTTTGAAATCTAGCAGCACTAAGTTAGAATATTTAATACAACTAAACAAAATTTTTGCATCAAAGTTTAGAAGAGATTAGAAAGGAGTACTGAAGAAAGGTTACCATTACAGCTGATTAAGAGAATTTCAGCACCTTTCTATTCAAAAAAGCTTAGTGAAGTAGCATGAACTTCGCTCAGATCTTTGTCACCTGCAGCCTCCTCTACAATAGGAAGACTTAAAACAAACTCAGTTTATGCTTAGCCAAACAGGCTGTGTTCAAGTAAAACACATTTCCAGAAAATCAGGCAGACTGACTTGAAGACAAAGATGAAGAATCTAACACTGCACTCTATTTATACAGCTAAGGAACACATCAGACCATTTTCTTTCACCACTCACTTTCCCAGATCTAGGGCTGTGGCTCTGCCCAAAAAGTGATGATCTTACAACTGACAATTAAAAATACACTATCCACAAGCTGCATCTCCTTGATAAAATATTTTAATAGTTTAGACTCTTCCAAATCCTGCAAAAATCCCCAAACACTTATTTAAGAATTTCCTACCAACCAACCAATACTGAATGTAAACACCACTTTCTAGCTGATATTTGTCCAGCTTGTCATCCATTTACTATGTATTCTGTTAGTTATATATAAACTTTAATAACAACAGCATTAATAATAAAGTCTAATAATGGCGTAAATGAAATAAATTTAGAAAACCCACAACCCTACGTACAGCGACAGTCAGTTAGCAGAACATTAAGAGGACAACATGAATTTACGCAGCAAATAAGAGTAGACAAATATGGAACTCATTTCCCATATATTTGTATTGGCAGGAAAGCAGTCAGAGTAAGTCAGACGTGCAGACATCGGAAGAAAAGCACGAAGTAGAAGACTTGGCTATTACCAGTATTGACACAGCAAAGTTGTGTGTGTAAATTAAACTGGTTGAAGACAGGTTATGAAAAGCTAAAAATCTATCAGGTGTGCCACCTTTTATCATTGGTTCTTAAAATTTAATTGACATTGAAAAAAATGATGCTTGATAATTTCTCCAAAAACTAGGTAATTTTGGCTGGACACACAAAAGCAACTTACATTTAGTTGAATTAAACTGAGAAACTTGCTTGCCTTCATGTTCAGTCCAAGGAGAAGGAACTATGAGTCTTTTTGTGAAAAACTAGAGTAGAATAGAAAGAAACCATCCAAACATTGTTAAAAATTGGAGACTCTTAACTTGAATTTAGATTAGTACCCTGAACAAGAAAAATTTAAGTCATACCTTTTGCTACTCATTTGAACTATATTTTAAGAATTTTAACTCTTCCTACCCCCAAACCTATAAAGATAGTTATCCCTTATACCCAAAATATATTTCACTATTTCAGGCCCAGAAAGGTTAAAGAAAAAATTTGATTTGAAGACGACCCCCAAGTTCTTTATGACTATACCACCTCAGATCTTTCAAGTCTGCAGAGTGAAAATTGCACAAAGCTCTCATTTAGCACTAATTACTCATTTAAAAATTTGCATTGTCTCCACCATGCTTACTGCACATTAGTTTAACATAATTCTTTTCAAATTTTCAGTTTGTTCAATTGTTGTATTTTAACAATTAAGCTGTTTCACGGAAGCGCTAGAGACACTGCAGTAACAGTAAAAGAAGTGGACAACCAAGGCTTTTTGGCAATATTATTAGCATATTTGGCTAAACTGGTTAGCAGTGAAACATTTATGAGTACTGGCACTTCAGTCTCTTTCTTTGAACCAGAAACTATATCTGCTGTCACAGTTGCACTCTAGAACACCCTGATGCTGAGGAGATGAACACTGTTACATAGCTTCAAGAAATACATGACAAATCCTATTCTCACAATAAAAGCAAGACTCAAAGCAAATGAAAAAACTCAGCATGAAACACTCAACTATTAAAGGCATAATTTTTATCAGAGACATGGTTTCAAGCTGTTCAGCTGCATAATCCATTAGCTTATGCCTCACAAAGAAGAAATATCCTTTTTAATGCACATTTAGAACAACAGATTATCTTAGCTGCAGGTCAACTACATAGCACCTTTATGGAATTATAAAACATTTTTTGTTTATAGGGACAGAAACTGATAACAGCATGAAACAGTATAAAAAGGTCAATAACACTAAGGAAGACTTGCCTATCATAGCCTTATTTTTTTAAACTGAAATAACATTGAAGATTTCTATAGTGAAGGTTTGAAACACTTCTTTCTCTGCTAGACAAATGGATAGTAAAAAATAAAATGAAAAATGGACAGAAAGAATTACAAGCTACCAGAAGAAAGTCTTGCCTCCAACTAAGCAGACTTTGGAAGAAACAAAAAAATCACCAAGGTTCTGCTATGTTTTTAAAAAGGCACTGAAAGAAACTAAGCTACCTAACACTACCAGTTACTGTAAAACCCGAAATACTCAATCATTATTTTTAACCTTAACTTAACTATTTATAAGAGTTATCTTACAGCTACATTCCCACTAGCCAAGCAACACGAAAGAAACAAAATCTGCTGTTTTGACCTACAGGTGTGTGAAAGAAGATGGGAAGAAAAAGACCATCTGGATTCCAACCACAACCGCAAGGGATGAGGACACAAAATTACTTTCTTACTGACCAGTTAAATATAATCAGCTTCTGGGTTTTGAAATCCTGTCATAGACATGGATCTTTTTTGTAGGTATGTAGCTAAAACAAATCAATACTTGATAGCATAGAAAGTTTTATTACCTCCTCAATGGCTTTTTGCCTTCTGTCTTCTGTCTCCTTATCAATTCTAAGTAACAAATGAAAAACAACTCTATTATCAAAGCCATCACATAACAGGAAAACAACAGTAAAGTCCAACCATGTAATCTTTTACAGATGCTTAAGAGAAACATTATAAATGAAATTGCACTAAACTCTACATCTTATGATGTTTTTGCTGTTACGTGCAATAATCTCATTCTATAAATTTAGAAATATAAAGGCACTTCAGGTCCTTCAGTTCATTTGAAAAAAATCTGTACCATTTATAAGTACATACTTGCAAATCTTCTATTTACTCCTTGTATGAGCAAACATTTTTATCTAGACAAAAACTCAATCATGACTGATCTTCCAAAATAATCCATTTAGTTATGTTGAACTTGTCCTATGAATAGATTTTACTATTAAAGTTGCCATGCGATTAGGCTCACAAAGAATCTCACTACAAAATCAAGCAGAATAAACAACTGAGGTGTAACTAACATAAAGGGCAACAGAAGATACTCATGGAATGCTTGTATACTCAAATTCCTACAGCCCACTTTCCCAGCACAGTTTCCCCTTTCAAATAGCTAATCTTCCGTATTTTCTTCAGTTCAGGACACAATATCGTATTTCAGTTTGAATCAATTAATACATTCCCTTATGCAGCTTTTAACCTAGTTTTTTTTTTTTTAAAAAAATGTAATTACTTCAACCATTTTCAAATGATGTGTGAGATTCTACATTTATACTTCCTTTAACGGTCATCTTCAAGTCTCACTTTCAGTTACTGGTGTGTAATTTATAAGCTTCAAAAAATTTTACAGTGAATATTTATCATCGTCTTAGCTGAATCACATAATACTTTCATACAGTTCTATGAAGACACTTGCACAAAATTCAGTTATTGTACGAAAAAAAGCATACAATCATTGTGTATTTATGCAGAATGGATCACGAGTAATAAGCATCTTTGCAAGCCAGATTCCAAAGGAGAAACAAGGGAACTGGGAAAACAGCTCCCACTAAAATTGCTGGTTAGTGCAGAAGAGGATGTTTTTTCTTTAGTGCGTAATTCCAGGAAAATAACAAAGTGAAAACATCATACATATTTAACAATAATAAAAACAAGCCAGTCTTGTATGCAACTTCAAGCAACAGAGCACTTGCAACTGTGACAAACAATATGCAAGATGCAGTACAGATTTTTTTTTTTTTTTTTTTTAAATACTTAATATATAATAGCGTAGCATCCAATCTGGAAACATTCAATTTCTACCAGTGGAAATAAAGGAAGGGGAAAGTTTGTGGACAAGACTGTGTCACTGTGTCTGCTCAATTACTGACAGCCTATTTTTCACTGACACAGACTGCCAGAGAAAAAGTTCTAATCATTTTATAAGCAGTGCAATAAACACACAGCACACAGATGATGCCCACTTTATGGAAACGGTAATACTGCACAAAATCAAATCTACATATGATACACAGACTTTGCGAAGTGCTCATGAGCTTTCACACTGTGCTGCTACCCAAACTGTTTTCACTACATAATGGAGAATTAACAGTTTGAAATATTTATACACCAGATTTCTTACACTCGTGGTTCTTTGCAACTAATTGACAAAATGACTTGTTAGCAAGCATTATTGAAATGGAGTATATAGTTTGTGTAACATTATGCATGGGCTTCAAAAACTTGGTTCTTTTATCAGGAACTTTTAATGTCAAGAGCTGTGTTTATGACACTAGTTTCCATAAAGCAGTATTTATTAAATGTAAATTAAAATTAGTTGCCATACAAGATCTTACACACACATATACATATATATATATATATATGCATTTAACCATGTACAGTTTGCAGCCACCAGAAATAACCCCCTGAGTCTGTACCACACTGAAACATGCAAGCATGGACGGAGCAAATCTACACATAGACAAACTAGCCTCTTTCTAGTCATATCAGATGATTAAAAAAAAAAAAATGACAGCAGGTATGAAACAGTGGGACAGACTGAAAGGACCCACTGAGACAACGCATGTTGATATCTATAGGCCATGCCACTAATCATCATTGGAATTGTCACTCAAGCCGTCTAAACTAAAGGTAGTTTGTGTGTGTCCTAAGAGGCTTCCAGAACTGTAATCAACTCGCGAAAAACATAAGGCTTACGGCATTATAACATATAAAAAGCATTAGAGTCTGAAATCTACTGGCTGCTAGGGAAGGCCAGGAAACAAACAGATGTTAAGAAAAATAATACTGACATTAAGGCATGGTGATTCACAGATACAGCTGAGGACAGTTATATTCTGTCTACATCTCTACTGTAGCAAGAAATTCATATTCCTTCTTATACCTCTTCCTGTTCAAAAAGAGAGATGTAGGTTCAGTCAGACACTAAGAGCAACAGGTCTAATTCACAATATTTTTTACAATGACAGTGGTGCTGTAACAGGTTGCCCAGAGAGGTGATAGATGCCCCATGCCTGGAAACATTCAAGGTCAGGTTGGACAGGGCTCTGAGCAAACTGATCTAGTTAAAGATGTCCCTGCTCATTGCAGCAGCTTTGGACTAGGTGACCTTTAAAGGTCCCTTCCAACCCAAACTATTCCATGATTCTACGAATATTCAGAGAACTCTTGCCCTAAACAGCCCTCTATCTGTGTTTCATTTCACTAACAGAACTTGAAAGTCCTATAGGCATAAACAGGATGGAGGATTGTTTTATTATTCTATTACTGTGGTGCTTTATGCCATGAGGTGCAATTCTTTGTGCAAGTTCGTATCTGAGAAATGTATGGGAGTATCTACAGGATTCACCATTGTGGCCTTCCCTTGGCATGTTGTTCTGTACTATTAGTAAGACTATCCCTCAAGATGAGCTGTGAATACTAAACCTGTTTTACTTACTCATTTGTTTTCCCCACGGAAGTTACTTTCAGCAAAAGGAAAAAATTGAGATCAAGATCCCCAAATTACTTCAAGTAACTAGCAATCTCGTCCTCAAAGACAGCAAGCTTACTGGTCTTCCCTCCTTCACATTAAGCCCAATCTATACCTGTCAAAAAGGGGGCTCACCCAGCTAGCTTTCCCAGCTCCACCCTTCTGCAGGGGTCCCAAAGACCAAAGAAGCCTACGCTTCACAGGTCTCAGTATGGAACACTGAGAAGGTAAGTTGTGTTGTGACAAGGAGCAGGAGAGGTAGCTTGGTAACAATCACTGGCAAGACATTTTCTTGCTTCCGTTGACTGCTTTTATCTGGCTGTCTTCCAAGCTGCAATCAAGAGTGGATCAGCAGTTCTTAACATAAAAAAAGAGCGACACAGAGGCAGCCTCATCTAAGTATTATATCCACATCAGGGACACATAAAAATCTATGTTAAAACATTTGAATAAAAAGTCTTTAATGCTGTGTTGAAACATTAATAAAGCAAAAGAACAGTGTTCTAGCATTCAAGCTAAGTTAACTGCATAGAAACAGATGGTAAGTTACCTAGCATGACTCAAATACATTGCTTGGCGTCGAACATCTTCTGAGTCAATTTCCACAGGATTTATTAGAGCAAGCTGATCAATAGACCATCTAAATTTTCCTGGTGTCTAAAAAAAGAAATGGACATCTTAATGCTTGCTAGTCTAAAAAAGATAAAAATAAAACCACAGGACAAGTCTCAATGGAACAATGCAATCATAACTTCCATATAGTTTCTGTCAAAGACAATCAGAAGAGTTTCTATTTAAATGATCTACTTTAAAAAAAAATAAGTCAATCAGGCCTCTTTATCCTGGTAGTGGCATTACAATGATTTACAAGATAATATAAAGTAGAAGGTTATAGCTAGTATTTACAAACTGAGGTATCCCATTTCTTCTCAATTTCTGAGGACAGATCTACTAAAGATACAGAACTTGGGATAAAATTTAGTTGCTTCCAGACTGCCACAATCAAATTGCAGTTCCTTGAAAACCCAGTGTCTGTACGTAACCCAAGTTATCCAAATAATAGAGCAGCCTTCCTTTCACCTCACATTTCCAAGAAGACTGAGGAGTTGGAACCCCATATGCATCCTGCAAAGTCTCCCTCATAATGCCATGCATAGCACATAACAAAACACAATTCAGGAATAAAGCAGCTTCACCCCTTTACTAAATTTACAAAATGCTGTTCAAATATCTGTTTGAAAAAAGATCTACCAAGCGAGCCTTTTTAGTTTCGTTAGCACAGCATCATCTCTCCTGCTTATCAGAAAATAATTCCAACTGCAAACTAGAATGTAATTTGCAACTAAAAAAATGTTATATGTACACAAAGTCATTAACTTGATTTTGCAAATATGCAAACAGTTCATAATAGAAGCATAATTAAGTTTTACTTGCATCCAGCCTGCTTAGCATGTCAATAGGAACTGTTTTTTTTCCATTTTAAGTGGGACAAGAACACCATATCCAACAACTGTCATTTATCTACTTTCAACTGGTTTTGGCACTTAGTAGGTATATGCTAATCTATTGATACACCTAATATCTAAAGAAAAAAAAAAAAACAAAACAACAGGACAGTAGGAAGACTAAGTGACAGTATTAAAAGCAACATATTCCTGTAATCAGAAGAAACACCAAATGCCACCAAAATTCTTTGGCTTAGTATATATATCAAAGTACACTAAATAAAATACACTTTCTAATGCATTTCAAAATATTAGCATTACATCTGTATAGTTACACAAATAAAGACTAGATCTTACAGATGAGGATTTTGTTGATTTAAAGACTGAAGGACTGGAGACAATCTGCTCCTGAAGAGTATAATAATCACTGGGACTTTCAAAAGGATTCAGGACTGTGACACGTCCTGGAGTTTCTGGTGTTATCTGCATTTTAGCTTCTTTTGTATCACCCATAACACTACGCTATACCTGGAAAAGAGAGGGAAAGGAAGAATGAAGGAGAAAAAAAAAGAAATTAATTTTGACTTTTTAGGGTCATCCTGAAGGTTTTGGGAAGAAATGATCCATCATTTTTAAGGAGCCAGAAACATTTAAAAGACTAACAAAAACGAAGTGAGCTTTAGCTTGGACCTACTGACACGTGAAGCTGATAAATAAGGCTGATACGAAGAACAACGGAAAATAAATGAAATGAAAACAAGACAAGAAAGGACACTGAAAAGCCGATTTAAAAAAAAAAACCAACAACCAACCAACAACAACAACAAAAAAAAACTACCAGAAAAAACAAACCGGCAATGAAGCCAAATGTAGTCCTGGAGGGCAGCGCACATACCAAACGCTGGCACTCAAGGGCTTCAGAAATAAAGCGGTATTACTGGAATGCGGGTAGCCCAGGGACCACCGCCCCCGGTGCCCCTCAGCACCAACCAGCCCTCCGCTACCCAAGAAGCGAGCACAGAAGGAAACGGAGAGCCGCAGCCACAACGGCGAGACGGGGCCGCCGGCAAGCCCGCCGCCGCCCATACCGGACCACCCCAGGAGCCCCTGTTTGCGGGCAGCGAACGCCGGGCGGCGGGAAGCGCCGTGCCGGCCGCTGGGGAGCCGCCCGGTGCTGCCCGTACGGCCGGGAGAGCCGCGGAGGCGCATAACGCCCTCAGATCAGAAAGGTCCCACTGCCCTCGGGCGCTAAAACCGCCCCCCCCCGCAACGGGCCGAGGCCAGCCCCAGCCCCCGAGGGGCTCCGGGAAGCGCCACCGCTCTCTCCCGCAACAGAAGGAGGGAGGGAGAAGGACCGGCAGGTCTGCTGCCCCTCCCACCCCCGTCAGGCCGTGCCTCGGCGGGTCCCTCGCCTAAGGTGGCAAGGAGACGGGGGCCCCGGGGAGATGCCCCCGCTCGGCCCCCGCAAGGGCTGCCCCTTCTCCCCCTTCCCCTCAGGACGGTGTCACCGAGCCCCGCCCCAAGCCAGGCTCCTCAGCCCCCAGCGGCCGACGCGAGGCCCGCGCAGCAGCTACCTGCCGCCCTTACCGGGACGCCGCTGCGCCCGCTCATGCTCGCCTCAGATCACAGCTCCCGCCTCCGCCGCGCCGGGCGGCTCTTTAACTAGCCCCGCCCCCTCCCGAGCTCTGCCCAATCACGACGCGCAGTCTCCGCTGCCAAGCCAATGGCAGGGCCCGCCCGCTCTCGAACAAACCAATCGCTAGGGGAGCCGCTACACAAATTCGAAAGAAATCCCGCCCCTTTCCTTCCGGCTGTTAAGCGAGCGGGTTCCGTTTGGGGCGTCACGTGGGGCGAGCGGGGCGGGAGTATTTGAACGACGTTGGTGCGAAGGAGGGGGGACCCTGGGGGGGGGAGGGGGGGCGGCGGGTTTGTTCCGCTTCCGGGTGGGAGGTGAGCGCTGGCGCGGGGTCGCCATGGCGAGCAACGCCGCCAGCCTCAACGCCGTGCGGGAGACTATGGACGGTGGGTGGCGGGGGCGGTCCGTGCCGTGACGGGGGGTGGCAGCCCCGGGTCGGGCTCGGGCCTCTCCGCGCAGGTCTTGCCCCAGCGCTCCTGCCCTCGCCCCTCTCGGCAGGCTGCGGGGCCTTGAGCCGGCTCTTAGTTGACACGGGCGCCTCCCCTGCGAAGAGGGTTGCGGTTTGCAGCTGCTGAAGGATTTAGCGCATGGCAATTTCTTTTTACTTCACGTAACGCCTAATGTCTGAAGCACTTCAAATATGCGTGTAGTGCTGGTATCTTTGGACCTCGTGTGACTTTTCTTGTTTGTTTTTTAATGAGCTGCTAAGCATTTAATTTAGAATAACGTTATTTTTTAATATTTATAAATATATACATTTGTTATTCTTTCTCATTATTTGAAATACTTAGGGCAAATTATGTTACCTGTCTCTGTGCATCTTCGATTTAAACTGGACCAACCCTGTGGTGCTGCAAGTGGCAGCACCTGAACTGATCTTAACCCCAATATCTTGTTCCTGTGGGCTGCTCATGTCAGAAAACCAAAGTAAATTACTAAAAAAAACCAAAACAAAACAAAAAACAAAACAAAAAAAACCCCCAAAAAACAGTGAAAAAGTTTTGAGAAGCACAGTCTGTATTACAGAATTAGAATAGTTTCTGATACAAAAAACTTGGCGCTGTTGTGGGATGGGGAATGTGAGAGAAGTGGCACTGGGAGTAGTGGGAAATATTTGAGATTCATAAGCCATGAGAAATGTGAGCAGGGTGAGTTAAGATCAGGTGTTCACTTTCTCTTCCAGCCTGACCATGAGGAATCAAAGCTGGCAGGTTCAGGAGGTGTTTCTTAGCAAAGTGTAGTGTGAAAGTCTGGAATTCCATGGAATGGCTATGCCAAAGGCTTATACGGATTTCAGGCAGAGTGGAAAGCTGCCAGGAAATCCCCTGGGGGTTGTTAAATGTGAAGACTTTCTCTGGAAATGCCCTAATGAGGGGCTAGAGGCTTGGGAGAGTGTTCGGGGGGGGGGGGGGTATTGCTTTCTGTTTGTTATTTTCTCATGACCTTCCCTTGTATTATAGTTATGGCTACTGTCTCATAAGGATTTCTTAGCTATAGACCTTCATGAGTTGAACTGGTGTAAAAATGAGTCTTTCAGCCACTGATCTACCCACTCTGACGTGCTGCTGGAGGCAGGGCAGGACTGGAAGGATTATTACGGCTGCTCTGATGCTTCAACAGGATAAGGCCTTTCTGTGCAGCTGGAGAGAGGTTTGTTTGGGAAGGACAGTGATTCTAAGTTCTCGTAACTGTACTTGACACCTACCCTCTCTCCACTTCTGCAGGAATGTTTTAGATGGGAGGAATGATATGCGGATTTAAAGACAAAGTAAGGCTCTTGAGAACTGCTATGGAAAGTGTATTAGCCTTCAGATTTAGAAGCCCAGGCTTCCGGTGTAACAATGTGTGTATTCTATTTAGGATAGACATTCATAATTTAATCTCTTCCTAAGGGCAGGTGTTTTTAGAAGAAAACAAATTTCCGTTAACTTAATAATACACTTGATCTTTAAAGATTTACTTAAGCAGAGTCTTAGAAATACCCTCGTGTTTGAACTTTTACTACACTCAATAAATAAATTGTTCTGGTTTTTTTACTGTTCAAAATAACATTAATCTTTTAAAATTTCCATTATAAGAATATTTATTTAAAGTGCTTTGGTGAAGTAACTGAAAATGTAAAGCACTATGATAGCTGTGTCCATGTAATTAGATTTTTCTTGATGAGGGCCCATCATAATGAGTAGAAAAATATTTGTAGGGTCCTTTTTTTAGACCTTTTTAAATAGAACATGGAATCTGTGTGGCGTCTTAACTTACTGCAGAAGAAATAGGTGCTGAATGGAAGCAAATGCGTTGGTATTAAAAAAAGTGTTCTTTTATATCTTTAGTAGTTTAGAAAAGTAAAATGCTTAATCTAGAATGTCAGATATAAATATTTAGCAGCTGTTCTCTGCAGAATTGTTGTTAAGAGCTCAGATTGTTTGTGGAGAAACAGCTACATCTCTCTGCCAAAGATGCTGCCTCAACACCTAAAGATATTTTCTGTTAGAAACGAGTGACCACAGCTCTTGCTGGCATGGGAGATTGGAAGTTATCTTTAGTTAGATTTACTGCTCTGCCTTCAAATACGTCACATGCTTAGTAAATTTTATGATAAAATTTAAATGGTAAAAGGAAGTAAGAATCGTTTATTTCTGGAAAGTTGTCGGTCTGTCTTATTTCTGTAGCTCTTAATGTTCGATGGCATTTTATTGCCAATGCATCAATTTGTTGTTGCTTTATCTGGCTGTGGAAGATGCTTTCATGTGGACAGGGTGGGCATGTGTAATGTGTTTGAAAAGATTTGCTTCCAAGCCAGTGGGAACAGAAAGCCTTGTTGTGGAGAAGGAAGCTCCCCGTGTGGCTTGTAGTTAGGGGCTTTGGTCTGACAAACTTCTTTCATGTCTTAAACTTGTGTGTATTCTTAATCCAACCCACCTGTGTGGGCTTTGAGAGTATTATTACTCTTAGAGGGTTTTTTTTTCATAGCGTCTGACATTTCCCTGTGACTTCAGTGGAACTGACTGGATGCCTTAAGCCTTTAGTGTCTTGGCCTGGGTGAGTGTGACTCTGAGGGTGTGCTGCAGCATGTCTTTGGTATACCAAAGTTAGAATATTTTCAGAGCTGTCAAGTGGACACTAGTCACTTGCCAGGCTGCTTTTATATGGTAAGAAAGACCTTCTACTTCACTTTCTCCTAGCTTGCAGGAGGTTTGATTACAGAAACAGTGTGAACAACATCTGTTCAAAACCAGCCTGTATTGCTAGGGGCTTAGCTTCAGGGTGGAGATTACTGTAGCAACTAGAAATAAAATCTCAGTGAGTTGTTCTGTTTTTTATATATATATATATATATATATATAAACAAACTGTTTATGAGAAACAAAGAAAAGGGGCCTTCCAGGGAAGGTTTGGAAGGGGAGAGAGATCGATCTTTGTTTCTGCACAAAGCTGACTGGAATCTCCTTCTACAAAAGGTTTCATACTGATGTGTGGCACTGATCTTGATTTGGGTCATGTAAAAATCGGATAGTATTGCTTATCCTTAAACCAGTGTTAATGTTAGACCTAAAGCCAGGTTGTTATGGAAGGAGGTGTTTAGAAAACTCCTGACATTCTCTTTAAGAATGTGCTTCCAGTATATTTTAGTAGGACTTCATCAGTATCTGGAGTTCAAAAGCACGGGTTATTCTTATGGCCTACCGTTTACATAATTGGTAAGCATGTTAATTATTGAATTCTTCACTCTTTTTTTTTTTACTTTTCAAAATCCATTATCCAGTATTAAGTCACTGAACCAGAAAAGCATGGTATTTATGTTAGAAGCTGTGGCTTCTAGCTTACGCTGGAAAGCTGAACATGAATGCTGTTGTTGAGGTTCAGACTGCAAGACCTTTCCACAGCTGCCATGTTCACAGGCTTTACTGTAGAAATTAAATGTTAATGAATAATATTTTTGATCATTGAAATTTCATAGTCTGTAGGGACTAAAGTGCTTTTGTTTTTTCTGTTGCAGTTCTGTTTGAGATTTCAAGAATATTAAACACTGGCTTGGATATGGAGACATTGTCTATTTGTGTGCGGCTTTGTGAACAGGGGATAAATCCAGAAGCATTATCATCAGTTATTAAAGAACTGCGTAAGGCTACAGAAGCTCTAAAGGTAATGCTTTTGCTTAAAAAGCTTATAGATTTGTTTTTAAGAGTCGGATGTATGTTCAACTTGCTATACTTCAATTTGTAAATTGTATTTTAAGATATGACTCATTTTTAAATCAAGGAAATGAACTGTTCCATAGAAAAGGCAATGAATACAACTGAATGGAATATGAAGCAAGAAATGGTACGAATAAAATCTTTTCAGAAAGAATTAGATTAACTCTTTTGAAGGAAAAAAAACAACAACCAAAACCCACAGATTTTTATTCTGGGCATTTGTAGCCACTGTTTTCCCCCCTATCTGCATCATATGAAAATGGATTGCTACTTTCTCCTTTAACCCATATCACCTCATTTGTACAACCTCAGGCCTAGTAGTGTGCAGCAGTACTTGTAAACGGGTACATGCAGCTTGCTAATGTAATCTTCAGATGTTGCTTTTACCACATTAACCTATGCTTTGTATCTCTCTGAAGACAAACAAGAGGGGATTTCATGGTGTGTGTATATATAGGGCTTTTCATAATTTGGCATTTACCTCTTTAGCTAGTAGAGAGGGCAGCTATGGTTTAAAAAAAAATCCTCACTTGACTTTTAAAGGATTTTCATTCTTTACTGTCTACCTAAACATCATGATTTTTCCACTGTATCTTATATTTGTTTATATGGGACAACCTATAGGGGAAACCTATATCTAGCCTGCCTATCTCTGTTCTGGAAGACTGCATTCTGATTCTTGGAAAATTCGACTTACAGATTTTTGACTAGATGGATATTAGGGCTATTTTTCCACCAGTTTTCCAATTTTTTACTTCATTTTTAACTTAACATTTCCTATATTCATGCTTATGCGTATTTTATATTTGTGTACATGCTTAAATGTGTACATACATATATGATTAACTGCTTATGTAAGTAATTGAGGACTGTTTTACTTTGCTGTTACTGGTTTATCGTTCCTGTTGCTATCCTTTGCCTGTTTGTCCCATAGCTGGCTTAAAATCTACCAATGTCAGTCTCCAACAGCTGTACCTTGTAGGCTGGCTTGAGTTATTCAGTAATAAAACTGTTTACTGATGACCTTGATCAAATAATTGGCAGTGTGATTTATGCAGTTAGGATTAGTGTCATTCTTCTAAGTTTTGTGTCAATAATTTATCTGTATGAATGAGAGTAATAATCACTAGGAATTGTATAAAGAAGTAAACTCCAAAGGAAAAAAAAAATCATGCTTTCGAGCACTTCTTGAAAGCATTAGGGTAAAATGTACAGGATACAAGCTGCTCAGATACAGGATATACAATTTAACACAAGCAAACAGTAATGGCTATGTTAATAAAGATAATGGCAGTCAACAGCATTATTTTAAAAAAAAAAAGTATTCATTAGAGACAAACACTACCCATATTATAATTTTCATAAGTAGCTTATTTTTAGACTTTTAAGTTCTCTAGGTAAATTCAAATAGTTACAAGAAGAGACTAAATTTAATCTACATTGTGTCTACTTCTGGTGACTTGCAATAAATGTTTTTCTCTGTTTCTAGGCTGCTGAAAATATGACAGGCTGACATGGGAGAAGATTTCTGCATGAGAATGCCAAGTTAAAGTTAACAGAGGCTTTGAAGATTACCACTATTCAGAAAAAAGTGAAACAAAGTGTGTGCAAAGGTTTCGGAATATTTCTGTACTCTTCTTGAAAAGGATGATGTATAGAATAGCTTTGAAAAGTTTTTTAATAAGTTCACCAGTAATCTCATTACTTGGTATTTTTGTGAACTATTTGCAAATATAGTGCAATTGCTCCTCTTTGGCATCCGGTGTTTTTTAAGCCATGTCAGATACTGCACACTTGCTGAACTTACTAGTGTGTAGCAAAGAATATTGTTATGAGTATAGCTTGTTAATGCATCCTTTAGAAGTGCTAATATATCCTGGTTTTATCTCTTGCTTTGATGAAAAACTACATGTACAATTTTAGTTTTGCTTTATGGACCAGATAGGAATGAAGCCCATCCTGACTTTATTTTAATTAGAGTAAGGGTAGTGACTTAAGTCTCAGTCTGAAAGTAAGAAATAAAGCACTTTTGATAATGTAGGTAATGAATTGTCCTTTTGATTCAAATTGCTGGAAAAAGTGTTTTTACCTTAGATAACAAAGGAACTTCAGTTATCCATGCAGAAATGTTTGTAAATTTGAATTCTAGATTACATGGAGTATTTTACAGAGTTCAGGTGCTACATTTGTTGTGTTTGTTCTGACTACTAGACCTAAAAATATTAAGGCTATATTGTTACTTCCTAGTCAAAGCATATAGGAGAAGTATCAGATTTGGTTGATGGGAATCAATGAGTCTTTAAAAAGTCATTTGGTATAGGAATGTCTTCTCATTCAATGCTAGGAATCTTGACTAATGCCAAATCAAGTGTTTATAGTATATATAGTAAACTGTTTATCATGTTACTTTCCAGTAAATATCCTTGCATCCAGGAATTCTACTTCAGATGAAGATGGTTTCTTGTGTATTCTGCATTTGCTGCTGTTTTAGCTTTTTCAGTTTTTTGTTAGTATGGTTTCAAGGTGTTGTTTTAATAGGACCTAAAGGAACCTCCAAGGTTAATAGGGTGGAGCACATTTGGAAATGAACCTGAAATCTTAGTGAAGCCAAACTTTATATTTATGAGGAGAAAAAAAAATTCTTTCTACTTTACGAGTTTACATCATATGTACTCTAGGTCATAGCTCTACAAAAAGTGATCAAGGAGGCTAAATACTTCATATTGCTGGCAGAGAGAATAGAAAAATATTTATATTACACTGAATCACTTACCATTATTTACAGTTAGCCTGGACAAAAAATCATTCCAGGAGGATGCTGTGAACTTCTGGGTAACCAAGCTGGGAGACTTTTAAGTGGTATCAGTTTTCTCACTCATATGAACACTTAAAATCCTTTGTAAGTTGGTGTTGTAACTTCAGGTTTATAACTCTTGCATACTGGGTGTAATGTTTTTTGAAAACATTACGGTATCCCTAGTATGAAAAGATATCAACAATGAAATTTATCCTAGGAAATCTGAAAAGTCAGTAAAACACCGGGTCAGATCAACACAAATGAGCAATTAGGTCTTCTGCTTAACTTCATCTAGACTCAGTGCTACATGTCAAAAATGAGAAAAGACTGGGGAGCATTCGTGCTGTTTTCAGGAGCCACATCTAAGGCTGTAAATTCTCACTTGCAAAAATTAAACTCTGAATATTTTGTGTAAACTATAGCAAATGTGCCCAAAATAATTATGAAATCCTATTGAAGTGCATGTTTCTTGCTGGTGCTTTTTCTTTTCCTCCATTGCCAGAGGGCAATACAGGAATTCTGATGAATTCCCTTGAATGTCACTCTCTTGATTACTTTGCATTTATGTATTTCCAGGGGTTTTTCTAACTTAATAGCTTGATTTCAGTTTTGGTTCTATATCCTTGAAATGCTTAAAACCAGCTTGCAAGTGCAATATGAGAACAATTTCTGTGTAATTCTTGATCTGTCCAGTAAGTTGCACCTACGGTTTTACCATCAATAAACTTAATGTTTTTATGTACTTAGACATTTGCTGGTAGACCATTTGTCATGCAGGATTATAGAAGCAGGGCATGTTTTTGACATTCAAAAACCTAATTTGATGGATATAAAACTAAAAATGCATTGCTTTCATTATTACATGGAACTAAATGGTAACATTGGTTCAACATAATAGTTCATATTGATGAAATGAAATGCAAACCTTACAAGGTTGAATATTTAGCATATTCGGGCTGAAAGCAGGGAAGAGATGTTTCTTAAAATTGGCAGATCTGTAGTTACCTAGAAAGTCTATATACTTTTCCTCAGCATAATTGGCAAAGTTTCTTTCAAAATACCGGATGGAACAAACATGCTTAGGAATTGGTATAACAGAACTCCCGATCGCTTTTGATTTGAGGTACCATCCAGAACAAATACAAGGAATATTTTCTTCTTCCTGGTAAGGAAAGCAGAAAATCCCTCTAGTAGGAAGTTTCATACTGGAAATGTTTCTGTGCTGTAAAATAGAAGTCTGTCACTTTGTTAGCATCCCCACTGTGTGAACGTGAGCGCTCAGACTTGGCATTGATGGCTGAGAAGCCTTGGCTGCATTTGTAACACATACCACCTTCTGCTACATCTAACTGTAAGAAGCCAAGCAAAGAGCACGTGCTTTTCCTCCATGCTCCTTACTTACATGCTCTTGGAACTCTTGAAAAGATAAACATAGGAACAGCTATACAGGTTCTGACCAAAGGTTTTTCTAACACAATAGTCTCTTTTGTAGTCAAAAGCAGATGCCTGAGGAAGGATAAGAACAATGCAAGCACATTTGGTTCTTTTCCTTCTGTGTTCTCCTAGCTTCCAAGTGTCTTCTATTCCAGGCTTTCCTGAACATCATATGGTTTGTCTATTTAGTAATCCCCAATGCTTCTTTTTCCAGTACTTGCCCAGTTTCCCTTGGACTATATACGCTTCCTGAATAACAGCAGCCTTTATCAGTTGATGTCTGTTGCATACAGAATTGCCACTTCTTGTTTATTTTGAACGTGATTTTTACTTGCTTAATTTAATGTTCCCTGCACAATAAACCTTTACCGATTGTGCTTGTGCCAGTCATGATTCTGCAGATGTATAACATACTCACCTTTAAATTTCCTCTTTTCTAAACTGAAATGTGTTAGTTAACATATTCTTTGGCTGACTAAAGGCATAGAATAGCTTCTGTATTTATAAACTGCATGCAGCATTAGCCATGTAGTTAAGCACTGGCCTGTTTGTTTACTTTCTTGTTCTTTATTCCTTTCCTAGTAATTCCTAATACTTGACTTGCTTTTTTAATTTGAACTGAGCACTGAGCTGTTTTCATGGCATTATCTATTGTAACTGCAGGATCTCTCTCTTGAGTGGTAATAGCTCAGAGGCTATTGTTTCATATGTGAAACTACGGTTGTTTATCTCCATGTGTATCTTTTTTTTTTATTTATCTGTGCTGAATTGCATCTGCCATTTTATTTCCTAATCAGTCTTACATGTCTTCCTGCAGTTCTTCACAGTTTGCTAGTAGTCTTACTACCATCACTAACTTTATCATTGGCAAATTTTGTGGCTTTGTCCCTTGTTCGAGGTTAATTATGAATAGGTCAAGCAGCACATGACCTAGCAAAGACTGCGGAGTGCAACTGGTGACCTGTGGCAGGAACTGACTGTTTGTTCCCATTCCTTTTCAGTGCTTGCGAATAAAATGCAGTCCTGCCTTCTACTTACAGTTTGTCCTTCTTATACCGAGTATCTCTAGTGTCACATATAGCACAGCTGGGAGAGCTCAAGCACAATAATGAATCCAGTCCTGCAGAGACTATGGTGTTCTAGATAACTTCCAGGATCACTGACATTTGTAATTATATAATTATATTTTAGAAATATAAACTTGAGTAAGAAGATAACTTTACAGGAGATTGTAGAGTACTAGAACAAAGAGACAAACATATGACCCCGAAGCCTCCATGTTAACATTAGGGAGATTTTGTTTCTTAGGCAATTACGTTAACCAAGAAGTCTGTTAACAAAAAAAAAAAAGCTGAATGATGGTTAGGCCAAGGCACTTGACCTAATAGAACAGTATCCATGAAAAGTGCTTGTACATTATCAGCTAATGTTCTTTTCCCACCTGCTGGTCTCCAGCTGAGCAAATACTGGTTCAATCCTAGACTTGCTTTTTGAGTCAATCAGCTAGTTCCCTCCGAGATGAACTTGCATGCTGTTGTGGGCACACTGTACTCCAGGGACTGCTCCCAGCAGGCTGCACCAGGTTGGGTGCATTCTTCCCCAATGCTTTTCACTTTCAAACACTCCCATCTACTTTTGCATGCTTATAGTTCCATTCTATAGAAACTCTACAGCCCTCATTATTTGAATACACTTTGAATTAAAAGAAAAAGTACAAAAAATGATAATAACCTAAGAATCAGCAGTGACCCATGACAAAATGCTGTGTAGGGTGGCTGTAGACAACCTGCTTTAAAGAGAGCTAACGCTGAACAGTGGGGCTTACATTACTATGCATGATCTGAGCTAGGGACTTAGGCATGCCTTTAGTAGTGGAGATTCAAATCTTTGAACCACAATATTACTTTTAATTAAAGTTTGGAAAACAGAATTCCAAAGAATGAAAGGTGTGCCGAAGTAATTTCAACCTTTAAAAGAGCAAGGGTGATAACACAGAATTGAAGACCAGTCACCTAGCATCAGCACTAGCAAACAGCGGACCGGTGAACTTGAGTTTTTTATCAGCAATGAATGAAAGACAAAAAATGTACTGAATTCCATTGAACGTTGTTTGGTGGAAATGTTAGTGGGCTAATTTTTTTATTGTTTATGGGTTTATGTGTGAGATGATGTAGTACACTTCCAATTTATGCAGGACAACTTTCACTTAAAACACACCATTGGCATCGTTCAGTAAAAACACATATGTACTCTGTTGTTACCTTGGGAGTGAGATTTGAAAAAAAAAAAACCCCACACCTTTAAAAATGTAAAAACCAAAATCTCAGTTCTTGAAAGATGGTAAATTGAGAGGGATTTTTGAAGTGCCATAAACAGGTACTTCCCTGCGAGAGTTTTGTGAAGTTGGAGGAGGAGTTCCTGTTAGATAGAAAAAATAGGTTTATCAAGTAGAAATAGTGAAGTAAAACCATAATGCTGTCTGATTGCTGCTTCCAGGCCCATTGTTTATACTTGGAGAAAGTTTGAGAGACACAAGGATAATTTAAATGAAAGCCATAAAACTGTTTTGGGACTGGAGAACAAGCCTGATGAGGTCTGAAAGAACTCAGGAGTGTGCAGGTTCTCAAAGTGGATTAGAGAAGAGACATAGTGACAGTAGGTATGCCCTTGAGCATAGAAGGAAGACTTGTGGCTACATCTTTTTAACCTGACAGAGAAAACATACCAGATCCAGTAGCTGATATTAGACAAATCATACCTCAAGAATAAGGCGCAGCTTCCCAGGAGTGAAGGTAAGTAAACTTTGACATGGCATACTAGGGAAATGGCAAACTGGCTACTGCTTGATGTTAAAACAAAATTAAGAATACTTCTAAAAGACATGGTTTAATCCAGTTTCTGGGGAAAAGTTTACAATACCTCTCTGCAGGGTGTCAGGCACGCTGGCTGTAGCAGTTCCTTCTGACTGCAGAGTCCATGAAGGGCAGCATGAAACAGCTCCAAGTAAAAGGAGCACAAAGAAAATTAGGAATATTTAGGACGAATATCAGGGATGTTTCTGTCAGTAAGATAAATGGAAGCCTGGTTTCCAAGACATCTAAATGTTACCTGATAAAAGAAAACAACACAACTATTAATTATCTGAACTGGCAATCTGGAATATATTGAGTCTGAGCACTTTCATTAGCACTTCATAAATATTACTATTTTCTCACCTCCGATTCTTAGATGTAAGGAGAGACCAGCTCATGAAAATAGATCTCTGAAAGAGCTCTATGGTGTCATTACATGGGTGAGTGGGAGTTTAACGCTGAAATGCAACTTTCAGTGAAGGAGATGGAAAATGCGGGAGTGGAGGAGGTGGCGCTTGGTTGTGCTGTGGTTCCCCAAGGGAGCAGCTGGGAGCACCCTGGAGCGGGGAAGAAGAGGAAGGAGGCCACGGGAGGGTGAAGAGGCTGAGGGACATCCCCGCTTGATTTTATTTGATTATTTTATCTGTACACCAGATCCAAAATTAGTATGTTTGAAGATGGTGACAGGTCTTCCTATTTAATGGACGGGAGATACAGGAAAGAGAGACTAGGGTTAATAAGTGGTCGTGTTGCCCTACTCCCCATCTGCAGGTTCAGTTCCTTTAACAACAGACTTTTTTGAATCAGGTGGGACCGTTTATTAACCACTCTCAGCAACGCTGAAGCTGTGCCAGGGTATTGCACAGGCCGTGGGATCCCTGAGGGTGGCAGGGTCCCCCCCGAGGTCGTCAGGACAGGGCCTGGCAGCCTGGGCCTGTCCCACCACCCCAGCCCCAGTGAGGGGAACCGGGGTCAGACGCAGGCCTGGGGTGGCCATGCTTAAAACATTTTGGACTGTTCCAGTGTTTTTTGGCCTTGAAGCTGGAAGTGGTGAGACGAGGCCACCGGCCACCTCTGCCATCACCGCGCAGCTTGTGAAGATGCTACTGGAAGGGGCTGACTCGTCAGCTATTGCTCCTTCCCGCTTCCCTGGGCTCCCAGAAAAGCTCCTCGCGACATTTCTTCCTGCCTTCTCAGAAAGCTGGTTGATACACCCTCTGGGTTTGCTCCCAAGCCAGTTTATGGGGGCAGATGATTGTGGACATGATGAATTATAATTTTGGGAGGGGACGGCTAATCAGGGGCAGAGAAATAGCCTCATTCCTGTGACCAGCGAACTTGTGTTGAACTCAAAGTGTATCTTGAGCAGCAGGTGGTTCTTCACTATTTGTGATTTACAGCTGTGAAATACCCAGGATGTCACATTAATATGCACCTTACATGTAAAGGTCAAGACTTTATGAGACATAAATGCTGCAAGAACAATGTTAGGGAAAAATATTAATCACTTGCAAATATAGTACTCTGGCATGCATAAGATTTAATGAGAGATTTAAAGGAGAATCATACACTCGTCTTACACATTTTGAAGTAAAGATACAAACAAAAATATCTGGGCAAACATTTCATAGGACATATAAAAAGAAGCCTCGCTATTCTCTTAGGGAGAATTCAGGATACAGTCTGAATTGTATAGGATTGTTGTGGTTCAACCTGGCAGGCAGCTAAACACCACACAGCAGGGATACAGGCTAAAGTAAAACTCGGGCTCTTTTCAAATCAAGCGCTTTTCTAATTCAGAAATAAATGTTTTGTTTAACTTCACTGTTAGGTGAAACCAATCTCAGGCATAGGAAAAACTCAGCAAGCTACATGCACAGCTATTTATTCCTACGTGCTGTGACGACTGCACTCACACTGAAGGCAGAAAAATATCTGCGGCACATGCACAGACTGATAATCTGGCCAATATTTTTAGCATGGTATCTCAGGCTATGCATTTCACTGTTAAGAACAACATCAGTAATAAAGCTGCCAGTCGTCGTCAGTCAGTGGCTGTCTGCTCTGGCTAGATGACTTTGCAGCAGCCGTTCCATTTTTAGACATGTTGGGCCAAATTCAGCATTGACTTGCACCCTGTGAAGTTTTATTGAAGTTAGTGGAATAGCAATATAGGACATGAACCAACACTGGATATGGGCATTGTTCATCTTAACTGTGACATAAAGAAATGATTTTGTTTGGGCAGATCCTTTAGCTTTCCTGTGGCAGGGCACTCTAGTTAAAATAGATTGTTTTCCTTCATCAAAATATTAAAAAATAACAATAATTAAAATAAAAATTGAAAATAATTTTACTAAAGCTCCAAAGATTTTCATTCACTATAGTGTTATCATAATTTGTTGTTCTACGTCTTGTGCTCCATTTCTCTTCTCTGAGCTGGGTTTTCTGCCAACTACATCTGCCACAATTCACCATTTTCCTTTCTCCCCTCCCCTCAATTTTAATTTTCTCATTAGAGGGGGTCAGGCTTCAATGTTTTCCAATTTTTCAGCAGTCATTTCTACAATATTTCCCCAAGATAATCAGGCACTATTCAAAAAAGGGTTTTCTTGGCGACTCGTTTTTCTCCTGGAAAGAGTTTTGATAGAATTATTTTGATTGGTCCTAAGATGTGCACAACTATGAGAGAGACTGGAGTCGCACAATATTCTGCATGGCCAAATCTGCTCTGTGTCCTGGTGCACAAACTTCTGTATTTATGTATCCCTAAAATACCTTTAGAGTGTTACAGTGTGCGGTGTAGGTATCCAATGCATTGGCATATGTATGCCAATCTTGTGTGCAGAGCTAGCACGTAAATATCAGGGATATCCTTCATTCTTCTCAAATACAACTTTTATTTGCTTTTTATTATTACTGTCCTGTGCTGTGTCAAATACTAGGTATCCGAGTCACATCTGGCATCTGTTTATAGGTTTAGGTTTGGCAAAAAAATTTCTCGCAGAAGAAAAAACAGAACTTTGCCCTGTTTTTAACATATTCATCTTTTTCTGTCCCAGCTTCTGTGGTAATCATCTCACACAACCTCATTTGTGTTATAGACCTTTGTATCCACAAAGGCGACTATTTTGTCTTTGCAGCAATTAAAGTTTGTTGTTTAAGAATTTTATGAGGAGGGTACCGTTATCCTCCATGCTTTTCATGCTGTAATTATTTTTTTAAGAACTTCCAATATTTTTAAAACACAAAACATGAGGATAAATATAAACATTACTCTAAACTGTTGCATATTCCACTAGATGGCAGACAAACATTTGCAACCACTGCTTCAGCTTTGTAAAATACCCCTCTGTTAGTTTTGCATGGATTCTAATGAATAGTATTTTAGGATCAATTTCCAGTTTAATGAAGGACTGGTGCAATTTAACCTTTTAATTTATTTTTGAAAACATTTTAAAACTAGAAGGAAGAATAAAAAAGTGTGCTATTGATTGCATGACTTTGGCTCACGAAAGAGAACGGAGGTTTAAGCACTTAACATTTTGTATTTTATGCATTTAACTTTTACTCAAATGGGATATACCAGTGGTAACATAGCCACAACAGAGAAAGTTTTCAGCATAGCAAGTTTGTAATGGCAACTTTTTCCTTTCATTCAGAGTAATAAAATTTACACAAACTGTCTTAAAAACTGCACCAAAGGAGGTTCTGCAACCCTCTGTAGTTCATAACAACGTTAGCTTTTCCCTTTTGGTGTTTATGTACTTTCTGGCAATTAGCTTCTACAACGTTTAAGACAAGAAGGCAATCGAGATAAGGGTGGCACATAGACTAACTGTAGTGTAGAAAGATATGCCTCCCTGGTGAGGATATGCCAATGGATGTACCAATACCATAGTAGCATCACAGTTTAAAATAAATACCAAATAGATAGACACATTTATTAGATGTGGTAGATCAGGTAAGAATTAAGACAACTACTACCATTTCCAATAGTGAAAAAAGAAAGTAAAGGCAGGATGAATTCTCCCACCTGCCCTCTGGCCAGGAGCTCATTTCGGTCCACCAATATGTTTCTGGATCTGTTGCTTGTCTGTAGTCTCCAAAATGAAGGGGAACGGAGGAAGGATGGAGATTTCCTAAAGTAGGCGATTTAAGGGGGTGGGAAAGAAGTGCCATGTTCAACTGCAGCCTCTCACCATAGGTGATAATCTCTCAGGGACAAACTGTAGCTCCCAGCATAATCCAATTAGGTTATCAAGGCTTAATTAGTGAAAAGAGAGCTGTCCTCATCCCTGTCACCGTCCTCCCTGCAGTTCACCCATTAAGCCCTTCCTCAAATGTTTAATAATATTGTAATTTTATACTTCAGGGTGGTAGTATTTTAGTGAAAAACCCAGATGATTTCAGCTACCCTTAAACCTCTGTTTTTCTCTGCAGTCAGTGGAGAGAGGCAAGCTCTTGGTGGAGAGGGACAATACTGAGCGCTAAAGTTCTTCTTCGTCTCTGAATTGCTCTCTAAAGGAAACTATTGACTGAAGAGGTAACGCAAGGAGACTAGTATCCTGAGGCTAAGATTAGTCTTTGCAAATATTCCCATTAGATCATCTACTCTGACTTCCTGTGTTTCACAAGCCTTTGAATTTCACCCAACAGCCTCTCTATTGAGTTCAATAACTTGTGTTTAGATAAAGCATATCCAAAAAGACATTTATTCTTGAGTTGAAGACATTAATAGAGATAGTGTATCCACTGCTTCCTTTGTTGATTTGTTCCATAGTTAATCATCTCCACTATTAAACTTTGTGTGTCTTATTTCTTGTTTTAATTTATCTGGCTTGAGCTCAGTACACAGCTGCTTGTTATGCTTTTTCCTTCTTAACTAAAGAACCCTTTAGTCTGTGGGATTTTCTCCTGAGGGAGCTATTATAATCAAGTCACCACTCTATCTTCTTTTTGATAAGCTGAAAGGATTTTCCTTGCTGTAAAGCCTTTTTCTTCTTCTCTCCAGTGCTCATTCTGGTCTTCTCTGCAGCCTGTCTGTTTTTTGCCTTCCCTTCTGTCTGATAGCAATCTCACCTGTGCTCTGTGTGGAGATAACATCGTTCTGTCCTATTCACTGTTTTGCTCCAGTATCACACTCATGGTTCCCTTTAAATTATGCATTCTCAGCGATCCCGTAAGTCCTTTCTGGAGTTACTGTGTTGCAGAACATAGTCCTCCACTTTTCAAGTATGGCCCAACTTGTTCCCAGTCGTTTAGCTTTTCTTGTGCCTATGTTAAAATGGATTTCGTTTGAATTGGCCCACCTAACTGAACAGTTCAAAATCACTCTTTCTGTCTGTCTTGCCTGTACATTTACCACTCTGACAGCTTTTGTGTAATCTACAAACCATAACAGCAATAATTTTTTCATTTAATTCCAAGTTATCAATGACAAAGTATCAGGTCAGCTACTGAACCTTGCAGCACCCTGCTAAAATCAGGATGGGTGCTCCTGCTTCTATGTGCTCTTGCATTATATAATATGGCCGTAGCATGTGCTTATGTGTATGTCCTGTCCTTATTTAAACCAAGTCTCAACAATGCATTGCTTTTGGAAACTGAGCATTGGAAGATTTAGCCATTTCTGAGCACTGTGAAAGGACTGAGATTGTTTAGGCCATTTAAATAAAAAAAAAAGGCTGTCAGGCTTTCTGAAGTCAAAACTCCTTACAAAAGTCCAAAAGTATGCAGTTACCTCTTTAAACCAAATTAATAATCCCATCAATGCATGAAGTAAGATTTATTTAACAAGACCTATTTTCTACAAAACCATGTTGACCATCATTAATTACATTCATTCCTTTAATTTTGTATTAATTGAATCCCACATCAGCTTATTAGCTTTTCCATTAATTTTACCTGGGTTTTTTGTGATGCTTACTGGCCTTAAGTTACCTGGATCATCACAGTTCCCCTTTTGAAAGAATGGTACAATGTTAGTGCTAATTCAAGATTTATCTTATTTCTCCAGATTTTAAAGTATATAGCACTACACTAAAGATCTTTTGCTTAAGTTTTCCTTCGTCCCACTATTTTCCTTAACTTTACAAAACTAGCTCTTTTTTAGTTCCACGTATGTGTGTATATAACATAGGAAGTAATATTTTTATTTTCTATAATTTTGTATGTCTTACTCTTCTGACTGTTGTTTATAAATACAGAAGGTACTCAGAGCACTTCCCTGACCCCAGACCAACATTCAATATCCAAGATGGAGATTCATTTGTTTCCTACTGGTTAAAATGAGAATGAAGACATTCCTAATTATTTTGGGTATCTTTTGTGCTACAAACTTGTAACTGTTGAAAATGAATCCTGTTACTAGGGCTGACTGTCTGGAAGTCACCAGATGGCACTGTTGCAAGCGTTTTGTTGATTCTTTTGTCTAGAGGAGACTATATAAAAATAGGCCTTGAAAGATATACTTAGTTGTTATTTGTTTATTTTTCCCTTACAGTAGCATAGCCCAAATCTATCGCAAGCTAAATATTTTCTCACAGGCATTGTAGTAGTCCAAAGGTTTTGCCTACAAACAAGCTAAACATACACTCAGACTACAAACCTCACAAGAACCAGGCAGCCTAAGTGGTGGCCAGGACTATGACGTTCTTCAATTGTCCAAAATGTTTTTGGGAAGTAAGACTCATTCTTTGGAGGGTGAGAAGTTTAAGCAGCTCCTACACAGCCTAGCAACATTTAAAGCATCCTGAACTACAAAAATATGAGGGAAAACATTCTGTTATTTGCTGCTCTGAGTCAGACAGAAAGGTAGGGACATTTATAATGTTTCATTATCTAAATCAAGAAGAAAAAGGGGGAGTGATGAAGTTGTTTTAATGTAATGCAGCTTCTGATGAAGTTCTGAAAAAGTTCACAAGCCAATTTCAAATCTGACACACAGAGAATAGCAAGACAGAGGACTGACAAAGACAGTGACAGTAAAAGTATGTGGCTGTGTAATGAAGCTTGTGCAGCTCTTACACTGATTTACTTAGCAAATTGCTCATTGTTATAAATTAATATAAAGCATAAAATTTGCAGGAATATATGGGATACCATTGCAACTATACACGCTACGTTGGTGGGGTTTACATTGCGTATTTCCTATAAAATTATTTTCATGTGTTAGTAAAGCTGTGAATCTAACTTCACTTGTTTAGATCCTGTACACTTAAGCCTTATTTATTTATCTGTTTGCTACTTGGTACAAGAATTATGCCTGGTTATGTACGTGTGAAATATACCTGCTTAATCTTTACTTTTCAACATATATATTGGAAGTGTGGAGCTTAGTATTTGACACTTATTTAGCACCTGGTTAAACACCATTAAACTACTTGACACTGAATGTGCGATAATATTTTCTCAATTAAGATGCCTGTTGGCATTCAATAGAATAAGGATAATCAGTTTCATGGGGAATGTCCCCATAAAACACCTGTCCAGGTGTAACCTATCGCAGTGAAGCAAAAAGAAATTATATCCATATTTATCAAAATGCGTAATCTTTGTATTTTATATGTTATAGTCCTACAATGGTTTAAATCAGACTCACACCATGTCCAGCATAATTCCCTGAGGAAATTTTATTTGGTACATAGGCACTCGGCAAATCCTTGTTCATACAAAGCGAAGCACAGGAACGTTAGTATATACATTTAACATAAGCTTTGGGTTTTAAAGTCATGTCCAGAATAATTGCCCTGTAAGTAACATAGAGTACTATTGCTCTCCCTAGAAGATGGAGGCCTAAGCAATGCTGCCAGACTTGTACGAGTGTTTCCTAGAGTGCAGATGTTTAAGATGGAATGTTAAACAAATATTTTAATTGCTTCTGTAAGCTTATTCATAGCCACTTCAAATCCAAGTTCACTGTCTTTTACCATGCTCTCAGTGTGACTTCCCATTTTTAAGTAGGCAGCCATGTTATACACCAGTGATTTTGCTACATCTCCTTTTGTAGACGGTAATCTTTATACAAAGAGGTAAGAACACAGTGTTGATCTATATACAAGAAGGAAAAACCCCTCATTATTCATGTCAGGAGTAAAGGTAGGGGGAATAACTCCTTTTGGGGCCACAGCGACTGCCTAGGCATTCAAGAGCATTTCGGGAGCTAATATCTCTCGCAGCCCTGTGCAAGTAGTAGGAGTCACCCTCTCTCTTACTAGGCACTGGCTAGAGTTTTCTAGCTCTCCTGGATGCATCTCAAATTGCCAGTTTAAATGTATTGATGAATAAGGGCCTTCAGATAAAGGTACAAAGGTGTTTCGGATACTATGGAGATAAAAGCCACATATAAGTACTTCAATGGATTCCTCGTGTTCTTTGTCTGTAGCTGCATTTTTCCCTGTATCCCTTGCCAGAGATAATCATAGTCATCCTACTCTTTGTGTTCTTTAGTGGTCGTTTACATGCCATCCTCACTACACTTTTTACTCATTTATGTGCTTGCTGTTGCTGGGTTGAGGATAATGTTTTCTCAGGCCACAGCTGAAATGCTAATTCATATAGTACTTCTGTCACCTCCAAGGTGGATTATTGTAATTCCTTTCTGGTGTCTACCTGATTGTAAAACTTCACAAGTTCTGTTTTACATAAAATGCTGCAGCTGACATGCTTATTCATCTTAAACCAAATTAGCATATCGCTCTGGTCTTTTGATCCATGCTATGGCTGCCAGTTAGAGTAGTGCTTCCTTCCTACACGACCTGGCATGCGTTGATGCATGATGATGGATTCCGACCACAAGTATTAACACAAGCATATCGTTTAGACAGTAAAATATTGCTTTGCTCCTTTTGCACACTTTAAATTGCCTTTTTCTTTGCTTTATATTGATGTGCTAACACTTCTAATAGCCGTGTTTAAGAATAATTAATACATTCCTAGATATTAGGAATGGGAATGGACTCCTCAGGCATTCTAGTTGAAGTAATGTGTCCTTTAGCTGCAGAAAGTCATGCTGTAGAGTGCTCTTCTAAATGAGGCTTTTGCTTTTTGAGACTCCACTGTTTTGATCGTAGTTTGAAGTACTTTCATGAATTAGCACATAGAAAACATGGGACTATTTAAACCCATGTCTGCATGACTTCATATGGAATAGCACGGTAAGGAAAGGAATTCACAAGCAGCTTTCCCCAGACTCTATCCAGTGTTTGGAAGTCCTTAGCAATATAGGGAATGAAGCCCAAATGTCATTTTCACTGTAAATGGAAATATTTCCATGGTGAGTAGTACCACTGAAGCACAACACTGTTTCTATTTTATATATACAGGAAAACAAATATGAATTTCACTGTTGAGAATATAGTTAATAAAATACTGTTATTTGAAGTGAACCTACTTAAGAAAGGTTGATGATAAGGAATGAATGGCTCTAAGAGCGTTAGTGGATTCTTTCATACCTATACAGTTCATGAGAGCGTTCATCTTGTTCCTGCTTTGGATTACAATCCTCTCTTGAACATATTTATTTTTCCCTTATGAGTTACAGAAGAATTCCCCTGCACTTGAATAGTTCGGGATGGAGACTCATTTCTCTCATGCCAGAACCTGACTTTGCAGATATTTAGCTTGGAGATTCACCTTGTCTAACTTCACATTTGCCATAATGACGTCTACTACTGAGCTACATGTAGTAGGCATGTTTGTTTGTTTGTGGAGAGATGCATTTTTGGGACACAGTCTGACTTGTTTTAGGCTACTGTTATGGATAAATCAAATTATATTAAACTGCTAATTATCTAGATTAAATTAGGCACAGCCTTTTATTATTGATCAGATGAATTCCAGTCTCAGAGACACAACTACCATTATTCATGTAGTATTTTTGCTGAGTGCAGTGGAACTGGTCATATGTATAAATGTCCACAGGCTGAGGACCTTATACTACAAATATCTGAAAGCTACCTGATTTGGAAAGTGTCAGTAAATCACATGGTAATTAAAAGACACCAGAGGAAATTCTCAACTATTATTATCGTCTGATGGCTGTTCAGTGCTTTTACCCTACTCGCTAGTGAATTACACCTATTTTAGGCAAGCAAAAGAATAAAACCCCAAGGCAGAGGGCGTATATACATATGCATATACACAATAAAAAATACATGTTACCTGTGTACATAATACTATGCATTTTTTATTCTACTCTATAGATTGCAAAAAAAAAAGCAACACAGGAGGATGTAGTAACTTGGTATACAACCCGGGTCACATTCTCCTTGTCTTACATGAATATGCGCATGAATAATGAGACCTGTTTTTTGGCCTTCTCTAGTAGCAGAACTAAGAGAGAAGAGCTTCTTGAACTCCTTCCACTATAATGCTGTTCATCTCATCAGACTTTAGAAACTTGCATGATACTAAAGCCAGCATTTTTATAGTTATTTTAGGTATAATTATTTGAAAAATTAAATTGAAATATAGCTTGGGAAAGTAGTCAAATAGACTTGTTATTTAGTAAAATGGATACATTATTTTGGTTAGATTGGCCATGCTCCACAAGTAGTGAACATTTACTATTTACTTTTTGCAAAGAAAACTAAACAATTACATTTGCTAAGCAAGTGCAACATTTCATGTTACTTGGCTATTAAGTTTTCTCATATACAGGACTATTTAATGATGAAAACAGAGGAAGATCAAAAAAGTAAGAATTATATATATAGTAAATCATAGGTTGAAATTCTTGAAATGTCTAACATAAACAGGTATCATTGGAAAGTTATTGTGTATTTTTTCTTAAATAAGCACACACACATATATATGCTTAAATATGCACCAGATAATTACATGTCTTTGTACTATTGAATAAAGACTGTAGTGCACTGAAACATCTGATATTTAACCTGTTTGCCATAAATATTAAATCTTCATTTATTCATAGAGCTGCAATGAAATACAAACATGTATGCACACATATGTACCACCAATTATAGAAACTGATATACACAGTGGAATATTCTAATGGGTTGGTCCTCTGTTTATTCTCAAAATTCCTTCCCTCAGGCTCCATTTCTGCTACTGTACCATCTCAAGTGGATTTGAATTTGAAAGCATTCTCTAGTTTTGAATGTTAATGGATGTCATTGCACTATGGCTCTACAAGAAGGAAGAATATTACTATCAAATAAAAACACTACAAGTTTTGAGGAAGATGATTTTTAAGTCACAGCTCTGATAAAAATAAGGATGCTTTCATTTTTGCACATGAAAACAAATTAATCTTGCTGTATAAAGAAAGGAAATTTATTTATTTATGCAGAAAGCATACTAAAGCATGTTTAAATGCGCAAAGTAAAGTAATGGGATGAAATTATTATTGATAAGAAATTATAATTCATATTATGTTAACACCCTGAACAAGGTCAAGACCTGTTCTGGGTTCTGCATAGAATGAAAGAAAATCATTCCAGTTTTTCTTAAAATTTGACTTATGCTAGTAATGAATATAAAAAAAATGAATACCTAGCCAATAATTCATCCTCAGTGAAGATTCAGCTAAACCTTGTAACAGAAATTGCTTTTTGGTTCAGCCTATTTATTTTAAATCTAGGACTCTCTTATTTGGGACTTTAGAAGAAAGCCATTTTTTATGGAGATTGCAGTGTAATAGATGAAATGGTAGCAATCTTTGTTTACATAAGATTTGGTAGAAGGAAGATATCTGAGTTCATATCAAAAATACCAGCAAGTTGTATGCTATACTGTAAATCACGCTGTACACATTAAAAGCTCTCACGTATCCAAATGAAATGTGCCTAAAGTAGTTATTTTCAGAAACCAGACACTCTGAAAGAATGGCACATAAGTCATTCATTTGTTTTTTATTTTCTTTTGTTTCAACCAGTCTTTCCATATTAGCACTTTTTTTTTTTAAATTTGATATTAAAAGGTAATGCAAATTGTTAACCATCTTGCATTTCAAAAGTTTGGGGTCTGGATCTTTTAGCCCTTACTTTTATGAACATTTTTTCTTCCCACAAACAGGCCTACTAGTGTCTCTGAAATTACGAATGATGGTATTGGTCATTTTAGAAAAGATGTAAGAATTATGCCTTTGGACCTAAAAAACTAAGCTGTAAGGGAAATCAGTACAAATCAGAATTTCTGGGAGTTTTTAAAAAGTATAGCAGGGAAAAGCTAGTAAGATTCAGCGTGGTGCTCACTGAGGTGAGAGAAGTAACAACGATATGAGAACTTTGTATGCACCTTTGCACTCACATGTAGTAAATTAATGCTAGAATGCATAAAATGTTTTGTTCTGATTATATGCTAGCAAAAGCTAGCAAAAGCCCGGGCAGCCAATGGTTCAGTTATTCAATATATTAAATAAGAAGTTACGTAAGTATGGTTTTCCAGCTCTCTCTCTCTCCTTGATCTTTGAAGTGTGTCACTCTTTCATTTTGCCATTCAACAGCCTGACATGCAAAAGCTTTGTTCAGACAGTTTAATTTAATCACTGCCACTGGTTCAACAAGATGATAAAATCCCCTGTGCTGTACAACATCCAACATCCAGCTCACTGTTATCTGATACTGTTTGAAGCTCCTCTCATGAATGTATGCTGATAACACAAGAACTCCAAACATGTCATAAACAATATATTAATATCCTTGATTGAATTCCATTAGAATAAGAACGAGATGAACTTTAGGCCGTCCAAGCAGGCCAATGTAATAAAATGTAATTTGGACTAATCTTTCCAAAGAATGCCTCGTGTTTGAAGCTGACAGTCTCCCATCACAAGCAGAAGTAATTGCTTGTTGAATACACTGGGAACTCCTTTGAATTCTGGCCTTTGTACTTTGTGCACCTTCCAGGTGTCTCCTGCAGCAGACAATCTGCCCTTTTGTTTCAGCGGAGAGATGGCAGGACTGCAAATAATAAAATAGGCAGTGTTTGTTTTAATGAACTGTGGCGGGCCGGATGGAATTTCTAGGAGCTTAAGACTAGAAGCGGGGCTGTTTAAGGCAAAAACAAAGCAAAGGACTTAACAGGTAACGTTAATTCAAGTAATCTGTTTCCTTAAATTGAATCAGGAAGAGGTAGGAAGGTATTTCAGTCGATGCATACCTGCAGATATCAGAAAGCATATAGGCTAATCTGTCTTTGGAATAGATCAATTCACAACAGAGGAGCAACACCAAAAATGTGTTTAGACAGGGAACTTAACTGGTTTACATGGGAATTTTGATGGTGTGTAATTTGTTAAATTGATATGGTTTACACATAAAACGTTTTCCTTTGCTTTTGTTAATTAAAAAGAATTTCTTAGATTATTTCAGAAGCAGTAAACTAAAAAATGGCAGCACTATTAATTTGTTATGTATTTGTTTATTTGTAGAAATGACTACTTTTTATTAAAAAATTGCCAGGCATTGACAATATTATTCCTGCTTTAGAAAACCTATGAAGGCAGGGATTTTTCTTAGAAATTAGATGTTTAAAGAAAAAAGGAGACCCTGTTTAGAAGAGGAAATAGCTTTGCTTTGTTTTGCTTGATTTCTGTTTAGTACTGCTTCGTCACTTCTAAATCTCGGAAACTGTGGGATAAGGACAACCCAAATACAATGTCATAGGAAACTGGACAGTAGTCAGTGCAAAAGGGTAA
This sequence comes from Platalea leucorodia, assembly GCF_965183815.1. Taxonomy (NCBI): domain Eukaryota; kingdom Metazoa; phylum Chordata; class Aves; order Pelecaniformes; family Threskiornithidae; genus Platalea; species Platalea leucorodia. The sequence goes on along the minus strand of NC_138824.1, from coordinate 44,497,328 downwards.
CAAGTTTATCTGTAGATTGGGTCTGTGAACATTTCTACTGAACTCAATGGTGCTTTACAATCTGGTCCAGTAAATGCTTTTTTAGTCCTTTTCCTCTAAAAAAAAAAATCAGAATTATGTCTTCATGGTTATGTATGGAGACTGTTTGTTCCCTGCCCAAGAACCATTTAAATCCAGACAAGGAAGAGTATGTTCCCAGTGTGGGAAGCTGAACTTTTCAGTTTCAGTGTGGACTTTTCCCTGTCAGAAAGCAGACTGCTGCCGTGGGAACTCCACCTTGTAGCCCAAATACAGAATTTTGGTTCTGTTGCTTGCAGAACTATGCGTCCACGCGCATGGGGTGCATGCTGTTCCAAATCCACCTCTGCTCTGGAAAGATAGGTTGGTACAATTTCCCCATTCAGACTTTATTTTTTTTATAATTTACTGAGCTCTTAGCTCTGTTAAGAGAACACCAAAATATTCACTGAGACTACTGAGATTCCTCTCGTGAAAATACTTGTCCTAACCAACAAAATTCAAAAGCATCTCAACACCTTGAAACCCTACTTCCTCTGAGCAGTTTGTACAGGTAGAGTAAATTAAGTTATTTTTTCTCTCCCTCTCCCATAACTGAGGAGATGCAATATTGTCTTTGGCAGAAGAATAGTTTCAAGGTTGTTCTGTTTGTCTCAGTAAATACATGTAGTTCTTAGCACTGTCGGGACAACACTTTCACCATTTCCTATTCTCTTTCCAAGAGGCTGCAAAACACAGCTACTTGAGAAAGGGGATTAATTAAGCTGCGATCTTAATTTGGAGCAATTTAAAATAAATACAGCTGGCATTGCACACAGATAAACTCTGATTACGACAGAATTGTTTTCTGTAATATCTTAGCTTCTTCTAGGCTAGAATCTGCAAACACATATGCTTAACTTAAAATCTGTGAAATCAGCTGTGCCTCGCTGAGTTCAGTGGAGCTACTTGTATGTTTGGAGGAAGCAAATGCTTGGGGGAAGCAAGTGAAAAGTGTTTGCTGGACTAAGACCTTCAACACTGCGTTTTGGGTGTTTGTGATATGCACAACATACATCAACAGCCATTAAAATGTTTCAGAGAAAAAGAATTCTAGAGATTGATTGTTTCTTCAAAAATTACTCCAAAAATCAATCAGAACTGTTTTAGAAATATGCCTACTATGCACCAAGATCTAGTTTTCTTTTTTTTTAACAAAATTTATCAATCCATTAAAGAGGAGACAAGTAAACAAAAATGAATTGTCATTTGTGTTATTTTATTAGTGTCACATGAGATTACAGCATATTATTGACTTTAAGAATATTTTGCCCAAGGAGACTTGTTTTAACATGCACAAATCAGGATCAATACTGGATATGCATTAATTTTCATAAAAACTACAAGGCAATTTTTTTTTACAAATCCCGTGATTATACTTATACTTCTATAAAAAAATTATCATTGTGACCAAATGAGGACCTAGCTAAGATTTAATTATTAAAAAATGGATTATTATTTGCATTGTTGCTTACTTTCCCAGGTGTATTATTTACTGACCAAATGTAATTTATGTGCTCACCCGGTTATAGAGTGAAGTTAGATCGCTTGCGCAATTTTTGCTGACTTTGCTGCCTTAGCTTGCTTTATCAATTCCTTTTTTTTCCTCCTTTTTTCATTAGAGATCACATATAGTTTAAGAGCTGTAATCTGAAACCTTACAGCTCTAGTGGATACTTAAAAGACTCATTGATACACTTTGAAACCTAGTCAATTGAACAGCATTAGCAACAGCAGCATCTAGCCATTAGGCTATTAGGATCATTTGCTGAGGCACTAAAATTAAATATAGGGACTCTAGCAATTCCCCAATTATATTGTGTTAGTATAATGGCAGTGAAAAGGATATTATTTTAGTCAGCTCAGTGCCACTATTGCAAGAATCAAGATGCTTTCCATTTTCTGGATGTAGATACGTATTGGCCAGGAGACTTTGACATTCATTTAATTCCCTTTGCAGGCAGAATAGATCAACACCATGGACAAGATTCAAATCCTACTAGTCAATGGCAGCTTTACACAGGCCTCATATTTAATAATATTTTGGAGGGTTTTTTTCAGCATTTAAAATGATACATGTAGGTTAAAATATCATCTAGACAAAGATTAATATTGAGGAGGCATAGTAAATGGTGCAGTGTCAAGAGAAGGGAATTCTTTGCCTCTGTTAGCTGGCTCCTACAGCTGTGACCCTTTTGGTTCAGCCTCCCACATGAAGCTTATGTCTTCACGGATCCCTGGAGAGAGGGCTGCTGGGGAAAAGAGAGAATCTGATCCAGAATCATAAAAACGAAAGATAAGGGAAGTTCTGGTGTAGGGCTAGGAGTTGGCTACAAACATGTTTCTTCCATTTCGAATTGTGTGCAATCCTCTGTTGCAGTAAGAGAGAAGGAAACTATTAGAAGTTCAGTCATTATGGGTTACTTTTATTTCCCAATATACGCCGAAGCCAAGTTGTACTAAAATTGAGTGGTGCTAACAGCAATGTAAGAATGGCTGTATCGCGCTGAAGCAGAAATCCCATTAGCCCAGTTCCAACACAGCCAACGGCAAGTGCCTAGACAAGTACATGCGGTGATACGTGCCCAGCACACCTTTCAGCGATTTGCAACTCAGGGACTTTTAGACATAACGGTCATGTTTTTATACTTGCTAGACTTTGATTTTTTCTTCTTTAGTTTGTCCATTTGCCTTTCAAACCCATCTAACAATTAAGCATCCACAAAACTCTTGTGGTTAAGTGTTCTGCAATTTAACTATGAATTATGAGAAAAAAATGTCCATTGTTTGACAATGTGATCTGCTAATTTCATGGAAGGCTCTTTCCGTCTTTTATTAAGAAGAACAATGTGGGACTGCTTTATTTCTCCATGCCACTCAGGATTTATAGGCCCTGTTGCATATCTTTTCACTGCTGAAGGATCCTAGTTTATTAAGCTGTTCTTTGCATGGGAACCATTCTATACCTTCTTATCTTTGTTATTCTCTTTTTTTAGTGCTACTATATCCTTTTTGACACTGGGGTCCAGAACTACATGTACTATTTGGGATATGCATCCATCAGTGTCTTAGCAATGTTTCAGTTTTGTTCTTTCCATTCTACAGCTCCTGAGTCCAGAAGCTTATCCATTTTTTCTAGCCATACTAGTTAAGACTATTAATTATATTACAAAACCAGATCATGACCACAACAGTGCTATTAGTAATGTCTAACATATATTTATCTGAGCATGAGATCACATGTTCATATCTGTAATATTGGATTTAGATACTTACTGCTATCCTAACAGATTTTTTTTTCACCTACTGTTCCTGAACTAAGAGATAGTGCTGGTTTAGACTTTGTTTCAGCAAAAAGTAAAAACATCCTAGAAGAGCTGGTCTTGAATCAAGCAATCACAATTTGATTCAAATTGAATTCAATGGAAGGAGAAGCTGAAGTATATCTGTAGCTGGGTATCTTAATTTAAAAAAAGACAAACTTGAATAACTTCAAGTAAGATAATGAAGTCAGCTACATGTGGATTCAGGCAGTGAAATCTACAGGAGACTTGGAATTTCCTTTAGTTAAAAATATAGAAATTGGAGTTTGTACACAAAGAACATGGGGAGACATGTAGGAAAATATCCCAATCTAACAGGAAAGATTAGATATCTTGAAAAGAATTTTAGGGACAAGCAGAAAATGTAAGTGAGAGGTGAAAGAAATTTTCAAGGAAAGAAGCACAGAATGAAAGTGAATTCTGAAGGCAGGGGAGCCATATTCCCAGTAGCAAGTACCTACACCTGGGATAACAGAAAGCTGGACTTAACTTGTGTGACCCCTTCTAGTTTTGTTTTCCTTACTAGTGCTGTTATGCCTACTTCTCTCTAATGCTGCTTCTCTCCTGTACTTCTTTACATCTCTGTGGCACTCTTTCTGTGTTGGTTATTTTCAACAGTCATCCAGGGCAGGCACCTTTACTGAATTTTGGCAAGGAGTTAACTTTCTTCATTCAATTAAAAAGAATTTGTTTGCTATCTTGTAGTTCTGCGCCTTTTCATTCTTCCTCCTATCCTTTGTCGCTAACTTAATTCAGTAGCTTAAGAAAATGTCCTCTTCTTTTGTCCCACTTTGGTCTCTCTCATGTAGTTCTGTTGGTTACAATTGCTTTCTACACTAATACTGTAGTCAACAACTATTTTGATTCTGGTATTTTGGATTTTTGGATCCAAAAATCCCTCGCCTCTTTCGTAGAACACATTTGCCTTCACCACGATGCTCACTAAATGCTACTTTCATTTCTAACCTTCCCTTCCTCAAAATACTTGAGAAAATATTATTTTCTCACTTGAGCAGTCATCTCTCAAAACAGCATTAAAGAAAAAGACAAGAAAAAGGCAGCTTTCAGTAGGGGTTTGTTCAGACTAAATGAACAATTTATAGAAGAGCTCTGAAAGGCTGTGTTGAAGTGAGGAGGTCCTGGAGAAAGAGCAAGGAGAAAGGGGAGACCTGAGACAGTGAGATGACCCGCTGTAAGAAGACACCCCCTTCCCAGTATACCTGGGAAACTGGGCACAGCCTGAGTAGCTGAAAGTGATGAGGTGCAAGATTTACACCAGGGACTAGACATAGTCTGATGCTTTTTAAAGGGAACCGATATTCAAGCAACAACGACAGAAAATCCAGATTTTGACGCTGGTTCTTTCAGCACATTTTTGTCACTTTTTGTGGCACTGTGTGAAAACAGGACTCTTCTAATTACTAAAATAATAGGTTGCTTTTACAGACATTTGAGAGCAAGGCATTACTTTTAATTTGTATTTACATTACATTACAGCTTGACATTACTTAATATTTTAATCTGTCCTGAGATTGTGAATGGAAATGGTGGGTGGGAAAGCTATAAGGCAAGTTAAAATGCCATTCTGCTGCAGTGTGGATAAGTGGTATGCTTTCTCTTGTTTGAAAATTTACAACAGCTCTGAGTTTTCATGAAGTATGTAATCAACCTGTGGAGCAAGGAAGCAGTAGAAATGTCTGGATCAATGTTTCTGAGTTTAGTGAGGGGTTTTGGAAAAAGAACATGGAGCTTTTCTGTCAGGAGAGAAATATTGCCCTTGTAGCAGACAGCTTTTCATGACACTTTACAGCTTTATTTTTCTTTTCTTCTCCTTCACACTGTAAAAATAATATTTCTTCCTACAAACACAACTGAAGCACATTCTCTAGACAAAAGCTAAATTAAAAACCTTAAAAAGCAAAATGAAAATAAAATTTTGTGGCTAATGTTGATATACAATGTATAAATTTTTCTGTCCACCCTTAATGGGCTTGCCAAGTCTTCAAGAGCAACCAATGCAAACCTTGGAATGATGAAATTAGTTCGGAATAGATCAATGTACTGTGGTAACAGCAGTGGATTTTTCTTCATCAGCAGCTGAATCACATTGCCCATAGCATTTGCTGGACACAGTGCTCATGAACTAGATTGCTGCTTCAAAATCATGCACTATTAACTTTTGCTGTAAATGTGTTTTTGCCACTTGGTAATTGGATTAAAAAAAAAAGCTGGCAAACCTTTACTGAGGTTTTTGAACTCTGTAGAGAATAGTGAGATTCCCTTCCACTAACTTACAGTATGGCATACACTGAAATTGGTTAAGTGTGCATAGCTACAGGTATAATAATTTTGTAATGAGGTATAAAGCAAGCATGAGAATCTACAATGGATATTTTGATTCCATCATGCCCCAAAGTAAATTGGTACTGAGTCTCAGCCGATCATGGCATCTACTGATAATATTACAATTGCACCAACTAGCAAGCTAAAGGCACACTACATGGCAAAGGACCAGCAGGATGTTGGTAATTTCTGCACTTGGAAGTGTATACATTTTGTTCTATTGTGAGATAGTTAGCATGATATATATATTTTTAATAGAAACCAATAATGTTATTGTAAAAATCTGTTTGCCGGCTGATTTTTGCAGAAGACATTGAAAGAGATTTTACTGTACAATCATGGATAGCAGAAATAGGCGCACACACAAAAAGGCATCTTAGACAAAAAAAAGAAATATTTCAGTGACATATTTGTGACATTTTCCTACTCTTGCTTTTTGACTAGGTTTGTAAAATGTGGGAAAGGCAATACAGAGTAGTTGCTGCAGTATTAGGTTAAAATGCCAGAAGTACCTGTATTTTAATCCAGGTTTCCTACTGAGTAACAGCAGTCAAGGTTTAGTTCTCTGACAAATATATGAAAAAATGAAAACTTTGTTTTGATATTATTTTTGTGTTTTCTAAGTCTTAGCAACAAAACAACAGGATTTTTAATGTAATCCTGTAAAACATATTGTGTAACAGTACTTTATCTGAATCGAAGACTCCCTTTTTTATTCTTTTTTGTAAATAGCTTAGTACATGGCCTATATGAACATAGGCTATGAACAGAATTTCTATGTATTGTAGTAATAGAAACCATAACAATTTAGTGATGGCATGTTTTCCAGGTAAGCAGCATCATTTAATAAAGTGCACCAGTCAAAAGGTGTCCCTGTCCTTAAAAATTCAATCAATCATCTTAATCAATCATCTTCTGTGTTGTATGGAATTGTATTGAGAATTAAATACACATTATTGAAGGTAGAACCTAGAATATTCTTATCTCTCTTCACCGGCAACCTTTGACTGTATCTGCACAAGTAAACTAAACAGGTTTTGGGCCTGGGCTTAAGCATAGTCCATCACCCGTCTTGTCCACTTGTGCGAACGAGGAACTATACCAATTAGCTTTCTACCTCTATCTCTAATGATAGCTGGGCAGAGTTCTGCATGAGCCAAGGGCTCTTCTCAGTGAGAAGCAGAGACAAGGCTATTTTGTTTGGAGGCAAAGGGATTTTAGCTGTATAGATGCAAACAGCGGCATGCCTCTTGCCTACAGGGCCAAATAATTGGTCCTGTCCTATGATGTTATTTACTTTTATGGATGCAATCACGGGTGTTTTCTCTTGACTGCTGACAGCAGAAGAGGAATAACTGCAAGACACAGCTCTTGCATGGGCACAGTCTGCTACTGCACTGATCTCTCGACTGGCTGCTCTCAGGCTGAAGTGACTCAAAGGCCAAGATCCCTCTTATGTACCAATATATACACCTACACCTGACCTAGTTGTCCTAGCTGCTTTTGTACTCAGTGGAAATAGGCATTTCTAATGGTGTAAGATACTTATTTGAGGGTGGGATTAGTCACACCCTTTTTCTTTCTGTTGGTTGTATAGACAACTTGCTCAGATACAGCTGTTCAAGCAGGGAGCTGCAAATGTCCAGGTCAAACGAAACATAGACTCAGTCACTCTCATGCCTCCCTAAGTCCTTGGGCCAATGGAGTTGAACTGCTTTTCAGGCAAAACGCGATTATCCAAAGTACCTATGCAGAGATGGATTCAAGGAGGCTAACACTGCAGTTCCTTCCCCCATTAGTAGTCCCTAATGTGGTATATGGGGGCTGGTCCTGTTCAATACCTTCATTGATGATCTGGATGAGGGGATTGAGTGCACCCTCAGTAAGTTTGCAGACGACACCAAGTTGGGTGGAAGTGTCGATCTGCTGGAGGGTAGGAAGGCCCTGCAGAGGGACCTGGACAGGCAGGATCATTGGGCCGGGGCCAGCTGTATGAGATTCAACAAGGCTCAGTGCCGGGTCCTGCACTTGGGTCACAACAACCCCATGCAACGCTACAGGCTTGGGGAGGAGTGGCTGGAGAGCTGTCTGGCAGAAAAGGACCTGGGGGTGTTGGTTGACAGCTGCCTGAACATGAGCCAGCAGTGTGCTCAGGTGGCCAAGATGGCCAATGGCATCCTGGCTTGTATCAGGAATAGTGTGGCCGGCAGAACGAAGGAGGTGATTGATAGTGCCCCTGTACTCAGCACTGGTGAGGCCGCACCTCGAGTACTGTGTTCAGTTTTGGGCCCCTCTCTACAAGAAAGACATCGAGGTGCTGGAGCGTGTCCAAAGAAGGGCAACAAAGCTGGTGAAGGGTCTGGAGAACAAGTCTTATGAGGAGAGGCTGAGGGAGCTGGGGTTGTTTAGTGTGGAGAAGAGGAGGCTGAGGGGAGACCTTATTGCTCTCTCCAACTACCTGAAAGGAGGTTGTAGCGAGGTGGGGGTCGGTCTCTTCTCCCTAGTAACAAGTGATAGGATGAGAGGAAAGGGCCTCAAGCTGCGCCAGGGCAGGTTTAGGTTGGATATTAGGAAAAAATTCTTCACCGAGAGGGTGGTCAAGCATTGGAACAGGCTGCCCAGGGAAGTGGTTGAGTCTCCATCCCGGGAGGTATTTAAAGGATGGGTAGACGTGGTGCTTGAGGACATGGTTTAGTGGTGGACTTGGCAGTGCTAGGTTAATGGTTGGACTCGATGATCTTAAGGGTCTTTTCCAACCTTAATGATTCTATAATTCTATGATTCTATATGTACCGCAGGTCACTTTGTGTGCTGGGGAACCTCCTCCAACCTGGTCATGTCTGCATTTGGCTGGGAGCATATCACATACAATTGTCATCTGGTGACAGATCCACCTACAGAAGGGCCCAGAAAATGTGTGACGCTACTCTTTTGGAGAGTCTGGAAAATCTGATGAGCTGGGAGAGTGGTCCATGTGTGAATATTTGGCTTCCTTTAGCTGTTATAAGGTGTAAGAAGCTGTTTCACCACTGGCCCCAACAGCATGAGCTTCTTCACCCCTATGTAAATAATGGAATAACTGGTTTTGTCTCTTTATTTGGAGTATGTATCAGTGCTGGTTCTGCATTCAGTCAATTAAATCACGTGCCCAATTGTTGTAGCACACTATTAAATATTAAGAGAATGGGAAATTAAGTAACACTTCACCCTTCTTTATAATTTATAAGCCCACCTAACCTTAATGACGAATTTGCGTAGGATGCGATGTGTTAGGCAGATTTAATGCAGTGCAGGATTTACACTTGGCTGCTGCTAAAGCAAGTTAGTGCTAACCAGACGTGGGCAGGGTGGGGCAGATTATGTGAACCCTTCATGGCCAGGAGAAACTCATCTAGAGAGAGAGCTCAGGCAGTTCCAGCCTGATTCTTTTTAATGTCACAGTTCATTTGCAGAACCATAACTGGAATCAAGAATTAAAAAGCCTTGTATAAAAGTCAGTAACATTAAACCTTTAAGACTCATGTTTCATGTGTCATAAAAAGTCTATGAAAGGATTTTATATTCTGTACAGTGTTTTAGCACTTTCAATCATTTTTTTTCCAACATAACTTTTGTGAACACTTTTATGGCCTCTAAATGAAAAACTAAACTATGTGTCATTCAAAAAAAGGTTTTATGGATCACAGAATTTAATATAAGTTCTGCACCATAACAAGGAACTGATAAACCTATATTAGAATTAATTTAAAATGTTGGAAACTGTTTTAGAAGATTGTGCATCACACATTGTGGTAAACAACACTAGTGAGCAAAAAAATTTGTTATATACACACTCTTTGACAGTGAACTGCAATGACTTAAAATAACAAAAACGTTAGTGGTTAAAAATTTATGTCATGTATATTAAAATCCTAAATTTTCATGTAAATGAAAATATTTTCTGTAAGTGGAAGGGAATCAACTTTAAAAAATCATTAAATGTACATGATAATAAAAACCAGGTTGAAACTGTGTCCAAGAATATACAATATGATATAAGGTCTAATCTTTCTCCAGGGAAAAGACGGTTACTCCCCAGTGTCATTAACATTTATGAATTAAGGCTTCTTTATGAAATGGCAAAATTAAAATTATATTCTTCAGGTGCTAACCCTATATTATACATCTGTTTTACACTAATGGGGAGTCTCTTCTTTCTTTAATACATGATGGTTATATGCTGGTATCAAAGGAAGAATCAGCGACATAGGAAATATGAATGAAAGTAACAATTTGCATGTTTCATCCCTGTAAAATGCTGCACATACTTAAACAGTAGTTTTCCGAAGGCTTTTGCAGGGTAGGTAAGTATAATCTGCCTAATATACAGACTGTGAAATCTCATTGATTTTCCCTGTTTCTCATGCTGTTTCTCTTGAGGCCTATCTCTTCCTGCCACAAGAGGGACAAAAGGGGACCCCTCTTCTATGCTTTCTGTTCACAGGGGCTTTCTCTTCTGGGACTATTTTTCTCCCATTGCCCATGACTGTAACTCCATAGAAGCAGACTATAACAACACATTATGAGTGACAATAACAAAGAAGTGCATAAAATTAAGCATCACATTCATTCCTCCTAGCTTTAGCTGTTCAAGAGCTGGTCATTGGGGTTTCGTCTGTGGTTAATGAGGAAGCAGTTGTTCATTAGGGCTGAAATTGAGCCCATTCATTAACCATCTCTGCCTGGGGTGTGGAGTTGTGGATATTCTCATCAGAAGACAGTCTATTTGGAGGCCATTATTTATAAGTGATGAACAACTTGGTCTTGGCTAACTAGGTCTTACCAAAGAAATAGGAAGCGTGGGAGTCACCTTGAGACTATGTTCTCTAAATGTATATGCCTACATTGCAGCTCACATAGTACGTGAGCTAGGCATTTAAGCTCACAGTATAGTCAATTGCCCCATTCATGCCCCATGCATACATGCCCAGCTCCATTTCAGGTGAGACTTTCTGAAGTAGCAGTGTGAGGTTTGCTGGGATACTCCAGAGAGACTCATTTGGCAGTAGAAACTGCCACATATGCAATTGAATTGAGCCCCGTCTCTCTCTGTAATTAAAAGTTGGACACCCAGCTCTCAAGTAGATACCTACACTGGATGTGGCTAAATTTAAGTGAGTGAATCTGAAGCAAAATCCTACTCAATCCTACCCTACATCAGTGGGAGGAAGATCAATCACACAAGGAGGAGCATACCAGAAGACCAGGAACATGTACCATATTGTTAGCGTTGCATGATGGTGATCATAGTACAACAACAAAACATTTATTGACTTAATAAGAAGTTCCCTTTAGTTAAGTGACAAAACCTTATTGGTGGTGTTACCTATGGTTGGACACATCTTTTCTTGTGCTGACTAGATCTGACACATTCCTGAGTTTCCTTTTGCTATCTTTGAGAAGGTCAGGGACACTTCCTATTTTTTATTATTTCTATAAAGTACAGTTTGGTGATTTTGCCGCTCACATAGCTTGTAACTGGTTCAGTGCCTTCACATTTCAAAGACAGGAATGGTAGGCACAAATTGGTCGAGAGAAGAAAGCAGTGAGTATATGTACTGCATGTCCTTGGCTTTGCTGTCTACCTGTGCAGACTGTGAAGAAGCAGGAAATTAGCTCACATATTATCTTTGTCAAACTTTGCCAGGGACCCACATACTTTTTTGGGCTTGTCCTGTCCTTTTTGATGCTGCAGTGTGCCCAAGCAGTCTCAGGTCCAGTCATCATAGCATGCGAATTATGGTGTGGAAATTTCACATTTTTGTCCACCTCTCCTCCTGTTTGCATTAATATTGCCAGGAGTTATTTCTGCTAAGGAAATACCTATTGAACCTAACTGCTCAGTACCTGTTCTATTAAACAGTTAAGCATGTGCTTAAATTGAAACATATGTCTATGACTTTCCTGTTCAGTGAGGTATTTAAACCATGTTTAACTTTTGGGCCTAAAGAGTGCTCTTAAAGGCTTTAGTGAATTTGTGCCTAAATGAACTGTTTTGCTAGTTACAGCTTCTTGTTTTGTTTACTCCACATCAATAGCAATAATTTCAATTTACCATTCGTCTAGCTTCTGCTAGTTAGTTTTAATTCACAGACATTTCATTAGATGTGAGTTGACTTTAAAAGAAATAACCTTGTGGCTTTACAAATCTTCTAGAGAATTTAAGCAACAGGCTTGTTGGCAATGTGTTACTTCCTTCAAAAGTCAACCTTGTAACTTGTATAACTATGCCTAACCTTAGCAATACTTTCAAAATTACTTGTACACATGTCAGTTTCCCTACATGTTTTGACAAATGACACATTTCCTTTGGTGCTTCTTTGTGGGTAACAGCGTGTGAGGATATGGTAGTGGTAAAATTTATTACGGTTATTTTGCAGTTGATATTAAAGAACATGATGTATTATATCAGGTGTCTGACCTTTAAAGATCTTAGGACCCAATTCATTACAACATAAAATTTACATATTATTCAACATTCTACAGTCCTTTTATGAAGAAGTCATGATGCATACGTACATGAGATTTAAGGCAGACTACTATCCCTGCACATTGAAGACATAGAGATTGAAGACAATGTGAAATAAAAAATATTGTAGGTTGGAAAAGATTCACTTTTTTAACACATGAAATGGATTACTTTGGCTGCACCTTTTTGTACAAAGTCTTAGGAAAAATAAATGGAGCACACAGAGGCAATGCTGTATTGGATATGAGCTGTATTCCTGCGTCTTTGTAAATCCTGACAAGACCTACCTGACTCTGTTCCTGAGTTTGATGAAGTTTTCCACTGATCTGATATATGAAGAGTCAGCCTGGGGGATTTCATCAGGGATAAATTGATGAGGTTTTCTGTACATTGTGTTTGCACATACGCAGCTGGAAGCCACTCTGAATACTACACCAGCTTTCCTACTTTTGTGCTCTGCTCTATTATTCTGATTTTGTGGTATGAACACGCATTCTTTGCCACAGGAGATAGCAGCAGCTGCAGTCTACCACTTGCTGTAGCTGATACACCTCAGGTGTGTAGCTGATATTGTGCACCTGGTTGTTGTGCAGTCAGTTGTGGATATCTGGAGATGCACCAGGTGTTCAGACGAGCATAACTGAGCTTGCTTTTACACTATATCTGTGCCAGTGCTCTAAGATCTTGCTGTTGGAGAGCACCCTATCATTTTATAACAGTAAAAGTACAAAGGCAACATATGGAGTTGGCTAAGACACTTGATACAGCAACTGTAAATTGTCCAAGCTGCAAAATCCATGTAGAGGAGTGGTAACAACAAATGAGCAGTACCCATTTACTTTTGTTTGAAGTTGGATAGCTCTTTCTTTCCAGACGTTCAGGTGTAATCACTTCTCAAGGCTGTGCTGGCTTCTCTACCGATTTTTGTGGCTTTGTTGCCATTTATGGCATCTTGAGACAGCCTTTTCCAAAGCACCAGAATTTATTGACAGATTTCAGTGCTGTGACAATATCATATGCTCAACATGATTTTCACTTGGAGAAGGCTGGTTCAAGCACTTTGCTGTTTGTTATTCTAACAATCAGACTCCAGGTGTGGAGTAAGATCCTAGATTTAGGTAGGCAGGGTTGCTTTCTGGAGCTCTTTAAAACCATCTACTTCTCTCCATTAGTTAGACAGAGAACATAGGCACTTGTGATTGATAGAACTGATTTACTAGAGCCCCTCTCAAAATCTGGATTCAAGCTCAGTGCTTTGACCATGTTGTAGACTGTCTTATCTAAGGGTTACTGATCATATAGCCTTTAGCAAAGAGCTGGACCTGGGCTTTGAATTTGAACTGATTCTTTGGGACTGAAAATTCCACCCTCTGTTATGATATGGAACGTGGGTTCCTTTATTGTTATCACAAAATGTGAAAATACAGGCAGTAATGTGCATAAGAGATGACAAAGAGGACTGAGACAAGGATATGCCCTGCCTGAGTTAAGCAAGGTTTTACTTGCAAAACTAATGTTGAAAGAATGTGACTAAACTACTTTCAGAAGCTATATAGACTGATATAAAGCCGGGATTATGGCTTAATTTGCTCGTGCTGGACATATGCATTATGAGACTGGTTTTATTTATATGCTCCATATACGTAACTCTTGCTGTATTTAGTTAAAAGAGAGTGAACTGGGGCACTGGGCGCTTATCAGATTTTTGTGGAGGATGCTGCTTTCTATTTATTTTCTTACAGAAAAGAAAGTTATACTGGGGAGGATTTATTTTACCGTAAGTTAGCCTTCTAAATGCTGGGTGTTTATTCTAAGCTAGTCTGGGATCTCTCTGTAGTCAGTGGGAAAAGACGGGCACCTACTCTCCCATCCCATTTATCTTCACAGAGGTTTAGTGATTCAGCCAATCTCCCTATTGTCAACAGAGAGGCATGACGACCAGCTCAGGGCTAACTTCTAGGTGGTTCAAGTTTGATGAAATAATCCCATGCATAGTGGCCAAGAAAAGAGACTGCAAAAAAAGAAAAGAAGGTGTCATGGTTAAGAGAGCTGAATGCAACCAGAGGGAATTTTACTCTATCTGTGCATCTGTCAGGGAATTCCTGTGGGATGCTTGGCAAGTCACTGAACAGGTGGTCAATAATTGTGTGTTTCTTGTGTTATGGGTGTCTGGAGCCTGATTTACAGAAGCAATAAGCACTCACAACTGAAATTGAAGTAAATTGTAATTTTATTGTAGAATGCTACATGCTCATAAATACTTGGTCCTGTTGTTCTTAAACTGAACGTCCTAAACTAGTGAATACTTTGAGCCCCACATTCTTTGTGCCATTATTCCCAACTGTAAAATGGGAATAATGACACTCATCTCCCAGAGGTGTTATGAAAGTGAACTCACTACTGTCTAGGAAATATTTAGGAAAGTTTTACAAAGAAGCCCTTGGGGAAATTAATAGTTCTGTATTCAGAGCAGGATTTGAATGGTATGTAGTAAGACCTTGGGCCACATACTGAACAGTGAGGACGCAACAATATTGAATATGTTTGTTAACTGCACATCAGCCCTAACATGAATTGAATGAAGCAAGGGAAAAAAATAGAATGTAACGATGTGAATTTAAAGACTTCTTAAAATACAGGCACAGGGGCAAACTAGAGTTCTCAGAGGTAACCTTAATTTTGATGTTTCACAGTCTTTGAGTGACAGACTTTTATAAAGTTCTTTCACCACATTTTGATTTATTTCTAAGACAATAAACTGAGAAAAAATCCCACCTAGAAATGTCATTTTATGTCATATGAGCAGCCATCAGTAGTGCTTTCTGGATGGTGGACATCAATCACAAAAACATTAGCCACTTGAGTTAATGGGTAGGAATACTAGATTACTGTGTTTGTCTTGTTAGCTCAGCAGGTTCATCCTCTTCACTGAATACATCAAGAGTTATGTGGGGCATACAAATAAAGATAGTTTCACAATGCAGATGTCTTGTGGGGGCAATGTGGTTGATTTAACGGATATTGGCTCTCAGCAGACCTAGGAGTACTGGGTTTCCTTCCACTCTCTAGGAGGAGTGTACTTCTGGGCACAAACTGTGCGTATCTTCACCCCTAGTCTGGACTTACATTACCCTCTTCCTCCAAGCTGCACTCTTCTACATGATTTTAATACCTATTCCACACCCAGCTCCCCATTTTCTCACCAAATCATGCTCAGTCTCTTCCCCTCAAGCTTTTCAACAAGTTGAGTGAATCCCGTTTTCCCACCTTCCAGCTTCTTGTCCAAACTCTTCTCCCAAACCGCCTGCACACCTGTCTCCAGCTCCACTCACTCCCCCTCCCAATATCTTTTCACATAGTCCTTATCCCATTTGTCTCCTTGTTTCCTTCCAACAGACTTACACAAGTACAGCTACAGGGTAGACACCTACATTTAGATAACCTGAATTCCATTTTCATTTGCCAGGAAAGCCCTTTTCAGTTGTGATGGAGCATGTCTGGCATGGATAGAGTCTCTCAGGAATTAATCTGACAAATCTTCCTCTCTTAGAAGCATTTTTGGCATAGTTTCAGAGATTTGTAATTCACTTAAATGTGAAGTAGGCTTACTGGGAGTGAAAGTCCCTGTTCCAATGGTAAACTGGAGTTTAATTGCTCTGCAAATGCCCCCAGAAATGCCTGCTTGGAATTGGACTTGAAACAGTCCTCCCTCCACCCCACTGCAAAATTGCCATGCCATGTCCCTGCCAGCTGTGTCTTACAGTCCCAAACAACTTCCCCAGTCTGTGACAGGCAATGAGAAGGGTCCTGGTGCCCCCTGAGCCCCATGCAGTCCGCCTGTCCAGTGCAGACATGGATTTCTAATGTTCTTTAAGAACATTTGTCTCATGCCGAAGACAATGAGTTTCCTCACAGCCCCCCCGAGTTGTGCTTCTGCATGTGGAGGATGTGAGCTGAAAGGGGAGGGATAAAGCGCAGTGAGGGCCATAAGCAGATGCTTGGCACAAAACATTTCACCATAAATATTAATTTTGTTCTTACAAGTAAAACAGTGTCTTTAATGGAGAAGTTCTGGGTAGCCTTCTTAACAGATAATACCACCATGCCGACTGTCGTGGTTTAACCCCAGCCAGCAACTAAGCACCACACAGCCACTCGCTCACTCCCCCCCAAGTGGGATGGGGGAGAGAATCAGAAGAGTAAAAGTGAGAAAACTCCTGGGTTGAAATAAAGACAGTTTAATAGGTAAAGCAAAAGCTGCGCACACAAGCAAAGCAAAGCAAGGAATTCATTCACTACTTCCCATCGGCAGGGAGGTGTTCAGCCATCCTCAGGAAAGCAGGGCTCCATCACGCGTAACGGTTACTTGGGAAGACAAACGCCATCACTCCGAACGTCCCCTCCTTCCTTCTTCTTCCCCCAGCTTATACACTAAGCATGAAGTCATATGGTATGGAATAGCCCTTCGGCCAGTCTGGGTCAGTTGTCCTGGCTGTGCTCCCTCCCAGCTTCTTGTGCACCTGGCAGAGCACGGGAAGATGAAAAGTCCTTGACTAGTGTAAACTCTACTCAGCAAGGACTCAGCAAGAACATCAGTGTGTTATCAACATTATTCTCATCCTAAATCCAAAGCACAGCACTGTACCAGCTACTAAGAAGAAAACTAACTCTATCCCAGCTGAAACCAGGACACCACCTAAAAAGTCCTCATCTCCTTAGGGAGTTGTGCTCGTAATCAATACTTCTAAAATTATTTCATATCCTTCAACGATAGAGGCTAAGTATGTTTTATGCAAATGATCAATATCTTTGTTTAAAAATATGAACACTAACACTATGAAAATGATCCCAAACAATGAAGATATGTGCTCTCTATACTTTTGATGACCTTTTGCAACTAGAGCATTCAACACACTTTTTTTTCCCAGCTATTAATTTTTTTTAAGTTTGAGAGAAATAAAGTGAGCACCTAAAAGACAAAGAAATTAAATGAATGACCATTTAAACACAAGAAAATACAAAATAGTATAACACTTTTTATTGAAATAATATAAAGGGATAATAAAACTCACAGTACAGGTTTGCGAGATATCTTACTAGAACATGTAAGTGCTATAGAAAATCTGCTGATAATACAAGACATTATTTTCTGTAACCAGCGGAATAAGTTGTCACACAGAACCCATTGCAGGTTTTGATGCATTAGCTGTGGTGTGAGGACAGTGTATGAGCAGGCATTTTATAGATGAAATGCCCATTTATGTCCTATTACAGACTCTCATGATCTAAAGAACTTTGCTTTTAAGACCTACGCACAACTTGCAATTCAATAACCTTCATCCGAGCCAGCAAGGTGTTTCTCGGCACTGAGCTGGTAGCCATGTTGTGAGCACAGATTGCTTCAGCCAAGATGCTTTGTCTCCCTAGAAAATGTTGGCCATTATCTCTGACTGGATAGAAATGTAAAGGAAAATCATGCCTATGAAACCAAGGCAAGGAAAATGAAACCAACTGCTATGGAAAATAAATGGGAAAAAGGGTTTTTTTTGAGAAAAGGATTGATGAAATGACATGAATGTGAACGCCTTATTCAGCCACTGACTACACCTGCCTAGGACAGAGACCTAGAAATTCATGTCCTTTTGTAAATAAAATATTTCTTGTCATTCTAGTACCCCATCAGCTCGGGTTACTAAACAGATTTCCAAGGATGTCCTTTGATCTGGATTCTCCTCATCCAGCTGCTGCTCATCTGCATGCCACCAAGAGGATCTCTCTCTTTGACTGAATGACGCTTCTTTGGTGCTGGCCCTGGAATCCGGGTCTTTGTGTCAGTGAAAGTCTCTTGCTGCATGGATCTAACCACAGGATCTGGCCCGGATGAATATGCACAAAACTCACTAAACTTCACTAAACTGCAGCTGGGTGCTGAACCAGACTCCTTGCTATGAACAGGTTTAACTCGTGGAAAGGAAACAATGAAATAAATACACAAAAAGGGCCCTGCTGTGCAAAATTAACAAAAAAGAGAAAAATTCAAAAGTTGTTTCTCAGCAGTGGCAGCTGCTGGGATTTTTAATCATTGTTTTATCACAGCAGTTTTTAAGGAAAACTTCTTTCACAGAATTACTTTTAAACTCTGCATGTTCAGAGGAAATAATGCTAGCCCTTCTGAGTCACTGGTTCCTTTTTTTCTCCACTACTAGGGAAAAACAAAGGCAATTTGGGTGTTGTGTGTGTGCATGCACATGTGAAAAGTTGAGTCCTCAAGAAAAAACAATCACTCATTACTTTAGCCTTAGTAAAAAAAAAAGTTTAAAAGTATCAACAGTTACTGTTCCAGCTGATAACTGCAGTAAAGTTCCTTTCTCCAGAAATGAAAGAAGGGACTTGCACTGTCCTACGCAGTACAGGAACATCGGTCCCACAAACTGTGAGAAAAGAAGACTATTAGAGAGGAAAGAAAAACTGAGTAAAATTTAAATTTAACAGAAACCTGTGAAAAGAAGCTGGAGGAGAGAGAATTGGTGCAGAAAGCAATTTTTGATGAGAATGTCTTTGAAAGCTGCTAATAATGAGACATAAAGCATACTCTGGCTGTAGGTATCTTGGGGTCTGTGAGCAGAAGCGGAGCGCACTGCAGAAGCGGCAGGGAAGACGGGAGTTTGGTCTGGCTGCTCGCAGGCTGCCCTCTGCTTTGCTGGGTGCAGGGCGGCCGTGTGGAGGGGGGGACAGAAAGATTACACGCGAGGGGAGACCCAGCATAGGCTGGCCTGCTAAAAGTTCAAAATCTCTGCTGGGATCAGCTGCCCCTGGGAAGTCGGTGAGTGCGGTGAGGAGGGATGCTCCTGGCTGGTGTGCTGGGTGGAAAGAGGACCAGCTTCTTGCAGAGGCCAAGTGCAGTACACGAAACACCCCGAGCGCTTGCTTAGTCCCAGAAGTTCAACAAGGCAGTATGACTTTGTGGGAGTCAGTACTTTATTGCGTGAGAATGTTTGAGAGAAAATACAGCTGTAAAAATGGGAGCTATAGAATAAATGCGAATAATGTGGAATTATCTGGCGCGAGATAACCACCACATTTCAAACCCACGTCACAAACTGGCCTTGTCTCGCAGCCGCTGTGTTTCCACGTCCCATTGTCTAATTACAGCAAGTTTGTTTTGACCGAGTCCCAGTGATTGATTCACTTATTATTTTCTCTTTTGTTAGAAAGCCTGTGTATCCGTATTGCAGTTTGTAGCTTTTTTTTCCCCCCGAGCGTTCCCAGCTAAGCGTTCGAGACGATAAAAATAAAACAAAGGCAGAAAAAAAAAAAAAAAAAAAAAAGAAGAAAAAAAGGCGAATATTATTTTAGATTCCTGTTCCTGCTGGAAAGTGGTAACTGGCTGCCGGAGCCGTGGCCGTGGCGGCGGAGAGGCAGGCTGCCCTCAGCAGAGGGTGCTGTCTTCTCACGCTAGCGCCGGCTGAACGAGAAGGTCACTCAGCCTATTGATAAATCACTGTGCCGTGATTCCTAACTGACAGCTCAAACTAACATCAAGCTGGATGAGAGAGAACAAAAGGCCATCAAGCAGCCATTTTCTTGACACTTTTATTCAATCACCAGCAGATTGCTTACGACAGCAATAGCAGCTGTTTTGTCTTCATCTTTCCACATTTGATAAAAGGTGTCAACTCAAATTTTTGTAAATAATTCACTTACCCCTACTGCACACACCAGCACTGTTCAGCATATGTATTCTGTGCGAGCAGATCACTGAGGCAGGTCAGGGCTCAATGATATCAGCTGAAGGTCATCTGTGATCTAAAAGGAAGCACTGATAAAGCTACAGTCCCTCAAGGTCAAAGATAAGAACTACACTGAGATATTTGTAACGTGGACAAAAGGTTAAACAATAGAGAGAAAAGTATGGTATTGTTTCAGTTAACACACTAATGATTTTTCTATTGTTCTTTAGGAAACACTGTTCCAGAGGATTCAGCCGGTTAACCCCTTCTGAGTACGGCGCAAATTTAAGTGCTGGATGTGAGCAATGAGAGAATATCACTTCCCAAAGTTGGTAATATTAGGTAGTAACTCACAGCCTTAATAGGCTGCTGCTAATACATCTGAACTGCAAAAGGGAGCAACAGCAATTTTTAGTGCAGGCATTTGAAAGAAAAAAAATACCCGGATAGTGTATCAAACAATAATGGTTAAAAAGATCAATGCATTTAAATAAAATACAGTTTACCTTGAATTTCTCCTTAAAAATAAATTTAGACCTGAGGAGAATCAGAGAATGTGCCTAACATTTCCTGTTGTAACAGCTTCATTTACTTTAAAGGCTTAGAGAAACTAATAGAGAGATCTTTGAATTATTGCAATATGACACTCTATCTGATGTTGGCAGTAGCCAAAGCACTGAGATTAAAAATGATACATCCTTCAATACTAGGTTGGGTTTTTTTTCACCCAGTTATATTACTCAGAAAATAAATCTAAACAACAAATAGTCACTGTTTATCACTATTTGGTTTATACTTTCTAATAGCCAAAGTATATGTGCATTTGAGATTCTGTCTGTGCTCAAACAGCAGGGAATTTATTGCAGGTAATTGATGTACATGAAGATCAGAGAACAGTTGCCTTGCATTTTCCCATTCTTTTTGCCTCAGTGCTATGGTAAAAGCAACTTTCCTTATTCTAGTGTACTTGTGATAGAGAAATAACAAGATCTGAATAAAAGAGGGTCTCTTTTATTTTTAACTAAGCAAGATGGTACAGGAATACTTTCTTATTGAAAGCAGGAATCCTGTCTGCATCAATATCATTCCTTACCTACCCAGTTGTATAAAAACTAACAGAAACAGTCTTAATTAAAATTAAGCAAATGATTTTCAGCAACTCATTTTATTTGTGGACATTGCCTCATTTTCTTCTCGTGAAATATTTACATTGCTGTTTCTTCAAAGATACTTTTTTCAGCTTGCTTAATATTCTTGGGGATTTAAAAGGTCTTAGTGAATCAATTAGGAAAGGTTTTTGGTTCGTTTATACCTAAAAAACAAATTGTGTTTTATGGCACAGACTGGCTATGTAGTTCACATGACATTGTTTCCCTCTGTAGGCTGCTGTGTCCTAGAAACAAAAGGATGGCTTGAAAAAAATGCTAGGATTTTGAATCTGTCATCTAGTATGCAAGATTAAAAACTTCAGAAAACTTTCCATTTTTGGTCTTGCTGCTATCTTGCTCAAAATGTCTTTCTTACAAGAAAGTAGACCACTAAAAATTAGTGTCTGGGTGAAGAATTAAAATGTGATGTTCTTTCATCACAAAGCCATTCCTTGTGAATGCACACTTGTAGCGCTGAAGGGTGTTGTTATATTATTTAATTGTCATTGTGGAAAAGCACTAGTAAAGATTTATGGGGACACTGATCATTTGTTTTAAGTTGTATTATGTTGTGTAAAAACAATCAATGTATTCCATTTACCAGTTTACTAATTCTGCATTTACCAGTCTATGGTTCCTGACACATAGTAACTGTAGAGAATAATCTGTGTGCTTTAGATGTTTGCATCCTTAATATTAGCTTAAACCTCTTTTTTCTCAAGCATTAACGCAGGCAAACCTCCATGAGTCTTGTTGACTCATGTTTACTTTCCATGAACATATAAGAAGTACGTGTCTATAGGAAGAAAATTCATGCTATATATCATTTTGCAAGACCAGTTTCACTGCTTACACCTCGTCTTGACCAGTACGTGCCAGTCTCCCTGGAATTTCACATGCCACGTGTTATACATAATTTCAGTGAGAAAAAATACAGGAACAATTTTAAAGTTCTGAGGCTAGTTTCTTAGCTTGTATAAATCAACATATGTTGTTTCAAGGTAAAAGAAGGAAGAGGGTGAAGATCTGTTACTAGATCTTGGACTTAAGTACAAGGAGGGATAACAGAAAAGATAGCATGTAGAAAAATGGCAAGGGAACACAAGAGTGCTGAAGAGTGAAGGAAGGAAACATGTAAGGAGCAGAGGGCATGGAAGGTGGTATGGGACATGGAGCATGGACACAGGAGACTGAGGCTCTGATCAAACAAGAGTAGGGCATGGCAGAGGACGTAGTAAGTTGGAATCTTCCTTCCTTGTATTGAACTTTAACTCTTCCTTTTTTTTTAAATCTAAAACTATAGGCACTTAAAAAGAATTGCCAGGTATTGTTAATTTATTGCAAGTAATGTGATTTTGGCCACGACTGTGGGAGCATTTGTGATAATTGATTCTGGATGAAAATGCCTCTTTCTCATCCCTTAACTTGCACCCAAGGTTAAGACTTGCACTGAGCTCCAAGCCAAGAGATTTTTTACTCAATTCTATGTCCTCCATAATCTTTACTACTAAATATCTCTTTAGGTAACTATTGCTCACCCATTTGCCAAATAAGAAAAATAAGAGCTTGACAATGTCACTGAATTAAATCTATAAACAGAATGTGTCTTGTAGTATAGCAGACCCGAATGCCATTTACTGTACTGCAATTAATATCAAAAGGGATAAACCAAATGATGTGCTTCTGCAGCACATACTGTTTGCATAGTTTTTTGTTAACAGAGTGGATCATGGTGCCTAGCAAAAAAGCACCATGAACACTTATAGTTTTAAATCGAAAACTCCAGGTTTCATCCTTATAGAAGGTCAAGCTTGCCTATGATTTCTGCAATCCTTAGTCCTCAATTTGCTTCCAAAAGAAAACAAAAATGTCCCATATTCATTCTGCTGCCTTTTAAATACTCTTGCAACCTTAAAAGAGAAGTCTGTGTTGTGTCTTTCCAAGACCAGATCTAAACCGGTAAATTTTAAATATTGTTAGGACTGCTCTCTGGCACCAAGGCTAATTGACACAGAATGACTGGCATCTATGCTGTTAAAATCGTTACCCTCCAAAACAGGGTAGCCACACATAAATCGCTACCACTTAATCATGGTCCTTGGCGCTTGCTAGCTCCTAAATTATGCCTGGGAATGTCTGGGAGAAAGTTGTTTGGCCTGGGCCAAAACCACAGCAAAATCTGTTCTAATGGTTCAGCAATGTGAAGAACCAAGATCCAGAGCCTGGGAATATTTCTAGGCAGCGATGTTTCCTGAGAAAGCACAGCAGACTTGCGTTCCTTCCTAGCTCTCCATCCAGTTACAGTGCCTCTCAAGATTGAAAATGCAAAATCTTCTATGACTAAAAAAATGTTTTGGTGTGCCTGTGCACAAAAAAAAAAAATACAGAAGTTAAAACAAAGTCCTTGCAAAATTGGCTGAACTTTTAACTTGTGATACACACTTAGGAAGCAATCTAGACTAATATTTTTTGCAACGCTTGTTTACTACTTAATGGGAGTGGATCCTTTAGGAAGAGGTTGAAATATTTTATTGTAGAACGTGTCTGGGATTGAGAGGAATGTACGCAGGAGATACTGCCTTTGTGTCCAGGGGGTGGACAACCTTGCCTGAGTGCTCAATAAAGGTCAAAAATTGAATTAATAAGCTTATCTTTCCAGAAAACAAGCTTCATTCTAGAAGGCATAACATTAGTGCTTACCGGGCTGCCCTAGGGAATCACTAATGATGTACAAAGCTTTCTACCTATAGGTCACTGATTTTAATCCAACTCAGCTCAGCAAAGACTAATTTTTCTTATGAATGCCTTGTGGCTTATGTGTAAGTTGAGTGGGTTTTCCAGATAGTGAGACATACTTATAAACATAAGCTTCTAATCTGAATCATGCTTGTCTTGAATAATAGATGCTTTAAATTTTTTCCAAGTGATTTCTACGTTAAACCTATAACTTTTGGACAGCTAATGATTTTTTTCAGAAAGTAGCTAATTTAAATGTAAAGCTTTCAAATGATAGCATGTCAGCAACATCTCTGAAGAAATGGTGCCATTAGTTAATTAATCTCATTTTAAAAAATACCCTATTTCTAATTAGAATTGGTTGTGAGAAGGAGGGTTATAAGTTCAAGTCCCAAATCACAAACTCACCTCCTGTCTTTGGTCTATGCTGTTAGGTTGGGACACTAGTTGCCTCATGTCCAGTGTGTCTATAAAATGCCTAGTGGAAAACCCTGTATCAGGAACCCTAATCACTTAACCTGTAGAAACTTTTAAGTAGGAAACAAGCAATCCAGAACATTTCCAGAGAGTATTGGAGACAGCACAGATGCTAGGTAAGGTGACGCCCTGCTGGAAGAACTGATTGGGGATGTGACAATCAGTGGTAATCTTGGGCGTAGCTACCATTAAGCAATGCATTTCAACATCCTAAAGGGAGTGAGGAAGGCAAGTAGCAGAGTATGGACTGTGGGCTTAAGGTGACCAGACTTCGGCTTACTCAAGAAAGTGATAGGTGAGATCTTGTGGGAGGCAGCATTAAAGGTCAAAGGACCTTAGGAAAGCCAGCAGATCTTTAAGGACAACCACCTTCAAGCTCAAGAATGATCCACTCTTACCATTCAGGTGAGCTGGTGGATGCATCAGGAGACTGGCTTGGCTGAACTTGGAACTCATGACTGAATTCCAGTGCAAAAGGCAGTATAACAGGTGATGTTAGTGAGGACATGGTGCAAATAACATAGAAACATTGTGTAGAAACATTACGGATTTGAATCTGACAAAGGGCATCAACAGCAACAAGTAGAGCTTCTACCACCACCTACCCCACTGTTGGGGCTCCTGCTGAGCAAGGGGGCTAGACGTAAGTCAACATTGTGCCCTGGCAGTGAGGAAGCTAACAGCATCCTGGGCTGTAGCAGCAGGAGTGTAGACAGCTGATCAAGGGAAATGATTATTCTCTGATTTTTCAGCAATCATTAACCTGCATCTGGAATGCTGCAGCCAGGTTTGGCCCACCCAGTACAGGAAGGACATTGATAAGCTGAGGTGAGTTCAGTGAAGAGCAACCAAGATTGTTGGGCCTTGTGAAGGAGGGTCTGATGGACCAGGGCATGTTCAGCCTAGGTAAGAGGCAGCTGCAGGGGCACCTAACAGCACAACAATGTTGTTTTGGAGGGGATGGAGCCAGACCCTTCACAGAAGTGTATGGTGGGAAAAGGGAATATATTGAAGCAGAGGAAGTTCCAGCTAGGTGTGAGGGAAGAAATTGCACTCTGAGGAGAGCCAAGCATGTGAGCAGGTTGCCCTGAGAAGCTATGTAGTCTCCACCCTTGGAGCTTTTTGAGACTTGAGTGGATAAAGCCCTGAGCAACCTGGTCTGACCTCAGAGCTGGCTCTGCTCTGAGCAGGAGCTTGGACCAGAGACATCCTGAAGTCCCTTCATGCCTGAATGATTCTGTGATAGGGCCAGTAAAGCTGGCGTTAATTTAGTTGTCAGTTGTGATAGAGTTCAAAGCTTTTAAGACAGAAGTAAACCTCACAATACAGTTTCTTAAAAATATTAGTGAGTCTTGAGGGATTTGGCATATGATTTTTGTAGTTCTGAGCAGCAATCTACCCTGGTAAACGTGGGCTGGACAGTCTACCAAAGTGGCAATGGATCACTCTCAGTCCTCAGTTTGAATAACAAATATTATTTGTCACTGATTATTATTACCTGCTCACATTAAAACAAGCTCTACCTGGTATGTAGTTCAATAGTCTCTACTGAGAAATTTGAGAGCTGAATGGGCAGGATGCAAAAAGAGCAGCCCACAGTCTCCAAACAAGTGCAGTTGACGCTTATTATTGAGACAGCGTGGGAAAAATGTGCTCAGCCAATGCTGGTGATGTACCTGTACTGTGGTTTAATAGAGCACTTCAGTCTTTGGGGCTGTCAATTTCATAAGGACTAAATTTACTTAAAAAAATAACTGACAGATGAATTTAGAGAGCGTTTTGTTGCTCCAGCCCTGGAGTGGGGACCAGGAGACCTGGGTTCTATTCCCACGTCTGTCACAGGCTTCCTGGACCATCATCTTACATCTTTGTTTCTCAGTTTCCCCTTGGGCATAATACGGATAATACTTACCCACTTTACAGGGCTTAATTCATTAATGTCTGTAAGGTGCCTTGAGATCTGTGTGCACAAGGCACATTAGCACTGCAAAGCATTTAGTATATTATTTTATTATTTAAGACGTCTGGGACCGTTTTCACTGATGTGCTCTATCCATTTTGCACTGCTTTGGTGTTGCAAAGCAGCCATATCCCTCTTTAACAGGCCAGTGAGGCTGAGTTTATGACTGGCTTAAAATACTAGCCATCCAAAACATCTGAAGCCTACTATCAAATATGCCTCTTCTTTTTCCATCCATTTGCTAAAATGATGACTACTGATTTTTTCTTTGATGGGGTGGGATCTGTGGGGAACTTTGCTTGTTTAATGATGAACATTATTCCAATAGTGATAGAATATTTTGGCAAAGTGAAACACAGGAATGACATTGGTGCAAAAATATATATGTATATATGCTAGGTAACTAGCCTGAAACTCTGATATGGACAAGAATGTGACATCTTCTGGCAACCTGGGATTGGCCTGAAAAACCAGTGGAGGCACACTGGTACAAACCCTGGCAAGTCTGATGCACCATTATTCAACCTCTTTCTACTTTTTCCTTGAAATTTTGATTTTTTTCTACATTGCCTTCATAAATATGGTCACTGAAATTTCTTAAATAAACTAGTACACAGCAGTTGCCATTTCAGTAGAATAGCAATTGTGTACCATGGGGATTATTCTCATTAAAATAATAAATACATGTTTATTCACACACACAAACACACGCATGCGTTCACACATTTATGTGTTCAGTGTGAGATACAAAAGGAAAGACCTAAATATCAATTAGCCACTCCTAGGTCCTCTGAATGATAAAATTGTCATTCATTTATTTAAAATAACAATAAAAAGGAATGGGTTAGCAGGGTTTTTACCCTTTTGTGGGACACATGGAATGGAGCCCAAGTTGCAGCACAATCTTGATATTGATCTCTCAGAGAGAGTTAATTTGTCAATGACTGTAATTTGCCAAGCTTTATGAATCCATTCTTCTTCCTTTGGAGGAATATTTCTCTTCCAGATCTGTGCTATTACTTTTTTTTTTTAATGCAGTAAAGATAAAAAATGTCATAAATCTCTGAAGTCTTTCATATACATAGAAACAAGTATGGGACTGGTAAAAGAACATGGGACTGGAAGGCATATTGGCAGTCTTCTGTCCATCTCCTTGCTTTTAAGGATGCTGTGCCATGTAATATCAGTTGTTAACCTACCATACTGCCTTTGGAAACCAGTAAAAAGTTTTGCCCTCACTCCTTCTGTAAGAAGGCAACTCCAATAGCTCAGTACTCAGAAGGATAGCAGAGATCTTTCAACTTCCCCCCTGAATTAAATCATGTACAGTTTACATCCATGTTAGTCTTCCTAACCCTGTTCTTTTCCCTTGGTGAATTCCCAAGGAATGAAGCTGGCCGGTCTCGGGGTCCAAGTCCCCTGACAGGGGTGGGCAGTGATGCGCAGTCAGGAACAGCACGTGGCTGGGCTGCTGCTGGCAGAAGTGCGACTATAGCTTTAGTTTCCTTTCTGCTCTCTCCTCCTCATTCTGCTGACTATTTTATTAGCGTTTCTCTGGACTTTTTCCCATCTGAATTCATCTTTCCTGAATAAACAGAGCCGCACACAGTATTCCAGGTAAAATGTGAATTGTGTGTGATGACATTAATATTTTCCTGTCTTTGCTGGATATATCTTCCCTGATATGCTCTAGGAACGGGCTTTTTGCAGCTAAAACACACAGGCACACATAAGTATTCTGTGATTGACTGACACAGCCTCTTCTTTCTCCTCTGTCATTTCCAATTTATAGGCTCCCAGCTCATAATCCAAATTCTTGTTACTAGTTCTCAGTTGTGTGACCTTCCATTTTTTTACAGTAATCCATTTCAGCCCATTTCTTGTATTCCAGTACTGAAGGTCACCCAGTCCCTCCTGTAGGATATTTCTGTTCTCCTCTGGCCTGGTTTTGTCTTATGGCAAGGGCAGAGAAGTTGAGCCAGGTGGGAAGCCTGAGCTCCAGTGGTGCCCACACATTCCTGCTCAGAAACGCACGGCTGAGGCTTCGCTCTGCAGCTCAGAGGGGACAAGAGTGACTACAACTGCACCCATTGATCCAAGCCACCACAACGTACTTCTAGGGCCCTGAAGAAGCTCATAAAGGTGCTATAGTCACTACAGTCTGGACAGCTAGGTACACTGAATTTACAGAAATTATTTTCACCTTATATTTTTGCTAATACCTGAATAATTTCTTTGTTATTAAAATCGGTGAGTAGACACTTGCATAGAAATTGTTCCCCTAAGCCAACACCAAGCAAGATTTTAAAGGGGCATTTGAAGTTATATTGGGAATATAATTTCTGATAACCAAACCATAAAAAAGATTAGGTTTGTCCTGGATTGGGTTAAAATCAGATAGGGAATAATCCCTCCAGTTGTAAGACCAAATAGATTCCAGCCATGCAATCAGTTCACAAATTCACACCTGGTGGGTACCTGAGTAGTCTTTACATGGATAGTATTGTCAGGCAGCACTCAGGGATGCAAGAACTAGTTATTGATTGACTTACCTATGCAGGTGAATCTCGCCACACTGATTTTTTAGCTATATTTGAATATGATCAGATAGGTAAGTATTACTGAATTTTTGTTGTTAGATTTGCTGACAAGGTTGGTCCCTTTTGATCTTGTTACAAGATCGTAGAATTAATTTTGTGTCTCTGGCTCTGACAGCTGCTTGTTACAGTTTTACTCCAAGCACCTCCTTTTCTTTTATTTCCAAACGTCCTGAAAATACAAATCTTTAAAAGCACCTATAATTCATAAGTCTATTGTCATGTCAGTAAAAACTGAGATAAACTTCAACCCTGATAGGTTGGTCTACATTTCTTTATATTTTCAAAGGTAGATATTTGCAAAGAAAAGGTCCGGAAATCTATGTTATTAAAACCTGACATTAGCTATAATATTTTTCAGACCTTTGAATGAAGATGAAGGGTCTTGATAGCTGTACATTTTTTATTTATGTTATGAGAAGCAACCAATCACATCTCACAGCTTCTATAACAGAAAAGGCTGATGAACTGTAGAGTGGTCAAAGGGCAAATGTGACTGACTTTGACCAGTGAGTCAGCTCTTGTCTTGATGTAGACTGTCAGTGTGGAAAGAAGAGAGATACTTAGCAACCACAATCATTAGACATAACCTTCAGAGTCATGCAGCAACGTTGGCTCTCATTCCCCGAAGCCCACATATTACTGGTTTTAGAATGAAGAAATTGTAGATGAGTGGTGATCTCATAAAATACCACTTTATTTGTGAGAGCTTTCATGCTATATTGTTCAAAGAAATGCATGGAACTTTTTATACTAGTCTAATGCAGCACCACAATTAGAAACACTGTTTTGTGACATGGTATTGATGTTTAGCTGACATCAAGTAACTCTATCCCTTGCCTGAAAGTGCACATTGATAAGGACAATAAACAGACATGAGACTAGGTGCCTTCCTCCAAGTAATGATTTAGCAGTTACACAGTGTTTGATATAACATGCTTTTACAAAACAGAAATGGATGCAAAGGAGATCAGATGGTAGTACTTGAATCTGCCTGTTTGTCCATTATGATAAGATGACCTGCAGTAATGTGATTACATACAGATACATTACACATTTGGTAACCACACTGCAACTGTAATGTTGCAAACTGACCAGCAAATTGAGGGTCAATATGGAAAGAATGCCAGTTTTAGGGGCAGAGCTGGTTGTACCACTGTATGCAAATGCATGTGCTTTGGTTCGTACCTTTAAGGACTTGCATGCATGGTGCAGATTTTCACTGAGGTGTGATAATGCTTTCTCTGAACTACAGCAAAATTTGGGTTAGGCTGTCACCCAAATTAGATTTGCAGTGTTTTGTGCAGTTGCCACAGCTGAACTTGGCTATATATCCCATGCGAATACCAGTTGCCACCGAGGATGCACACAAAAAATAAAACACACGCTTGAGGTTGAAGTTTTAAAATGGGTAGATGCACTTACAGTAATTTTCAACTTCACTGAAAGCGCTGCAGTTAATACCTCTTCACCTCCGCATCTGAGAGGCAGAGATTTTCTTGAACTCCCATTACATAGCCTCCCTACCATATAATCAGTATTCAGGGTGATTCTTGTCTCTAAGATTCAGTTCCCCTGCTCTTACCTTGCCTTTATTCTCATTTAAAAAAAAAAAAAAAAAAAAAAAAAAGAAAAAAAAGACAGAAGTGCTTTACTGCCTGCAGATATTTAGGACCAGGCTCAGCTGCCTGCACATGGGTGTGCATTTACCTGAGATATCCCAGCATTTACCCGAGAATTAGGACTCTAGCAGCTGTGCCAGAAGGATCTGGGTTTCCCATAGGTCCTGTGTGATTTCTGTCAGTCCCATGTCATTGTTCAACATACCTAGGACACCTTAAAAGGGTCTGGATGCCTATGAGTGAACAGCTGAACCATGCCTACGGTGTCCACAGGGTGTAGTGTCTCGACTATACTCAAAGGTTTATGGTGAGATTCATGCCTAAAAATAGGTTTATAATGCCACTTTTGGTACTGTGAGGGATTTAATATAATTCCAGTTGCTGCCCCAGTAGGGTACAGGTCTCCCAAAAGTTCTGTGTCATATCTACCAGCCCTGTGAGGATGTCTCTCGTCCCTGTGTGGATGAGGACCTCTGAAGTGGCCACAGGTGCCTTTCTTTAGGCAACTGAATTTCACCTGGCAGGTCTATTTTAGAGTAAGCCAAATAGCTCTCTAGTTTCTACAGTCTACACCTGTACTGTCAGTAAAGAGAGCTCAGACACCTAGGACAGGAGTGAATTGTCTGAAAAGAGGTGTCTCATGCCATTTGAGACACCCTTGGCATGCACACAGGGTTGGCAGAAGTGACCTAGGACCCATGGGAGACCTGAGCACCTCTGGAACAGCAGCTGGTTCTTCCAACCCAGACACAGTTCAAATGGGACCAGACATTGACATTTAGACTGAGCTGAATCGAGCTCCTAGCTTAGGTGGAAATACCTACACATAGACACTGACATATAGAAGATCTGATCTCAAACTGAATTCTACCCTACAAGGAAAGTTTAGTGGCCTGTGCATGAGACTGCTGTCACTTGAGGTAACCTGGGTTTTCTGCTTAGTCTCCAGCTGCCAATCCAGCCTGGGCTTCCCATAAATTATGTGTCATACCTGTCAGCTCCGTAAGCTTTCTTAGATACCTTGGGGCATCTCAGGTGACTCTTAGTGCCTAAGTTGAGCAACTGAATGGTGTTGAACCCTTGGTGTTGAACCTTTTTTTCCTTCGGTCTGTAAAAATCACCAGCTTTTTCCTTAATCTTACATTTGCCCTTTTCAAGTCCCTGACCCTTGCTATACACCAGCAACAAGTTGAAACGAAATTTTACGGTAAGTTTTACACATATTTTCACCTTTTAGGTACCAGTCTCAGTGATCTGCATCTGGACCACTATGATGCATCATAGCAGGAAAAAATACAAAACAAAGTGTCCCCCAAAATCCTTTACAAGATCAGTGAATCTTCACAGAAAAAATAAATGCCCTATTCCTCAAATTGCTAACCTGCTCAGTAGAGAGAAGTGGAGAAATCTTTTCCTCCTGTGATTTCAGCAAGCAATCTTGGTAAAGGAGAAGGCTTTTAAGGAAATGAGCCAGAGTGTCCTTTTCCTCTTTTCACTGAAGATCTCAGGCAAAATATTCTGCTTCTCTATGCAAAAACCTCTCCCATGTACCAGGATAAGGCATAAGCATTTATTCTTACCAACTAACTCCATACAAGTAACCAATCTGCAAAGCCATCTGAAAAGTATCCCATAACTGATACCAAAAAGAAGCAAATGGTAAAGATGGAGACATTTAAGATAGTGTTTTAAGGACATGTCAGTATTTTAGATGTTCATAACTTAACCATAAAAATTTGCTCCAGGCTGAAACTTGGCATGGAAGGCTGCCATATTTGTAAGTAGGTTATTTAATTTTAGGTTACATTACTAATACAGTAATGCAATGTGAGCTGTTATATTTATTAACTTGCATTGATTTTTTTTTTCTTGAAAAAGGACAAAAATATTCTTTTCCTGAGCAGGTGAAAAGGGGATAGATGAAGCTAGAATTTGCCTTCCCATGTGTCAGCCTAAGAGGAGGAAATAGGAGGTAAAGATTTATTTCTTTCATACAGAAGTAAAGGAAAAACCAGCAAGTGTTTGTTTTCCATTCTGGTTCTGAGACATTGTAAATGCATAATAACCCTTTTTACTTTGTTTGATTGTATTGATAAATTTAGAGCTCTGTTCACAGAATTATCTGCATAAAAAGCTCAAACCTTGTTTTCAAATGATGTGGAATATCAGGATCTACTATTAATTTTTGCAATATTTTTTATCTTGGGAAAAATAAAAAGGTATTTTTGAGAAGGTACCAAAACAAGTGAGAGGGTAAGGGCTTCTAATGATATCAAAGTAATCTTTAAATCCTTAAAAATCTCAGGCTTGGATGGCTTACTGGGCAATTTTGAAATACATCTACAGCAGATATCCAAGGAAGGAAAAGAGAATACAGAAATAGATTTTTCTGGGACTTGTGTAGAGTTCTCTAAATATTCAATCCCCTTCCAAAACGCAGCCCAACTGCCTCTCCTAAAGATTTGTCTGGTGCAGAAGCCTTGCCAGAGTGTAATTTTGGTGAAATTTCTGTCATTGCTCCCTGTCATGAATATTTATTTACTTCCCAATGGAAATCATTGCTCATCTGAAAGGGAGTTAACAGTTCTTAATAGCCCTTTCTGATTTGATTGATGTTTTTGTCACTTCCTCCAGTAAATAGGTTTCTATTAGCATACCAAATATGCTATCTGTCCTTTTGCTTCTGCAGGCACTTAACTGACCACTTACTTAAGATTTAAATATCCCTCCTAGGGGTTTTCTGTCAGTTCAGGGTCCGTTTTTCTGCGCTAGCGGTGAAGGACTTTTTGCGGTGAGCTTGGCTGCCTTACACAGCAACGACATTGGCTCTGCTCAGACTGGCTGTTTGGAGGAATTCTCTAAAACCGACAGAAATTTGTCCACACCTTATACTACAGATTTGTGAGGAGGATAATATTAGTAGGTGAATATTGTTCAGGGACATGTAATCATATATTTATATTTCAATTGTCTAAACATATAACATGGTGATCTTTCATAGACAGAAGAGAGGCTGGAATAGGTTTTTCATGGAAATATGCCCCAAAGTCATCTATCATTTATATGCCACATGCTAACTTTGAAAAAGAAGTGTTCAGAGTTAGCAATCTAGCATTGCTGCTAACGAATAAATTCTTTCCATTATTATCCACTGTTTTCAGGGCTGCAGACTCCTGGTTCCAAAACAAATGGCTCAATGTTTCTCAAGTGTTTTTAATACTGCAAATAATGTAAATTTTGTGTATCACAGTTGACATAATGGAACTGACATTTGGGTCTTTTTCCCATAAAACACTCGTTTGTGTGTGGCCCAGACATGCAAATTGTTGCTTATGTGTTAAACAGAGGGATCTTTTGAATGCTCTGGACAAACCAAAGTGAAAGACTTTCCTTTTTTATTAATGTGAGTAGTTTAAGGGGGAGGGAGGACTTATATCAACAAGTGGTTTAAAATGCAGTTGTCTACTAGTTCATGTAAATATTACTATTATGCTGTAAATCTGCATTCTAGTGAAGATAAAAGAACAGTGGAAAATGATTTATGGAAACATAAAATAGTATATATGATTGTTGGAGACACTAATTTTTGGATTGTCCTTATTACTTAGCAATTTTCTGCCTCAGAAATTCATTTCTTGATTGCAAGCAGAGGCCTGGTTCTTCCCTGTGAGGAACATAGAGGGCAAAATGCAAAACAAAAAAATCATTGGCCTTTTGAAGGGCTCTAGTGGAAAGTAGGTATCTAAATCCCAGAAAAGGAGGCAAAAGACAACTATCTAGTGCTTGAAAGTCCACGTGTACCCAAGCACATAGCAATAAAGTCATCTAGGCACCCTTGCTTCATAAAGGCCAAGGGCACTATCACCTTGCCTGAACTGAGAGCCTGGCTCATAACTGAGGGGTTCATAGTTAACATTCCCAGGTCTGTCTTCACCAACTCCCTCACAGTTTAAAACACTTCTTTGAGCTAAACTAGTATAATCTAAAGGAATAGCTAGGAAAATATAATGGGATACTTTATGAGCAATGGAAATCCAACTTCACTGCAGTACAGTTAGTGTAAGGAGAAAAAACACTCTGTAGTTCCATTTGTTCTTGGAAATGGCAGAAGTGTTTATAATTTTGATCAGGTAATTTTAAGCTGCTGTGATTCATTTAGTGTTACAATGGAAAGAAAAATAACATGGATTTCATGTAACAGTGATAAATTAGCATCAGTCCTGAAAATGTTATGCATGCTACTGTGATAAACATACTGTTGCCCCTCACTCTAGGTTAGACCACATCAACTAGCTCTCTCTCAGATAATTTCTGTTAAGGGGTGTAGTCTAAGTGGTCCATGGCACTTGGCCTTGGAGCAAAGCATTGGTTCCTGACCCAGTATTATGTAGTGGGATGGATATTTTTTCATTCCTCACTTCAGGGCCAATGCTTGTGTTAAACCCTTTTTGATTATTCTAGATTAGGGATGGGTTCACTGTGGCAAAAGGGGAGACGTAGTCCTTGGCAACTAGCACTGCCCAGTTTCCTGCTTCTCCTGCTTGTAGTTGTGTACAGTGCTGCACATGGTCTTGATCAATTAAGCAGGGAAATTTTCATAAAATAGACTCTCCCCAGATAGGCAAAGACCTTCAATTTTGTCTTTTATTAATTCTGCATTTGTTTAAGACATCTAAGGGCATTAAATTTGCTATTAATATGCTACTTATTCTGTTAGGCTGGAGATAAACAGGATTACCAAATTACCTGAGTTAACCTTGGGCAACTGGGTACTGCCAGCATCAATGGCTACTGACAGTTTTCATGACTTCCTAAACTCACATTGGTCCATAATACTATGTTTGCTAAATCAAGCCTTTAACTAGGTTATAGTCTGATACTTTTTGTTCAATTATGAAAATTTAAAAATGTACATCTGTCATACCCTTTTAGCAGAAGGAGAAACAACCTTTGGTAGTTTACAGCCATACCAAATCTCAGTGCAGTATGATTTTATTTGGCTAATATAAAACTAGAAAACACCAAATAGTCCTTCACTGTACCAATACTACAGCAGTACTGTAATATTTTCTGCATTTTAGCTGTTTTCCAGTGGAAAAACTAGCAAGCAGTACTTAGGCTAAAATATAATCCTATCATTTTTACATAAAATATTGATAAGGAATAAACACTTAGTATCCCTGGTGTGAATTCACTGGACTTCACGAAACCCTAATATATGGATTAAGAAAAGTTAACATAATCCTTTTATGGGAACTAAAATCAATTACATGTCAGCTTTGTAGTATTATAAATGTATTTAGTCAGCAAAGAATTTTTCCAGCAGCGCTCGTTGCAGATTGAAATTGACTAACCAGATGTTAAATATTAAATAGAACTAATCAAAGTATGGTTCAAGAGATTTTAAAAACAATGATCAAAGAGAGCTATTTATTACCTGATTCATGTTTCTATTCAAACACTGCTCCTATGATGTTATATCTACCTGAATTTAGTTTGCTGCAAGCTCTTAATTTTTTTCAGTTTAACATGAATGAGAAATATAATTCAATAAAAGTATGTTAATGCGGTACCATAGACAGAAAGGCACAAAGCTCAGGGAATTACAAGCAAAATTTGCTTGAGCAAAGTGTATGTTAGGAACAAAATGAACCTTAGGTCTGATCTGAAGATGACCAAACATAGAGATATTCTTTCCATCTACTACATAGGGTGTCTCTTAGGCCCATTGTGGAAAAAGTAGGTTTTATATTACTTACGTGATAATATTCATGCATAACTTAAGCAATATAGTAATAATAGTAAGAACAGCTTCTGACTCTGAAATGAAAGCAGGAGGGGCCCAGTCATTGCAAAACAAAATCATTGGTTATGCTTAACTGCAGAATTGTTTTAACATACAATATATAAGTTTGGGCTCCTAAATCCACAAGAATTCACACAATTAGCCTTTTTTTTCAGGGGGACTGAGTACTTTCCAGTCTCACTGAAGCCAAGAGAAGTGCAGGTGAGGGGCTGGTTGCTACCCCTCCTTGCACCGTGCAAGGACAAAGGAGCCCTCTGTGCAGTCAAAGAGCAACATTTAAAATGGATCAAAGGAAATGTTCTTTTACACAATGCATAATTAATATGTGAAACTCATTATTGTAAGAGATGATGGGAGCCAAGGGCCTGGTATTCATTGCAAGAATATAACGTAAAAGCATAGTTGCACGAAAAGACTGTGTGCACTGTTGTGTTTGATAAAATAATTTTAGAGTGCCTGTCCCTATCTATTTTATAGTTTAAAGTACAAGTCATCAGAGGTGGCGGAAAAACTTGCTTTCCAGAGGAAATTTTGTAACTGTCCATTAGTGAGTTTATGTCTTGATTTAACCAGCAGTAGATGCTATCAAAGGCAGATGACTCAAACAGATGGATTATTGTGCTGATTGCGTGTGGCTTCTCCTGTGCTGTGATGATGGGCTGCTCCCTGGTTTCCTCACACAGTCACAAACACCACATCAGGAAAAATCATAGCGAGTATCAAGCAATTATCTGTCATTTTTTGTTCTCAGTGACTCTTTCCCTTTTGAAACACAGGAGTTAGGAATGTGGCACAGAGCATAGTCCTCCAGGTCCATAGCCAAAGCCACTTTGTGTTGCTGGGAGAAGGAAAATGACTCATAGATCCCTAAAGTCTCTCTCTTCCTTCTTTTGTATTACAGAGAGCCAGCTGGGCACCTAGCTTGAGGAGGCTGCAGCAGAGCCGGTAGCTCTGTCAGCCCCTGAGGGGCAGATGCAGATCCCAGACCAGAGCAAGGACTCAAGCCCTTGGACGTGGAGGGAAGCAGGACCTGGGTTCAGCTGGATCCTTGTGGTGGGGCCGCAGTGTAGCGTGACTGCCAAGATGCACCTCTGGTCTTCCAGTTGGTAAACCTCGGTTTGGTTAAAATATATAATAATAACCCCCAAAAAATCCTTCTGTCCTTAGAGAGTATATTCAGTGGCACTGCTTAAAGTGAAAGATCTGAAAATAAATATCTCTCTCCATATTGTGTCTTTCTGGGCTGATTCTTGTTTTTCCCCATTCTGGCTTTCCAGAGTGGCAAGATTCATTTCTTCATGAAGCTATGCAAATTCCATGCAACCCCTCTGGTCACAGGAAAAATCTGATTTCTGTCACCCCTAAGGCTCAGCTGCAGCTTCCCCCACCCTCCCCACTGCAATCAGGTCCTTTGCTCCTCCTCCCAGCCCACACTGCGTGTACCTACAACTTCCCATCTTCATCTCCTTCAAAAACTTCCCCAGGAAAGAAATCTCATTCTCAGGAAAGGTGCAGCCCTCTCTTTCTAGAAGTTTCATTTCTGGCAGAGTGGAGATGCCAGAACAAAATGAACAGGCAGCCTTCCTTTCTGCTGCTTAGGCACACCTTTTCTAAAAGAAAAAAAGAAAAAGAAAAAGAAAATACACATGTACATATAGATTCTTTGTATATATATGCACATATACATACACACACATATGTAAATAATGTATGCATATGCATATATATGTATAAACACACTGAAAAGTAAGCAGAGACAGCAAATCAAACACTATACCGCTTCTCACAAAGATGCATTTTTCATCCTACACTAGGGGTTATGAAGGTAACTAAAAAGCACAATTGATGGCCAATGGTCCCTACCCAAATGGGAAAATTTGCAGAAGATGTATGGAGTCAAGTACAGTTTTCATGAATAAAAATTTTTCTATAACCTTGTTCTGACAAACTTCCAAAGTCCTTTGCTGAATTGCTTCTTCTTCTCTAACAAACAAGCTATAACCAGGCAGAGGCATAGAAAATTACAGCTTCATGATTCAGCTCTGCCAAAGTTATGAGCAGCTGAAAGCAGTGTTGTATTTATGGAAAATGTTAAGCATCTTTAATTCTAGGTGGCACTACTTTTGCCACCAATGCAGCAATTCTCTAGCTACCTGTGCACTGAAAAGCATTTACAATTTTCAGTCTTCATTATTAGCCAGAAAATAATTTCTCTTCTGACTAAAGGATCATTTTAGACAGAGTTTTATGCTTAAGCAAATTAAATGCGGGGGGAGTTTTTTGTGTTATTCTCTCTTTTAGAGTTTGAAATTAGTACTAAGTAATGGATTTTTTTTCAAATATTGTGGTAAACCTACTTAGTCAAACCTGGATACTCCTTGGGAGGTAAAAAGCAAACTAACCACTATTCCTAAAAGCTACAAAATCGTTTACTTTTATTACCCTTGCACAAAAAGGCCCCAAAGCCTCAGAGCTATGATTCTCCAAATCACTGCTTTCTAAGCTTGACTGATTGATTTAAAAGCTTGCAAGAGATTTATAATGATTCACTGTGTAAGCCACTGATTTTATATTTAAGTCAGAAGACTGCTTTTAAATGACAGAAAACTTTAGACCTAACATTGGACTCAGCAGGTGATCCACTGTTTGCTCAGAGTTAAAATGGCAGCATTTTGCTGGCACAAGTGTTTGAAGTGGAGTTTTGAAGCACACGCACAATGCATTTTATCTAAGATTATTGCAGAAAGCATTGAAATCTATGCCAGAATTTTCAAAGCTCCCCCTCTCTGTGTTTAATGTGGTAGGTATGCAAATAGCTGGATGATCAGTATTTTTCCACAGGTATTCTCAAAGATAATTTTAAGCACCTGTCTTTTGAGATTCTGTACAGATGGCCAGAATTTGAAACAAGATTAATTACTCCAGTAATTTTATGTTGATCTAGGAGCAGAATTAGTTTCACAGGCTGATTGACTGTGGGGTAAAGAAACAAAAGGAGGCTCTGCTGTACGGTGGATGTAACAAACCATGTATACCCTAGCACTCATAAGTTAGTGAAAACAGAAAAGAGAGTAGAGGAGGAAGGAATGAGGGAAGAGAGAAGTCCTGTAAGGCAGGCTCAAGGAATTTTTAAAAATAATTTTTAAAATATTATCATGGAGTGTAAAATCATGATAACAGCTTTAAACCGTTTTGCAAAATGAATGGAAATAAGTAGAAATGACACATATTTATGTGATTAAAACCTGAATTTTCTATTTTATATTCATCTGACTATGGAAAATGACCTATGACCACAGGGAGATACAAAGCAAGCTATCCAGAACACATTTCAGCACCTTCCCTGGTTTTTGCCTTCTGCATGGTGTGTGTTTGGAAGATAGGTAGATGAGCATGCTGCTTCGCAGGTACGTGGACAAGTACCCTCAGGAGGCTTAGCAAGGAGGTTATTACTTCATGTCTTCTAAGGCTGAATTGAGGACACAGCAACGGACTTCAGCTGTTCTGTAGGGTGAGATCAGTTAGACAAGACAGCAAATTTGTTGAGGTCACTACAGTTTCTAGCCACCAGGAATAGCAAACTCGCTAGGGATACCTTGTCAAAAAGACTTCTCCTGTGTGGTAGGGATTTATAGGGGAAGCTAATGTGCTGGGTAGACTGCATTTGGGGACATTCAGGTCTGCATCTCAGGTGTCCCCTATCTTGATCAGGATGACAAGAAAATATTTGATGTCAACACTCAGTTCAAATAAGAGTTACCAGCAGTAACCCCTATTGACTGTCCACCTCCCCATTCTTCTATATTTGTGAAAGTGAATATTGGCATCATTGCCAGCCTGGCATGAAAATACACCTTGAACCACACCAATATAATAAATCTGGCACCAAACACTCAAAAGCTTTTCCATATTATTTCTACAGGATATTCTGCCTATTCTTCCCCTTCACTCTGCAGGCAGAAAGCTTGCCCCTAAGGTCCAGTGTCTGCAGTTCTGGGTCAAGTGAGTTGCTCCCAGAACCTCTCTGTTTAGAAACCCCACCACAAGCATTTGTTTGATATTCCTTTATCCAAGATACCTATAAGCAAGGTAGGGATTGTCTTCCAGATTTGGGGCTGTAAGCACAGGGTGGAAAGTTAAGCCATACACTGTAATTTTGAAAGAAGATTTTAAAGTTTTCAATAAACATTTTGCCAAAAGTAACATGACTTTTGAATAACTAGTGGATGAGATCTTTTACAGACAATAAAATCTAGAGATATGGCCTTCTCGAGATGCACATCTGTATGTGTTGTACCACTTCTTCCACTTAGATAACAGCCTCTGTACAGAGGAACATTTTTTAGACTTTTCTAAGAACAGCAAAAAAAGAGATTCCCTGTAATATCGATCCCATCACAACAGATCACACATGCTTGAGAATGATAACACAGCCATACAGAAGCATGTCCTACCCAAAAGTATGTCGCTTGGTAATTGTGACAAACAGAGAAATACTGTTTTATTGGTTTACATATCAAAGTGCTACTTATTTTCTATTTTCCTGACGCAAAGATTGAAGATCAGGGTCTTGGTTTTTGTTTCATTTATCATTTAAGCTTATTGTAAGACAGTAAGTCAGGTTGCCTCTCAGTTAATAGCAGCTACTCGCTGACATGTTTGTTCAGGTAATTTCAGGTCCAGTGCCTTCATGTGCTTTGGAAGATGAAATTGGCACCTTCTGTTAGCTTTTGGCCAGGTATAACCACTCACCCTCAACATTCATGCTATAAGTGAGGCATGGCGGGAATTATCTACTGCATTCCAGTTGAAGTTTGCAGAAAATAATCACAGAATCATAGAATCGTTAAGGTTGGAAAAGACCCTTAAGATCATCGAGTCCAACCATTAACCTAGCACTGCCAAGTCCATCACTAAACTGTGTCCTCAAGCACCACGTGTACCCGTCTTTTAAATACCTCCAGGGATGGAGACTCAACCACTTCCCTGGGCAGCCTGTTCCAGTGCCTGACTACCCTTTTGGTGAAGACGTTTTTCCTAATATCCAACTTAAACTTCCCCTGGCGGAGCTTGAAGCCCTTTCCTCTCATGCTATCGCTTGTTACTAGGGAGAAGAGACTGACCCCCACCACGCTACAACCTCCTTTCAGGTAGTTGGAGAGAGCAATAAGGTCTCCCCTCAGCCTCCTCTTCTCCACACTAAACAACCCCAGTTCCCTCAGCCTCTCCTCATAAGACTTGTTCTCCAGACCCTCCACCAACTTTGTTGCCCTTCTTTGGACACGCTCCAGCACCTCGATGTCCTTCTTGTAGTGAGGGGCCCAAAACTGGACACAGTACTCGAGGTGCGGCCTCACCACTGCTGAGTACAGGGGCACTGTCACCTCCTTCGTTCTGCCGGCCACACTGTTCCTGATACAAGCCAGGATGCTATTGGCCTTCTTGGCCACCTGAGCAGACTGCTGGCTCACGTTCAGGCGGCTGTCAGCCAACACCCCCAGGTCCTTTTCTGCCAGACAGCTCTCCAGCCACTCCTCCCCAAGCCTGTAGCGTTGCATGGGGTTGTTGTGACCCAAGTGCAGGACCCAGCACTTAGCCTTGTTGAATCTTATACAGTTGGCCCCGGCCCAATGATCCTGCCTGTCCAGGTCCCTCTGCAGGGCCTTCCTACCCTCCAGCAGATCGACACTTCCACCCAACTTGGTGTCATCTGCAAACTTCCTGAGGGTGCACTCAATCCCCTCATCCAGATCATCAATGAAGATATTGAACAGGACCGGCCCCAACACTGAGCCCTGGGGAACACCACTCGTGACCGGCCGCCAACTGGTTTTGACTCCATTCACCACCACTCTCTGGGCTCGGCCGTCCAGCCAGTTTTTAACCCAGTGCAGAGTGGGTTATCCAAGCCGTGAGCAGGCAGTTTCTCCAGGAGAATGCTGTGGGAGACAGTGTCAAAGGCCTTATTAAAGTCCAGGTAGACAACATTCACAGCCTTTCCCTCATCCACTAAGCGGGTCACCTTGTAATAGAAGAAGACCTGGTTAGTGAAGCAGGACCTCCCTTTCATAAAACCATGCTGGCTGAGCCTGATCCCTCAGTTGTCCCGCACATGCTGCATAATGACACTCAAGATGACCTGCTCCATGACCTTTCCCAGCACCGAGGTCAGGCTGACAGGCCTGTAGTTCCCTGGATCCTCCTTCCGAGCCTTCTTGTAGAGGGACATCACATTTTCTAACTTCCAGTCATCTGGGACTTCCCCGGTTGACCAGGACTGCTGATAAATGATGGAGAGTGGCTTGGCAAGCTCCTCTGCCAGCTCCCTCATTATCCTTGGGTGGATCTCGTCTGGCCCCATGGACTTGTGCGCATCCAGGTGGAGGAGCAGGTCGGTGACTGCCACCTCTTTGACAACTGGGACTTCACTCTGCATCCTATTTCCATCTCCCAGCTCAGGGGCCTGAAAACCCCAAGGATGACCAGTCTGATTTCAAAGACTGAGGCAAAGAAGGCATTAAGTACCTCAGCCTTCTCCTCATCCTCATAATGTAGTATTCATCTGGCCTGTAGCAAGGCAACAGGTCTCTCTACTCTCACAGGTACAGACTGACAGACTAGAAGCAGCCTTGGAAGGGAAGGGCCTGGTTGTGATTCCCTGTGCATCACTGATGATAATGAGTCTTTAAATCAAAACCTGTGAACAAAGTGTCGACAGCAAGAACCAGAGCTCAGGTTCTGGACCAAGCCATAGGTGTGAAGTTCTCAGCTGGATGAGGCCATGAGTAGGCAAAGCAGCACTCTTGTGCTACCTGTTTCTTGTATTTAATTTCTCAGCAGATGGCAAAATCCTATCCATAGCCACCTATTTCTTGTTGACTATTATTTATTGAGGGTTTAAAATTTTATAGAATTTTTTTCTAACTGTTCTTTTCTGTAACCCAGCTATTAAAATATAATAGAAAGATTCTAGTCTTATTATGGCCATTTTGTGACTTAGTGTCACTGATATCTCATTCTTACTTGTGGTATCTTCCAGCTTGTAAGTAACTGATATATGTTGAG
This sequence comes from Platalea leucorodia, assembly GCF_965183815.1. Lineage (NCBI taxonomy): Eukaryota > Metazoa > Chordata > Aves > Pelecaniformes > Threskiornithidae > Platalea > Platalea leucorodia. The sequence continues at coordinate 44,453,956 of NC_138824.1, read as the reverse complement.
TTCTCAGTTTGCCTCATTCTAAGAATCTGGTGTGACTGCACAGACTATTAAACTCCCTACAAATTGGCTGCGATATCTTTTTCTTTAGAAGGCAGGTTTTAGTCCTTTTATCCCTTTTTAACCTAAGGAGTAATATTTTATATTTAAAACTTGAAAGCTGAAAAATGAAAGCCTAGATTAAAATACTTCTGGAAAATCTGAAGAAAATGGAATATTTTTTTTTCTAAATTCAAAAGCTTTGTAGTTTCTGAAATGTTTATGAAATGTCTGCTTCCTGTGCCCCTGCACCCTAAAAGTGAGTTGATGCTAAGACTTGTTAGTTCCACATTATGTATATTTATTTAGGAAAAAATTAAACACTACAAAAATTATCTATATTAACTGTTTCTTGCTAATGTTTTTCACTTTTCCTTGTTTAATGTTGCGTGTCTGGTAGAAAAGACATCTGAAACAACAATTCAGGACCTGTCATCATTTCAATCCATTATTTAATCTTTTTTTCATTTGGGAAGTATTTGAGACAGGAAGCCAGTCTTCTTATAGAATCATAAAATCGTTCTTATGATGTGTCTGATGTAATTCTCCTATAGTCACATCCCAGTCCTCATTGGTTTTTGAACACTACAGTAATGCAAACAATACAAAGCAATTTTTTAATTACAATTCAAGATTCAGGTCACAAATGATTTGCATTATAGCCGTTAGCATAGGCTAGATTTACAGCAAACACATTAAAATAATTAGCATTATTCTTAAATATGAGTCAGTATAATTGAAAGTGACAGATACTAAGTTGATGAAGGTAATAAAAAAACCTTAATCTAGTTGAGAGTGGCTTAGCAATAAAAAATATACCTTTGCAGAGAGCAAATGTTTCATGGCAGTGAGTCTGCAGAGAGAGTGTGTCCTGGGCGTATTCAGTTCAGGCAGACACTGCCACTCCTGTGCATGCCTAGGTTAAGTCCAAGATCCCTCTGAGCTGACCCAGCCTTTCTATATTTTCAGATCCTCAGGAAAAATGATGGCACAGAGCTGCTCAAAAGGCTCTATCCTTGCAGCGTCTTGGATCAATACCTGTTTTCAGTGAGCTTTGAGGCACACCGTGAGCTACAGGGCAGGAGAGGGAATAAAGCTGAGTTGTCAGTTACTTGAGGACAGGGAGACCTGTGATAGATGGCATCTGGTTTATGCGTTTGCTTGCTAGTTTTTCATCAGCGTATGTCGTCTTACTTTTAAAGAAGTAGCCAAGAAAGGCAGCCAAAAAGAAGGCACCTCTTTCCTTTATTTTGGTGGCTGCAAGGGAGTTGTGGGAAACTGTATAAAAGGGGGAGAGCTTGGCTCATCCTTGGGAGTGAGCCATGGGAAAACTTTCCTGGGTGCTGCCGCCGCGGGCAAGCAGGAAGCGAGAGGCACCGCAAGGAGGGAGCCTGCAGGGCAGTGGGGATGGCGAGTGCTCAAGGAGAGCGGGAAGCCAACATGCAGCCAGAGCCCTGAAGGGGGGAAGCCCCCCAGACTTCTCCCAAGGACCTTGGAAGGCAGACAGAGCTTGCTGCAATAGAAAGGCTGTTGGACAAAGTACAAGCCTGAAGAAAATAATGCATCCTGCCAGTGGGCAAGGAGGATAGCTGTTTATCAACCCTCTCATTTCTATTGTGTGTCATTTTTGGTGTTTTTATTTAAAAAAAGCCAACAGAGCCTGGGTTTGGAATTTAAAAGGCTTTTTTTTTTTTTTTTGAGGTGGAAAAAAAGGGCTTACAAAGATTCACCTGAAAGGCTCTGGCTGAGCTGGGGTCCTGTTGCAGGGCTGCATTAGTTAGGAGGGGCAGACATCCTCTATATGATGATTTGCCAGCTTTTTTTTAATGGCAGACTTTTATTTAGATAAATGTTTACGTGCGGTCTTTCTGCACAGTAGCTTCACACAGAATATGCAAGGACAGGACTTTGGGTCCATAAGTAGCATTACGTGTAAAATCTGTTAATGTCATTCTGCAGAAGCTGCAGTGCCCCATCCTATTGTCCCATCTACATTGTCCTTTCTTGCTCCATAGACCTCCTTTCCCAAAGGCAGCAGCATATTTGTACTGCCACCTGGAGAGGTGCAGTACAAACCAGATTTTGAGCTGGTTCATCCTGCGTAAAGTGTGAGTAGGGACAGGTGACAGCCACATCTTAATCTTAGCATGAGAAAAACGAGGCAGAGTCCAGACTTGCTTTTTGCCTGCTGGTTATTTTGTTTTAACTTAAATAACAACAAACATAAAGAGTGTGCCAGTGTGTTTGCTTCTGAATTGGACTGTATTGAGGATTTCTCTCTTTGTTCTTTCTAGATTTCCGTAACTCAAAAAAATATCCAAATGCCTCGGTATCTGGCTGGTGTAAATACACCATGGTTGATCTAACACAACTGAACAGCTCAAGATCCAAACACCTGATAGCAAAGAGAATTGCTGTGGGAGTCTTTCATATCCACATAGGTGTTAGAGGCTGATACTGTGTGGCGTGAGCTGGGAACCAGTGCAGCTGGTAAGGGAACCGGCCCACGGAGACTGCCCCAGCTTATCACACCTGTGCAGAGGTATAAGCACTTGGAGCAGATGAGGACTGGGAGGTTTGAGAACTGCTTACCCTGTATGATCACACACAGAACAGAAATCACTCCTGCTTTTACCATGTTTTACATGTAGCTAAAAAGTCTGGAAGGAACTCTGTTAACTGTAGCTAAATTTCAGCAATAAGGAAAAGTAACTATAGTTTTTAGATCAACCAAAAATATGCATGAAGGAGTGTGGAGAAAACCAAGTCATTGTAATTACAAGGGTAGGTTATGGCTTCCTTCAGCTGTTTAGAAACCTGGTCTGTGGGATTTGAACAGTTAATGAAAAACACAGACATGAGCTGTGGGTCTATGAAAGACATGGTTTTGATACCTGTTTCAATGTACTTTTCAGCAGTACAGAAAATAAAAATTGGTGAATTTTTGAAGGTGAAATTTAATCTTAAATTCTGGTTCCTTTTTGCTGCATGATGTCACCATAACCCCTAGGTGGTATTCAAACTTTATAAATCAAATTTGTCTGTTATTTATTCTATTTGTCATGCATTTGATGTGTAGTGCAATTTTCAGAGATTAAAATGATATATCCCTAATTCTTGGATGCTCTTTGATCATGTTTATTCCTTTACTCCTTTAAACATTGCTGAATAATTGTATATGCATTCAGTAGCTGACAAGTACATTCCCTGTTTGATGGGCTAATTATGGAGAGACACTAGTCTCTTCATAGTTAAGTTTGTAACTAGCTTTGAGCTGTAAGGCCAGTTTTGATCTCTGTTCTAAATATACTAGCATAAATCCATGCAATAGAAACTTAAGATGTATGGTATAGTTGGAGACAATCTTGTGAAGTTTTGTGGTTAACTGTATGTTGCACCAGACATAATTTAATATTTTACTGTGTAGAAAACTCTTTTCTACATTGTTGACCTCTCAGAAATATTGGTTATCTCTGTGCTGGGAAAGTATGGCATGTTAGTTTTGATACTACTGGATGTGTTTAGCCTGATTCTGAAGGAATTTGGGAGAGCCTGTTAAATATATCAAGCATAGGGAGGGGAATTTCAGCATATCACTAGTAATCTTTTGAGGATTTTGTACAAGTTTCTGTTAGACTCCAAAGAATAGCAAGCACCCAGACTCACCCAGGGTGAGTTATTCTCTTGCATGACCTCCCTGTCTTTGTATGGAGTTACATCTTACAGCTCCACAGAACAGAAAAGCTAAATAAACCTTCCAGAAATGAGTTCAGAATAGCAGTGTCACTGAAAAATCTGAAATTCCAAAAGAAAAGTGTTATTAAGGCACAGCTGTGTGTGCAGAGACAGCCCTGAGTACGTACCTGGTAAGAGACGTGCTGCTTGGCTAAATGAGGATGCTGTAGCTGTATTTAACAGCTGTTAATCTCCCTGGGGTGAAACCAGCTAATGTTGCTGGCAAAGTTGGATCTCACCTGGGAATAATAACTTCTAATGTGGTATATAGTAACAGCCATACTTCCTCTGATCTGTGACAAGGGACTCTGCTGGGACAGGAGACCCAGCAAGACATGTACCACTTAAGGTGCAGAAACGTATTCCCTGTCCTGCAATATATACACTCAGGATTCACCTGCTGGTGTCCTGCTGGGTTGCAGAACCCTTGGGACCCTTCCAACCTCCTCACACAGCAGAGCTGCCCAAGGTTGCAGGAATGCTCATTTAAATACCAGCAAAACCAGGCCTGCTGGATGCTGAGTAGAAGGCAGAGAAAACCTGAAACTACACAGGGCAGTTTCTTGGTATGGGAAAAATCCTTCCCATCCCTCACACCTGGCAATCAGCCTTTCCATCTGCAACACAAGAAAGCCAGCAATTAGATGCAGGGAGAGGCTGAAGCAGGCAATTGTAAGCAGCAAACCTTCTGAGGATAGGGGCTCCTGTCAGGAAACTCACTGAAGGGGAACCAGTAACTGGCCCAATTACAGGGTAAAGCTGTTTCTGGGAACTTTCATCTCAGCCTAACATTGTAATTCTGGTATTGTACGAGGCTCTGCTTCCACTTGAAATCTGTGTTGCTCTGATACCTGGTGGAGGGGCCATCTTTATTTTGTGCTAATATACTTATGCTGATGCAATTTAACTATGGATGCAGTTATATATATACATATGGTAAACGTGTGTGTTTATATGCATAGGTGTACAGAATATATGTATATATAAGTTCTGTATCAGGGCAATCTCTTTTCACTCTGTAATGAGCAAAGTTATGCTGGTATACACATGCACGTAGGTATATATTCTGATTGCATTCACACTGGGGTGGAGGCTATACTAGAAATTTTCGCTTGTATTTTGTGCTGGCCAGAATGTGATTTTACTTTTCACAGTATTTCCATTTTGGCAGAAGGTGAAGTGTAGAGGTAGTGACAACACCAGAGGAAAAAAACCTGCTTTCACTAGTAGAGCTCCTGTTTGAAGAGCTGGCTTAAGAAGTTTTACTAAGTAAAGCACTCTTTTGTCAGCATAAGCTCTATTTATACTGGAAAGGCTTATTGGAATAAAACAACAAACCATACACGATCTGGAAACCTCACCAGGGGTTACACCACTTCTGTTAGTGTAGCTTTTTTGGGCAGAGAAAACCTCAGTGTGGTATTCTTTCATGCCTCTGGACAGGAAGGTTTAATGAAAAGGAGGTATGTATGGGTCTGTTGGTTTGGCACTGAATAAACACCTACCTAATTATCCTTAACATAGTTTTCCTCATTCTTTTAACCATTTTTGTGTCAAATTATGTGGTTCATATCGCAGACCTTCTAGCTGCTTTCCTTTACCCTGTTTGCAACCCCATTGTTCTTTTTCTAGGAGAGCAAATATGAAAAAAAAAAAAAATTTCAGTTTTCCAAGTTGCAATGTCATTCTGACACAATGTTCATTAGCACAGAGTGTGGTGGTGTGGTAAGAGCTATTAATTCAATTTCTTTCTCATGGTCTTTTTTTTTCTTTTTCCAGAGAAGCTCAGTCTGTTTCATCTTTTGAAAGTCTAATAAGTATTTTGAACAGGTCAGAACTATAAATCTAGTATTGCTAAATCCTACAGAAAAAAATTGCTTATGAAATATATTGATTACAACTGATAATGATTTCCCCCCCTCTTCACTGGAGGCAAATAAATAACTATGGAAGTACAATGGAATTGTCATGGCTGGAGCTTTTGCTTTAGTATGTTATAGAAGCCTGTGAATACTCTTAGCAATAAGCCTTATTTTTCAGCATGATAAAGTTCATTGTCTGGGCTTCTAAGTTCTTACTGAATTTGATAGTGAATGCGAGTGATTAACAATTACATGTCCTCAGAATTCCTGATTTGTTTCCTGTGTCAGGGCTGTGAGTCTATTAAGGAGCGATTAGGGAGGATCTCCTTCAAGTCTCCTTCACATCAGGATTCTCCCTTTTTTGGTTCAGTTAACTTGAGGTGGGAGTTGCCTGTGATATTTTCTACATTTCACCTTCTGAGGTTATGGGGACTATTCATACGCCAGATCTCCCTCTGAGATGAATAAGTACGACTTTTATGAATTTTTCTTCACTTGTAGAATTTAATTTTGATGAACAATTAGAGAGGGTTGAGTTAAAACTCCTATTTAAAGAGGTAGCATCCTTTTTTTAGCCTATTGTCCAACTTTGGAATAAAATTTTTTTAAAAAGGATCTGGGCTCTTCTCCAGAGGGATTTTCCTCTTTGTAGTTTTACCTTGATCTAAATCAGCCTGTTGTAAAGCAGTTTTGGGGATAAGGTCTGACAAAGAACTGTTATCTCGAGAACTAAACGGACTTTCAGTTTTCTCTCGGAAATGTTTGCTGGCTTCTTTTTCTGATGTGGCCAGGATTTGCTACCAGATTTATGACAATGCTTTTTAATTCATACATCAAAATAAATAAATGAAGCGCTTAACTTCATTTAGTTCTTTGCACCGTTTCCTGTGCTGTTAGGGCTTTAATGAGCCCAGCTGCTCTGTAGAGCTGCTGAGGGTGGAAGCTGGCCTGGGAGGGGAAGGAACAGCTTTGCTTTGAAGTGCTGCTGTGGCGGGATCACTAAAGCAAGGCTTCGAAGGGGAAATTCCTGTTTTCCTTCCTATCCTATTTCAGTGGGCTTGACTACAGCAGTTAAATTCGGTAGCTGCACTAAGGCTTTCAGATTCAGCTTCTCGGCCATTTGATGCTAAGCTTCAAATGGAAACTGTAGGGAAAGAAAAGAGAAAAAAAACTGCAGGGAAGAGCAAGATGTTTATAATGGCTCTTCGCCTGCGCCTGTCCCAGAACAGCACCCACCCATGCTCTCTGTGCCCATCCCACACTCAGTGCTGGAGCTGGGAACGCTAAGGATACCTGTATTTGTCAACACTTGTTTTTCTAACAACACTGAAAGCAGCCACTGGTCTTAGGTCATGAGAGGAAAGGCAGTGCACCTTTAGCTGTGTTAGTTAGGGGAAGAGGAAGGTGACTCATGGTAAATGGTGTCTCATTGACATTCAGAGGGCTGCACAGAGTTTCATAGGTGTTCTAGAGTCAGGTGTTAATTCCAATTAAGTTCAGTTACAGCAATTCTCCTTATCTCCCCGCAGTAATGTATTTGCTGAAAAATTACGGCCAAAGTTGTTCACAGTCTTGTATTTGCTGAGTGCAATTAGCTACCCTCTGCGTTTTTATCTACGTATGTGTATGTATGTGTGTGAATAAAACAAGTCACATGTATGACAGAGGGAGACAATGGATCACTCTTCTCCCCTCCCTTCCCCCCTTCAAATTTGGAAATGACCTGCAAGACCCTAGCATCCATACTCAGCAGATGGCCAAAAATTTGGTCCTCATAAAGACTGCCTTCGATGGGTCCCCTTCTCTACCTGTCCTATGCATTGATTTTAGGGTAACTTACCCTCTGAATGTGCTTTTCCTCTTTATAGTTAATGAGAAGATGCTGGATAGCCACCTCAGGTGAGAAATTTAATTTTTAAATAGCTGAAGTTAGCTGAGATAAATCCCTTTAACAGTACCAAGCCTGGCGAGGCAAAGCCGTAATGTTGAATCAGCTATTGTCGAGCAAGTACATTCAGAAGGCTGCTGCTTATATCTTGGAACAGAAAAACTATCCCACTATTGTGGAGGAAAGGAAGGAAAGTAAAGAAGAGAATGAGATAGTAGTACTAGTGTTATGTGTCTGCTGAGGAACCTCAGCAGAGTCTTTCTTCTTTTTCCTGAAGACAGTCATCTTCTTGGGTACCTGTGAAGGAGGTGTTAAGCAATAACAGTGTCTTACTACAGGGAGACTTTTCAAAATTTAAAACTTTAAAATTTAAATTTTTAATGCATTCTAAAATGCTACCATAGCTATAGAGCAGAGTGCACTTGTTCTTATAAGGTCTTTAAAATATCTTCTGTACTTGGACTGTGTGCCTTGTTTAAATATTTAGGGCTAAACCAACCACTGGATTTAAGAACAACAATCAATTTTTTTTTTCTCTCAGGAAAAATGTTTCGTACCTTAAATATGTTCTTTGACCTGAATTACAGTAGAGATAATACTCTGAAATACAATATGCTTCACAACACAGTAACCAGGTAGTTTCGATTTACATCATTGTTTTTGCTGTACATGAGTGTACCAGTCTCTATCCTTTTTTTTTTTTTTGCCTCTAATTCTTTGCTTCTTCCAGAAACAGCGAATCTGTTATTTTCACGTTCTCATGTGATGCATACAGGTTTTGAAAATTTTAGCTGAGAGTTTCTTCCTGACTCCTTTTGCTCCTTGATATTTTTAAGGCAAAGGGAAAAAGTAATTTTTCATGTATTTTTTCCCTCAGAACTTCAGCCAACAGAGTAAAGAAGTTGATAGTTACCTTATAAATCATTTCATTATTTCAGGAGGGGGAATGAACCAGAGCAGTCAGTTTCTTTCATCATAGGCTTGATAATTCCTTCTTGGACTTTTGGTGCCACACCTATCTGTTTCTACAGTAGCCTACAAAAAAAAATTCCGTAGTATCTGCCAGGATTTCCCCTCATTTTAGTTTTTCTCTTTTTCTTCTAGGAATGTTTCTTATCTCTTCTCTGTCTTATTTTATGACCTGTTCACATTTGCAGTTTATAGGATCTTTGGTCTTGGCCTCACAAACTTCTCATCATCCTTAGATTCTCAGCATCTTCTTGAAATCTCCATGTGGCATCTATGAGCCATTTCCATTATTTTCAATTATCCTCATCTTACTGGAGAAAAGTAACAGTTTCTGAAACCAACTACCCATGCGCCTCTCTCAGCAAACCTCTATCTATCTATCTCCCTTCTCCATATATAAACCTCCACTCACATTATATCCCTTCTATGTCCAGTGACATTGTTTACACTTACAACTATAACCTTTGATCATCTCCATATTTTTTGATCATCTCCATAGGTTTAGCTTCTAAGTTGGTTCCATACCCCTAGATGTTTTTGCTGCTTCAATCACTGTTGGACACATCATCAATTGTAACTTCAGTGCTCTGGCCTTTCTTGACCCTCTTAAATGTTAGTTTTATTTCCTGTTTATACTGAGATACATCCTGGACTTTGATATCTAAAACATGTTAAAGTCTAAAGCTCTTCTTTTTCCTCTCAAAAAATAATGTTAATCTACCTTTTTCCACCTAGAGATAAAATTCTTACTTTCCAAGAAGAACAAATTCTCTCTGGTATCTACACAGTTTCAATGCATGTCATTAGATAACCATTGGCACAGTGTCCTATGCATGTGTTATTTCTTGAGTTGGTGGTTGTATCTGCAACATTAATGCCTATGAGTTCTAAACCACTTTTCTTCTGTGATTTTATTTAATTGTTTTTAAAACCATTTTGTTTTAATGTGGCTTTGTTTTGATGTGGCTTCTGCAACATCCAATATGAGTTGCACAATTTAGTTGTGTGTTATGTGAAAGAATACTTCCTTTTTGTTTCTTTTTTGTCCTGTTGTCTAAAAATTAAAATATGGCCCAAAACTTCAACACTGTGATTAAGCCTAGACAGAAAATGCAATGCTTGCTATGAAATTATGAAGGGCACATTTGGTCAAAAGTTCAGTAATGTTTTTGTGTTATTTTAGTTCTTAAAATTCATTAACAGAATATTGTAAATAATAATTTCAGTTAAAAATCAGTTGAAGATGATAATTTATGGTCAAGTTACAAACTTCTAAAAATAAGTCTGACAGAGCATTAAGCTGTATTGGGAACTGATATTATATACCAGTGAACCACTGATTATCTTTAGACGAAAAGGAAAGAAAGAGATTAATCAGCCATCACACAATGACAATTAGACAGACCTAGTAGAAACTGAAAGTCTTTTGAAATCTCTGTGGAAGTATGACAATGAAGGGTAGAAACAGCTGATTTTTTTTTAAAGATTATTTATGAAAAATGTATTTAAAGAGGGAGAAAAAAGGACCACAAGTAAATGTACTAAGCCAGAAGACACTGATAATGGAAACACTTGTTTGGGTTAAAAAATCATCTGCTTTTGGGTTTTGTTTGGTTTTGGTTTTGTTTTTAAACAGATGTATGTGCTTGCATCCTTGTACTTCAGCAGCAAGTGGATTCATTATGATCATTAGTTTCCTGTGGTGGTGTTACATCAGGTACATTTTCATCAGTACTGCTGAATTATCATCAGCTAATGTGAAGATTAAGATAAACAGAAGATTACTTCCTTGTATAGTCAATATGAGTCTTAATTTCAGGGAAGATGAAGAACCAAATCCCAAGGGTCTAAGCACCTACACCTCCCATTGATTCATCCTTTTCAGCCCCTCTCAGATCTGGGTATAGTAATAATGCCACTAAATTGCTGCTTAGATCTGAATGCAGTGCGTTAACAGTCTTAGTTCATCAGCAAAGTTTATTTCTTTTTCTTTTCTTTCCTTCTTTCTAATCTAACCTTTTTAGTCCTTTCAATTCATTACTGAGTCAGGAACATCATTGTCTAGTGTATTTCCTCACTGTCTGCTATCTCTTCCTCTTGCATTTAAAGAAATAGTTACTGATTCACTATAATCATTGACATTTCCTCTGCTTTCATTTGTTTCTGTACCGCTAGCTGTTTCTTCAATTTCATTATTATCAAACAGCTCTTCAGTGATAGACTGCTGTTCCTCATCTTCATATTGATAATTTTATTTTCACATGCATCATCCTGATTTTCAACATCTTCAGTGCAGTCCTCAGAAGATGAGTCATTTGCAAAAGACAGATTTTCATTACTGGAGTCATCTTTAGAGTCAGAATGCGTTGGTCTATTCTCAGGGATATTGTTTGCTCCTCTGTGCCTTTCATTATCTCTTGGAAGGGATGTGCCTGATGTACTTGCTTGGTCATTATCCAGATAATTAAAATCAAACGTACTTATTTTGTAGATTAAACAAGAACATTTTTTATTATGATTGTTTGTCTTTGAAGCTTTAAAAACATCTTAGTATAAATGTTGAACTTAATTTCACTGGCTATTTAAACATTTAATGTAAGAAATATTTTCATTCAATAGGTAAAACAATGTTAATGTTTAATACATTTTCTTCATGGAAATATATATGTTGACATAGCATCATTTTGTAAAAAGTGGAGGAAGATACATAAAAGTGCAGGTTCTGGTAGCTTCGGTATAAAGATTGTCATTTGCATACATTACAGCAGTTACTGGTAAAGGCCAGAAATGGTAGATGGTAAGAGTGGCTGCAATCTATATGTGGGTAACGTTTCCAGCTGGTAGAAGGCATAGAGGAAAGGGCATATATGTCATAAACTAGAGTTGGCAGAGTCTGAGACTGTCCCAGCTAACTTGCCCAGCCTAAGCTAGTAATGTTGACTCCCTCCACAGTCCATGGAGAAAAATTCCTGGGGGAATGTCAGTCCACATCTTGTAGGTGTCTGAGCAGAAGACAAATTGTTGTCTGGAGCTATTTCTTTCTGTACACTGATTACGGATTGACCCTACACGTCCAATTGCTGAAGCTAGGTGAGAAGTATTCTTCCTGAAGACATGTTAGATAAGTCAGTGGCTTTTGCTGGTGCAGAAGTCCATTCCTACCCAGTTGCTTTTGAGGAGTGTTTTCAGCCACCCATTCCTGGGAAGTCAGCTCTATTGACTAGTCACTGTTAGATGACCTTTTATATCTATGTCACACCAAGCTTTTTCTATAAATGACATCAGGCACTTAACACTTTGACTTCCCTTGCAGCTTTTTCTCTTTGTCAGTAACTCTGTGTTCTTGCTTTAATTGCCAGTTGTATAGCTTTTTTTTTTTTTTTTTTAATTCACAAGTATTTTAGAAATAATTTTAGTTAAAAGTTTCCTACTAGATAAGTTTGGCACCTACTTAGAAATATTGTTCTTTGATTTTTGACACAGTGAACATCACAGTGAACTAGAACAAATGCCAAGCTCTTCAATGATGGTTTCTTGCAAATGACAATATTTATGCTAAATCCGATCAAGAGCCCATGCAAAGTTTTACAACTTTACATTTATAGTGTACCCATTGCTTCAGCATCCAGGCACCAAGTGCACCAATTAATTAATTTAATAATAATAATAATAATAATAATACTAAATTAAAGTCTGGTAGTGGATCATGGGAAATTTTTTTATATTATCTTGCTTTTGTTATGGTTTTTTTTGGTGTTTTTTTTTTTTTTTTTTTTTTCCATAGAATCATAGAATACCAGGTTGGAAGGGACCTCAAGGATCATCTTGTCCAATCTTTCTTGGCAAAAGCATGGTCTACACAAGATGGCCCAGCATCCTGTCCAGCGAAATCTTAAAAGTGTCCAGTGTTGGGGAATCCACCACTTCCCTGGGGAGATTATTCCAATGACTGATTGTTCTCATTGTGAAAAATTTTCCTCGTGTCCAATTGGAATCTCCCCAGGAGTAACTTGTACCCATTATCCCACGTCTTTTCCATGTGACTCCTTGTAAAAAGGGAGTCTCCATCTTCTTTGTAGCTACCCTTTAAATACTGGAACATGGTGATGTCTCCCCTAAGCCTTCTTTTCTCAAGGCCAAACAAACCCAGTTCTCTCAGCCTTCCCTCATATGGCAGGCTTCCCAGTCCTTTGATCATCTTGGTGGCCCTTCTCTGGACCCTCTCCAGCCTGTCCACATCTTTTTTGTACAGTGGGGACCAAAACTGAACACAGTACTCCAGGTGTGGCCTGACAAGCACTGAGTAGAGTGAGGTAATGACTACTTTATCTCTGCTGGTGATGCCCTTGTTGATGCAACCCAGAGGAGCTATTTACCAGCACCCTTTGGGTGCGGCCTGTCAGCCAGTTCCCCACCCACCACATGGACCACTTGTCTAGACCATAATGCATCAGTTTCTCTAGGAGGAGGCTGTGGGAAACCATATTGAAAGCCTTGGAGAAATCCAGGTAGACAACGTCCACTGCTCACCCCACATCAACCGAGCAGGTTACTTTGTCGTAGAAGGTGATTAAGTTTGTCAAGCACGATTTGCCCTTGGTGAATCCATGCTGGCTTTTCCCAATCACGTGATTCATTTGACTTGTGATGGCCCCCAGGAGGATTTGTTCCATAACTTTCCCAGGGACTGAAGTAAGACTGATGGGCCTATAATTTCCTGGATTCTCTTTTAAGCCTTTCTTGAAGATGGAGGTGACATTAGCCTTCTTCCAGTCTTCTGGGACATCCCTTGATCTCCACGACTTCTCAGAGATTATGGAGAGTGGCCTTGCAATGATGTGAGCCAGCTCTCTTAACACCCTCGGGTGTATACTGTCAGAGCCCATTGGTTTGTAGGGTTAAAGCTCCCGTAATAGTTCACATACCAACTCTTCCTTCACTAATGGTGGGTCTGCATTTGCGTCAACCTGGATTTTTTGTTCCCAATGCCTGGGGCCCAACAGTGCTGGTAAAGACAGAGGTGAAGAAGCTGTTGAGAACCTCTGCCTTTTCAGTGTTGTTCGTGACTAATTCACCTCTTCTGTTTTTTGTTGCCTTTGCAGGCATTTCCAAATCTAGGGAAGTAGATTTAACCTATGGATTTTTATTATGCATATCTGTAACACTGTTATGAAATATGAATCAATATGTTCTGTAGTACTTAATTCCCATCAATGTCAGCCTCCCTAAAATCATTGTGCTTGTATTTTCTTGTACACATTGTATCTTCATGACTTAATATTTCTAATATCCTTTGTATAAGATGTTCTGTAGATGAAGCCTTATGGTGCTAATCATGCTTGGCTCATTCCCTTGAACTGTATCCAGAACAACCTCATTTCGCATTAGGGTTATCCTCTTTGAAGAGTCTTTACATCCGGTGGATGGATTTCAAGTCTCAAAGAATGTGATCTAGTTAAGGCCATCCCTCTTCATATTTTTACGTAAAGCAGGGAGGGAATTAAAGCACTGTAAAGTTTCAGTTAATGGAAGGGAATTAGTAGATCAGAATAAGATTTGCTAGCATTGCCATATTACTTTGTTTTTTGATATCTTAGTCATTTTTCATCTGCTTTTTGTTCACTAAATTTCTTTTTGTGCATTTTCTTGGGCTTTCATTAGAAAAAGAAGCAGCTTTAGATCTCTAATGTTTGAGTTAAAACAGGACAGAAGATTATCCTGTGCTCTTTAATGTACACTACCATCCTGATTTGGCTGCTAGGAAAAACATATACTGCAGATTGCGAAAATGAGTTCTCCTGACTTGAGGTTCCAATATATATTTCAAGAAGAATGGTCATTTCTGTGTTCACATATGAAGTTTTGAGGCAGATTTCTGCCAGTCTTTCTTGAGTTTTTGCACACAAGCTTACTCTTCTGAAAAACAGGTATTTAATTTTTCCTTCTCTCTTTTACTATCTAAAAAATCTGTGTTGTCTGATTCTTTGTGGGTTATATATAAGTATATATAAATGTAAAGATGGTGTAACTGAGAGTAGTAAAGAAATCAAGCTCATGGCATTGACAATGCCTGAGAATTACCAGCAGACCTTTTGTTTTCACTGTCATCTTCAGTAATACAACAAATATCCTCTTCTGAAAATAATGTAGAATTCAGGGAAAAAAGGGGACATTATCTTTGGAAATATGCAAAAGTCAAACAAAATAATTTTTGGCAATAATAAATTACCTGAGAAAAGCCAAAACCTGTTTCTGAATTTGGTGAATGAAATTGAAAAAAAAAGTAAAAAAAAAAATTTACTATTTTTATTATCTCTCATTTTTACATGTCAGAGCTTTGGAATAAGAATTTGTTTCTATTTAAAAAAAATAAAAAAAAAAAAAGAAAGAAGTTAAAAGAAAGAGAGTTAAGAGAATAAAAAATTGGAGGCTCAACCAATTGAGCCAAAATAATTTGCACAGCTCTAGTTACAAGTCAAAACTGAGTCCAATCTCCTAGCGACTAGGAATTGTTTTTACATTAAAGTTGATCAAAGGCATGTGAAGGTCACTTTTTTCCAATCTGGACAGTATACATGACTCCAAACCGCTCTGTTGGCATTGTCATGCCAATCTGGCCAACCAATCTGGTCAAGGACTAAGCAAATACAAAGGCTTAGCTTTCAGCTTGGCTTGAGAGGTTGTTCTAGAGCAAGCCAGGAACATTTTGGCAAGTTAACATGACTAAGACATGCAAGATTCAGCACGTAATTCCAACTTTTAGCGCTAGTAGCATTTAAAACATCCCAAAAGGCTAAAGTCATTTGGCATCTTCTTTCTTCTCTGCCTCTAACAAAGGGTGACTATATCCAAAATAATACTGGAAATGCTTGCTTGTAAATGCTATTCCTGTGTGTTATTCTTGAGACCAATCCTTGTCAGAGTCTGCAAGGAGCCAGTGTATATGGTAACAGACAGTAGGAAAAATCATGGGGAAAAAGTTTAAGCTGTTGTGTTGGCCCCATTTTATTCACTAGCAGAGAGATACCCACTATCTCCAGGGCAAAGCTGAATCTTGAAGGTGGATAGCATTGCTGTCTTCAGCTTTTTCGCTGGTTGGATACACAAGGGAAATTTTGCAAAAGGTTGGGTCCTGTTCTCAGGGAAGGATTTTGGGGTTCAAACAGAAAATTCTCACAGACCTGAGATATTTGCCTAAGCTCTCAGAAAAAGCAGAACTTTAGTCTTACCCTTGTGCTTATTATTTCTTACTGTTTAGGGGACTAGAGACCTAGTTCTAGGTAGGATTCTCTATGTCCAGAGAGAGAAGGGAGAAAGCAAAAGAAATTTTGTCCTATGAGGTGCTGCAAAAACTTTATCAGGTGGTTATTGGTTTTTTTAGTGCAAAAGTCCCCAGTTACCTGATCAAAAAGGAGATCCTATGTACAGAAAGTGACACTGGGGGTGGGGTGGGTGGAGCTGGGGCGTGAAAGGCGTTGCTTGTTTTAATGAATGTTCCTTTCTTATTGTTCTGGTGCTGGCTTGGCTACGGTAACCTGGTTTGATTACTGGTCCAGCACTTGGGAGTGCCTGGATAAAGGCGGTACAATACAAGTACAAGATATTCTGAGCAGATGACTTTGTGCATCTCCTTCATTATCCTGCAAATCCATACCTCACTTGGGAAGGGAGCTGCTTTTCGTATGATTGGTGAGATGATTGATTTTCACCTGTGTTTGAAAATTTCATACATTTTTGGGAAATGAAAAATAAAATACTTTCATGATGGTCTGCTGTAAAACATTGCAGCTACTTGCCATGATGTTGACTTTCAATAACTGAAAATTAAAGGTCTACTGAAATCATTTTGCTCCCCAGTGATTTAGAGACCCAGTCTCACCATAATTTAGAGTCAACTTTTCGTCCCCGCATAGTTCCATGATTTGCAAGCTGTTTCTGGCAGCCATCGTTGTCAAACCAATGATATTTCTTCTTCTCCTCCTCACTTTTTGGCCCTTTTCCCTCATAATTAACTTCTTCGTCAGATTTACAGCTATTTAGGTCTACCTTTCTAAGGGATATAAACTCCTGAATGAAAATACTGTGGTAAGAGTACTTTTTTTAACCATTTCCTTGCTTGACGTGATTGTAGTTTTTACATACAAAATTCAAATGGAAAATGCCTTTACTCACAAATATACCATTTTATTTCATATACTCCATATTCTTAGACAGAATAGAGCTAGGGGTTCACATCCTCAAATTTCAGAGTAAACTGCATGTTAATAAGACCTAGGAATGCAATTAGTTTTGCTCATTTATGTCCTTTAATAGTAAATTTCTGTTAGTTTTTAGGCAAAAATGAGGAAAACATTAAGTTAATGCTGCAGCTTGGATCAAAGTGTTTGGGAAACTGCAGTTAACTTTAATCTTGTTGGATCTCTTCATAGCAAGCAAGTAGCCTGATGCACTTGTTACAAATAAGTGTTGTACTCTATTTGCCGCTCTCTCTTCTCTCTCTCATGTGTAATACCAAGGGATGTACCATATCTTCATGGGATTTTGTGTTTCAAAATGGTAAAAAGATAAAAGATAAATCTTGGTTAAAATAAACATTAAATCTGATGGGGAAGGGACAAGTAAGTCCTTTGGGGTTGTTTTTTTTCTGGACCTGTAGAAAGGCCCTGCCCTTACCTACGGTTGTATCCTGCATTTTCCCTTTGAGACCTTCAGCAAATCACCTGTGGATGTTCATTTCCATTGAGAGAATGTGATCTAATCAACCATGAAATAAATCTGATAATTCCACTTTAGGTGGTGCTCTTGAAAAAGCTTATTTCAGAGAAATCTACTGCTGTAGAGTCTGTTTTGCCACCAAACTCAGTGGAAATTGCTGCTCAACAGTATGTATCATATAACACAATGCTACTAAATAATTCTGCTGAGATGGAGAGCTTTGAGCCCATTCCTCAGTGACTGATATACTTGTTCATATCTATCAGCACCATTTGGTGCCTTACAATTTTCATTAACAGTCCTACAAATTTAACAAGTAGGATGGCTTACCAAGATACAAAGTTGGCTTGAGACAAGTTTTAATCTGTTTTCCATCCCTGGAGATGGTAGCACGTGTGTTCTGTAATCTGAAAATAGGATGCTTATAACCTCATAGACAATGTATGAAATAAAACTCGAGCTTGTTCTCATAGGCATGAAAAAGCTGTGTTCTGTCCCCATTATTTGAATTACTATAAACCACTGCCATGAACCATGTCCCAGTTGTGCTAGGTGGTGGACAAAATCAGAACAAAAAGTTGGTGATGGATATAACACGTTCTGAATAAAAACTAAAAAACCACAACAGATTGATACAGACAGATGAGGGAGTAGAAGGAAACAATAAGTCAGTGTGATGAGAAGTGTTGCCAGCACTATCAACCTAACTGCTGTCGGGTCTTTCATAGGCCTTGCAGCAAATGGATTTGAAGGTGGATGTTTATGGAGAGCTCCCAAGCATGAAGGGTAGCACAAAAGAATGCGTTTGAGGATGCAACAAATGAATGATGGGCATGGGCATCGTTCACTGGCTGGTGCTGGGAGCTGACACTCTGAAACAGAGAGGGAAAAAATAACATGGGGGCTAGACCATGAAGGGTCTGGGTAGTAAAAGATGGAGTTAGGGGGGGGATTTATAAAAAGAGGTTATATGGTCAAAATGACAGCCTAGAAAAATGGAAGGCTTGCATTTGTCATGAAATGTTGCCATAATCAAAGAGTGAGAGGATGAGACCCTGGGCAAGAATTCCTAACAGTGTGAATATGTAAAATAGGCTGTGTCTTAAAGAAGATATGAATAGAAATTCTGCAAAATTTAAGTATAACTTTCACCTGAGTGATAAGTATGATATTTGGCGTATAGACAAAAGTACTGTCTGAAGAGGCTGAAAAGGAGTGGCAGAGAAAGAAAAGAATATTTTAGCCATGTTGAACCGAGATGACAGAAAGGCATTTAGAAAGTGGTCTTGAAAAGAGGGAAATCAGTTTTGCTGGCAAGGCACGCTGACTGTGACTTAACTGCATACACCTCACCACTGAATTTGCACTTGTGGATGAGATTTTCTTAATGGTAGGGTAGTGGGGGCCTATGTACCTTTATAAGCCTTCTCCATCCCCAAAGTTAAAGGCTGAATGAGGGACTTTTAAAAAAAAACAAAACCAACCAACCAAACAAACAAAAAAAACAAACCAAAAAATCCCTGGACTGGAGAGACAACTAAAGTAAGAGGGCTAAGATAGCAAAGTGTCCAGGGGTTCAAGGGAAGACACGACTTGAAGAAGATGGTTGAGGAATAAACAAAGGTTGAATCTGAACTTTGGGAGGAAACAGAAGCCATTGGGAAAGAAATTTCAATAGAGAGTAATTTTAGAGGTCTAACATGGATTTGGAAGAAAATTCTCAATGGTGACTGTAAACAGTGTTTGGTGAGGTTAGAGATGAAGGGAAAGAGTAATGTCAGGCAGAGATAAGTGTGAGGCATAAGATGTGAGAAGTTTCAGCACTGGTGACTACGCATTACAGGAGTTCAATGGAAGCGTTAGATGTGATCATGTTCGGGCAGCAACACATAGTAAATCTTGTCGCAGCAGGTTGCAACTGGTTTTGCCCTGTTCAGACCCTGCTCCCACAGCAATCTCAAGTGAAATTCATTTGTCTAAGATGTATATGCTATTAAGGATAACAGGTTTTCTAAACTAAATACTTAAATATTTAAATGTACTAACAGTTCAATAATAGTACATTATCCTTTCTCTTTATAGTTCCACTATAATTTTTTTCAGAGCTTTATTGAGAAAATTAGGCTTAGTGGGATCATCTGTTCTAGTCTTAATTATATTTCACAATAGATACACTTAAAATTCTTACTTCCCTCAGAACAACTTAAAAATAAAATCTGAAAACTGCTAAAAACCAAGAAACACTTTCTCTTGCATAAAAATTCAAAAAGTCAATTTAAAAAAATCACTATACCGAAGTTATACAATTAGCAGCTTTCAGTTTGACATATTTCATACTTGGAGATGTTTCCTTGAATTTAAAAAAAAACATTTTATATAACAAGTTAAAAATAAACCTTCATGGTGATTTAGTAGCATGAACTGAGATTAAAACTTCAAAGACAATCGTAAATGTGATGCAGTTACTGAACATGTGACTCTCTGAAAACATCGTTCTGTAATATCAGAGTTAAATGTCAGAGCTCTGCATTTACCTCTGAATGGTATAGTTGGCCCATGTTCAATGACACTGAGGGAACAATGCTTCATTGTATCATTTTAAATACATTTTCCTTGTGTTCCCCCCCCCCCCCCATTAAACATTCAGCACTAAACAGACCTATTACTGCATGGTAAAAGCCTGCTAATGTGAAATGTACAATGAACTAAACCTCCCACCTTATTTCTAGGAACAAAATAATGAACTAAGAAGTTGAGGCAGTGTTCAAGATAAGGGATTTGCTTATTCAATAACTGGCTTGATAAACTACTGCTGAATACATATTGCCAAAGAAAACCTAGCAATGCTAAATATAAATTAAAACAAAAACTATATATCTATATTTTCTATTTGCTTTCGAATTCTCTAGAATGGTACACATGCATGTATACTTTATTATCTACAGGTTTTTCTTTTTTTTTTTTTTTTGTTTTGTTTTGTTTTGTTTTATTAGTGGGCCTTGATTGCTACTTTTTATCTGGGAACACTGTGTACAGTTTCTACAATGATAATAGATGAGAAATAGACATAGCAACATTTCTTCAAAGTCAGCTATTGGGAGATCGAATTTATGTACTTTAATGTTTGTCATGCTAAGGATTTCTGTGGCCTTTGTAACATTCAAGTTTGGCGTGAAAATATTGGGGGTTGCAGGGTAAGAATAAAAGGTGAGGAGCCTTCCTTTACTTCCGCCTTTTGAAGGAATTCCCTGATCTTCTCTTGGCACCCAAATATTGTTCATTTTCTTTCCATTTGCCATTCCACCCAACAAATTCCTTTGCAGAATTATGTGTTAGCAGAGGGTGATTTAAGATCGTGTCATTTCTGCTTTATTCAGGCAAAGAAACCCAACTGCAGATGTTCCCTGGTAGGCCACTTCACTGCTTTAAAATTGTTACATGACTCTTCTGCATCATGTCACCAGAAAGGTCCGAACTCCAGCACTGGGCAGAGCTACAAGCTGTGCAAGTTGATCGCACTGCCGAGCACAAGGCACACTCCAGGTGTTGGGCACTGGGCACAGGGCGATAGCCATGGGTACCCGTCTGTCCCACTCCAGTAAATCAACACTTGCAGATTTCGATCTCACTTATACGTTGGGTTAATACCAATCTGTCTTTCTGCTTCTTTGCACCAGCATAAATAGGAAGATGGCCAAGCATATGGACTCTTGGCCTATTTTAAATTTCATAAACTATACTCGTGGATTTTTCTCCTTTTTAGCATCTTCATAGTAATATCGGCTCAAAACACTTACCCAGCCTCTTAGGTCCAGGCAGGCTTTCTCAGAGGCTGTCAGTCAGGTTCGTGCATTAGACTGCACATCTCAAACTGCAGCACATATTCCTGAAGTACAACAGACAGCATCATGCCAGCAAGGTTCGCAACATGTTTTCTCATCTCCTTCGTCCCTTTATAATGGATGTTACAGCCACTTTACTTGCTTCTCCACATGCATTAAATAGAGGAAGTCAAGGAAGACCATTCAATAGAAATTGCAGAGTGAAAAACAAATTATTAAAATAGCGTCCAAAGTATTAATTATGAGGATTTGATTGTTCAGAGGACTGAACATTTCTGTTTCCCATTGGTATCAGTGACACATGTATACTGTGAAGGCCTATTTGCTCAGTATCCATGACTCTTATGAAAGCTCACTGTTTATTGTAATTTAGAACATAGGCTCTTTTGCTTATATACCATTCTGCTCTTCTATAAGTGCCTTAAAAGGTGACCTTACATCGATAAAAATAATGGGTAATGAGAATGGGACATAATGCTTGCTGTTGAATGTCTAATTTCTATCCACTCCATCTGCACCTCACCTCCCTTCTCATCACTGGCCTAACTACTTATCATACTACTAGCCAGCATAGGAGAGGAAGGGATGACACTTGGTTCCTTCCCTTCCTGCGTAAACATGCAGCGAGAGTCAGGTACTCATCTGTAATCTGTTCTTTTTTATGGAGCAGTATTATTATCTTTATTATTCTGCCTAATGAAGCTGAAATTTGTGCATTGAGCACTGATGAGCTTGCTTGCTGGAGATACAAATGTTGCTTTGTGTTATTATCCTACATTTGCAGTTTTTCCTCAGAAGTGGAAATTCTGGAACTGAAATTCTCTTAAGAGCTATTCAGTGCATTGGCCAAAGACAGTACAGCATTTTGTCCCGCTGGTGCAATCTATATTTTTGGGCAGTGTCTCTTCCCTTTCCTGAAAGAATGATTACATTACACCATTGCAATCTCTGCACAGGTTGACTTCTGTGTAAGATTTCTGAAGCTGATGTAGAGCCTGTGGTACTTCTGTGACTGTGACAATAAAAGACATGGGGTTTGCACAATAGCTGCATTGATTTCCATCATTTACTTTGAATCCAAAGATACAGGAGAGGGCACAGAGAATGGTAAGGGAAAGAGACCTTTCCTGAGTTTATTCTCTTTTTACTGTGTTGTTCCTACTGTCTGCCTGCCAGAATCCTAAACCCTATCACCTAGTGAAAATCTCTGCCTAGCAGCTGGATTTACTGGGAAATAATTCTACATATCATTCCAGCCACTATTTTAAGGAGCTTCTATGCCATTGATTAGTAAATCTGTCCTGTGTAGGTTCTTAGCCCAGATTCACCATGAATGCATTTAAGCACAGTAAGTGGTACCAATCAACAACTGCCATGCATTGCTTTTGTTGTAATCTTTCAGAAGAAGTGAATGAAATGGGGAAAAAATGTTTTAAAATGTTTTTTACTGGTATTCATTTATTCATAAGTATATTAGTTTATGTTTATGTCAGAACTAGTACATCAGTGGAGATAAACTCACATTTAACTGAAGAAGGTGAAATCTGTAGTGGTTCTTCTTTCTGTGGATGCTGTTTTACAATTCTGGAACTACCTGAAGACTTCCAAAGAGCGAAGTTTTATTTGTGTTGAAGGAAGTTTGATTGTGCCAAAGAGGAAAACTGTCTTCATCCTTTTGCTTTACATGCTATTCTAGTATGTCTAAGTCTGAACAATGAAGTAGGGAGCAGCAGAAACACGAAAGTGTTTGCAGTGATCAGTGTAATGTAAGTAATATGTAATAAGTTGTTACATACCTTCTGGACTTAGGCGCTGAAGTCTTTATGCTCAAGTATCACATTGCTGTAGTGTAGGCAAAATGTGACAAATGTGAATAATTGAGGCCAAGTCACAATTTTCTAGGATGAAATGGAGTCACTGAGCCAGCTGGAGAGGGAAGAAAGCATTTTTCATGAGCTATGCCAGATAGGCTCTAAGGAAGCTTCCCTGAGGCTGCACCAGGAGCCATAAATGTCTTTGCCGGAAGATAAGATTTTGAGTATCTTACACCAACCCTTTTCAATCGTCATCCACACTGCCAACCATGGGCATTAAAAAAATCATGAGGCAGACCCCAAAACAACTTGGAACTGACTTAAAAATTATAATATATGGGAAAAAAAGGCTTTTATGCATCTTACTGAGCTTCTGTGTTGTTTCATGATTCCCCTTCCTTTAGCTTCATTTAAGGGGCTTGGATTTCATTAAAAGAAAAAGAATAGGATTATTTTATGATACTCTGGGTTCATGAGAAAACCTCAGAGTTCTGGAGGCTGGAGTGAAAAATGTGGGGTTAACTGGCACCATGAAGGGGCCCGCACAGGTCTGACTCCTCTGCAGTCTAATTAGCTAGTACTTGAGTGGACAGCCCAGGGAAAGAGAGGGAAGAAAGTTGTGAAAATAACAGGTAGGGAATGGCTGCTCATTTGGAGGGCATAAAAATTTCTATCACTCCTCTTTTGCAAATTTTATCACTAGGTGAACAAGGGTTGAAGAGCTGGATGATCACACTAGAGCATCTCTAATGCATTCAGACTTCTGCCTTGTAGTTTGAAGCAATCTAACAGACGCTGAATTATGTGAAAACTTATTGTCATGACAAAGACCATAAAAAATGGAAAATGAGACAATTAAAGACCCCGTGACAAATTTTATAACGAGTATAGAAAATAACACAAAGGTAATCCATAGTATTATCTTTTCAAGGTTCTTCTTAGATGTTGTAAATAGGGTTTATAGTACTAGCTATCTTTTTGCTACTTTGCCATCAATCACCCTGAGGCATTACTAAACTGTTACTTATCTGCTGACAGGTAAAACGAAACTTTAGTGCTGATATTACTGAAGTTTTATTAGTGAGCATCAAGAGCTCAATAGTAACCAAGACAGAAAAAAAAAAAAAAAAGCAAACTTTGTTAAAATATTATGCTAAGATTTTTAGATTGCTCACTTTTCTTTTGTTCTCATGGCAATTTTTTTTTTGCTTCAATCATTTGAGCTGACAGGAAAGGGAAAATAATTGACCTTTCAGTTACCAGTCATCGCTGACAATTGTTCTTGTGGATTGGTTATATTTGAGTAAACATTTTGTTGTACTGTTACCTGATACCTAGAGAAACTTCAGATTTTAGACAGCTACTCTTTTATAACAGGTATGTAATTTTTATGTTTTTCTTTTAGGTTTCCAGTGTGTCCAAATTATGGGTGCAGGAAAATGTTACAGTACTTGACAATTAATAACTTGAAATTAAGGTATCATTATGTCACTAATTGTTATTACTAAATCAACAGATATCTGCAAGAATCATAAGTTTCTCTTTTCATGGTAACTTTGATAACAATTACAAAGAATATAGTCATATCTCAAAGGTCAGTATTGAAGAGAACAACAGCAGTTTAAATAGTGCCACCAAATCAGGAAGAATCCTGAGACTGTGAATTGTACTAAACAAACACAGTTGAAATGGGGGCAAATTGCTAATTATAACCATCTAGGTTATCTGTTGATGAAGGTCCCCTCAAAATATATCTTGCCCAATCTTCTGGTCCAGTTCAGCACAAAATGAAGCTGGCTGAATTTCACCATAGTCTGTCTCTGCAAGCATAAATTTTAAATATATTGAAGCTTTATTTTTGCTTCATATTTTTCTTTGAATAAAGAAGACCAAAAATCAATCATATATCTGGGATTTAGCTGCTTCAAATAGAGGTCAACTGAATAAGAGCTGGCTTGGTATTAAAGATAATCTACAATGTCAAGGTAAATGTTGAAAGCAAGCAGTTTTTAAAATACTGATTTTAATAAGATGCATGACCCTGGTGCCTGTTATTTAGTCTTGCACATCTTGCTAACATTAGCTTTTCTAGACTTGGCCTGCAGAGAAGCTGCTATCATTTGCTTCAGCAGCAGATGTACGTATTAAGTTTCTTCATATAGCAATTTCTCAGCATACCAAAGTTCTCTTCTCCTGCTTGATCCAGTAACAGGCTCAGCCTGCTATTATGTCTAACTGAAACTTAAAATTATTTTACTACTTCATTCTAGAAGTCCAGCTTTTAACCAGTATAGTTGTTTCCTTTGTAATTTTCTAGTGATGTTTACATATGATATGTTGTAGTCCTTACAATAATGTCTTTTGCCTTTGACTTCTGGTGCTTCTGAAGGTGTGAAAATACATATATTTCATAGGCAATACTAAATTGAGAAGGTATCTGAAAATCAGCATGTACAGAATACAAAGCCAAAGAACCTTACAGCGGTTCAAGTATCATCAGGAAATAAAATCAAATTCATCTTGTAAAAATTAGTTTGAAAGATAAAAAGAAGTAGTTTAAAATGCATTGATAAGAAGACAATTTGGATAAAAACCTGAGAATGCTGAATTCTGTGGGAGCTTTGCCATTTAATCAACTCAGCCAATACTTAGCCCCTGGCAAGTAATACTCAAGGAGACCAAGGGATAGTAGATGGCAATAAACTAACTGTGAAGTTGTTTGAAAAAGTTTGCTTATGTAGGCACATTGATATGTTGGATGTGTAAATGTCTGCTAAAGAATCCAATCCAAAATAACATATTCTGTAATTGGTGCCTCATTGCACTTCAGCTCCTGTTTCAGCCACGTCATTCATTTTGAACAATGCACTTATCTGTGTGCTATTTTTTGTGATTCAAACAGTCAAGGGTGACACTGCAGTTAGTTTGGATATGCTGAGCACAGCAGTGTGAAGAGGACTGCACGGACGTTTATGTGATCAGTGCTTCCTATCACAAAATTTGCAATGTCTTTTGTAGTAGACACCAGTCTGCTATGTAGTTCACCTTGTGTGCTTTTCCTTGTGGAAGACTTGTGGCTTCTATTCAGAGAAGCTTGTGGTTTCCCTCATGTGCTGTTCTGCTGCTGTCTTTTTGTACCTGAATGCTCAAAAAGTTGGTCATGCTCAGTGCACCATGCCTTCAAGATGACCTTGAAGCTCTTTCCTTGAAGCCCATCCCTTCACAGCTGTGCCTTGTTTCCCAGATAGACTCTCAGCATACTGCAGGACTGCTTGTCATACCACTCTGGTTTTTAGCATATATAAACATATTGGTGATGGAAGTACTCTGCATGATCAGTGTACCTTCTTCACAACATCCAGCTCTCCCATGGATAGTGCCATGAAAGAAGCACAACATCAGAGATGCACCTACTTGTAGGATTCTCAAAGCAGAAATTGCATCCATGAATACAGACGACTGGAAATTTTCCTGATTTTTTTTGTGTGTGTGTGAAAAGGCTTTAGTCTCTCATGGGCAGAAGTTCTTATGGTGATCAAATGGTTTTTATTGGGAAAAATTTACTAGGAGTAAAATTGGTGGTGGAAACAAAAGAAAGAAAAGACACCTTTTTTGAGATCTAGTGGACAAATGTCTTCTCCTCAGCTAGACAGGACCTTTTAAAATGCAAGCTACATTGTTTCAAGTCTGAGGATGGAAAAGCCTGAGGATGGTTATCCCTGAAAACTTAACAGGGACGGAGGCCTGTTAGGATGGTAAGATGAAAAATGTGCTGTCATCTTCTTTTGCTGGGCAGAGATAAAACTAGAAGGGTGAAATGGGGAGACCTAAATAAGCTTTATTTCCACATATGTCTTAAAATATTTTGGGATGTATTCTATTAAAACCAACCAGACTATAAACATAGAAACACAGTGAGATTTACAGTCATGTTGGAGAAAACATGGGCAGATGAAGTTTGCCTGTCATGCCCAGAGTGTATATTAACTGATATTGCTTACATCCTCTGGCTGAGGAAGAAGTGAGTAAACATTTCTTTTTTTTTTTCAGTTGTTTTCTGTAAAAAAAAAAAAAAAAAAAAAAAAAAGGAAAGAGTCCACTAGTACTTTTTTGTGGCAAAGACACCTTTATGTCATAGTCCCCATACCAAAAGTAATAAGTCCTTAAGGTGGTCTAGAGGCCAGTAGCAGAAATAGTCCAGAGCAGTTGTGTGGAGCTCAGCAAGCAGGAGCAGTATAGAATCGCTTAGGTTGGAAAAGACCTTTAAGATCAAGTCCAACCATTAACGTAGCACTGCCAGGTCCACCACTAAATCATGTCCCTAAGCATTAGTGATAATGTGCAGTGGAAATAACTATTTTAAATGTCATAGATATTTAACAAGGTTACAGAACCCTCTGAAATGTATTTTCTGACTGCTTATTTTTCTAAAAGGGCTTGAGCCAGTGCTGGGTTTTTTAAGTGTTTTACTCTGCCCTCTGAAACTGAGCCTGCAGAACTGACTGTGGAAGGTTCACAAAACTTTTGTGAAAGAGACTCCTAGCTCATGACAGTGAGCAGCACAGGTAGGATGTTCCTTTGAGATAAAAGTCCCTGGATTAAGGTGTAGGTTAGAATTTCAGAAACTGCTACAATTCCTGAGAAATTTCCTTAGCCGCCAGGCTGTTGTGTTTTTTTCTGTGGTTAGTCTTTTTCTTTGAGAAAAAGGAGAGATCCTACAATGGTATGGGATATGATGAATTTTTAGCAGCTAAAAATACCATTTTATTTCTCTAACCTGAGCAGAGGCAGGATTTAATCCCTTAGATATAAAAAAATGAATGTTTGGGCAATTTGTATCATGAATCACCTGATTCAGCAGAGTAATCAATAAGAAATGCCCTTGCACAGTAGTTCAAATAATCTATTTCATATTGGAGGTCTACATAAGAAATATACCAAAGAATTAAAGAGCATAGTTTATAAAAAGAAATTAATTTTGGAAACTGAAAATGCAGTGTGTTGCTTGGGACATAATATCTAATAACTGTTGCATTCACAAGTAGCTCAAACAATGTCTTATGCTAGGGCCATGAAGAGATTTAAGTGTGTCTTATACCTTTTTTTGACAAGTCAGAAGTATATCAACTGTGTGCCTCAGCAGCACCAGATTAGAGATACTAGGAGCCTAACCAACAGAATGATTTGAGGTCCCCACCTGTAGAAATGAAAATGCATAAATGTCATAACTCTTCCTGTGCTCTGTACTGGAGGCAGCTCCACTGCAGTACCTCACCCTGCCATTTGCTGTCTGATATGTCTAATCTGCCTCAACTGTCCAGTCTCTTGCTATGATTCATTTCCTTAATATGTGTTTGTCCTCACACACAATTTTGCTACTTTACATAGAGAAGCAGCTCTTTCCCCTGCTGAGATACAAATACTGGAAAATTGGAAGTGTAAAGATATTCTGAAATAGTGTAATTAATTGGTATATTCTGTACTTTGCTTGTGAGAATAGTTAGGGTTTTACACAAAGTAAATGTTTAGAGGCATTCTGTTTCTTGCATCCTGTTTGGATAGCTCTGTGATTGTCATTTTTCCATCCACCTTTACATCATGGCTCAACATTGGCTTCGGTTGCAGGTAGACTTTTCCTTGCCTTCAGATTTAACTTGTATCTGCTTGTTTTCCTTCTGTTTTCCTCATTACCTGCCTTAGCTGTTCCAAATATTTCTTCCTTTACAGGTCTGACAAATGTTAATTTTGTTGTTAGCATAACTTTTGTGGTAATCAGCGCTTAAGTGTCAGGTTCTTATGTTGAAACTCTTATAAGCAGATCTTAATTTTCATTCCTGTTACTTACAGAAAAAAAAAGAAGGGAATAAAAGACAAAGTTTTCAGCACTTAGGAAGGGAGATTAAAATTGAAAATTGCAACTTAAAGAAGGTATAAACCTGAAGTCTACAAAGAAAGTCAAGACATATATTTAGACTAAGCTGTCCTTGTTCCTTATCATCTAAACTGGGGACCTACTCAGAGCATACTGCAATTCCTTCCAACAAAGGCGGCTAGGAGTTCTTCCAGCAGAAACAAAGGTCCACTGGGAAAGAATGGAAGAAAACATATGCACTCATGTCTTGCCTTCATAACGGTTTGGAATATGGCTAAGACATGGAGTTGCTCCCGGATCCTGCTTTATACTTAGCCAAAAAGTACCAACTATACCCTCACACAGATTTCTTGCTGTCCTCTTCACCACCACCAGTCCCTGTCACCCATCCCTTCCAACCTTCTAATTACCCCCACACATAGCACTTGTCCTAAACATCTTTACCCACATCTCCTGACATTGAACTCTCCTTTACTTTAAACGAGTTTAAAATTCAAATGGCTTCTTAATAGATGCTAGTGAAACACAGTATTGCCACCATTTGTCTTTGATAAACCACAATTCGTCATTATTGCTAAGGCCTCTGTTCCTCCTCCCCAAAGTCTGCTGACAGGAAGGAGGTGTTACTGCTGCTTTTGCTTCTGCCGCATGTGTTTTTTTATTGTTTTGGGTTTGTTGTTGTTTTTTGTTTTGTTTTGTTTTGATTTGTTTTTTTTTTTAATTTTCCCACCTTTAGGGCTCACTCAGTTGATGTTTGAGGGTGGCAATTTTTCAGGGGTGGAAGTTCTGCCCCTCTACTTTGTCCACCCCCAAAGGTGTTGAGAGACTGAGAGAGGCAGGACCCATTCCTCCTTTGCTAATGCTTTGCCCTTCACAAAATACAGAGCAGGAGCAGCACAATACTTGTAATACTCTTGAACATTTTAATGCTGCTCTCAGATGTGAGAAATTAAGTTCCTCTACCACCTTTTCTCCCAGGGACTGATCTCTTCAAAGCTAGCACACTGCAAGAAGGACAAGGGAGCTCTCTGACTTGTTTTGTCTGCCCAGCTATTAGGGCTGTTTGTGCTTTTGTGTTAGTGTATTTTTGCACAGGAAAGCGTCTGATCACCAGCAAATAGTGACTTAGGCTGGGCACCTTAGGCTCCCATTTACTTTAGGGAAGTCTTCACAATTCAACATTAGCAAATGGGTTTTCTAAGGCAGTTGCTGCAACAGTGTCTTTTCTTCTCCCTGAGGGAAACAGCCCATAGAACCATTTTGTGAATTTATCTTGAGATTCCTGGCTAAGGGAATTTCAGTGAAGATTTAGTGTTTTATAGACACAAAGGTTTCTGACTGAAATACTTTGAGTAAAAAAATGAAGCATTCCTGAACATGTATAAGGAAAACACAGGAGACTGAGGTTTTAAAAGAATAATTTTCCAGTTTTCCCAGATACTGTTTTCAGTGTAAAACCACTTTTGAAAGAAAAGAATCCAGGCAATGTTTGGAAGAGCTCAGAAAAGCTGGATCAGGAACTATATAGGTATATCTATATATAGGTATATCTATATATATAAGTATATCTATATCTACAACCAGAACATGGCTGGAGAACTTGTAATTTCTTCTTTTATTCAAGTGTGCCTGCTACAGTGATCTGCCAGATGAAGTTAACAAAATACTCCTACCGGTTTCACTGTGTGATGGATTGTGCCCCGAGGGCTCTACGTGGTTGTGCAGTCAGGTACTGACTAGTGTGTGTCTGCTAGGTTTTTTTTTTTACCCATCTAACCTTGCCACACAGTAGGTGTTGGTAAGCCACATAATGGAAAGCATGTAAAACTAGTTTTCACTAGAACATATCCCTTGTGGGTAAATAATTTAACTATCCTCCCCCCAGTACTGTGTTAGAGACAATATTCAGCATAAACTGATTGTATAGATAGCCTGATTGTAAAGCAAGATTAATATGAAAAGGCAAGAAGTCTGCAATAAAACCTACTAACTTAAATCATCCGCGTTTGTGTACAAGCATTCATATTTAGCAACAGTCCCAAGGCTGAGATTAAAGCTGTTTGGTAGGTTACTTCAAGGCCTTTTTATTGCTAAATCTTATTATGTCTCTAAAATGTAGAAATTAATCACCTGTCATCAAAGCTACAGTGGATTATTGACTTCTAAATGTCTCTACAAAGTGATTCATGACAGAATGAAACAGGAGACTGAACTAGCACTGAAATTCTTTTTGCATGTGATAAAAAGGGTCTATTAAAAGTGTTTGAACAAATGCTGGCTATTAGGTAATCATCACAAAGGATTTTGTTATCAAAATGTGGTGCTTCTTGAATAACCTTATTCAGTTACACAGATTTGCAACACCAATCCTCTAATGGGGAAGTTATCTGGAGAATTTAGACTGTTCATCTGAGAAGCCTGACATTAGGTAAATTGCAGCAGGATTTTCTGAACTACCTGCAAGCCAGTGATGGTGAAGTGTTGTTTGCACTTGCTCCCAGGTATTTCTACCCAAAATCATATAGATATTCCAATTCAGAATCACTGGGTTGTAACAGGAAAATTTCTTATGATTTAGATATTTTGCCATATATTCTATGTCAGTTTTTCTTTGAAACATGTCAAAAATACCGCAAGGATATAGTGCTCAGGGGAAAAACAATCTGGCTTTCAATTAAGTCAAAGCATGTTTCTTAAAGGATTGATAATGGCCCCCATTTAGTTACAGCTCTCATGCAGCCAGATAGCTGTGACTGTGTGGTGTGATCTGGGGATGCAAGTTGCATTGGCTGGTGTTTCTGGGAGAAGTCTGTAGATCCTAGACTGCTCCTGATAAACCTGTGTTTGCCCTACTCAGAACTCCTCCTGGAAATCAGAAGGGAAGTCCTCAGTCAAGGTATGCTGACACATATTTCTCTTCCAAAAAGGGAAGCACTAAAATTATTTTCTAAGAAAACCAATATGGAGAACATGGAGATTCAGGACAAATACCATAGGTGTTTTGCTGTAAATATTAGAAGACCAGGTTTATGACAAATGTCTTTGGAAAGGTAATTTTTTAATGGATTTTTGTAGTTTCCATCAGTCACAATTTGGGTCTGCAGGGTGTGCCTCAGTTTTCAACAGGTAGGGTGCTAGGCTGAAGGGTACTTCCTCCCCAAAATTTCACAGCACATGCTCCCACACTAACTCTTTGTAGGCTGGCAACAAGTGTACACTACTTTGTCTGTTCCTTACATGTGTTGTAAGACAGAGACTCACTGAATTTTCACTTAGAGTCACTTTGCTGTCTAATACAAGTTAGGGGAAAATGAAGGAAAGATATATTCAGCAAGACTGACCCCTATGCTTTTAGGTATGAGATTGGGGAAAAGAGGGGTTATAATTAAAAAAAAAAAAATGAAACAGCAGGTTTCAGAACCCAGAATTTCTCTCTAGCTGTTTTTAGTACCCCTCATCTGCAAGTTGTTGAGCATGTCTTAGCTGCTAAAGCCAACAGTCTTGAGTTCCTACAGTCATCTTGTCTTGTGATGGCTTCCACAGGGCTCAGTAACTGCATCTTCCTCTACCCTTGCTTCTGTTTTCCACATTGATTTTTATAGAAAAATGGTGACATTGATTTGGATAAAAATGAAAATGCTTTTGATGGCACCATGTGGAGTCAGGCAATTTGGGCACTTAAAATGATTACCCTTGTTCAATCTGACCTGCTCAGACAGGGATTTGTGTGTGCATGTGTCTGTGTTTGCTTGCTTCTTATGTGCTACAAATGGCTCTTTTTGTAAGCCTTGGGGTGTGTAAAAGGTTTTCCCCCTTTGCTCCTTGTCAGCTTGCTGCCTCGCTCCTCACTGTCCTAGCTGGGTTGTTAATTTTGAACTCCTATGGCTTTGTTGTGACTAAGAATATTACATGAGACCTCCTTAGATGTGCATACATGCTGTGCGTGCATAGTACATACTCATGCTCTCTGCAGAGACCCAAGATACGGAGAATATAAACAAGTTGCTCCATCTGGACATGCCAGTATGAGCAAATGCCTTCTGGTCTTGTTCCTGTCCCCCTCCATTTTAACTGACATACCTATGTTTAATAGTGTCATGGTTTGACCCCAGCTGGCAACTAAGCACCATACAGCTGCTCGCTTTGTCTGTTTGCCACAGACCGGCTAGAGAGCTTGGCCTAAGATGAGCACACAGCTTAAGAAATTCAGAGAGGCAGGTAACTGCAGAGACCCTGTCATTATCCCCAGGTCTTTTAGGGTCTTTTAGGGTCTTCTGTAGGTTTTTATTTCTGATAGCCACCTTCTTTCCTGGCTCTTGATTCCTCTTTCCTGTAGAAGCCAACAAAATCGAGGGAAGAAGTAGGAAAGAACAAAACACAAAATACAGTCTTCTCCTCATAAGTGTCCTCTCAGCTCATCTGCAATAGCACAGCTATGAAACAAGTTAAAAAACAGGTACTGGAGGAAGGACTTAAGAAGAGAGAATAAGGGTGATAACAATAGTGTGGATGACTCCTGACTGATGGTTTCATCACTGGATGGATGTATGCGTGCGTGTGTGTGTATGTCAGGGTAACAGGACATGCTTGTTCCCCTAAAACACTTGTATACCAGGCATATGATTGTACTTAAAATTGCCTGTGTTGAGAATGACAGGAAATCTCCTTTCAGTCTTGCATGTGAAAATGAGGACAGTGAAACCTCCTTGTGCTGTATTCTCTAACGCAAATATTACTGGTAATGTGTGCATGAAAAAATGGGGCAGGTAGTGACATTTGTTGAAATTATGTGTTCTGAACGAATTGGTTTTAACAAAATTCTTGTAAAATACATTGTGTGTGGAACATTTAGTCACACCGTTTGTGATCTTTAATGAAGTAGTTGCTGTATAGTGTGTGAATTTCTTGGGAAGAGAATTATGAATTCAGATTCACAGCCATGTTGTGCAAACAGGGGTGGCTCTCTAGGGCAAAAGTCAACTTGCAAAGTTGCACTAAATTCCAAACTTTATTCTGAGACCAGATTCCCTATTAATGAAAGAAGGTAGGCACTCCAGAGAGCCCTTCAAGCCCTCCTCTCTATCTTCTTTGGCTAAAAAATTATCTAGACTCTCATATAACATGAGAAACCCTCTCAGACCTTGTCTAGCTGAAAGAAGAGGCATCTTTGTAGCATGGAGGACCTTCAAGGCACACCTTTTTCCTCTAATCCTAAAATGGCAGCTAGGAAAAGGGTTTAGATGAGAGCCTCTAAATCACAATGATCCCTCTCTGATTACGATATACCTATCTCAATCCAGATACAGCACCTTTGCAAAGAGAATCTGCTGGCAGTGCGGCACAAAGATGCAGCTCATGAATGGCTTTGCTGAATGCAATGGTACTATGCTGGTGTAAAATATGTATAAGTGAGATCATAATTAGGTTCATTAAATTAACTGATAGCTACCCTAACATCTCACAGTCCCATGACATCTGGCACTTAGATACATGTTTTATTAGATAAGTCAAGGGTGGGGATGTGTTTGTCTGTTTACTCATAGTTCAGTAGTTCAAAGGAGAATTTCTGTGAATATGTTGTATATATTTGTGCCCCCTGAGGCACATTCTCCTTTGTTTCCCCTACCCTAATCCATTGTAACATATCTGATGTCAGATGAGTTTCTTGTCTAGAGAGTGGTGTTCTCTGCTGAATACTGGATTCATGGAGAGCAAAATTTGGGCCTTCATCCCTACATTCTTTGCTTTATTTCTTTTCAAGTTAACTTCTTACTTCACTTTTGGTGACACATTTGGCGATCCCTGAATCCTTTTGCAGAGCTACATTTTCACAAGTAGCATATGGCTATCTAACAGGTGGAGCAGACACCGTACAAATGAGAATTTGCCTTTGGGTCTTTTCATACTTTAGCTTCTGTGAATTTGGCTGTTGCATTTACTATTCTAAACTCAGTTATTTTTTTACTTATCTTCATCCAGCACATTTCTGATGTGTCTGAACAAGTTTAAAAGATGGTAACAAACTGAAAGCCCCCATGCACAACTTTGTTTCTCACTCCTCTTACTGCTCCTCCCCCTCTGCCATCATGTTGTTTTGGTTCATGATACCCTTTTAGGTGTGGCAGTGCCTTTTTCTTGTCTCCTGCCAAGCTATCTAGGCTCCTTCCTCAATGCCTTTCATCACTGATCTGTGTAAGCTACCTGCCTTGCCTCAAGGGTAGATCACCATTTGGATGCAACACACTTGCCTTGTCTCCTGCTTCTTTAGAGCAGGAAAGGCAGGCAAGACTCTGATTGTCTCACCCATAGCTCAGAGGAGCCATTGACCTTACTGGACAGGCTAAATCGGGTGGGTTAAAGACTACTTTGCATTGCTAGACTCATGCCAAATAACGGTGAACTGACCCGCTATCTTTTTACGTGTGTACAGCATCAAGCACACTATTGGGACTTAACAGACAATAAGATAATGGATGTGTTAAAAATACCAATGACAAATTCAATACAAGAACTGAAATACAGGGTAAGTGGAAAGGTGAAGTGTTGGTGAAAATCTTAAATCTCAAGCTGACCTTTTTTTTTTACCCACAGGACTTGCCGTTGCAACTTCTGTGCTGCTCCGTGGTTGCTTTAATTTATATGACTAATGACATGAAAGATGTAAAATCTGTAAAAATACAGTGTTTGGCTGCTTAAATTAAGTTTATGAGTTTTTCTTAAGCCTGCCAAACAACTTAAATATTTCATGGCTTTCACAGGCTACAGTTCTAATATTTATAACTCTTGTGTGCAGATTTCAAAAATTATAATTACAACTCCCAGGATCCCAGATATAGCAGATGTTCAATATTTTGTACGATGTTGGCAGAAATGCTTTTCATGCTCTTTTTGATCTCAGTACCCCATGTATTGTATCTGCTACAACAAGCTGTTGATAAGAGAGTTTATTGTTATTTCCCAGTAAAAGACTCTGTAGGGCAGATTCAGGATGGCATATAAAGAAGAATGAATGGGGATTCAGCCCTAATGAATAATGAGGAACCCTGTGCAGTGTATTCTTTCAAATGCCGCCCTATTAAATGGCATATAGGATGTCTCTCATCGCATAGATCCACATAGGATTTTTGGAGTTGCTGTGACCCTTTCATTTTAGGCTATACATCCTTACCCCATTCCCCTGTATTGATGGATCATGTCATTTCCATTCTCTTGTATATTCACCCCCATGGTGCCTGTGTTCCCTCTATGAGAGTGCAAGAATACCCTTATTTGAGTCAGATGCCAAAGCCCATATATATGTTTTAATCAGAGAGTTGACGTGCGAGATAAAATTATGGCACTGACTCTCTGATTTTTCTAATGATCTGCTTGCATGAGGAGAAGAGAAATGAGCTTTAAGCAGCTGGGCTTGTCTCAACTCTTGCCATGTTTTACTTATATTGTATTCCTTATTATTGTAATTGGGCTTTTTTTCTTACAACCATATTGTGTACTCAGCTAAACAGTTAAACTTCACTGTCACGCAAATGATTGCCCCAAATTTACAACACTATAACCGTAATCACACTCTACCCTTTACAGGCAGATTTTAATGCAGTCCACAAAGGTCAAAAAAAAAAGAGTATCATATTAGTAAGTTAATACAATATCCTACAGTATTACTGTAAATGCATAACAGTAGCAAATAGTAGACGTCATTCTATAAATAAAATAAAGTAATTTTAATTATACAATCATTCATTTAAGTCACATGTAGAAATGTACAGAAGACATTAAAATTCACACTGTTTTTTAAGGATAGCTTATAAAAAAATTCAAGTTAGGTACCTGGCATTTGATTTTCAGTATTACCTTAAAAATATCCATGAGAATATAAAAACTAGATTGAAAACATATTGAAACTTGAAAAAAGCATATGATATATGGACCTCTTCTGTTATTCATGTCTATAGTACAACTGTAAGAAAATTAATATACCATGTTTTCAGGAAGTTATTTAGTTATTTGTGTTGAAATTTGCATGTTTGGGGTTTTTTTAGTTGTTCAAACAATGAAAAACTCAAACAATGAGAAATGTTGACATTTTCTGTTTGCAAACAAGGAATCTACCAAAATGGCTTTTGTACTATAGATAAAATCCAAACATAAGATGGATCCAGTATGGCAAACCCTTGAAGCTTAATGAGATTGACTGGAGCAGAAGATGATGGCTACATAAAATGACATTTCCAAATTGGTGACTTCAGATCTGATAAAACTACTCTGGATGATAGTCAGCTATAGGTGATTGTATGATAGTTAACATACAGATAATTTTGTGAGCTTGAACACCATTACTCAGGTAGTAGTAATAGATTTAAAGCTGCTTTACTTAGGGAATATTTAAGGACAATGTTTTATATACTCAATGTAAGTTGAGTTTAAAAGAGTGGTTCCAGTGACTGTGCAGGTAACTGAGGAAGTTAATTCAGTTACATATTTTCTACTTGTCTGTTAATGGAGCAATATAGAAATCAACACTGAATTATGGAATTGGATATTTGGAACCATAGCAAAGCTTTTTAGCATGCTGGTCGAACACCCTTTCACTGGTTTCCCTTTCTCATCACTACCTCTTTAAGCCTCTTGGAAGTTCAGTGCATTTACTACCTTTCACATGTTTGGAATAGGTGTTCCTTTTGTTTCTCTGAGCTACAAAAGTGTCTTCAACACAGATCTGCACATCAGTGTTTGCTTTGGCACAGTTGCAGTACTTTTAGTTCTGTTATTTTTGTATCCAGTATTTGTAAAAGAAAAAGATAACTTGTCTTCTGAGGCGGGAGCACTGAGTTCTCCTGCAAACTCTGGGTTACAAAAGCATTTTTAACTCTGTGTCTCTCCAGAAGATACATTACCATCCACAACTGATGCAGAGGAGTTACTCAAAAGCCTGTAAAATTAACAACATAGCCATGGGCAGTGGACTGAAAATGCTAATTAATGTAGCATTGTGGACTGTGGGATGAGGCAAGATTCATTATGTTCTGGCTCTGCCACTTAGTTCAGTTCTGGAGATTTTGTATTTTAATGTAACTGGACCTATGTATCTGGATGAACTTTGTTAAACAGTCTCTTCAGAGAACATTTTCACATACTTCTGTGGAGATTAAATGCCTTACAGAAGCCTCTAATTTTCCCTGGACAAAGTTGTTATTTATGGGCATCATTAAACCCATGCTTCACTCTAGCAAATCCTATTGTTTCCACATTTCATCTTTGTCCAATTCTAAGTTACAATTTTCAGTTAATTATTATACCAGAATTGAATTTGCTGGGCTGTTCTTTGCCCAGAAGCGAGATTGTCTGGTATGTCAGAGCAGAAAAAGTTCAGATATCTTTAAAAACCCAGACAGTGATTTTTTATTTATACTTTAGTATAATACTTTAATACTTTACCTAAGATACAATCTTACACTTTCTGTGGACTGATGTCTTATGTCAGCAAGTGATTAATAGGAGCTGACATTTGGAAAGGAATAAGTCACATTTTGTGGGTTTTTAGGATCTTCAAAACATATTTCTTTTACACAATGATTTTTTTACAGCAGATCTCTCATTTAACACAAATGCTATGTTAGTAATAGTAAACATGTGCAGTATATGGGGAAGTCTGTAAGTTCTGCTATATCTTTGACTACTGAAAATATGCAGATGTGAAGAATGCAGCCATAGCATTGCAAAGGAAGGCTCTTCGTTGCACTTCTCATCAAAAGGACCATTTGAAATAAAGCAGACACTGTGTTTCGATGGAACAAACAATTGAAAATGCAGATTACATTCCTGTCCCCAAAGTGTTGTAAGCATGCATGCATCCATTAATGTTTGTGAGGTTTTCTGACACTTTTTAGATGTGTCATAAAAATAAATCCTATCGAGGAAAAAAATACTTATTTTCAAGGTGGGGCTTGGATGTTGCTCGGTAAATGAGGCATGGGACTGTATTCTGAAATATGAGGCCAGCAGGAAACACAGAACAGCTGTCTCACTCATGGAGCATTGTCCATCTTGTAGACCAAATGTGGCAATTTTTCCTAGGGAAATACATTGTGCAATTGTATAATAAAAGGCTCATTAAAATAAAGATGCCAAAAGAAACAATGACTTTTTTTAGGATTCGTTTCCTGAGTTCTGGTGATTTCTCTTTGCAACTCTGAAGTAAAATTTATTGTAAGAAAAATAGCCCTCTAAACAGTGCCTCCCAAATGGGTGAAGCTGGTGTAACCAGTTAGGCTTGTTTCTTGGAGAGGTATTCAGCCCTTCACAGAACATGCTCAATTGTTGTGGAGATTTCACATTCCTTTGCTCTAGATAGTAATTAATCATGATTTTGCAGCTCCTTTTTAATTATGTGATTGATGACTTCTGATATGTCAAGAGAAAATGAAACAAATGGAAATCAATTGGAAAATGAAACGGGAGAAAAAAACCCAGCACTGTAAGTATCCAGGGTGCCGCGTAGAAGCAGAAGGGGTGGAGGAGGAGATACGTTTTTACATCAGATAGATAGATCCTTCTATTATTATAAGGGCAATAGTTAAAAGTTAGAATTACAGCTAATTAAAGTCCTTGTCTTCTCATGGCTGTAATCCCAGTTTGTGTAGACGAGCTTGTTCCTCACGCCTATGATTACAACATAATGAGTGACAAAGCATTATATGGCACGAGGGACTTGTCTGGAACCTTTAATTATTAATATCCAGGGCTTTTTTTAACATTCTTTCTCCCTACCCTCCTCTTCCATCTCCACTTTGAGACCGTAATGAGACTGCTGTTGAGTGTTAGTTGACTCTGCTCTAACATATTTTCATTGTTAGCTTTAAAAGAAATGTTGGGAATATTTATCTATTGTGCCCAGGAGAGGGACTACATTATATGGTAATGGGTGAACTCTCTTACTCTGGGAAACAAGATTAATATCTCCCAGAGTG
Source organism: Platalea leucorodia (assembly GCF_965183815.1). Classification (NCBI taxonomy): domain Eukaryota; kingdom Metazoa; phylum Chordata; class Aves; order Pelecaniformes; family Threskiornithidae; genus Platalea; species Platalea leucorodia. The sequence continues at coordinate 44,414,256 of NC_138824.1, read as the reverse complement.
AGAATAGGAAGAGTTTTGTATATGATGAACTTTGGAGAGCAAGTAATAGGAAGCTCATGAATGCAAGAAATTCAAATGGGGCTGTATCCCAGGGAGCAAAAGAGAGGCCAGCAGAGCTATTGTTGGCTTGACAATGTGATCCTTAAAGGTAGAGGAGCAGAGGCAGTTCAGGATGTCGGACACATGTTGTGCTCTCTGTTTCTCATAACATCTTTGAGAGAGAGGTGAAGGAAAACAAAAAAAGAGTAAGGGTCACAGAAACCACTGTGCACACCACAGCTAGAAGGCAAGCAAAGGCAGAAGTGCAAAAGGCCACTGGCAGGGCACATTTTTCTGTTTCTAAATAGGAGGGCAGAAGTGATGAGCAGCAGGAGTCTCATAGTTGTGGGGCAGCGATCAGCAGGAGGAAGGGAACCAGCTCTGGATGGAATGGGAATCATCAGCTGGCCAGTCAAGCTACTTTACAGTCTGCTGGGAGGTCTGGCCTCCGCTTTCATCTTCAGGACCTTGTAAGAATAGTTCTGAAAAAAAGATAACTGGACAGAGGGGTTACAAAATCCTTCTTCAGTTCTGCTGGGACTACTTTAGCTTGGTTTTTTGTGGGTTTGTTTTTTGGGTTGGTTGGTTTGTTTTTGTGTGTGTGTGTGGGGGGGTGTTGTTGTTATTTTCCCTTTCTCCCTCCTCCAGGGTAACCTAAAACCTTGATAGGAGATTTGAATCATGCTTTGGAAAAAGACTGGTTTAATATGCCTATATCTGTCTTTATTTCTATAAGCCAGCATGTTCTGAAAGTTCCTGCTGACACACAAAACTTGTGCCTAGCTTGGAGGAAATTTGATTCAAACCATTCACTTTACTATTGAGATGATATTATCAGTGGTTTCACAAGAAAAATTTCTTTAAATGGCTGTATAAATCTCATAAATGGGAAAACAGTTCTCTGATTTGTACTTGGTATAAGAGTAGATATTCTGTGAATAAAGAGATTGCTTTGCTACAGGGTAGATATCAGATCATTGACATTTAACCCAGTGACTCTTGAGCCTAATAGGAGGTCATTGATGAAAACACATTTGGTAATTTCAGCTTATCTTCTTTCTGAAGGAAGCTTATATCATCCAAAATGATTACACATACACTGTGTGTACATGCACAGCTGGCATAAAGTTACACACAAAGATGACTCTGAGAATACTCTAAATTGGAAAAGTCTACTATAGCAATAAAACTTTATCATTGTGTGTCATTGGCCTAGTGATAATGCTGGAGACTATTTGAAGGACTGGAAGACTCCGGGGATCTGTAATAGACAGAAAAGTCTCTCATCCATAACTCATAGTTTCAATCAGCCCAGGTCAGCTGCAGACAAAAGTTGTCGCTTGACGCATATCTGTGGTAGTCAGCATACGATGAGCTGATGTTGTTCTTTCAGTCACCCAAAGCAAAACCCATCACCAGTAAGCCAAACCTTGCTGGCCTCACCCATCTGAAGATGTGAACAGTCCCACCACAGTCAAAGGAACTGCACAAATAAGGCAGCTGAGGTGTCATATTAAGAGTCTCCACAGCTGGAGTCAGGGCAAACCCCGCAAAGCCAGGCTTCTACAGACCTATGACTCCTGCCTGGTTCTCTGAGATCCAGCAGCTTGGGAGCTGCTTTTCTTGTGGCTGGAGCAGTCCTTGCAATCTGTCTCCAATGTGGAGTCTTAGTGTTTAATGGGAATAAGTTGTACTAGCAGGTACTAATACTGATTGTTTCCTACCTGAATGTAAACTCTAGGAGCTTAGTGTCTTTAGAACTACTACTTGTCAGATCAAATTTGACTGAAACTGCCAGTGGCTCCAAACATCTGGGGGTCTGGGTAGCAAGGACTGATGCTGATATGCAGATTAGATAGACCATTCTTCTTTTGGATATTGAAATAAAACCTGCCCATTTCACAAGGCTGGAAATACACTGGCAAGGCACAATAGGAGAGACTGAACTTCTCTTGATTTTGTCAGAACTTTCTGTCACCTGTAAAGATGTTTTTCTGTCATTTAATTCAAGTGAAATTGCATAGAGGGACTCTGAGTTCCTCTCAGTGGGAAGTAAATGTGACGTGCAGTGGTTTCAACTAACTCGTGTCACTTTGCACGGGAGTAAGAAAGTGTACATATCAGCTGATAAATGGTGTCTGCAAGCTGATGAGGTTGCAGTTTCTTTAAGCCCTTCAAGGCAGATTGCTGGTATTTACCCTCCAGCTTTAATTCTGGGGAAATAAGGTGAAGCCAGAGGAATGGGGAGGGAAGATCGGTGTATTGGGCTACCTGGTTGTGAGGGAATTGTCTAAGTTTCTTATAGGTTACTTCGACTCTTCACAGTGGCAGGTTTTCTGGTTATTAAAAAGAAATAACTGGAGCCGAATAGTATCTGCTGAAATTTTCTTGACTGCCCAACAGTTGCAAAAGAGAAAAATAACTAATAGCTGGTTTGCTGACAGAAGCCAGAGGTAGTACTATAGCTAAAGACAGTGAGAAACAGCAAAAGCAGAACTAGTAGTAACTCATAAGAGGCTTGAACCCAGCAGTTCCTGAGGTATAAAATATAAAAATTGAGCTAGATGGTGGCAGCATTATATAACTTGCTTACATTATGCTAACCTGGCATTTTGATTACAGAAGGTGGCATAGAAAGTGAGTTTGGAGAAAAAAAGGTTTTGAAGAAAGTTGCCAGTTTGAACCTGGCAATGGGAGCATTGAATTCAGCTCACAACTTGATTGCTAAATGTAGGCAAACAGTAGTGAGGTGTCTGAGCTTCTATTATAGCCAGCCAAATTATCACTACAGTCAGTGGCCTCTACAGTGGTATCTAATGCCTTTTGAGATACCTTAAGGTATTTCACCAGTCCTTGGCTGTCTTTCCATAAGCGTATGGGTCTCCCATAGGTCCTATGCTATATCTGCCAGTCCCAAGCAGTTGTCTTGAGCTTTGTATGGTGTCCCCAGGCACCTTTGTTTAAGGAAATACATAAATCCTTGTCCTCCACTGGATATATTGGGAGCTTTGACACCTAGTTCACGTGTAGATACCTAATTTGGGTGGCTACAGCTGGGAGCTGATTTCCACCCCAGATGTCTCTTTACAGAAAACCAGGCAATGAGTTTTCTTGGAGCTAGGAGCGGGGTTGGAAATTTCCCTGCTACGGAGTCCAAGGGGGAAAGGAAGAGTAGTTTGGTTGTCAAAGAAACATCACTTGGTGATATTACACGGGCAGATGGTAAAACTGAGGATGTGGTCTCTAGTTGTGAGTAAGCTAATGCATTGTCGAGCTGCCTCTAAAAGGGGCAGTCCTTGTTCCCTGGCCCTGACTGTGCCATGGGCTTCTCCTTTTTAATTTAAGTGAATTAGATGACTATATCTGCAGAGTGAATTGGTTCAGCAGGCTGACAGGACAGAAAACTATATTTTTTTAAACTTTGTACTTTTCAGAGTTTTTTTTCCACTGGATCACCATGCAGCAAATCAACTAATCCTGCAGCCACTTGGTTATCCAGGGGGAGAAAAAGAAGGAGGAGGGAACTGCAGGCTTTCCTGTAGCACCTTGGACTTTTTTTGGCTTAATTGTAATGTTAACATTGGCCTAAAGGCATTGGGACAGAGGGAAAACAACTTACAACACCTAGGTAAATCTATTGCTTACGTGTAGCTGTTGTGTTTTCCTAAAATCATTCTTTGTTTCATACACACTCAGTATTTATCACAGAGGAAGCACTACCTCTTAGAGATGCTCAGGAAGGCATCTATTTTTCCACAAGTTGTTAAGTAAGCTAGAGTCTCTGTGTGTGTTCGCTTCAGGATGAATCTGGGGATGCTTGAACCCACTACTTCCTCCTGGTGATCATACCATCAGATATGTATATTATGAAAACAAATATTTTAAAATAAATACCATTTTTTTGTATTAACCATTTTAAAAAATCAGTGGAATATTTAATATATTAGCTATTTTTTTTAGTAGTTTAAAGATATTTTTAGTCTTTTCTGTAAAGCTCAAATTATATCAAAATTATTTTGTCTTTTCTGTGTGTGTTCCCATCCTCATTGTGGCAGTATCCAAAGTATTTAAGAATACAAACAACAAAACATTTTTTTCCCCATGTTCTTTCCAGGTCTTGGGGCAAATAGCTTAGTTATGTTAAGATGTTTGTGTTTTAAGTGTTTTGTGAATCTGTTTGAAGAAAGTATCAAAGGAAACCTGAATAAATGAAAAGCAATTTGATGTAGCAAAAGGGATCTAATGGTTGTGATCTGTGTTTGTGTGTCTAACCAAAGAGAGAAAAACCAAAGGAAATGAGATGAAACCAATAGCTCCCTGCTAATGTCTTCGCTTATGTATCAATATCTTCTTTAATGAAAAATCAAAGCTGCTATTGCAGCTGCAGGAATAGAACTTTTGGGGGACAAAAGGAAAATGCAGAAACCAACATTTCTTTTTGGAGAAGATTTTAGGAAGAACAATCACAGATTTAAAATTCAGTTGTAGTTTTTAAGTTCACACTTGGGGACTTAAAAATTTCCCAGGTAACAAACATTTCTCCACATTCAGATAATTTTATTACCTACCTATCAATCAAACTTTGGAATCAGACTGCTCAGTAAAGAATGTTTGCAAAGATAAATACACTGTTGCTTTCATCACAGTCTGAGGTGCAGAAAATGCAATCCAGGCTTGAATGTATACAAAAAGAGACCTTCAAATATGTTGTAAAATAATTATTTTTTCTGCAATTTATAACTCCCTCTCCTTTTTCTTTTCTTCTATCTAGACAGCCTACTGCTTTTACAATATGTTGATCCCTTCATGTGCTAGAACACAGCTGAAGAATAGAGTTATGCATATTTTCATCATAGTGCTCTGAAGAACTCTTTTAATCATATTTTGTTTGCTGGCTTGGGGAAAATTTCCATAATCTTTGTTGTTAAATTGATATTTGATAAATTGGTAATCACGGCTATCTTGATTAAAACATGATTAAAATACTCTTCAAAGTAGGGAAAAATATGTATATTTTCATGGCTTACATTGCCTATACATTTTAAGAACATTTAACAGGAAATCGGTTTCACCTCCTGAAAAATCCGTGGCAATGTATTGCATATTATTACACATCATTATGCTCAGCTGTGTTCATTATAGGCATGGGATTCATGAGCACTTAAGATCCCCAACATGTTCAAGTGTATGGCTCTTCATGTACAGAACTGCATAGGACTGGGCTGTACGGAATGATATGAACCTATGAAGTATGACCTAAGGCAGTGAAAGAAACTTGTTAATTGTGGGTTATCCTTGTGTTCATCTCTCCCTGGTCCTACCAGCGCTTAACTATACAAATTAGATGAGTTTCAGAGGAGAGTTTGAGAGATCCAAATTTTGGAGTAGCCAATGCCATTGAGATGAGGAAATGGAAGACCCAGTTATGCATCCATAGCTTTGTTATTCAGTTATTTTGGGAGAGTCTATCCATTGCTGCTTCTGTAGCCACATCTAAATTAACAAATGAAACTGGCCTTGAATCATCATTATTCCCATCCATGTGGCAATACATGTCTCCCCTCCTCCCACTCCATACCAAAAACCCCACAGCCACTATGTTTTTACTAAAGTCCATGGCCCTGCTCTTTCACAACAGATGTGACCATTGCTTGGGAGAACTCTGCTTGGGATAGACCAAACTTGTGATTTTGATCGTTCATTGTGGACAAGGCTCAGCCACATGCCGTGGTTCCATTAGCTGTCATCCTTCTGACCATGGCTTTTTTCCTGGACCTCCTACCAGTTTTTGGGTTCCTGGGATATTTTCTCTGTGCCAGTCACACGTTACTCTTTGGCTGGCAGGATGATAAAAGACAGGCGAGAGATGGGAAGTATGTGAAAAAAAAGTGAGAATCCCTTAAACTGGGAAACTGAAGGAAGTCCCAGGAGGTAGCAGGGAAAAATTTCTATCATCAACTCAACTGAAAATAAGTTAGCAAACTAGACATCGAAGTTCCACTTGACCTAAACTACCAGCAACAATGAAAGCTGTGTACTCACATTATAGACTATGCCCTTATGCGCAGTATTCTGTATGGAAGATACTGTATCAGTCACATTGTAAAAGACCTAGATCAACTTAAAAAAATAAAACCCAATAGAATGATTACAGCCGCTGCATAGAATGACAAGTATTATCAACAAAAATTAATCAGGCGCATCTTTTAGTGAACTCAATTAATAATGTGCAACAACAGGGTCTCTTTTCTTAAGATGAAAATTAATTAGTGGAGGGAAGGTCACTTGGAGATGCTGACATCACTCATCAGAATGCTCTGGCAGCTCTAATTATTTGTCTTCCAGGCTTGGGTGATCAGAAATTATTGCAATACCTGAGCAACATTTTGGAAAAGCTTTGTGCATGGCTCTTTTAATTAGACCTGGTATTTGATTAATGCAGTGGAAGCATTTAGATCAGCCTCTTATCATTGAGTGACTTAGAAATTTTAGGGAATTATACTGTGCAAGACAGGGTCACTACAGTAGACTTTTAATTCAGACCTAAAAAAATAAATCAGCTTTAACAATCTAAATGAACATATATGTCTTTTCCTTCCTTTACTTCATCATTACCTAGAATGAAATTACATATTTTTCAGCATCAAATGAGGTAAACTGCACACTGTGTGAAAATGTAATTTGTGTGTGCATAATAATACATGATTTACATTTATATATATAAATTTAAAAGCACCTGCTAAATTTGTGCAAGCTGGATTTATATAAGATTATAGCAAAGCAGAACATTGAGCTACACTGTGTAATCTATATTGCATTGACTTTTTATTTATTTTGTTTTTATTTATATACAGAAACACACACACTTGTGTGTATGCATAAATATGTAAGAATGATTTCCAGTTAGAAATGTGAATAATTTAGAGCAATTTTCAAAGTCTCTGAGGCCAGGCATTGGCTCTTGTTCTACCGAGCCTATCTGGTGGTACGGGTCATACAGACAATGTGTACTAGGCAAACACAAAGATTGTGAATACTATTAAATGCAATAAACACAATAATGAATAAATAAAATATTACACAGTCAGAGAACAGTAGTAAAAATAATATCCATCAAATATCACAATTAAACAATAAAAAGCTACCATGGGCACTTAGGGACCACAAACGCCATTAGTAGATGGCAACTCTCCACCCTCTGTACCTCTGAAGACCTGCCTGTTAGTCTGGAAATGCAACTTACTTTTTCTGTCCATGGCTCCTCTCTGGCCAACAGATCTAATTATTTTAAAGTGTTCCTAGAGCAAGTCTGAACTTCTAATCTGCTGATTGTTACAAGTACTCAAACTGTGTGAAATATGTTGTTTATTGTTATAACTTGTTCTTTTTATTAATCAATTTTGATTAGGAATGAAGTTTAAATTTAAAGCATATACAGAATACCATTGAATATGCAGAATACCATTTCATAGGCAAACAAGAAAGCAAACCAGTAGAATATTTCCCCCTTGTTTTTAAAACAAAATAAACTCTCAAATGAACACAATTCTGTGGAAGCTAATGTAATTGTTCTTAGCTGAATACTAGATTTGGCCCATTATGTTGCATTCTCTCTCTGATTTCTTCCCAGCATGGTTTTATCATGACACAGTTTTAAATCATAAACTTATTCACTCTAAGAGACTATAAAATAGAGTAATCAATTTTTATTTTTGATGTATTTGGTTATTTACAGCTTCATTGTCCAGCTAGGGAATATACAGCACTGATATACCACCACTGACTTCAATAGAATTATACCTTTTATACTGAGGCTGAATTTGGCAATAACAGCTAAAAATGAACGTATCCAGAAAAGGTAATAAATTGTAATTTCTCATAAAACTCTGTGAAATAAATTGCTTGGAATCTCCTATTACTTAAAGTTCTAAAAAAATTATATTGTACTATACCAGGTACAGTTTGTTAGTATCAACCAGACAGTAAGGGGCCTAGAAATTACTTTCTGGGTGGAAGGGATCATATCCTGAAACAAAAATATTCTTGCAGAATAACCTTAAGATCAGTCAAGACCATGGAGGATAGTTTACCTTGAAGTTTATGTTGTGGTAAGTCTGTTTTGTTTCACTTGCCAGTTGAGCTGACTTTCAGGATGAAGGGGTGTGCCTCTGTTGCCAGGACCTACAAAATTGTTCCAAACATTGATTTCTCATTGTCCACCAGAGCTATTATCATAAAGCAAGTAGAGTACTTCTCTGCATCAAGGTTATACTAAGGAATAGATTTTAGTGAGCTTTTAATTTATTTTTTGTGGTCAAAATTTAGTATTGAAATAAAGTCTCGTGCTACTAAATGAATAGATATTGAAAATATCAAGGAGATTTTCAGATCCAGCTAGGGCTTTGAAATTTATTTTCTATGAAGGAAGAAGCTCTGTCTCACAATTTTATTTAGGCTTACAATGTATACAAATTGGGAACAGCTGTTTGGCTTTTTAGACAATGTCCTGGAAAATTTCATAAGCACTTGTGAGGCAAATTCTGGAAGTTTTCATATTAAATGATGCAAAATATAAAAATTCCTCTTTTTGCATCACATGGTCAGGTGCTAAAAAAACCGCTGTGTTAAAAGTTCCCTTTGAAAGAATAGAGCAAAGCAAAGCAAAATATGGCGAAAGAATACAAGCTAATTTCTCTTCACTTATAATTTTGGGCAATTTAAGATTGATCTTTCACTTGTGAACCAGTTAATAACCTAGCTTACCTGAATTTCATTGCTTTGCTAGTAGAAAGAGTACATTTTAATCTCCTATCAATTTTAAGTTAATGCAATTCTCCAAGTAGTATGCAGTCACACCTGTCTGCATGAAACCTCTTTCAAATTTATGGGTGGAATTCATCACACCCAAGTAGGGACATAATTTAGTTGCTTACTCAGAGGAGTCTAACGTCATGCAAGATGCCCTGTGGTATCTCCTCCACCTCCAGCTGCTGTTCCTGCAGATCATCACATCTGTACCATAACTCTTGGCCCAGGCAGATGCAGACGTTTGGGGTATCCTCCCTCAAATGGTATTAGGTTTCTGCACTAAAGCAACCCAGTCACGCTCTAGCTGTCCTGGATGACAAATTCAGCATCTTAGAATGGACAGGTCTGGCCTGTGTGACCATCTGTAGTAGATTCAGGCACTTTGGTAGGGCAACTAGGTCCATCCTAAGGTAAGTGAATAAATCTTTTCTTTGAAGTGACTGTTTCTTATCATTGACTTCAGAGCTTAGGTTAGATCCCTGGCAGTTAGCTAAAATTACATGAGGTAAATGCCACACCATATCTATCTGTTATTTTACTGTACCTGGGATCCGAACTTGAAGAGAATGAAAATTCACAAAGAAATGTTGAAAATATACCAAATTCCAACACCGTTCGACACTTCAGAATAAATCAGTTATGGAAATCTCCTTGAATTGCTCACAAAACAATGTCAGATACTAACAAACTCAGATTTTATGGCAGTTATATTTAGCAGTAGTTTCCAGTCATTTTGTGTTTAGAAATATATTGTATGTCTTTATTCATTTGTAGCTCTCTTATTAATTTCTTTTCTTTATCACTTATGACTAAGAAGACATAGGATTTTATGGCTAAATATTGCTGTCAGTTTACTTAGGGAAATTCTGGGATAACGTTAATCTAATTTGCAACAGTAAACTAGAGAACAGAATTTAATCTCAATAACGTGGAGAACTTCATAGGCACACACAAATAAAAAATAAATGTAGGAAAGTAAACTGGAGTTAGCCAAACACTTAGGTTCATTTTACAATCTGTTATTAGAGTTGAATTTTTTCCGCTGTGCTTCGTTGTTCATAACTAGATAAATTTTATAGAAAACCATACTTGTTGATTTTTTATGAAAAATAGTTGTGCATAAAATATTGTTACTTCCAGATTTTAATATGTCATAGCTACATTTGGCACATATTTATGTGAATGTACATTTTGATGTTTTCTTGAAGTAAGAATCTATGAAATTTTTTAAAGGACTGGCTTTACTCGTTGTTTAAAAAGAGTTCCTTTGTACCAGATGCCTGGTGTAATTTATGTTAATGTTAATTAACAATATTTGAAGCAAATCATGATAAATAGATGCCCCCCCAAACATTATGCATCTAGTTGTCTAAGTAATCTGATGAGTAACGAATCAAATTAGCACAAGCTTTGCCAGTGTTGAGACATAGGTCTTTATTAGAAAAAGTATACATCATTCCAGCTGTGAGATTTCTTATGCTTATTATTTTGATCAAACCTGAATCACAAAATTACTGTAAAGAAATTTATTGCCTTTGGAAACCCCATTTATCTCTGATTCTGGAGGGTAAGCTTTATTTCTCCTTCTTGCAAATACAAGATTAAAACAACTCTACATTTAACAAATAATGCAAAGTACTTTGTTTTATACAACCCCTTTGTTAAAAGGCCTTCAGCTTTCATAACAACAGTAAAATTAGATTTTACTATCTATGTACAAAGTACATAGAAGTCTCTTCTTGAACTGCTTTAGCAACATAACCATATCATGAAGCTAAATTTTTATGTGTTTTGATTTTGACCTCCATACCAAATGCTAATTGATGGACAAAAGGAAGGTACACATATATATATTAAAGTTGTGTCAGTATCACATTTTATAGCAATTAAATAAATATTAGATGAATTCCTACCACCTTTTGTTTAGCTATATGGGGCTCAGCTGTGTTGCTTCTAACCCTAACTACATCACTTCAAATTACCAGTAAATTAACAGAGTAACACTTTCAACCTCAGAGCAGATTTGATCCAAATAGTCTTTAAATGCCATTTCTGTTCCTATTAACCTAAAGATCGGCATAGCAGATATTTTCGTAAGGCTGCCCAGCAATACAGGGCATTAATGGCTAAGTTGTGACAGCACTTTTCATGATGATTTATGATTCAGTGTTTAACTTGATTACTCCACTGCTGACTCTGAATACTATTTCAATTAGTGCACAGAAGGTCACATCACAAATATTCCTCTATAATCTATTCCTATTAACACTAATACACAGAGTAACCAAATCTTTTCACCCTTGTTGATTCAAATCATCCATAGCACTAACTGCAGGCTTGTTTACCAGTTTACTGCTCTGGACACATCCGAAATGGTAATTTTCAGTCCTTTGAGTATCATTAATAGCTGTACCATGACATCGTGAATAAAGCGTCCCTCTGCTGCTGTGTGTGCATTAATAATTATCAAAGGCTCAGCTATTTTAAATGGAAGGTACACTTTCAAAAAGAACTCCTGTCTAAATAGTTATTTCACAGCTAAACATGAAGGGGAAAATAACAAGAGCAGATAGTTAAGAAACATAACAAGAGAGGTGAGTAAGTAAAATTCAGAACGATGTATAAAGCTAAAACACTGGGGGTGGGAGTGTCAGTAAAGATGGGATTGGGGAGCCATGTTTTGCCTGATGGGTATCTAGCACATTCCTGCATATACCTCTGGTGTTATGGGCAGTAAATGAGGAATGATTTAAGCTTGGAAACCTAAAAAGGGAAGTATGAGAAAGCTAGTCAGCTCAGCCAGAAACCTTGACTCTCCTGGTCCTCCTCACACCTGTCTGCTGCCTAACTCCAAGAGTCTCGAAGAAGTACTTCAGTGCCTCAGACCTCAGTAGGAGAGGCCTGCTAGCGCTTCCAGTTCTGGTTCTGGCTGCCTTGCTTTTGGCAGGATGGGCTGTCTTGTATGTGTTTCATATTTAAGTTTTGTTGGGATCACTAAATTTTTCTCTCTCTGTCTTCTTCAAGGGCCATGCGTCAGTGGACATTTTTAACAGGTAGTCACTCTCTACCAAAACCACAGCAATAGCAGTTGTCCCATGTTCTTTTGAAAATGTAGCCAGTGGATTTGGTGCTATTATTCTAATAGCTCAGGGGTTAAAGCGCTCAACTAGACAATGGGAAATTAAAGTGCTAACCATGTGTCTGCTACAGAGAATGCAAGAAATGCCCCCTCTCAGTAGGGTAGCCTCTCTGACAAGCTGTGGAGAACGTTTCTCCCCCAAACTTCAGCCATCCAGGTGTTACACCTCTCTTCTGAGTTAGCTCCCTAGTTCCCCTCATAGCCAAGTGAGACAGTAGAGAGACTGTGAGGGCAACGCATGCCTTGCTAAAATAATTGCCAGGTATTTAGTGTCACTTCAGGTGCCTAGAAGTGTCCTAACCAGGCCTCTGTCTACCGCTCCAGTAGGGTGTAGGTCTCTTGTGATGCCTATAGTACTTCCACTAGTCATGTATGCCTTCGCTCCTCTGAGATGCTTCAAATGGTAATAGACACCAATGTTTAGGCAGCTGAATACCACTTAAGATTTCTAGCTTTTGATTGTTTCAGGTTAAGTGATGTGATGGGCTTTGCAGAGATGATACAAGTTCTTTAGATGAAGGTCTGCATTACATAAATGATGACATTTTTTACTTGGCAGAAAAGGGAACAGAATTGCCTGGTGTCATGGGCAGGGCATTAACTGAGCAATAGGGTGGGACTATTTTCCAGTTCCTGCTCCACAGACCATTTATGTATTTAATACAAGTTGATATCATGTTAATATCAAGTAGGATTAGACACCCTTATGGAAATAACCTGGATTTCTAGCCTTTCAGGAGTTTTAAAAATACGAATATGAATATTATTAGTGTTGTTTTGAAGAATACATTCACAGCCTTATTTCTTGAAGAAATTTTTTTTCTGGGTCTGGGGACAGGCAATGCTTTGAGTTGGTTGACTTTAGTGGATGTGACTGCATTAATGTTTTAATTCAGATCAGGAATACACTTTTAAAGTCAGTATCCAAATTGTTCCCACTTTCAATGTTGTGGTTGGTATTGCAGAGCAGTTTTAGAGTGACTGAACTGGATTCCCTTTCAGATGAAACTAGCACAAAGGATGTGATCCAGGAGCCGCCAAATGAGCTCTAGCTGCTAATTTATGTTCATCTTGTGGGCCAGATTAGAACAAGTCCAAAGTAAAATCCCCCCCCAAACATTTCTGTGTACGTCAGGTCCTAAGTACCAGTTGTTTTGCTCTAAAAACATTGCGTGCAGGAAAAACCAAGGGTGTCTTCGGCCGTTAAAAACCCAAATATAAAACTTGAAGTTAGTAATTAATACTTTGATTTGTTAGCAATTTATACACCTGGAAGGTAATGAGTGTTTTGAAATTGAATTAAATTACTTCATTATTACATTCATTATTTTATAGGTAAGTTTCTTTTATTTTTTTTCCCAAATATTGCATTCACAGCTAGCTTAAACAAATCTGTTGTTAATTTGCACACAGATGTCACTCTCTGCAGGACATAAAAACAAAGCAGAGATAGCCAGCAGTACTATTTGTTGTGGCATCATACTTACAGAGGCAGCCTGGCTTTCATGTGTGTTTTTTATAAAACAAAAGCAAGCCCTCCAGACAGAAAATGTGATTTGCTGTTCACGTAGATTTATGCAGATATCTATTTATTTACTGTAGCGCATGTGCTCTTTTTCAAAAACATAAAATTGCTGAAAATTGAAGTGCTGGAACTGTTTCTAGAACAAGGATACCGTTTCCCACTGTGTTGCAAAATGTGCCTGACTACAATTTTGGACAATGTTTTTCAGGGGAAGAAAATGGTGACTTGTTCTTTTCCAAGTTTTATCATGCTGAAACTTCCAGCAAACATTCTAAAATGAACCACGGTGACATCTTTTCTCACATGGCTGGTAGGAATTGGATTGAGATCTCGTAGTTTACACAGATATCTGAGAGTTATAAGAGAAGAATTTACTTTCAAGAATTACTGCTTGGAAATAGATGTGTAGTGGTGACTTGCAGACAGAGGTTTATAACAGTCATCTACTGACTTATACCTCTGGAGAAATGCAAGTAAGCTTAGACAAATTTATTTAAGTCCATAAATCTAGAGGTAACCTATATAAATAGCCTGAACTTCCAGCACCTAAGGATGCAGAAATACAAAATTGTATTAATTACTATGTAGAATAACATTTACTTATCTCTACTGTAAGAATTTTATCTCTACTATAATCAGTGTGAATGAGTATATGACAGCATAAACGGTGCCATTTTTTTGTATTTCACCCCTGTATTTGTGATTACGGCACAAAGTACAAGACACTTAGAGAAGTATTAAAGGAATAGTGTGCCTTAAGAACTGCAGAAACTGTAAGAGTAGAGCTCTGCCCTTGTGTAAGGGTTTTCCCCTGACGCACTGAGTACAAGTACGTAGGGACATGTGCAATGTTGTTACATGCAGGAGTCAAATATCACATTATTCCATTCATTATTCCATTTTAGTTTTAGAATATAGTTCACTAGGCTTCTTATAGAGAAGAGGGCCTGAATTTGGGAGGGAGCCACCTGTAGTGTTCATGACCTGATTTGCATGTATTAAAGCATCTCTGGTAATAACGTTGCTCATGAAGTGTCACTTACACAACATACAGTCTTGTAAGTTTAAATTGTATTTTGAATTTCTGTCCAGATTGGTAAGATATACATTCAAGGACTAATAATGTTTTCTGCAGATACTTCATGACATAAGAATTTGATTTATTCTTCTATATTAACTTTTTTTTCCTGTGATAAATATAAAGGGATGTCAGTAACAAAAACTCTTTTACATCTTTGGTACCTTCTGTGAACTCCTTTATTGTTCAAATTCCTCTTCTTTGTTGTATGAAATGTCCAAGTGATCTGAAAAAAGGATAAAACTCTACCTAAAAATCATCTGTGATAATTGCAACTCAATGACAGAACTTAATTTCCTAAAATAATCACTACAGTAGGTCTCAAATGACAATGGAAAAAAAAAAAAAACTAAAGAAACCAACATGTATCTATTTCTTGCTCAGTGTGAATTCTAAAAGGTCTTCAGACAATTCAGGATTGCATGCGATATGTACCCAAAAGCAATATTTGTAAATATATCTATAGGAAAGGAATTGGTGTTTACTGGAATAAAGCAAGCCTCATACTTCTAGTGCTTAAGTGAACGTGGGACCACTCCTGCCACATCTAACAAAAAGTGCTGGTCTTTTTAACTTGTATTTAACATCTAAAGTTATCCTTATGGAAGGTCATATTGGTTCCTTAACAAATACACCAACATTTTCAAATGTCAAAAGTGGTCTGAATCAATGCAGAAGAGAGGGTATGAGAACCAGAGAAGGGCAGGCTGGAGGGAACTTGTGCAGAGGTGGACAAAGGAAGGAGAGTTTGATGGGAATAAAGAGAGAAAGGACTGGCATGGGCAAAGCAGGAGACAAGCTGTGTATGGACATTGTTGAGGATAGGGAAGGAAAGCCTGTAAGCACTAAAGACTGCTTCTCTCCAGAGCCTGAAACAGAGTAGCTGAGTTGCAACATCCCTCAGTTGTATGGGAAATGGCTGCACAACTGATAAAACAAACATCTCACTCTCACTGGAGTCTAGTTCACAAGGAAGATGATTTTTTTTTTCACTCTTCATGGTTTTATACGATGTGTTTTCTGGCTTTGTTCATTACTTCTTCCTTTTTCTTCCTTTTTTTATTGTTTTATTTTTTGTTTGGTTGGGAAATTGCATACTTAGGCTATTGTCATGGTTTAACCCTAGCCGGCAACTAAGCACCACACACCCGCTCACTCACTCCCCCCCCCCGGTGGGATGGGGGAAGAGAATCAGAAGAGTAAAAGTAAGAAAAATCGTTGGTTGAGATAAAGACAGTTGAATAGGTAAAGCAAAAGCCACACACGTAAGCAAAGCAAAACAAGGAATCCATTCACTACTTCCCGTTGGCAGGCAGGTGTTCAGCCATCTCCAGGAAAGCAGGGCTCCATCATGTGTGACGGTTACTTGGGAAGACAAATGCCAAACATCCCCCCCTTCCTTCTTCTTCCTCCAGCTTTATATGCTGAGCATGATGTCATACGGTATGGAATGACCCTTAGTCTGGATCAGCTGTCCTGGCTAAGCTCCCTCCCAGCTTCTTGTGCACCCCTAGCCTACTTGCTGGTGTGAGAAGCAGAAAAGGCCTTGACTCTGTGTAAGCACTGCTCAGCAATAAGGAAAACATCCCTGTATTATCAACACTGTTTCCAGCACAAATCCAAAACATAGCTCCATACTAGCTACTATGAAGAAAATTAACTCCATCCCAGCCAAAACCAGCACAGCTATGATAAATTTGGAGCTTCTTTGTTATACAGCCTATGCACAAAGAAACATGATACAGTTTTCTCAGATATAGCAACTTCCAAAATTAAAACTGTTGAGTTCCAGAGATGTAGAATTTACAAGTGACCTTAACAGCTGCTTAGATATTTGCTTTCCTCTAACATTTGATGTTACACAAATCCATTGATTGGTAGGTGGCATCAGGAGGAGAAAAACTTTGGGAATTGCCAATGTTCAAACTATTTTAATGACCCTCAGCAAGGGTGCTGAATTGAGGTTACACAGGTACCTTGCCATTCCTTAAATCTTACATGAATCTTCAGGAATTAATTTTTCTGTGACCCACTTTTTGTAGGTAATTATCCTTTCTGTTGTTTTTTCTAGTGCAGGGAATACCTCAGCTAAGATTTTCGTCCTGAGATTTGGCATATCTGTTTCCAGTCATCATTACAACCAGGAAACAGTGAGAGGCATGAAAATTGGTTTTGGAAATAGTTGACTTTCTCAAATGTTATATATTCACTGGATTTAACTTTTAAACAAAGAACCACAATATTTTTACTTATCTGGCTTCTGTTGCTCATAACTAAAAGCAAATAAATGCATAAACCAGCAGTGAAAAACTTCCTTCTATAACACGAAAATCATCTCTGCCAACAATTTGATTGTGTCCTAGGGACATGCGGAGATGGAATTAAAAGGAAAGATCCTCTATCAGCTCTTTTTGTTTGTATATTGTTTGTCACTGGATCCGTTTATTAGCCTGGAGATAATGTGACAGTTGACTCTAGCAGTAACACAGCACTCATTAGTAAGCTTGACAGGGAGGTGCCAGCAGCTACTTGAGATTGTATTTTATTAATCTTCATGGCTCATTTGGGAGGCTTGCTACACTGTGATCTACTCCCAGTGCTCACTGGGACAGGGGCAAGCAACCATGAGTACTTCTAAGAATGGGAACTTGAAGAAGTTCTGTATGATGAGATAATCTCATTCTAGTCAAAAAATGTAGTGCTGACCTAACAATTCTGCAACTTCTACCTGACAGATTCAATATCAAATGTAGGACACTTGTATAGAGTTTTTAATGTAAATTTTCTAACATTTCTATACGCCTTAGTATAGTTATTTGCAGAATTCACTCTAAAAGAAAAAATGAAAAGATAGGTACAAACATTAATGCCACTCTCGAAACTGTGTCATCAATCAAAAGAAGCAGTGACAATACTTTACAGATTTCAATGTTTGCTCTCTCATGACTTTTCCCATGATATTTTTGGTAGATTATGATAATTTTGAAGTAATTTAATGCTTTCTTTTTAATTTTAAGATGCTATTGATTTGTAGCACTGTGATTCATCACAGTGATGCCAATCCCCAAATTAAAAGATTTTGAATCATTCCTTCCACAGATATTAAACTGTAGTAAATAACATGAGATAAAATACAAATAAAAATCAGTGGTTCTTCTTTTCACTCTGCATGTTGAGCTTTTCAGGAGCATTAGGAACATGTTTTCAGTGCCCCTGGAAAAGGTAGTGGCATATTCATAAAATACGCACAAACTGATATTCTAATTTATTTACACTGTTCAAGAAAGAGTACTTTGAGTAAAAAAATAACTATTACAAGATTCACAATAAAATCCTGACTCTTGGCAAAACTGGTGCCTGTTGTGTGTACTGGTGGAATATTACGTATTGATACAGTTTTCTACTGCTGCGTGTTAGTAATGTCCCCTAGATTACCAGACGGGGAAAGAGAGTGTCAGCTTTTGTCATTCAAGAAGAAATGTTTTAATCTGTTTAAGAGGTTGGTGCAATATGAATTACTGAGATACCATATGTCCTCTGAAACACATGGCAAATTCATCTTGCCTGAAGAACAGCAACTAAAAAACACTTGGTTGCGTGGTCTGATACCGGGCATTTAAAAAAACAAAACAAAACAAAAGGCTACATGCTTATGTATCACCTTTAGCAATAAATTTCATATACTAGTTAAGAATGACATTACAACAGTAAAGAACACATATAGAACAGTCTGACTTCATTTATTCTAATCCTTTTTTGATATTTATATCCTCTTGAGATCTCTTTTTTTTTTCACATTTTTGAATACCTTATTCATATATAGTTTGTTTATATCTGCAAAATAAACTTTTTTTTTTTTTAAAAAAAGGATTGTATCATCTCTGTACCAGACAACAGCTAACCACAGATTCTTATAATAAAAAATGAAAAATGTCTGAGCTTAGTCAGACTCTCTGAATAAAGAGAGCACATACCAAAGGTGACATAACTCAGGGATCTGAGTAAGAGAGGGAGAACTGAGAATTACACATTAGGGAAACAAAGATGTGAGGCTGGATGCTCACTTGGGGAGCATGCATGCCTGTGAAAGGAGAATATTTTGAAAGGGAATGAGATAGCCACTCCTTTCAACAATGAATGCTGAGCTCTGACTACAATTTGAAGCATAATAAATGCAGCATTCACTATGGTGTCTAAAATTACACTCTTTGAACTGATTATGCTCTTTTTTTAATGATAATTCACCTGTTGATACTAGTTACATATTTGGTTTTGAGATTCCATAAATATGTATAATCTGAAAGGAATTTCAGGTTTCAAAGCTAGAAATCAACACATGAATTAATTCTCTCAACAATATCATCACTGAAGTAATGTTATGCCTGTAGCAGAAAACCATCAAAACAAGAAAATTCACTGCTAGGGCTGCACCATGCCATATGTCCTCTAATACCTAATTACAACAGGGGCACAAAAAGCAAGTCATTAAACTTGCACCCTATTGTGCATAGGTGTTAGAGGACATATGGTGCATTTCAAATAAAAGTATGAAATTCCATGCATTTCTTTTATTTGTGGCAACTGTTTTTAACATAGGAAACTTCTGTTGCTATTTTGGTCTTCTAGGAAAATTGCCAAGATTATAGTTTTTGATAAAAACTATACACCCCCACCTCCACCCCCCCAACCCTCGGGAATTTTCAATAGCTATTTACATTAAATATGCATCAGCTTTCTTACAGAGGTCTGCAAAGTTTTCTATATTGAAACATTTTTTACAAGATTTTTCACCATTTAAAGAAACTGAGTTGACACAGGATTGGAAGAAAAGTTCCTTTATGAAAGTTGGCCTTACTAGCCCCTTTTCAGAATAGAGATAAATCCATACTGAGATACTACATGGATAGCTGGTTGGACCAGTTTTATTGAACATCTTCATCACTGACCCAGAGAAGGGACTAGACCAAGCAATCTCTAAGTTTGTAGATGATACATTTTTGAGTAAAATGTTATACCAATGACAAGGGACTCCAAAATGACCAAAAAAATCTGAGTAAGTAGACAAAAACAAGGCAAATGAAGTTCAATGCAGATAAATGCAAAGCATATAGGAAAAAAAAAAAAAACCAACTATGTCTTTATGATGCTGAACACAGACCTGGAAGTCACAGCTATGGGAAAGGTCAGTCCTTGAAATCATCAGCTTGGTGGGCAGGGGAAGTCCAAAAATAAGCCTTCGAAATGTTGGTCATCTCAAAGAGAGGAAGGAAGGAAGGCCAAAACAGAAACTCTCATTTTCTACTGTGCAAGACTTTGTTGGCTCAACATCTTGAGTATTGTGGGTAGTTCTGGCCTCCGTAGAAAGACATAACAGATTTTAGGACAGTATATAGAATTAGGAGACAGAGTAGGTGATTTATGAGGAGAGACTTGAAAGGCTTGTGTTCTTCAGTTTGTAGAGGAGAAGATTGAGTGTGATAGAGCTGAGATTCACAAAATCATGAAGGTGGATAAAGTGCAAGTTGGTTAGTTAAGTTTATACATAATTGAACTTTCCCCTTTCAGATAGTCCCACAATTAGAATATATCAAAAGTATTATAAGACAGCATTTCAAAGTGTGATTTCAAACTTCACAGATGCCTTGAAAGAGAATGGCAGCTTAAAATCCAGGCTTGAGGAGTTTCCCATTATTACTGTTGTTATTAGTATTGCTATTTTACAACACTTTTCTAATTTTTCAAATTTATTCTTATTTCCCAGTTGCAAAATCCTCACTTGATGTCCACTAGGTAGATTTTGGTTCTTCATTAACTGCTGACTGAGTAGTCAGTGTTAAACAAAACATGGAAATCAATACAGTCCTTTATGGTCCAAAGTATCAGAAAGAGAACTAATCTAGGTAATGCCATAGGTTCACCCTGGGCAAGGCTCAAGAGCAACTCTCAGAAACTTATTGGACAGCTATGTAGGAGTCAGAGCTAAGTAGAAACTCTAGATACAGTCTAATACCTTGTAACTATACATTAACACCACCATAGGTTTCTGTGGTATTCCTACACTTGCTACTTTCATTTTTCTCTGTTTTTAAACAGCTTTATAGGCATGAATCCACTTATCTTCCTTTTATTTTAAGGATTCCCTGGCCATATATCACTCTTGTCTCCTAATGCAATTTTTCCTATAATTTCTGTACATGGTATAAGAAAGGATATATTTGCTTTCCATGGCAGAATATCCTTAGCACAGACTTTATTAGTGTAAAAGAGGAGGAAAATGGAAACTAATTATGTTCAAGTCTCTTTGAAGTACAATGCAATAAAGCAAAAATTGTGCTATTAAAATGGACTCACTCCTGTATTAACCTAGCGTCTCATTCAGGCTGTTTTCAAAGTGTTTTTTTCCTCTTTGGTGCTCTGATACAGACATTTGAGATATACAGAACAGCAATATGAACTTTATGAAATGTCAGTAATTGCTGTGCATGCACATAAACTCGTTATTTTAAACAAAAAAGCCTTCTTAGATTTCCCCCCAACACATACAAAATAAGTAAAGAGATTAGCTCACATTAAGGTCCAGTGGCTTGCAAAATTAAAACTGTTGGAGCAGAAAAAATCCCTGATCAGATATTTTAAATCTGAATGATAAGATCAACAATGGGCTACCAACAAATTTCAGAGGCTTGGAATAAATCATCTTGTATCCCAGGTTTCTTAATGCTAAAAATAATATTTTAGAACTCAGTATCAAAGTAAATAACTAGTAACAGTACAGGAAACAATTTGTTTAACTACAATATTTTGTACATTAAGTTAAGGCTCCTTGAGGTTTTCATAAAAACTGGACTATCTCCAAAAGTTTTCCACTGTTACCATTGTTTCAACATGTTATGCTAAATGCATGCACATGTACATGTGTACCAACAACGCTTACACTATAAATGTCTATATTGTTAACTTTTCATTAACATCATGGAGGATGCACAGAGCAAGAAGGGAGCAAAAGTGTCTGCACTGAAAGCATTGTGAAAAGCAAATGTCTATGAATGGAAAAATATGAGGTTTTTAAGTACAGGAAATTCATTGGCAGCCTCAGAATTAATAAAGTTTGCATTTCTTTTGCTGTCCACATGTTCTTATAAATAAAATCATAGAATCGTTAAGGTTGGAAAAGACCCTTAAGATCATCGAGTCCAACCATTAACCTAGCACTGCCAAGTCCATCACTATACCATGTCCTCAAGCACCACATCTACCCATCTTTTAAATACCTCCCAGGATGGAGACTCAACCACTTCCCTGGGCAGCCTGTTCCAATGCCTGACTACCCTTTCGGGGAAGAAGTTTTTCCTAATATCCAACCCATACTTCCACTGGCGCAGCTTGAGACCCTTTCCTCTCGTCCTATTGCTTGTTACTAGGGAGAAGAGACCGACCCCCACCTCGCTACAACCTCCTTTCAGGTAGTTGTAGAGAGCCATAAGGTCTCCCCTCAGCCTCCTCTTCTCCAGACTAAACAGCCCCAGCTCCCTCAGCCTCTCCTCATAAGACTTGTTCTCCAGACCCTTCACCAACTTTGTTGCCCTTCTTTGGACACGCTCCAGCACCTCAATGTCCTTCTTGTAGTGAGGGGCCCAAAACTGAACACAGTACTCAAGGTGCGGTCTCACCACTGCTGAGTACAGGGGCATGATCACTTCCCTGGTCCTGCTGGCCACACTATTTCTGATACAAGCCAGGATGCTATTGGCCTTCTTGGCCACCTGGGCACACTGCTGGCTCATATTCAGCCTATTGACCTATTCAGCCTGTTGACCCTATTCAGTCTATTGATCAACACCCCCAGGTCCTTTTCTGCCAGGAAGCTCTCCAGCCACTCCTCCCCAAGCCTGTAGCGTTGCATGGGGTTGTTGTGACCCAAGTGCAGGACCCAGCACTTAGCCTTGTTGAATCTCATACAGTTGGCCCCGGCCCAATGATCCTGCCTGTCCAGGTCCCTCTGCAGGGCCTTCCTACCCTCCAGCAGATCAACACTTCCACCCAACTTGGTGTCGTCTGCAAACTTACTGAGGGTGCACTCGATTCCCTCATCGAGATCATTAATGAAGATATTGAACAGGACCGGCCCCAATACTGAGCCCTGGGGAACACCACTCGTGACCGGCCGCCAACTGGATTTGACTCCATTCACCACCACAAATAGGATCTCCAATTATCTTACTTTATTCAAATACCACCCTGGATTACTAGGCTGGTGGTGATATTCTTTAACAGAATCCTGCTTTTCAATGTCATTTTCATTCAGGCTTTCTTGTGATATTAGTCATGCCATTGTCAAACAAATTTCTGCTTGTTATTGGCTTTCATATGGTTAGTTGCTACTAAACCATAAAATTAAGATCATGTAAGAAGAGGTAGCACTGTAGGTAAAGTGGCTGGTGCTGCTGTGTGTAGAAGAGAAAAACATCCTGAAAAAATGCAAGTGACCAAAGAGATGGAAATTCTTCCCATGGGAAAGTTTTCTCTGTTTTTATGATATAGATTTTTATTGCACACCAATTAAATGTCAAATTAAAAAAAAATTATCTTGAGTAAAATTATGATCTTGAGTAAAACATAATAAGCTGATGTTGGAGATGAGAATGCCCTGATATATAGATAGGCCCAGATACTATGTTGCAAAACATTACAGTGTTTTAAAAAATCAACAGCATACAACTTAAATTTTAAGCAGTATTACTTGTTATTACAACAAATCACTGAATAAAAACTTAGAAAAATACAAGTTTATCTAGTCATATTGTGAGTAAGATGCCAAAAACAAGTTTACTGTGTCTATTACTTTTGTCCTTGGCTGCTTGAAAATGCAGTTGGCAAAACAAAGCTGTCTGAAATCAAAGGGTACACAGACTTTCAAGTATTCAAATGCTATTCATCCTCCAGTTCATCTGTGACAAACCTTGGATTTGTGTGTGTGTAGGGAGGAGTGGCTTGTCTTTTTTTTGTTTTCAGGGTTTGCTTGGGTCCTTTTTTTTTTTGCAATTTGCAGCCACAAAGGATATATTTTTTAAACTTTTTAGCTTTGGTGTTACCCTTAAAATAAAGACTATATATGACCGATCTGTGCTTCGCAAGAGAAATAACAGAAGCTTGATGTAGATTCCAGCTCACATTTTAAAAAAACGCTGATTTATGAGGTGGATAATTCAAATTGCCTTTAAAGTGTCTGTTTTACATGAAATATTCTGAAACATACATTAACCTTTGAGATGTTTTAGACTGTTGGCCAGAGTCACAAGTCACCTTTGACAACAGAGGTAGGGGTTTTTTCTGAACACCGTTACCTTCTCACACCCCAAACATTACAACAATACTTTTTTCTGAATAGTGTCATTTTATCTGCTTTGAAGCTTTATTTGGTATCTGTTTAGATATCTAATCTCTGTGTTGGATGAACTGTGTGCTCTGTATGAGCTGGAACAAAGCTGCTCAGGAAACCAACAAAAAGCTGTCATGCTAACCTCTCAGTTAGCTAACCTTTGCTGAGGAATCGGTCAGAGTATTATTTGTTATGAACACTGCTTGTATGGGTCACACTGCTTGTATGGTCCAAATGTCTTGGGTAATCTGAATGACCTGAGAAAGTCCTTGCAATAACATAGCTATAAGTGGTGCTGCTGCTACCCTGTAGTTCCTGTTTTCCAAAGGGTAGGCTATCACTTGTTCACTAACTATGTAAAGTTACTTTGACAAGACAGTAGAATAAGAGGAAACAAGTTTTCATTGAGTTGTGGAGATTTTTAGTCACCTGTAGATGTGACTCTTACATCTTCTAAATGCACAAAATAATTCTATTTCCTACTTCACCACCTTCAATTCTCTTTCACGCCTCCTATAAGTTCCTTTTCTGTTGCTATAGCATCCACAGTCACTTCCCATACACTTAAAGTTCTGCCTGGGCAAGTGGCCACAGAGGGCTCACTGACTCCAGGCTGCACGTGTGCCAGCAGGCCATCTGCACACACCAGTTAGGTCAGCAGGCTTATGGCTACCTATGGAGACCATTCGTAGCCCACCTGCTAATTCTTGAAAGACTTGTTCTAATTAATTATCTTTGGCTCTTCTATTATTTTATCAAGCTTGGCTAAAATTGACTGGAGTTTTGTCAATGGCCAGGAGCTGACGAGGACTGATGGATGAGTAGACCTTTACTCATCCACAAAAACATTTTTTTCACTAGGAAACCAGCACAAGCGGCTAGGAATTGCAGACCATGTCAGGCAGAGGTGCATGTTGGGGTATCTTTTCCAACCCTCATAGTTTACTTTTGTCTCACCTGGTAGACCAGATTTTCTTTCCTTTAAAAAGTTTTTTGTTCTGCTTCATGCTATAATAAAAGCATCCTTTAGAGATTCCAAAGCCTTTTTGTGGTTTTGCTGCACTCACTTTAAAGACAAATTGCAGGGCAATTCATATGAGTGCTCTGGCTTAGGTGGGTTGATACAGCATGTTAAAAAAATCTTGTTATGAAGTTTTGAGATCATGGTAAGAGCAAATTAAAATGTTCCACCTAATTTAAACAAAAGACAGCCTTTGAGGAAACTGCTAATCCAACTTTCTATTTTTATTTTGATTACAAAGGAAAAAGATCTTCTGTATTTATACTATCTTGGTCTAGGTCTGTTTGACTATTTCCCTCAACCCCTCCTCTCTTAATACCCTTTAGTTAGTTTTGACTGAATTTCACAGCAGAGTATAAGTTTCACGGATCACGAATCTGTGGAAATGTGTAAAGTAGATTGTAAAGTTGAAGAGAGACCCTGTTAGTGACCCAGTTGAAGAAGAGATTGCAACCACTGCTTAGCCATTGTTAGACATCAGAGAATCCACACAAAACAGATGTTCTTTCTGTGAGCAGGAAATGTTTGCTGGTAATGTAGCATCTGTAACAGGAGAGGGTATCAGCTGTGACACACAAATCCATAGGAAACTGTGGTTGTTTTGCTCTGGTAGTCACAAACCTATGTATGAGAGTATTATTGAGTCTGTTATAGGTGAGAGTGTGCATGTGTATATCCCTTCAGCTAGATGAAAGTAAGCCTTGTTATTTCCTAAACTTAGAGTAGCAAAAATGCATTGGGCAGTGCATATATGGCTAGAGGCAGGTTTTGCTTTGCAGAGCTAGCAACACTGTGGCTACAATGCTGTGACAAGTAAATGCAGATTCAGTTGTAAATTTTTAAAAAAGATACATTTTAAATTGTTTGCTAGAGATCTTATATTGCATTTCCTCTACTATTCTTTCCAACTCTACAACTACACAACTTTATATAGCAGGATTTACTGTCTCTCAAGTCAAATTACTGAATGTTCCTGGTTCCAAAAAATATTGTGCCTACAACTGCACCATAGAAAAGAAAGCTAAAAGGCTGAGAGGAGTTTCTATCACTGTTATATTCCTCTCCATTTTAAAAATGCACAGGTAAGTAGTATCACATAATCCTTAGCCATTGATGCTGTTTAACAGAAAGTTTCTCCATTTTATGTCTGGCAATGGGCATCTGAGTTGGGCAGTCATGAGGAAAAGTGGCTGCACCATTCTAGGATGTTCTGTAACATGAGCATTTCTTGGAGACTTTGTTAGGGTCAGTGCGTTACTTTGCTTATTTGCCAGTTATATGCATTTGGTTTACTGCATGGTGATTATTACTCATTGTTTTCCTTTTTCCTTTGGAGGAAAAAAAAAAAACACCTCTCTCATCCTATTCACCTCTTTTTTACCTTTGAAGTCTGTAAAGTACTTGGGGAGTCTGAGCTGCCATGTGCTCTTGAACTAACAGAACAATTAATTTAAGGATTTTTAGAATACCCCCATTTTTTTACACAACCTCCAAAATAATGTAGTGCTTCAATAACTTAACTAACTCAATATCAGGCTCCTCAAATGCATGTCGTCTGGACCAGAAGAACTGAAAAACCAGCAGTCTTTTCAGGAACTGTACTTCTTTCCCATTAAGGTTCTTCTGTTTTAGAACTCTGGCCCAACTATATTAGTTAATACTACCAAGAGGTTAGATAAAATGAAATTAGAGAATGATCCAAGTATTATCTGTGAATATTTTAGATTGCTTTTGTTTGATGAAAATTGACTTGAGAAGCAAACTTTGCTGAAAAAAAATGTCTAAAATGACTAGTTTGCAAAAGAAAAACCTTCTGCATGAACTACTAGCTATTCTAACATGAACTACTAGTTATTCTAACAATACATTAGCTCCATTGCGCCCATTACACTTTCTACAGTGTAAAACTGCTCAAAGTGGGCAATCTGTATTTGGGTTGGTAACATATATCTATTCAGTTCCTTCAGTGTATTTTAGAGAAGCAAGGTATAGACATTCAGCATGGAAAGCCTTCAGTTTGAGAAACAGAGTTTATAACGGAAACAGCAATGGGGTGAGCCAATGCTATTGAGCTGGGCAGTAAGGAATGTTCCTCTCTGCATTGGTGGATCCTCTCGGACAGCAGAGAAGGGTTTGGGAGTCCTTTGAACAATAGCTTCTCCAAGTGCTTAGCCAGATCATTAATATCGCAATCTAATTCAGCATACTCTAATAACCATATCTGAGCCCTCTAGAGGTTTATGTTTAAGAACAGATTTCTGTAAAAATACCAATACAAAGGTACATATTTTTCAGTGGTGTGAGGACTGTAAAAAATTATTTTTGTAATGAGGTAGCATTTTCTTTCCCCATGTGAAACACTGGTGGAAATCACGATAAATAAATACAATGTCAGGTTAGAAAAAATGTTGTAGTTTCATGTTGTTGGTTTGCAAATTGAATTTTTACATAAAATTTACACTAAATGGAACCTCATTATACAGTGATGAGGTCCAGTATGATCCAAATCATTAAAATCACTGTACTGCTTAATGATTCACTAAGTGGTACTGCAGTGCCATAAATTTAGCACTAGTTTCATGATTCAAAACACCAGACTGAGACACCAGCAAATCGTATGTGGATCATTAAATTTACAATGAATGTCAGAGATGAAATAAGGGGGAAAAAACACTTTGAGAGATAGGGATAATATGTGCTCTAAGGTGACATCCATCGAGATAAATGATCTTATACCACTTGTGCTTGGATAATAATGGGGGGTTGTTTTTTTGTTATTCTTCATTTCATAATTTCTAAAGGGGTTGGAAGTCTAAGCCCTTTAAGAATTAAAGTAGCTGTCGTTTTCTGAGTACCTTGTGATCTATTTTATTTGTATTTATACAATATACATATGCTGCTACATTCTTCTCTGACCCCATTGGGCCAGATTCTCCCCTTAGCAGGATCAAAGTATGTCAGCTTTGTAAATTTTACAATAGTGGATTACAATAATGTAAACAGACACTCTTAGTACTATCAGAACCCCAGAAAACAATTTTTTGTAGCTTTACATATATAATAGCTTTCTATTATAACAAAAAGTCAAGAAGATGCTCCTTTGTAATAATAGAATTATTCTTTTATATTTCATTTGTATGCACATTCTAACT
Organism: Platalea leucorodia; assembly: GCF_965183815.1. NCBI lineage: Eukaryota > Metazoa > Chordata > Aves > Pelecaniformes > Threskiornithidae > Platalea > Platalea leucorodia. The sequence goes on along the minus strand of NC_138824.1, from coordinate 44,386,115 downwards.
TACATATGTAACTATAAAAAATGTTATCCAAAGAAGCAATATAGTCTCACTCAAGGTACAAGCATGGAATACTTCAATCTTTCCTTCTTAGGAGACTGAATAGTTCGTTTTTGCTTTGATTGAATATTTCATCATTTTAACTCTCCTCCAATAGTTATTCCCCATCATGAATCAGACATCATCAAAACAGTAGGTAACATTAGCTGTATTTTTCAGAACCAACATATCTTAAGTGAGGTTTGAGAAGTAGTGCATAGATTTCAAAATAAAAATTATGCATGGATTTTCAGAATAAAACATGTCAACCACTTCAGTGTGCCTGAATGGGAGAATTTACAGTTTTATCCAGAAAGATGTAAATTGAATAGAATGAAAGGCATATTCTTGAAGGTATTTACTATCTGTGAGATCTAATATGGAGAAGTAAGAATTCTGAAATTGCTTATCTGGGCAGGAGAAAGTATACAAAGATTTTCCAAGTTTCATCCCACTGCCTTATTCAAAATTCTGTCATAAGATGGAATTGCGCTGGGATGCCAAATGCGGCAAAAGGTAGGACATAAATGCTGTGAAATACAGCACTTCATCAACAAAACCAGAAAAAGTAAAAAGTACAGAATACAAAAATGTAAAACAGAATTATTATTTGAGAAACTATACTCTGCTTTTTAATGTCAACCTAGTTAGCAAAAAGCATGTGAGAGATATATTGGACTTGTTTTCTCCTTTTTTTTCTTTGTGAAAGTAAATAAAATTAAGCTATTTGCCATTCAGTCAGAAATGTAAAAAATAAATATTCTTTCACAAAAACTTGACTATGCAGTGACTGTGACCTTGAACCCACTTACAATCTAAATTGCTATCATGTACAGTTAGTAAAAAGAACAGTTAGGAAAATGTAGGAAAAGTCCACAGTATCAGTCTCTGTCTCTTTTTGTGTTTCTCTGTAACTTGACTTCTGTCCACCATTTTTGCTGTTCTAGCTTTATGAGCAAACTGTTTCTCTGTTGCCCTGACCATCTCTTTTTTCTTTGAAAATGTAAGGTGTCTGCTATTCTTGCTGACTCTTCAGCTCCTTTTTTAACCCTGCTCCATTGAATTTTCATCAATCCACAGGGCTGATATCAAATTCAGTCCACACTTTGCATGATGGAAACAGTGATTCATGTTATTACAATAAGGCAAGTTTAGGCTGCATATAATAATTTCTTTTGGATAAAGTATCAAAGTGGAGAAGAAGGTAAGTTTTTGGGTTCATATACCCTTGTTTAGCACATATAAGAGCTTAAGCAGTGGAAAAATGTTGCAGGGCTAAGCAGGTCTTGAATTAGTTTTAAATAATATTTTACACACCCATTTAAAATCACTGACAGCTATAGGATTTTACTAAAAATACTCTGTTTACAAATATAGTATCTGTTGTAAGGAGGCTGCAGGCTGTTTGCACTGTGAAATTGTATTTAAACACAATTTATGCCAGCCAACCTGGATTTTTTTTTTTTTTTCTCCACACTAGTCTGGTAAAAGTGGAAAGTGAGATGAAAGGAAAATGAATTAATTTACTTTCAGAAACAGGAAATGCTAGTAAATTTGGATACGTGAAAATATTGAACTTTCACTGGGGAAAAAAATAAATGATTTGAGGCCCTAGTGATCACACAGAGGATCCAGACAATTTGACAGGTATGAATTTATCTCACTTGTGAATGAATAACCTTTAGTAACTCACTTGAGACTTAAATATTCTGAACACATTTCCTCTGGAACACTTCAAAAGACACAGTTCATTTCTGTCTCTACCAAACAGCCCCTTTGGTTACTTTCAGTTTACTGAGTTTTTTGCTTTGCAAGTTTGGAAAATTAACATAATAAAAGCCTACCAGTGAGTTTTAGTCATGTAGGAATGAAACTAGATTAACTCTTTGATTATTCTAAAGTCTACACAATCTTTTTTTGTATCAGCTGAGAGAGGCTTCATTGATCTCCTAAATCTTTCTTCAGCTGTATATGGAAATTCACCCCACTTTGAAAATACAGGCATACATTTTCAAAGCCGTACTTCAATATATTCAGTGAGTGACTTCAACGTAAGTCATGTTTTGTGCAGCTGAAAGGTGGACAGTCAGTTATGGCTCAATGGGATAAAACTACTGCCTAGGGACTTGCCTCGAGGTGCACCAAGGTGCATCTCCAAGAGATGCTGCATACCCTCAAAGGAAGCAGAGAGCTGGGGATATAAATGAGAGTGGAGGGCAGGGAGTGCACCCCAGCTGATGCTCAGAGCTGTGCATGTCTGGATTATAAAGGATCACAGCTTTCTGAGTGTGCTTTGTAGGTGAGTGAAGTCCATTAAACTTGTAGATGAAGATTACTTTCCTAGTGGATTATCTCCATTCACTAGTAACTGACTTTCAGCTGGCAATCGTGACACATACAGAGGGATTCAGTTTCTCATCTTGAACGTGCTCTTTGAAATTTAATAACAAAAATATATTAAAGAACTAGGAAATTAAAGTTTGAAGAGATAAATAAAAAGGGACAATGAATAGGAAAGTCACTTGTGCTTTAAGTTTTTATTTGTGCTTATCAAGGTTAAATGGTGTTGTGCTTATGCTAAACTTCTGATGTAACGCAAATTTCTAAATAGTCTTGTGTAATATGTGGAAACAAAAATTATTACAGTTTTCAGAAGGTTGAAAGAGTTATTCAAAATATTTTATTGCCTCATAATCTTCTGCTGACCAAGCATATGGAACTGAGAAATCACAAGATCACAGAATGCCTGAGGTTGGAAGACACTTCTGGAAATCATCTAGTCCAACTCGCTGCTCACAACAGGATCAGCTGAAGCAGGTTACTCAGGGCTGTGTCCAGTCAGGTTTTCAATATCTTCAAGGATGGAGACTCTACAACCTCTCTGGGCAACCTGCTCCAGTGTTTGACCTCCTTCACAGTGAAAAAGTTTTTTCTTATGTTTGAGTGGAATTTCCTGCACTTCAGTTTGTGCCATTTGCCTCTTGTCCTTTCACTGGATACCACTGGGAAGAGTCTGGCTCCATCCTCTTTAGTCACCCCCATCACGTATTTATTACACACATTGATAAGATCCCCCTGAGCCTTCTCTTCTCCAGGCTGAACAGTCCTAGCCCTCTCAGCCTCTCCTTGTATGTCAAATATGCCATATATATGAAGATATCTGACAATAGAACCCCAAGGATTGCTATGTTTAAAGAAAAAGGGAAAACATGAAAATTCCCAGGTGAACTGAAGACCATTTTAAAGATTTTGGGGAAAGTATGTGATAGAAAGAAGAAATGTTCTAAGACTGATTATAAACTGAGTCAAATTTAACGTTTTCAAAACTCAGAAATAATTTGACTTTGGCTTCTGCTAGAGATGGCCAGACTGGTCTAAGAAAGATTTAGAGGGGTAGTCTTAAATTATTTTTAAAAAATTAAAAACCAGCTTTGTTTTTCAGCCCTAGAATCCTCCCAAGCCTTCCCAAGTGAAATTGATATAATATATTCCCATTTCTGCAACCTCCTTTTCTTGCCCTCCTAGCTTTTGTGGTCTGTCCTGCATCCTCACACAGCAGCACTAGACCTAGTATAGGTTCAGTTTCCTCAAAGGATACAGGACAACAAGTCTGCGAGGAGTGAATTACTACTGCACACAGGAACGAGTCACACTGGCCCACTTACTGGTCATGGTTTGTGTACAGGTCATTTGTTACCCCAGCACATTTGACTTTTTGAGGTTATTTTCTCTTCAAAGAAGAACAAGCTACTTTGCATGTATCAGGGGGCAAGACCTAGATGACTGAAGGACACATTAGAGTTGCTGCTGTGTGGTAACTCAGTAAAGTAGTATTAGGTGGGCCAGACTATGGGACTCTGAGATCTCCCAAAATTCTGTAACTGATTGTGCTCAGGTCTCTCCCTGGATACAGGGTTTTAAATCTCATGGTTTTTATTTATACACTGAGTTTATCCTGAACCGCTAACAATCAAGAATGTTTCTCTATATTTCTGATTCCTGTGACCACAGGATTATCATTTGTTCCCAGAGTTAGAAACACAGACCAGGGCTGATGCTCAGCTTTGGATTCTAAAAATCTAAATTTATGTTTCTAAATGCAAGCACCAACATGTGAGTTAGGTATATAAGCTTCCATCTAGTCAATACAATTAATAGATTCCAGAGAGCTCTTAAAATCACCCCAAAGTAGCTAATGACATTTAGTCAGATGTACAGCCCTCTTGCTTGTATTGACTAACATTCAGCTGACCGTAATGGGAACTTAGACACTTAGTTTACATATAGGCACTGACATTTAGATACTTAGATTAGGTTTTGCAGCCTGCACAGAATACCTCTTGGGCATGTTGATCCACCATGTTCATTGTTGTCTACTTCATGCTTTGGAAATGCACCAGCCTCATAGGTTTCTTCCCACATGGTATGACCTACTTACAAAATACAGACATGTTTTTCCCTCCCTCTCTCCAAAATTTCTCCTTTGTCTGCATCTGAAGAGATCTATTCTCTAGATCTAAAAGAAGTACACTGATGGCAGTTCTTTTTTATATACACTTATGAGACTAAGTGTAACAATTTATTCATTGTAATGGTGTCCTGATTGGATAGCGATGGTCCAAGCAGAGAGGTTTTACTTCTGTAAGTGATATGCATCAGTGCTGATGTTCATGTTGTCACCTGAGTAATACATCTGCTACAGGTCTGACCTTCTTCTGAAACCACATTAATGAGACAAGTATGAGCTAGGTGACTGATAATAGCTGATGCATGTGCTTCCTAGATCTGATGCTCTCTCTGCTTCATCTTTTCTTCTGTAAAGTACTAAAGCTAAAAAGAAAACATGTCACTCATCTAAGAAGCATTATAGGCTTTTCTTGAAAACAATAGTGTAATTTAAACAGGTTAAATCAACAACAGAAATGTGTATCTTCAACCAGCATTGTGACACAATTTTTTTGTATTTAGAGTGCATTATAAAGTAGTGAGATAGCATACAATATCTTAACTAGTACAAAAAATGACATATCAATCACTTTTATTACGCTCCAACTTCATATGACATTTCAGCTCTTTGTTTAGATAAGAGTCATTGTACACAGCTCTGTAGAGCATCGTTTCTTTAGTCTACCCATGTCTAAAGCATTGTTATATTTAATAGGAGGATTTCTACTTACAATATAATTACATTGTATGGATATAATTAGACTAACACTGCATTAAGCATTGATTGACAGGACAAGATGGGATGCAATGTAACATGAATAGACTTCATGGTAAATATCAATGTTTGGTTTATAGCTGTAAAGAGATTTTTAAAACTACCTTAGTTAAAAATGGTAATTGTGAATTATAGTAATTACAGTATTGCACTACCACTGGTTCACTAGCTGGACTGCATTCACAGCCCGAATCAGTACATCAAGATATGGAATTACTTAGCTTTCACAGGATACACTTATTTATTTAATTTATAAGTTAAAGAGTTTTCCATATAAACACTCATTCTCCAAATGCAATACATAATTTCAAAATTATATCTGAGAGAAGTCTATATATAAAAGCATTGAAAATGGGAACTCCTGCAAACTCTTTTTAATGTCAAAAGAATGTCTCTTACTTACTTCCTGCTAAGCCCTCACAGCTCCATGAGCAGTCTTTTTAAAAAAGCCTAGAAGAATAGATGGTTGAAGATAACAAGATCCAGTCTAATCAAGAGAGAAAGAAGGTCCCAGAGCAAAGTAGATCTCAAGGTATATCTGCATTTTCACTTTTAATTAAAGCAATTATAAACTTTGCCTAGAACAGAATTTTGTTCCTTGTCATGCTAAAGTCTGGTCTATAGTATAGAATTGAATAGGCTGAGGAACAAAAGTCTGTGTTATGAATATTCTATTAATTAGAAATGTTAGCTGATAACATAGTAACAGTTTAAAAAAAATCAAATACAGATGACCTCCCATGAGAAAATGTTGCTGTTGTTAAAGGCACAGTAGTGTAAGTGCAAACACTTGAGGTTAGATTTGCCATAGTGATATCAGAGAGTGAGGGACAAGGAATCTCACACAGTCAGAAACGTGTCTATTTGCAGATTTATGGTTCCAAGTGACCACTGCAAACTTTGTTCTGGTCACTTTATACCTAGTGCAGCCAAGGTTCATGTGTTCTCTCAGATATGTTACTTAATAAGTAGGCCCACCAAATTCTGCCTTTTTGGGTAGTTCTGAGTAATGCCATATACCATGATTGAACCTGGAAGTGACAAAGCCTTGGTTTACCACAGGAAGGCATTGGTCCCAAAGAATTAAGATGTGAACATCTTAAGTGAAAAATTTGAGTAAAAAAAGACCTCTTTTGGCTGAAAGTGATACTGAATAATCCTTGAAGTAGCTGGGAATCGAATGACATGCTTTGTGTTGAAAACCTTCGTCTCTATAAGGAGTGGCAATAGGCGATTAATTCTTTCTTACTTTTACTTTCTTTAAGTATTGCTCTTAATTTCTGTCATCTCTTTTCCATGAGGCCATCAATGCACACATTGCGCTGCTCATTGTTTAACTGGACTTGTAAATTAAAAAACTGAAAATAAGAAGCTGCGTGTTGTCAATGTCTCAGGTATGCCATGGCATGAGCTTTCCTGGCGGTTCCCTATGTTGGCATTGAACGAAGGAAATCAGTGCCAGTGATAGTCTAACTGAATGCATGCTCAGAGCATAGGGGCTCCGGCGCTGTCCTCATATACCCCTCAGAAAACAGAGGCCTGGTGAAAGCTTTTCAGAGATATAAATCTCATCTAATGTTTCAGCAGAAAAGGCAACTGGCCAGAATGACACAGCATTGCCTGAAGCTTATCTAATAAGGAACAGATATTTGGATAACATAATATCTGGCATTATAGATCATCAAACTGATTGAGTGACTTGTGGAATACAGATATCAGTGGAGTTAGTCACTCATAAGGCTCCTCATTGACTTTTCCAAATGAAAGAAATGTGCCAAAATAATCAGAGACATAGCATGGTCTTTGACCAAATATGTATATCTACATTGTCCACCTGTGAATTAACTGTCTAGATGCCCCTATAGACTGTTGAATACTATGTATTTTCAGGATGTGATTGAGCACATCCAAAATAGACATGTAAAATAATTAATTGCAACCTAGAAGTGCCTGGTGCTCCCAATTGTCCGTAATTGGAATTTAGTCTAAAGTTTCTTTGAGTGGAGTGATATTATCTTGTTTAACACTAAGAGGGCATTGATGAAAATCACCATACTTCACTGCCCCACACTTACCTCCTGTCCCTTCTCATCTAGAACAGCCAGATAACTAGACTGCAGGCTATATCTTAATGTTATATTTAGGATAATAGTGTCACAGGCAGGAATGCAAGTAGATGAAAACAATTAATAAATTGTCATGGATTTTTCCTCTATTTTGGCCCTCTGTTTTTTCACCTCTGATCTTTGTTGGAAGAAATGGATTTTTTTTCCTTACGTTTAGAAATGTACTCCTATCTGCATATGATAAGTTTAAACAAATTTGTTGAATCATCTGTTCAACTTTTTGCAAAGTTGCTTTGACTCCAATAAAGCCTATGTTTCCACTGCTAGGTCAATTTTTTTTACGTCTCCTGAGGAAATGTTTTTTGCTGTGAAAGGTTTCTGGAACATCAGCAGGTCAAGGAACATCCCCAGCTCAAACTCCTTCTAAGTTCCATCATAGGTGTGCATCAGAAGAAAAAGGAACACTGTACAAAGTGTATCCAAAATAATTTCCAGGATTCTGAGTACACAGCTAATGGGAATTAATCCGTTCTTCTAAACCAACATAAAATGTTTGAAAGTGAGAGTACATGGTAATCAGTGGGAGTTGCCGAAACTAACTTGGGATCATAAGGGAGGAACGTGTGAAACTGGTTGCAAACATGAAAGATCAAATGTTTATCTGAGTTTACTCTTTTTGTGGTGCTGCATTTGGAGCTAATAATTTTCAGTATAAATACTTCATAGGAATGGTAGATACTAAGCAGTACATATGAAACCTATACCTCTAGGAATAAACAAAAAAAAAGTATACTCATACACCTTGTCTTTTAAGGTTAAAGCGTGCCTCATAGGATACTTTCACTCATGTAATGATATGCTGGCAGATGACCTTGTAAATGTTTATGCATTTCCTTCCGTTTTTTCATTTTAGAGTTGCCCTGATTAAGTGCACTGGAATCACTATATATTAATGTGACAGCACAAATTACGGGTAGCTTGTAGAATAAAAAAGAAGATAAATTGGATAAATAGGTTATACTGGGATAGGTAAATTAATTAAGTTTCTAGGGAAAAACAGAGTCTCTCTAATACTTAAATATCAAATGGGTTAAACTGGGATAGGTAAATTAATTACGTTTCTAGGGAAAAACAGAGTCTCTCTAATACTTAAATATCTGGAAGGTGATTATTTGTAAATAAATAATGTGTAGAGAATACTTTTAATAAATGTAGTTGGCCAGATTTACTATTCTCTCTGCCAGCAAGTATTTTGCAATAATTTCAGCAGAATGTTCCAATCTGACATCTAACCTAAATCTTCAGCACTTTGCTCATCCTTCTCCTCCAGTTTTCTGAATTCTTGCGTTCGTGAATTGGTGCCGAATAGTAATGACTGCTATAGGCCCTTCTGTATTCACAGGATAACTAAATATGGAAATAGAACCTTACTCACAATAACGCCAGAATGCCTCAATCTTGTTTTGGGATGGTTGTCTTGAAGGTGAAAGAGAAGCTTAATTTTATCAGCCTTTCAGTTCTTATCTTCTCACTTAAGACCTTTTAGTTCTACAGTATTAGACCGCTTGTACTTTGTGATGTGGACTTCTGTCCACCATGCTGAAACTCCTGCAGTAGTCACTGCTGTCAACACATAAGGATTCTCATTGATAATAGATATGGATGGATTTAAATACATGACCAACACATGGAAAGTATATGATTGTTTTAACCTCCTCCTAGCCTACTTGTCCTATTGCAGTTGAAGGTTTTATATTGTGAGATTCATTTAATGTCAGACAGTCCTAATAAAATTTGGATTTACAGCTCAATTTTGCTTAATCTGTCAAAATACTAAATAACTACTTTGAGGTCTGATGTAAGAAGAATGTCAGAGTGCCATATGAGGAAGGATCAGCCCATAACTGGGGCAATCAAAACATTAGGTACCTAAATAAATCATGTGCCACTGAGTATAGTTGTGTCTTCTTAATGATATATCTTTACTACGAACAGTTAAAATAATGTCAATAAAGCTGGTTCTGTTTGCTAAGATAGTATGAACTTCTCACTAAGATTTAGACATTTCTACACTTGGAATATTCTTAAACAAGGACCATGTTCCTGTCATGGCAAATTAGGTCAACATGGCGAAACACGGAGTCATGGGATGATGAAACATTAAAGAGTATATTATTAACTGACGTCTTTTTCATTTTATTTTTCTTCAGTGACATTTAGCAAATTGAATGTTAAATGCTGAGAGACATAAAAATGTTTTGTTAGATTACTAAAAAACAGGGAGAAAGAATTCCCTGAGCTGGTGTGTAACTTATTAATATAAAGCTGAGCTTAGTGACAGGTTTTGGATGTGCTGTTTGAGGTCCCTCATCCCCCAGATGATATGTTAGAGTTTGTTGCTCCAAAGTGCAGCCTACATGATTTATTAAGTTTCTTGTATACTTCTACACAGTTACATCAGGAATCTTTAATTTTGCCTTTGCCATATCCCATGAGGACTTTTTAGAATCTCAAGACTCTGCAAAAAGAAATGCAGACATTCTGAAATCCAAATACCTCAGAAGGTACCTCTCTGTCATCAGCACATATCAACATCTTGAGTGAACAAAAGGAAGGATTTTTCTGTGTTCAGTATGGTAAGAGAATTGGTAATGTTACCTAGAGCTAAACATTAACTGAATCCCCTTGCCTACTTGCAAGGGTGGATGTCATGTTCCAGGCATAATGAGAGCAAGAAAAGTTAACATATTTCAACCTTTCTTCTTAGGTGCAAAACAGAAATGACAAGATAAGTTTCTGCATATAACAGCAAAGATCTATAAGGTGATTATGAGATTCATGTATAAACTTCTAGGGCTCCAACTGGGAGTCTAATAGAACAGCCCACAAACTCGTGTTTCAAGAGCACATCTATTATATTTTAGACCAGCATTATATAAGATATGTATTATTCGGTTCATGCCAGCAGGTCATAAACTATAGCTGGGTGTGTTGTAGTGCACTGTGAATGCTTTGTTAAACACCCAGTACAATGAAGTCATTCAAAGTATTATCACAAAATCTAAGTCATACAGTTAGGATATGTCTTACTTTCCTGCTAATACCAACAATATTTGTAATTAGTAGATTATTGATCATGTAACATCTCTTTTATTAATAAAAATAGATATACATAATTCTAATTCTGAGACAAACATGTTTTGGGATTTGCTCACTTGGAAAGAAATGACGGAATTTGAAATAGTACATAGGTCTCCTAACTTCTGCTTTGGCTCCTCCTAATTAGATCACACTTCTAAATTATAATTTAACTCTGTGACTAATGTTATATCTGCAATACTAAATAAGACACTAGGGGCATGGGACAAAGGACTTGAAACTCTCTCTCTGTCTCAGGCCTGTAACTGCCTCTGTCTGATTCAAACCTTGAAATATCCTGTTCCACCCCTGTGTTTATATTTTACATTTGGGTACAGATCACTGGCTTTTCTTGAAGCGGTTGTTCTCTTTGTGAATGGCAACTGTGATGAAAAGAGTAAACATAATTTTTGATCTCTCTGGTGATGAATACTTCAGGGATGTTTGATTTTTTTAAGACAAAATCCATTTACTGTGAAATGCATAAATAATTCTTGAAGTATATTTTGAAATTTTTTTTACATAGAATAATCTGGCATTAAATTGGCCAGTAAATGAAGGAGATGGTAAAACTGAAAAGAACTGTTGTACTTAGTGGTGAGGTCTTTCACATATGAGCATGAAGTGACTTGTAGTCCTGGTGACATATTATGTGAAGTGCATAAGTTGCGTATCCCTGTCCAACAATCCAATCGTATGTATTTCTTATATTTCTCTTCTTACCCCTGTCCCAGTTCTTTTCCCCACTTCCCCTCACCTCATCAGAACAGGAGACCCTAGTTCTGAGGTGTTGTGTACTGCAGCTGCTTCTTGGACACAGTAACCCATACAGTTCAGAGGTAAAACTTCAGGTTACCAGGATCAAAGAACCTGAAATATCTTGCGTGTTCATGATGTGGGAGTTTGAGAAACAGGAAATACGTAAACAGAAGAGTGGAAATGCATCAGTATATGCTGGGGACTGCCCACTTGGAAAGCAGCTTTGCAGAAAAGGACCTAGGGCTCCTGGTGGACACAAAGCTGAACATGAAGCAGCAATGTGCCCTTGCCACAAAGAAGGTAAATGGTATCCTTGATTGCATTAGGAGGGTGCTGGCAGGTCAAGAAAGGTGATCCTTCCCCTCTACTCAGCACTGGTGAGGCCACTGCTGAAGTACTGTGTCCAGTTCTGGGCTCCTCAGTACAAGACACACTGGAGAGAGTCCAGCAAAGGGCCATGAAGATGATGAAGGGACTGGAGCATCTCTCCTATGAGGAAAGGCTGAGAGAGCTGGGACTGTTCAGCCTGGAGAAGAGAAGGCTCAGGGGGATCTTATCCATGTGTATATGTACTTGAAGGAAGGGTGCAAAGAGGATGGAGCAAGGCTCTTTTCAGTGGTGCCCAGTGACAGGACAAGAGGCAATGGGCACAAACTGAAACACTGGAGATTCTGTCTAAACATCAGGAAACACTTTTTTTACTGTGAGGTTTTCTGAGCAGTGACCCAGGTTGCCCAGAGAGGCTGTGGAGTCTCCCTCCTTGAAGATATTCAAAAGCCATCTGGACATAGTCCTGGGCAACTGGCTCTAGGTGGCTGTGCTTGAGCAGGTGAGTTGGACCAAATAACTTCCAGAGGTCCCTTCCAACCTCAACCATTTAGTGATTCTGTGAAAGGCTGAGGGGCACATGACACTTGGGTTTAAAAACTTTATTTGGGGACAGAGGGTTAGAGAACGGTGATGCCAGGAACATCATGCTGGGGACCTGGCTTAGGGAATTAATTTGGAGGATTGTGGCCATATACAACTTTGCAGTGCAGTTCAGAAAAGAGTTCAATGACTTCTGCTGTGCTTAGATAGATCTTTTGGGTGGTGGGGAATATAATTATTTCAGGCAGAGGAGGCAACTGATTGCAGATTTCACATGCGGATTTCATGCTGGAAAGGAGGTTTAACTCAGGAGCCCTTGTGTAAAAGAGCCATCACCCTTACTGTCTTCTCTGAAGTGTTTCTTCTGCCTCATCCCCTCTCACAGAAGGGATAAGTATCTCTACTACCTGGACACATGATTTTGAAGTACAGAAGCCATCTTCAGTGCTTTTTAATTGCAGAGTAAGCTGCTAAACCATGGCCAGAAATGTAATTCAATATATTTTTCCTCTTTAGCAATAGCTAAAGCTTTATAGTGGCTAGAATAAAGAGGCTTTCTACAGAACTTGCTGGCTGCTGTGAGGCAGCTATGTGCTCCCACTGATTTATACTGTTATTCCCACTGACTCCTGGCCATCTAATCCAGGACCTTGATAGCAGAAAGGAAGTCAAGCAGCTTAAAAGTTTAGGCATTACAAATCCCAACACAGCAGCACCCAATTCATTTCATATATCTTGCCCTTAGTGTCTAACACATACATTTTATCAGCAGCTTGTAGGGCATGCAGTCAGACAATTTCCATTATGGTCAGTGAAATAGCATGGTTAAAATCCTGTGCAATGCTTTATAAATTTAAATTTAGGCATAAATGTTCTGTAACAAGATTATTGTATCTGATCTGATGGTTGGGGAAAGCTCACTCATTTTGTATTGTCAGCACTTGGAGCAGTCATTGATGTATTAAGCTCTTACACAAGTCATGGCATCTTACTTGAACCAACGTGCAGTCGCAGGGGATTTCGGTTGAAAGAGTAGATGCAAGATGCACATTTATAACAGTGAGGGCAATCAGCTTTGCAATGGATTAGTGAAGAATATGGTAAATTCCCCATCCCTTGGAGTCCTTTTATCAATGTCAGATGTCTTTCTAAAAGAAACAACCTATTTCAATAACACTTTATTAGGTTATATGCACAAATAAGGAGAAGAAATCTACAGTTTTCATGCAGAAAATTGGTTTAGATTAACAGTTTCCACTTCTGTTTTTATCTATTTATGATAAGTAAGGTTATGAGAAGAAAAAGCAATTGAGACAGTGGTACAAACTACCAGATTGTTTCCCTCAAAACCACTAAAACAGGAAGTGATCTGTGACAGTATTGTCCTGAAATTGCTGCTTTAACGATGGTACCTCCCATAGAAAATCCGCTTTAAATCTAGGCCAAATTCTGAAAGGCCTGACTCCATGGGTGTACTCAAAACTTTTTCCTAACAGAAAAATTTGTTCATATATTTTAAAAACATTGTCATCTCTGCATGCATGTGATGGATCTAGCACTTAGCTGCACACAGGATAGAATTTTCTGAAGCAAATCCCTTTTGTCAAAATGGGCTTTGCAAGCATAAACTCTATTACTTACATGTGTGAATGCTTATGCCTACATACTTGAAAGCCCCTTTCAAAATTTAGTCTATTAAATAAACGCTCAAATTAGCAAGACTAGTATGGTTCTCCAGCTGAAAGCTTTCCTTTAAAATAAATGTGATATTTTACTAGAAGTAAATGGAAACACTTAAAGAAGTGGGTTGATAAACAGTATTGAGTTGGGGTAGATTTGTAGCAATTGATGTTTTGACAAAATTGGAGATGCTGAAGCAGGCATTTTAGCTTGACTTAGCTAAAATAATAAATTGCAGTAGCCCAACCTAGACATGACAAAGGCATGAATCAACTTCTCCATCTTCTTCAAGCAAAGATCTCTGGCTTGTACTGTACCTGTGATGGTGAAAAGGGGTTTGAATATTACATGAAGATGGCTGTCAAAAGGTAGCTCTTAATTCAATATTACATCAAGGGTTTTCATGCTGACAGAGAGACTATGAGATTGCTGGTCCCAGAAAACTATCATAGAGAAATAACTCTTTGTGTTCTTTGCAACAATTAGCAAAATGCTGACTTCATTTGTATTGTGATTTGTTAAAAAAAGATGCTGGAAATACCTGAGGTTTTTTGAAGCAAAGTATTCAGATGTGTACTAATTTAACTGTAGAAGACATGCTTACATCTTGCTTTTTAAATTAAAATTTTCAATTTATAAAGGACTGAAGAATCTATCTGTTAATAACTTTACTGCAAAATTCATGTTTTAAATATTGAAGTCCACTGTTGCTTCTAATGCCATACTGTATTCCCAAAAAAGACACATGATTCTTTTTGTTTGTTTGTTTTGCTCATTTTAGATAGGATTCATGACTTCTGTTAAATGTACTGAAAATGAACAAATGTACAGGGCCTGGCTATATTAGCTACTGCTAGTTTTAATGGTCCAGGATAAGAAAACTTCATATTTGGGCAGGCATAAAGCTTGGATGACCTTAGGTATTAGACAAGGTGTAATAAAGACCTTAATCCACCACAGCTAGGAAAGGTTTAGTACTGAGAGTGTTTTTAGATCTTGCATTTGTTGTTATCAAGCCAAGATGCACAGTAAAAACTACCTGAAAATTGCCACTACTTTCAGTAAAATTTGTTCTTCCCCCATTCTTCAGTTACCTTGTGCTGATTCTGTCCTTAAGATTGCATCCCAATGAATATACAGCCCTTTCTGGGGCATAGCAGTCATTTCTCCATTGTCTCCTCTTCTTGTTGGTATATGTAAGTTATACATGCATGATGTCTGGCATATTGCAGACTGCCAGAAGATTGCCTGATGACAGTTCTAGTGCAAAATATTGCACAGGGGAAAATGGTTGGGTGTTTTGGGTGTTTGTTTGTTTGTTTGAAGACAGAGAAAAGAAGACTACTGAGTTGTTATGTCTATCATAATAGTTTGCCAATATATAAGATTACTGTAAAGAGGATCAGGTCTCCTTGCTCATTGACCAGGTGAAGATGGGTATCAGGAAAAAGCTTTCCAGCCATAAGGATAGTGAAATTATGCGAAACAGATTATATATGGCTGCTCTGGAATCCCCTTACCTGGATATTTTCAAGAATGAATTAAACAGACTACTGGTAAGTATGGTCTTAACCTTGTCTCAGAGGAAAAGAAAGGACAAGATGAACTCCTGACTGCTTCCTGTCCTGTGTTTAATGAGATTTCCTAGTTTGGGCTAAATTTCTTTCATTAACATGATTGAGTTACGAAGCCTATGCTTTGCAGCATTTGGTATTTGTTAATAACATTATTTAGTGAGCCATTGCCAAATCCCTTGCAGAAGAGGCTCATCTAATGGACCCCATCTTTATTCCGTTACCATTTGGGGCATAGTAAGAGCTCTGAAAATAATAGGTGAGATATATCACCAAATCATAGAATCATTTAGGTTGGGAAAAACCTTTAAGATCATCAAGTCCAACCATTAACCTAGCACTGCCAAGTCCACCACTAAGGTCTCCCCTGAGTCTCCTTTTCTTCAGGCTAAACAACCCCACTTCCCTGAGCTGCTCCTCATAAGACTTGTGCTTCACCAGGACCTCCGGATCCTTCTCTGTCAAGCTGCTTTCCAGCTGTTAGCCAGTTGGTACTGGTGCATGGTGTTATTCCTCCCCAGTGCAGGACTTTGCATTTCCCTTTGTTGAACTTCTTGAGATTCCTGTTAGCAAAGTTTGTTATGTTTTAATAATGGTTAACATTATGTTAATCCAATTGTTGATATGTCACATTTTACTTGTATACTGCTGAGTGTTGTACCAGTCAGCACATAGCAAATATCACTTTATTTTTGCCATGTATTTTCTTTATATAGCTAGGTAATTAAAAACAAATCAATAAATCTGGGATACTTCTCATTTAATTTAACTGTTTCAAGTTAGCTATACAGTCCAATTTTCAAGCTTAATTATAAACTTAGGTAAGTCTACCTTAGAAAGTATTAGGAGAAAGCAAGGTCTCCAAAGCAGGTTTCATTCCATTCTTAGAAATACATCTAAAACACGTGTTGAATCACCATCTGGAAATCCTATTGCTCTTGACTGACTACAGATGGAACTAGCATGAGCAGTTTGGATTTGTCAGCTAGAGATAGATGAGAAGCAGTCACCCTAAGTAACGGGATCTGGGGATATATTGTCATTCTTACCTAACATGTATGAAAAGCCTGTGAATTTACCCATCAGATAACAGCCCTGTATGCAACACTAAATATTTTCCAGGCCTCACATGATAAAGTGCTTTAAAAGTAATAATGAAATAAAATGTTGTAAACAATATCACAACCAGGTGATCAGGTCCAGTCAACTTGGGTTTATGAAAGGCAGGTCTTGCTTAACTAACCTGATCTCCTTCTATGACAAGGTTATCTGCTTAGTGGATGAGGGAAAGGCTGTGGATGTTGTCTACCCTGACTTTAATAAAGCCTTTGGCACCGTTTCCCACAGCACGCTCCTGGAGAAACTGGCTGCTGATGGCTTGGATGGGCGTGCACTTCGCTAGATAAAAAACTGGCTGGCTGGCCAGGCCCAAAGAGTTGTGGTGAATGGAGTTAAATCCAGTTCGTGGCCAGTCACAAGTGGTGTTCCCCAGGGCTCAGTATTGGGGCTGGTCCTGTTTAATATCTTTATCAATGATCTGGATGAGGGGATCAAGTGCACCCTCAGTAAGTTTGCAGATGACACCAAGTTGGGCGGGAGTGTTGATCTGCTGGAGGGAAGGAAGGCTCTACAGAGGGATCTGGACAGGCTGGATCGATGGACCGAGGCCAGTTGTATGAGGTTCAACAAGGCTACCCCATTGCAACACTACAGGCTTGGGGAAGTGTGGCTGGAGAGCTGCCTGGCAGAAAAGGACCTGGGGGTATGGGTCGACAGCCGGGTTAATATGAGCCAGCAGTGTGCCCAGGTGGCCAAGAAGGCCAATAGCATCCTGGTTTGTATCAGAAATAGTGTGGCCAGCAGGACCAGGGAGGTGATTGTCGCCCTGTACTCAGCAGTGGTGAGGCCGCACCTTGAGTACTGTGTTCAGTTTTAGGCCCCTCACTACAAGAAGGACATCGAGGTGCTGGAGTGCATCCAAAGAAGGGCAACAAAGTTGGTGGAGGGTCTGGAGAACAAGTCTTATGAGGAAAGGCTGAGGGAGCTGAGATTGTTTAGTGTGGAGAAGAGGAGGCTGAGGGGAGACCTTATTGCTCTCTCCAACTACCGGAAAGGAGGTTGTAGCGTGGTGGGGGTCAGTCTCTTCTGCCAAGTAACAAGCAATAGGACGAGAGGAAATGGCCTCAAGTTACACCAGGAGAGGTTTAGGTTGGATATTAGGAAAAACAACTTCACTGAAAGGGTAGTCAGGCATTGGAACAGGCTGCCCAGGGAAGTGGTTGAGTCCCCATCCTGGGAGGTATTTAAAAGATGGGTAGATGTGGTGCTTAGGGACATAGTTTAGTGGTGGACTTGGCAGTTAGGTTAATGGTTGGACTCGATGATCTTAAAGGTCTCTTCCAACCTAAAGGATTCTATGATTCTATGAAAAATTTATTTTACAAGTATTGATGAATTGTTCCTAGATTTTAAATGCTTCGAATTATGCAGCAGTGCCTTTCATTAAGTTTTAAATGCTCTAAAGCAAAATTTCATTATTTTGTGTGGCCTTACACACTAAAATATGCTTTCTTCAAGTTATCATTGAAATTATCGTCCATACTGATTTCCAAAGATTGATCCATTTCTGCCTTACAAGAAGGTAATAAAGAATCAAGTTACATCTGGTTTGATTTCCCTGTAATGAAACAGGCAATTGCCCCATGTCAGAAAAGATGTACTGTAGGTATTCTTCTGGGATTTTACCTGGCTTTTGCCAGTCAATAAAGAAATAAGATCTAACATTTCATTTATAAAACATGAATTCCACTGGGTTAGAGGCATCAGGAATGATAATAGGTTTTTACTTTTATACACAGAATATTTTAGCAAATTTTTTTTTTGCTATCTACCATGAAGAAAACAAAAAATAGCATCTTTTGTGATTTTTGGACTGGTATACTTATTTTAAAATGCAACAAGATAGTTTTCTGCAGTGTATTGCTTAGAAATGCTGGACTGAATTTATCAGGGAAGAGTTAAATAAAATTACTGTAAGAAGAAGCCTCACAAGTGAGATGAAGGATATTCCAGTTTGCAGTAGGGGAATTTTTGGATGTACAAATTACCATATTGTAACAAATTTCTCAAGGTACAATTTTTATTCTTCAATTATTTATCTTCCATGAATACTTCAGCACTTGATTTGACTCAGCTTTTCCCTTGTATTTATCTGTTGCCTTAGTTGTCTCAGTTTTTTAAATTTGACTGCACCATTCGTCATCCAAATCATGCCTTTGATCAGAGGTACTTCCGTTCAGCATTTGGATGAAAAAGATATGAAGAAATTATTTCCTCTGCTTGGAAAGGTAGTACAGCAACTTTCCTGGAAAGAATACTTTTGTCTGCAGACAATGTTCATTGTTTGCTCCAAAATTCACATCAGAAATGTTAAAATTATATTAATCCTAGCAACAGCACATGCTTTAACTGAGCCACTAAAGGGTTCAGTTTATCCACTCCCTCTACACCTCCTGCTTAACCCGGAGCTTCCCTTGGCCCTTACATTTCCTGATTCCTTCCAAACTTCTAACTCTCTCTTACCTTAGTACCTTGAGTGTCGCCATGCCAACAAGATGTCTTCCAGATATTCCTGCCTTCTTTCACTTCAATGCTTGTCACCTTCTTCTCTCTTGAAATACCCCAGAGACACTATCCTCCTATTTTCTCCGGTTCCCTCTCTGGTCTGCAAACTGGGCAGGAACATGCTCTTTTGCCAGATGGCATGAGGCATGTAAATGCTGATTGATAGGGTGGTCCATCTAGCCTGTTCCTCTGCCTGTCTCTAGGCTCCCAGCTGCCAGGTGGACCAAAAAAACTGCTCTGCCCTTGGACAGACCAGAAAAAAAGGCTACGGCTGTATGGCAGTGTCTCAATCTGTTTGCAGAAATGTGTTGCTGTGCATGCCAGAGTCTTGATCCCCCACTCATCCTGGCATTTTTTTTTTTTCCCTGAGAGAGAAATGAATTCCCTTTCTATGTTCCTGGGGACCAAGATGCAGAAAGATGCTGGCGTGTTTCAGTCAGAATACAGCCTAGGGTACTTGCTTCTGAATTTCCTTGTTTTAATACAGTCTGTGTCACTCACAGGTTGCATATTAAAGTCTTGGCTCTAGCTGAGAGGAATCCAGGTACGTTAATTAATTAAACATTTTCATACTGGGGGTTACAAGACCTTTCAGGTCTGCAGAGAACATACAAATGATAGCATCCTCTGGGATAATACATCATGCTTCTTTGCCTCTGCGACTACTTTTATGCATGGTCCTAGTCTTTTTTTTAATATTTCTGGAGGTTCTTGCTGATCAAACAATGTTCATGAGGTACTTTGACAATTTTTATCTCAGCCTTTGAAAAACAATTTGTAGTTTTTACATAACTTCATCTCTGACCTACCCTCCATATCGTTACCCGAGGCATGAAAAGCTATCATCATCCAAGTAAAATCAGTTCAGAATAAATCCCCTAGTAGTTGAGAAGAAAATCCCTTCTTAGTGCTTTTCTGTATGCTGTATTTTCTCTTTGTAATCTCTTTTTTTTCTTGAATAAAAACAGATGATGTCTATATAGATGAAGCAAATATAATCTACACCTAAATGACATTCAACATTATGCCAACTAAGTGCACCACTCCTATTAGCTGTTTTCTAGGAGGTTTGAAGTGACAAGTTTAAAAAATTGCCAGGAACAATGCTCCAGAAATTCAGATGTGAGTGATGAGCTCTGAACTAGCACACTGGCATTGCAAATCTCTTCACTTCATGTGTTCCTTCTTGCTCAACGTGACATCACACTCACTGAGAAATAAACTCTTCTTCTTCTTTCAAATTCTGACACAATCACAGTGCTGGGGTTGGAAGGTGAAGCTTTTGAGGAGCACCGTAATTTACCATTGTGCCAATTCTGTGCTCTAAATTAAGGGTTGCAGTGACAGTAACTATGGAGAAAATTAGGATGCTAGCATGGGAAGTCTACTATGGCAGAGTATTAAAATTTCTCACTACAAGTATTCAGCATTAATAGATAAGTTCCTAGCATCAAAGTGGATGCAGAAAGTGAAAGAGCTTTTTAGTACATGAATTAATCTTTATGCTGCAATGGACAGAGATAGTGTTATATTATGAATTTGCCTGGAAATTTTCAAGTCGATTTTCTTTCAGGTTAATAGTTACATACTATAGATTCACAGATGGTGTGTGTTATGATTTCCTTCAGTCATGTATTATCAGGCTAATGAAGGGGCTTTGGATTTCATTTCAGCCAAACTCAGCTTTGTTTCTCCAAAAGGGATTTGCTTCTTTACATATTATACGAAGCAAGAATTGCTCTGAAACATTGAGATAATTGTACTTATATCTGTATGTCTGTGATATGTCTGTCCATTGGTTGCTTTTGCAATGTTGCCTTGGGTGGGACTCCTTCTCTGAAGGGGAAGGACTTCCCTTGGAGCAGGTCCAAGCACCAATTTTGCCAGCAAGCCAAAATGAGGGAATGCTAAGACAGATATCTGGTAAGTGTGAAGTAAAATTTAATTTCAGACATCTTTCCTTTAATGAAGCATTATAGTTCTATTATAGAAATATATTACATTAGTATAAAGAAACACTTTTAAATGAGACAATCAGTATTAGTGATTATATCTATTCTCCATAATATTTTATTTACGCACTGCAGACAACACAGACAAAAATAGTTGTGAATAAATATTATTTTGTTACGCTGCTAAATTTTTCTTTTTGCATTTCCAGACCATTAAGGCTGACTTTGAGCTTAGTATCCTTGAGTAAAACCTTTGTAAGTTGCTTCAGCTGGCAGTCAAGTGATTTCCTTGTTTTTGAATTACTGTACTATATACTGCAACAGAATTTCTGGGATGGCT
The DNA here is from genome assembly GCF_965183815.1 of Platalea leucorodia. NCBI lineage: Eukaryota > Metazoa > Chordata > Aves > Pelecaniformes > Threskiornithidae > Platalea > Platalea leucorodia. Next base: position 44,364,855 of record NC_138824.1, on the reverse strand, counting down.
GAATCTTTGTGTGTGGCTCCTCCTAGACAGGTAGGGCTCCAAACTCAGTAGACAAACCTGAAAAGATTTTATTATGTGGGTTCATAGTTTTCCTGCTTTAAAAAGATGGACATTATTTTCAGCAGCACCAGGAGGGGAAGGTGCTTTCTGTCATAAATAGATGTTTTTCAACATATATTGAACTCATGATACCCATATCCATTCTCCCAAAGATTTTTTTTTCATTTTTCATTTCTGATCTTCTGTAGCTCGGAAGTAGACTGTGAACTTATGTAGATAGTCAGGCACATAAAACCTAGCCTTTGAAGTCTGAGCAGCTCTCTCTTGTCTTCTTTTTTTCACCAGTTAAGATAAACGCATATTTCCAGAGGACCCTGTTTTAGCCATAGCAAAGGAAGGATGGAAACCACTCCAGTAAGAAACTGAAGTGAGATCTGACAGTGACAGTTTCAACAATAGTTCTTACAGGAATTGTGTAAATGGAGTTTTTAAATTCCACATCCTTTCCTGTTGCTCACAACTGTGAATAACATCTTAATTTTAAGGATTTCATAACAAATCAAACAGGATTTCCTTTTAATGCAAGTAAAAGCTGGTTTTTATTCTCCCTGCCCCATTTTTGGGCACTTTCTTTTCTGGAAGATCAATAGCAATATGTGGCCTCTCCCCATTATTGCTGATATACTTCACCATTTGACTCATTTTTTCATTACTAAAATCACTACTAATGCAATTTCACTAGTTTCAGAAATGTTAACATATTCCCAAAGCTATCAATAGCAAGAGGAATATAAACTCTACAATTAGAGTTTAGTTTTGCTTTATCTGTTCTATCTTTTCCTTCTGGTCCTTGTTTTGCATCCTTATTAAAGTGGAACATGTCCCATTACATAACCATATACAAGATACTTATCATAATAATAAAGTGTTCTACATCCAGCATAGTTTGTACCATAGTTTGTACTGCAGCTTTAGTTTGTACTTCTGCTGTAACAATTACTTATTTTATGTTTTGCCATAACAGTGTTATACTGCTCCTATACACACCATAACTGTAAAACATACTGTGCTTCTGCATTCATTTAAAGAGCAACTACTTGATAAGTACAAAGTAATTAAGCAATAAGACATGACAGGTAGTGCATTTCTGGGGAATTATTGCACTTCTCAGATGTCTTGAAAGATATGAAGCTAAAGGTTGAGTGACTTCAGCCACCTGAGAAGTGGAATAAACCCCCAGAAATGCATTGCTTACCACAGCTTATTGCTATTATGAAATGGAAATTATGAAACCAAAATAGGAGGAAAAGATTAGATCTGTGCATTTATGGAGGATTACTTATACAGGTATGACATCACTGTCAGCTCTATATGTGTCCAGAGACTTCTTAAAGACATTTCAGAATTAGCACGTGAACAACACAATTCATCCAAAACTGCTGTTTCAGCACTCCTCATTACCAACTTTACCTAGACCAGCGCCCCAACATTTCCCTACAAAATCATATTTGTATTCTCGGTACAGACTTTGTCTCTGATACTAATCACACAACCTCAGGGGGTGTGGTTATTCTGAAATAATCATACCCCCTGGAGGATTAGAGGCATTTGGTTGCTTCCTTGCCTTGTAACACCCCAAGGTCATTATCTCATGATAATTACATCTCCTGGAGTTGCCTTATTGCTTAAGTGTAACACTAAATTTTAATTACAATGAAATAGAGCTCTTCTGGTAGTTTATACAACATCCTGTGTGCACAAAGCCAGATGGAAATAATGCCTAGCTTTTACTGTAATAGCATGTGGTGGGCTTGTGCTCCGGTGCAATAAATGATTATGTTTTTTTTGTTTTTTTGATGAGAAAATAATTTTGAACTAAATTTGCAGCACACTACTACCACATTTAATTTGGGGTCTTATTATTGTTCTGATTTGCAGTAAATTAATTTTAAATTAAAAAAAAAATATAGAGAAGAAATACATTGATAATATTCCAAGTCTCTGATACTACTAACACTCACTACTGAGTTCCACTTGAGTTTGCTGAAGGTAGGGAGTATAGTGTTTGGCTCTTTAGACATTTCAAACAGTCATCAATAAAAAATGACTTTTGCATTGAAATTTGAGATACTGAACTTCAAATATGATTCAACATTTCTGTTTCCTTCAAAAGACTCAAACAAAAGAATAAAATTCATACAGAATTCATATAAGGAATGCATTTCTCATATTTTAAGTCTTCAGCTCTGAAGTTGGAAATGGCATCACATTATTAGCGGTTTCCTGAGAAAGGTTTAATTTTGTGAAAGAATTTAAATTTTGAAGTCCATGAGGTTCTTCTCTTGTCAAGCAGAGTAAACTGCTATGTGATAGTTTTGCTTAAGAACTTACATGGATATGTATTTATTAAACATTTTCAATTGTTTACACAGCAAGATCTTAAAATATTTTTAAACCACTCTCTGCTTTGGCTAGAGAAGTCATGATATTTTGTATTTACCACTCCTCTGACAGGATGTTATTCTTGGGGGTATAGAAAATGCAATTTTTCAAATCAAATAGCTGCAACCATATAAGATATATTTAAGTCCAATAATTTAAACAACAACAAAAAGAAAACAAATTCAAAAGCATCAGATCTATTGGACTACATATTACTATCTGAATGTATTATGTTTATGGCTGCTTCTACACTGTTTTGATCCCAGTTAGAACTGCAGTTGTATCTTGAGGCATTTAGAGATAGATGTTTGCTGTTCATTATTAGTAACTGTCTTGCTATAACAAAGCATTTTTTTCAGAGAGCTTTAAAAACATTGTTTTCATGCTATTACTCTTTTTCAGATATTTGCAACAACGATAATAATATGAAATTGCTTGTGAGAATGTTCAAACTATATAATCCTATTTTTGTCACATTTTATTTTGTTGTGTTTTACCTTTCTGCAGTGCAACTTAGTCAATTAAATGTTAATATTGAATTTAGCTCTTGAAGGTGCATGTCCTGACATTTTATTGTTATTAGCATAGTTTTTATTTCATTATTAACTCAGCATGAAAATAAAAATATTATGCTCTGGTATGATCACAGCTTAGGTGTGCTGCTTAAAGTGGAGTTCCTAGCTATTTGCTTATAAGAGTTTCAGACAGATCACTCTGCCTCAACAAGTTTCCCTATTGATCAATGCCTTTTCTCCCACCCAGTGACACCTTCTTGGAAACCAGAGACCACTTTCCAGCTGACTTGTTAGGAATGGATGTTATGAAGATATTAAGCTTCTATATGCTCCGTGAGATGAGTGGCTCTCAAAGAAGGGAGACCTTATTAGTGTTGCTCATCAAGACATGAGGAAAACTTTCCTAATGAGGAAAAAACTAACAAAACATCCTTTAGTACATCTCACAGGTCTGGTATGTGAAAGATGTTAGAAATTAAATTTCATTAGTTCTGCTTCTAGTTGGTCTATTTTTTTATTTTTTTTTTTTAATGTTCTCTTTGAAGACCGACAGTCTTTCCTCATATGCCCTGTGAAATCAGTAAGTCACTTCAGGAAGAGTTAGTTCCAGCCTGCGATAAGCGAGATCTGTTGACTTCACTAGGGTTCTGATGCTGTGGCAAATAGTAAAATTTGACCAATCCTTCTGATACAAAGCTAAATTGATTCTGTAGTATGGGAGAATGACATTTAATCAGGTTTCTGCTGTGCTGAAGTTTGCTATCACTGACAAGGGTTCATTATTTTTTAGTAGTATTGATGCTGAATTGCCTAATAGAGAAAGATTTTTTTTTATTTTTGTCACCTTGATCAGGATTAATAATAATAATGACAATAATGAAAATAATGACAATAATGATGATGATGATGATGATGATGACGATGATGATGATGATGATAATAATAATAATAATAATAATAATAATATAGTGTTAGGAAAAAAAAATTATTAACTGTTGCACAAAGTAACCATACTGTGAATATTTCACCCTTACCAAAGCCTCTTATCTTGTTCTGCTCTTACACATAGGTCATATTATGCACTGCTTTGTGCTAGTTTGACAAGAACTAATGTGGATACTTAAATATTTTAAAGGCTGCACATTTCAGAATGATAAAATACTCAACTGATCTTCCTTTCCTGTTGAATTTGTGGTTAATGATAAAATAATTTAATCCTTTTTTTTGCCTATTAGTGATTTAAACAACAAACACTGTAAGTTCTTTTAAGGAAAATCTTCAAATAAGGCCATGCAATGACACTTTTTAACTACAGTTGTTTTTTATTCAGCCATAAAATCTATCTTTCATATAGAAACCCACTTACATGTCTTACTTCAGTGAAGGTTATTTGTAGACTGAAGGTCTTTTCTTGTCAAGATATGATGAATACCATGTGTGAAGACAGAAGAGCATCAGGACCTGTATTAGCTGGAAAACCCACTGATCTGTGAATAACCTAAAAAAGAAAACCTGAAGATTAGCAACGTCGCTTTTAAGAATGATCCATCAAATTCAACAAGCAGATTCACAGAGATGAATCATCTAGTTCCTTTTATTCCAACAATACAGTAAAGGTTATTTCCCTTCCTTACAAATAGAAGTTCTGAAATATACAAGAAATAGAGACTTGTGAGTCTTTTTTAGTCATAAGGCAATGATTCTACTTTTTTCATTGTGTGATTTTTACATATTTTTTCCTTTTATTTGTCAACTGAAGTAGGTGTGGCTTAGCCCATCCAGTACACAGCTAAGATTTGTGATTGTGTCCCATTTTCAGATGAGGTTGTATTTTCTGTAAGGATTAGGTCCTCTGCCAAAACCATTAAAAAAATTACAAAAATTATTTATGCATTTTAGCACAATTTTATTACTTTATCACAATGTATCGAACTATTGCTTCCCCCTAGCTTGAAAATCCAGTGAAACCATTGTGATAACCTTCTCTGATGTCTAAAGACCATGGAATTTTCCTCAGCCCTCTCCTCTCCTCTCCTTGCCCCTCAGCTGACTCCGACCCAAGATTCAATAATGTTCATTAAAGAAAAATCCATTCAAACCATTGGTGAACTATTAACTACCCTTACCATGAAAATTTACTCAGAAATTCTTACCTACACGTAGAAATTTCATGTCAAAATTTCTGGTTTTAACTTTTAGCCATTGAATTTTTGACTACCAGACTGAAGAGTCACTGTTAAGCAATCTTTGCTTTGGAAGTCATTTATTTTAGGCTGCGATCGTCTCTTAGCGCTGTTTTTGATAAGCAGAAGGAGCTAGAACCTTTCACTACTTGCTATTCCTTTGATTATTTTTGTACACCTTCTCTCTGTTTTGTCAACATCCATTTGAACACTATTTTTGGTTTATAAAAAGATGGTGATTGATGTATGTTAATAATTTGGTTGTCAAATCTAAGTCGCTAGACTGACCAACAGCTATAAATCTGTCTTATAATCATTGTTTGGCATAAAAAATGAAAAAAAAAGGAAACAATATTACCTGTGATTGAAACTGCTTTCTTTTCTGTTGACTTTGCATTCCCCTTTTTAATATTTGTTTAACATTTTTAAAGAAGGTTACTTCACAGCACCTATACCGATTCAGATACAGCTGGAATTTTGCATATAAGGATTTTGCACATAAGGATTTTGCATCTTGCTCATATTTCTGGAATGACAAGGCCAAAGACCACCTTGAATACTCAGATATTTGAAAAAGAACATAGAGAATCTAGATGTGAGATTAATTTTATAACTTTAGTGCATTTGGAAAGTAAATGGATATCTCCAAGCAGCAGCTCTTACATTCTAGAAAATAGGGTAGGTGGGTTGTCATTATAGAATAAACGGAGAACAAATTAAATAGAGTGTTTGAAAGAAATTACAGTAAAGCATATTTTTTATTTCTTTAATGGGGGAGAAGTGAATAGTCAATGATGAGGTCAAGGGAAGCAATTACTTTTTACAAGGGTTATGAGCAGAAAGCGAAATTTTATCAGTTAACTTTTATCAGTTAATATGAAGTTATGATAAGTAAATTTAAATATGGATATAATGCAGATCTCTGTACACCAAAAAGTGTCCTCTGCTCATGCTTACTGAAGACGCCCTCCACTATGCAAGATAAACATTTTGCCCATGTCAGTGCTGAACAAGCATCATTGCTGTAGATGTCTGTGTGTTAGGGAAGAGGTGAGTGGTGTGACACACGACATATCCACCAACCTGGGGGATGCTGAGCTCAGGGCTACTCCTCTGCATTTCTGGCACTCAGAGGCACAGGGATCCTGAATTCCTCAGGTCCTGGGTTTACTGACAGAAGTTAAAGCAGCTGTCTTTTCTGGTAATACACCACACTTCAGCTCAAGGGCAAAGTTTGAATCAGTCTACTCGTAACATGCATTGGCTCCCTAAAATAGTCTTCCTAAAAAAATCCCTACACAAACAATTTTTATGTACTTCCTCCTTTCCTTTTATCTATGTAACTCCAAATTTTACCAGACACAATAACATTTTCAACTATGAACAAGGGAATTACAATAATTTTTAGGAGCCATCAAATGATGAAGTTACATTTCTCTTCCCTTTAAATAGCTAGTAATTATTTATACTGTGATATGAAGCTTTTTGATAACGTTATTTATATAGTAATTTTCATTATGCAAATTAAATAATAAAATAGCAGCAATGTAACATAGCAAATGATTTATAGTTACAGGAATGAGAACCTTACGGCTTGAATCATCTCAGAATATTTGGAATAACCTTGAGGGTATTCGATCACTTAAGTATCATCCATTTAAAGCTCTTAAAACTAATAAAGGGTGAATACAAAAGCTAATCTAGGGTATTTGTAATAAATTCTCTATTTAGAGGGGCTTCGGGGTGTGTATTTGGAATTTAAGTTTTTGTGAGAGCCAGGAATATCTAAATATTTGCCTTTTTGGACACCTGAAATTAAGTAACTCATTATAAAAATACTGGGTTTTGTCTTGATGACAATGAAACTGAGCACGGCAGCATTACCAACAGAACTGCAGAAGAGGGAAATTCCACTGATTGTAGGAAGCTTTAACAGTGAAAAGGCCTTGAAACTTATGTCCCACCAACAGGAATAGTCATAAATCATACGTGAACGCAGAAGAAGAGGCCCTGAATGGTGCTTAAATGCAGGACTGCAGCAAAGTGAAAAGCACTAAGTTAGAATTTGGCAGTGAAAGGCTACCTGTATTATTGATTTGAACTTGAGTTTAAACAGCCACCCCTTCAATTTAATATCACGTTCTGATGACGTTAAAGCAAACTTGCTACAAAATAAAACAGGGAGTTAAAGAGATATGTTGCTTGATATAGCAAAACAATGAAACCATTTAATTAGGTGATAATGTTTCTGGCACTGGAGTATACACAGCAATAAACTGCTTTTGTGTTTGATTAAATGCTGAAGTGAAGCAGAGCGTGAAATCTTTCTCAGAGGAAGGAGCTGCCTCTGGATCTTCCCATTACCTGTGGATCTCCCTACTTCAGTAAGGCAGCAGGTCTCACTAACAATTCTTCTGTGACTCTCAGCTGTGGGTGTTGGGAGTGCAGCCTTCGGAAGATCAAGGGGATCAACACTAACTTTTCTTCTGTTCATTTTTTCCGTCACTGTGTGCTCCTGTGAGCAGATCCCAATGAGACTTTTCACCCACTGGTTACTTTTACCCTCTGCTTTCACATACAATGCAGTAAAGCTATCGTAACGCAGCCTGCGAGATAGAGGCACCCAAGAGAATATATACGCTCAGTGATGGATTCTGCCCTATAAATTTCAAATAGTCTGGGCAAATAATTTGGCAACTTGGCTTCCTTCACTTTTACAATTAGGATACAAAGTTAGAATACTTTCCCATTGCCCTCAGAATGAGAAAAGCAACAGAATTTTTTTTAGGAATTAAAAGCAGTGTTGCATCCAGCTCCTTCTTCATGCTGTTTCTGAGGCATTATAACATGTCTTACTGTACATTTTCTGCATTATTGTCTGGTCTATAGGTGCTTATCAAGAATTTTGATGACTGCTATTATTAATAGCTATGTAAGCCTCCCTTGAATCATCTTGTTTTTCCTCTGTGAAAACCCCAAGTTATATCCCCATAAGGTAAGTTACCCAAGACAAAGCCATCATTCCAATTTGTTTTGGTAAAGGAGGATTTGGAATAACATTGCTATTGGACAGCACCCAGTTTTTTTCCCTCAACTTTTATGTCTTTTTCCAGACGTATTCCTGTTGTTTGTGGGTACACTGTTATAGAGTAGAAGCATTTTCTTTTAAAACGTGATGGAGGAAATAATCTCAATTATAATTTAGGAAAAATAATTTCTTAATGATGTCCATTTTAATTTTATAAATGGACTAAAACTCCTTTTTTTGAACTCCTGAAGATCATAGCTGCATTTCCTCAAATTCTGCCACTTTCTGTTAAAGTACTTTGCAGACAACCTAACTTTCAAGGAACGTCCTTGGTTCAGCCATTACATAATTCAGTACTTCTGAATACTTCTGGGATGCTCTGAAGTTACATTTTTATATTTAAAAGTCTAATTGCTAAGTTCCTAGGTGAGCTTTTTAAATGCAAATTTAGCACATCTACCACCTCCATTCCTCTTCTGCTCCCATGATCATCAAATCAAGCACCCCTCTGTCAGTCTAGGCTTCCTTCAGATTTGTAACCTGAACTGAAATCTTAATGGCTCTTCCAACAATTAAATCTTTGACAAAAGCTGGTATTTCTTCACCACAGAATGGCATGTTCCACAAAATGGCTTCCCTGGGGCCCAATCTCCATCTTTAAACAAAAACAGTTCTGGTTCTCTGGAGACATTATATTTATTGAATGTAAATGTCATAATAGCTTGACAGGTGTTGAGGCTTGTCTGAATTTTGTGATGTGAAGCTGTAGTAACCTACTGCCTGCCCCACAATTAATCTTTGTAGGGTCCCAGGATCTATCTGCCCGGATAACAAGGGGTAAAGTGACCTGTCAGTTAAGCTTAGAAAAGTGCTAAATCCTGAAAGAGCACTTAAATCCAGCACTTAAAAGGACCTCCTGTACAGAATTGCCTTTCTTACCTTTCAACACTTTCCCTAGATAAGATGATGGAGGAAGGGCAAGAGAAAATCAAAAAACAAACTTAATAACACCTTCCCTTCCAAAGACCATGATTTATAACAAGATTGTGAGAACATTCTGAAGCTATTTCATGTTGAATTACAGTATACCTTTACAAGTGGCTGCTAAACTAGGAGTTCATGACAGTGCTACTTGTGTTACTCTCATACCGTTCCTTGTGCTGCCACTAAAATTTAAAATGCGGTACATACAAAATAGATCTATAAATTTATATAGTAACTATCCCCACAAATGCAAACTCATTCTTAGTAACCATAAAATTACCTTCTGTTATCTATCACCCAGTGAATTATTGTTTCATCACTTAGAACAGCCAGCAAAACTGAATAACGCTGCCTGTCTACCCACTATTTCACTGTTATATTCAGTGCAAGTGCTGCAGCTTTCAGAGAAAAAGGATAAACAACAAAAAAATTAAAGCTGAATATATGGTGTGGTAAATAAGGGTCACGTTATCAGCTCTGCACTGAATATAATTTTTAAAAGTCAGCATCTACTTCTTTAGCTTTTAGTTTGAACCACAAATAAATCAATATAATTTTGGTCCCTAGCTATGCCAGCCAGGTTCTTATGTTTATGAAGCATTCCACTCTCAAATTACTTACATTAACAGGCAAAGAGAATAGCATACACAAGCTGCATAGATTTTAATAGGATACAAATTGATATAACTGTTTCTTTGACAGAGTGCTGGGAAGGGTAAACTCCACATTGTTAATAAACCTTTCCCTTAGTTCCTCCTGCCTGTTCAGAGCGGAAGGTGGATCTTCTACCACTGACACCAGAAACGGTGGCTGGCTGCTGGCGTGGGGGCATAACTCCTTGCCATCACTGGTGAATGCCAAACCCATGTGTACAGAAGACCCATGGAAAACTTGCTTTCCCTACTCTGGAACAGTATTTTAGCCCTGAGCCATCTCACACATTGATCAGTGAAGAGACAGAAACACTTCTACGTGGTTTGTCTGACCGTCGCTACTACAGAGACATGAGCAATGAAAACTCAGAGGAAGCTGTTTGTGATTAAAAAATTACAGATGGAAGCTATTCAGTAATTTGGTGTATGTTTGAAATAATCGTTGCCTGCTCATGTATATTACAGATGCATAAAAGGCTGAATTCATCAACTGAATTATTTTTCACTAATTATTTGCTCAGTCTGCTTAGCACCATGAATGCTGTGTGTGAAGCTAGGATCTGAACTCTTACAAAAAGGAACTGCTTTTGAGGAGCCTTTCAATGGAAGTCCTTTTTTAATCCTGTCTTCAAATAGCTTTGCATTAAGAAAAAAATTAAAATGTAGTGGCATTTGACTCTTGGAGAATGGATTCCCAACTTATGTTTTATCTAGGTTCTATTCCCCAGAGCATCTGCTGTGATCTTGTTTTTCTCAAAAATGTGATAAGAAACATTTCAAGCTGTATTTCACAATTTATCTAGAGCTTATTCATTCAAAGTGTGATAAGAACCTTTTTTGCTTTTCCAAACATGTAAATAAAGCTTGGCATCAGTTAGAAATCTAGGTCTTTTAACATTAACATTTGAAAATTGTGAATTGTCTGCCACAGAACTTTGATGATAATGGTCTTATAAAGGAATAAACAAGAAGGTCAAGCTGCCAGTGCCTCGTATACAAAGAAGAACTAGAACATGCTGTCTGAATAAAACTAAAAGTAATGTTAACTGATCTGCTACAAAGCACCAGGAATAATTTAGCATTTTAACCAAGCAATTGAAAGAGCAGATGAATACTTTTGCTTCACAAAAGAGGGCTTAGACGTTTGGGCAATGAACTTCCATAAACCATACTTCTTTTTGTTTTAATATTCATGTTTATTATCCAAATAGCCTTTTTTTGATAAATTAGCAAAGCTCATTAAAAAAGCTTGAGACAAGCTCAAAGTATGGAAAAAATTATCTCTGACATTAAGATAAAATGCACATTACCAACCTTATTCTGATTGTTTGCTCTAATGTGGAAGTCTTGGATTTGCTGCACAGCATCTGACTTGTCCTTTCAAGACTCTGCATATCTCTGCCTTATTATGGTCATTTCCTCTTCATTTCTTCTGACTTCGTTAACCCCAGTCTCCCTGCCCACTTTCTTTTTTTTTTAATCTTTCCATTATCCTTGCCTCAGTGCCCTCCTTCATACACTCTGTTAGAGTAGATGGGAACCTTTCTTTCTTAAACTTTCCCTCATTCAGATCTCTTCAGGTTTTTTTAGAAAGATTTTTAAAAAAAGGCAAAATGAAAGGGAGAAAAAAAATTAAAAAGCTACCTGGTATTTTCACTAAGTTCTTGTCAGCTAGCATGTCTCTGCATCCCTTTGGTTTACATGAGGGTTTTATTTCTTTATCCAAACACCTTGCAAATAAGGAGTGACTCCATGGTCGTCAGTCAAGATGCTTCAGCATGAAAGATGTGTGGAACAGGAACTGAGCTTTTGTATAAATGGCATGTGCAATACCTCCAACTGAAATGGAGCATTAACTTATAATTAATTCTAAACTTGAATTGATACAGTACCAGTGCAGCATTTTATACAGTGTTTCATTAAAAATTGCATCCTGAAACACTTTCAGTATTAAATACAGATACAAAATTAAATACACTGTAAAAATTATGAGGCAAAAAAGAAGTAAAACCAAGAAGAACATTTTATTTTCTATGTCCATTCTAGTAGTGCCTGAATACTCAAAACTAGATGGAGAGCTCCACTGAATCTAGAGAACTGCATTTGGGAGGGGTAGAAGTGGCCATTTTATATAGCTACTATGGTTTCTTTTTTTTAACTTTAGTTTCATTTCTTTTTTTTTTTCTTTTTTTTGTTTTTTTTTTTTTAGTCAGACCAGCATAACACTCTACCACTGACTATTCTGCCTCTTCCTAATAAGCCTTGGTTTTATGCTGACACTGCTCTGCGTCAGTGCTAGCAGACAACATGCTTCCTCAGGTGGAGGTGAACAGTTGTTTTCTGATGGGGTATTTCAGCAACTGGCAAGAGTGAAATATTCTTTTCAACAGACTTACCTGCAGCTTTATTTACAGATTATTCCTCACTTTGCAGATGGATGGCAGCTTTTCAGAGCTAATCAATTTGCCTAGTGTCTTTAACAAGATCATAGTTGTAATAATAGCACAACTGAAACTCTTTAAATCCTTTTTCTTCCCCCAAAATGCTGCGGTTTATGAGAAAACAAGCAAAGTAAGCATTGTGATGTCTAAAATATATCAGATGCATACCAGAGTTAACTGATTCTACTTAGATGACTGGTATTTGAAAGAATTCAAATGACACAAAAAAAGATAATTAGATAACCCTATTTAATGATAACTTGGATCCCAGAAATGTGTCAAACCCCCATAATTTGTTGTACCTTCAGTTATCCAGAGTTGTTGAAAAATTCACAGGTTAACAAGATACTTAAGAAAATGAAATGCTGATTCAAATGGTTCAGGGGCTGTCATCACAATTGTAAGAATCCAGCCTGAAAATCAAGTTCCTTTCCAATATCTTCTCAAAAATTGTTTTCCTATAACTAATAATATTAACTTGCTTTTTTGGCTGTTTATATTTTTTTCCCCTCTCAAAATGTGAATGTATCTTTCACTTAATAACATTAACTGAACATTGGAAGGAATTAATACTTCAAATAGAAGCCATGGAAGTGTTGGTGTTGTGTGTAGGTAGGGTTGTTCACACTCCTGTGTAGTAAATTAACACACTTTGTTTTATGGTGAAATCTTTCAAGCTAAGATGAAGTTTATTCCAAAAGTGTACTCAGCTTTTGCCAGGGAATTTAAGAACTATGCCTGCTGCACTATCTTCCAAGTATTTAAATTTAAACAAGAAACAATTGCTCACTCTGGATGTAAAAGAAGACCTCAAGACACACACTACATATGGGAAAATAGAAGAGCTTTTTGGATGTCTTAGCGTCTGCATGTTTAGGTGTATTTTCTTGTCAATATTTGGCAGCTTCTTTGGACAATGAGTTGGGTCTCCGTTTTAAGCTACTCAATACAAATTATTTTAATATTCCTTGAGATATTTTCCATTTGTTTGATCATTGTTTTCTGAACCATCTGTTCTACAAAATTGTATTTGAGATAGGATGAACATTACTGCACAGCATTACAGCTGTATCTGTATTAATAAAAAAACCTTGCATGGCACAACCCATATCTATACAGCAAAACTCTTTTACCTTCCAAAACAGACTGGTCACCTCCAAAGAACCTGCTGAAATACTCCGTGGCCCATAATAATCTCAAAGCCATGCACAGGCACAGTATGAAAAACTGTTATTTGCCACAGTCTGAAACCCTCACGTGCACTTAGCTAACAAGTTAACAATATACATCGTCTTGTGACCGCTCTGGCCTGCACCCTGGCTTTTTTCGGTTTACTGTTATACATGTCACCAAGAAGTTCAAGCATGAAAACAACACTGTGCTTTATTTATAGATTGCATTACATGAGATGTCATAAGAATACCTAGAACTATGTTATGTGCAAAATAAGACAGAGTTCATTTGTATTATACTGTCTAGAGCATTCAAAATTAGTATAGATGTTTACATTATGTAGTACGCTAAGACCACATAAAGACCTGGCATACACCCAAAGTTTATAAGTAATGCAGAAAATTTAACTTAGACTGTTATCAGGATGGAGCTGAAAGGTAAATTTTGTAAGCGTTAAGGTATGTGAGAAGAACTTGCAGTACTGTATAAGTGCACGTTCTGTTCTATCTCTTGACTCATCTTCCTCAGCCTACCTTAACCTGCCTGCTTGTCTCATCCACCAGTTATGTTTTGTCTACTTAGAGCTTTTTGAGGGAATGACTGATATTTTACCTACTTCTGCACAGCAGCTATACCAGTAGGGCCCAACCTGGCTTTGACCTTTATAAATGAAAATAAGAAGATTAAAACCAAATGTGAACATTCAGATGAATGAATAACACTCAACAGTGTCACTGAATATGGATGGCAAAAAGCAGTAACCTTTTCCCACCTCCCTTGTTTCCCAGTTGAAAAGAAAAACAAAATTAAAGCTCTGCTTTATGGTGCATGCAAATCTCCAGATAAATGCAGATTGCTAAATTGGATGTCATGTGTGTGTCAATAGTGCAACATATCACAGATACAGGTAATCTCCTTTAGGAACAGACATGGTGTTTAATGTGTCTGATGGATGCCCTCTTATACCATAACAATATTGAGGACTCCGTGACAAACACCTGACAGCCTAAGCAAATTTCAGACATGCAAGATAATGATGAAAAATCTTAAAGCATTCATAGACTTTACAGTGGAGTGTCAAAGGTCCTTTTTAAGTCAGGGTATCTCAGTAAAACAGGAAAGTTTTAATCAGGAACTGCATCAAATAATCTGTCAATTACGTTATTTGATTTTTGTGGCTCAGCTTGTCCTTAAGCTTGTTTTTTTAGAACTATGTCAATATCCTTAAAGTTCCTACAGTACAACATGCCAGTAGCTGCTGTTTTGGCACAATTTCTGATACATTGATGCTTATCAATCTAATCATGTAAGGCTCATCTTCCAAAGGGAAACAACTGAAAGATCATATTTCACAGTGGAGTGGCTGTCATCACAATATATCATGCATGTATGCAAAGGTCATACTGTAAATCTGTTTCATTAGGGCCAAATTCTTATTGCCCCAGAACACAGAAAAAGGAGAAGGCAGTACATGAGGGAATCACCGATGTTACAGTGATGTTAAAGAAGTCGCTGCCAACATGTAGCATCCCCCAGCCATTGCTGCCTTTTGCTATATATTTGTACCATGAAAAAGAATTTTCCTATGGACACTTTCATCTCCACAGAAGCTTTTATTCTGCGAGATAGGAGTTCTATGGATTGCAGGTATTTGTCATTGAAGACAAAAATTTCCTAAAATCCAGAAGTAGGAAAATAAGATCAGGTTGGGTTTTTTTAACCTATATGCATTTTAGTGTGTTCTGTTTTCATTGCAGTTTACCTCCTGTTCTTACCTCTGTATTAGCTCTGGTCAGTACCATGCAAATGGTAGGTTAGGTATGTTTTCCTGTTTAAGGGAAGTTGCTAAAAATGAGAGAAAAACTGTTTAAGCATTATTTTTTCAGACTTTTCCCTCTCTACAGATCAGTGTAGAACTACAAGGTAAAGCACACATTTCTGTATTTCCTTTTCCTTTATTTTGCAGGACATATATCCACTAACCATGCCTAAAAGCATCTTAATAGGTAACCTTAATATTCTTCATGCTTCCAGACTCCTCTGCTTGCTTGAGTCAAATATGCAATTTCCAAATATATTTATAAACATTGGACAACTGATGTCTTTTTGTATTGAAGAAGTGAGCTATATGAGCTATGCATTATTGAAAGTTTAAGAGATAATTTTAGACTCCAGACCAGATGTTATCAGAGATCACCATCTTGCTAGTTCTCACATTGTGTTCGGGTTAGCCCATGTGACCACTAGTACATGGGTAGACTGTGATTCACACGGTGTTTTTTAGTAAGGCATTTGAATCATAGTCACTGATTTATTCACGTATCCATAATCTTTTTTTCCCATTGGTCAAACTTAAAAAAGGTTGAGAGACCTTTGACTTCCGTATTTCAGTAATGGCTGTTAAAATCAATTCTAGCATTAAAGTCTCTAAGAATGAACAATGCATTGAGTGGAAAATTGATTAAATGGTCAAAGAACAGTCTTTTGTGGCCTCGTTTGCTTTTTCAATTAGTACAGATGTCACAGCTGGTCTAGGTGGCTCTCAAACTTTCACAAAAAATGTCCTTGAAGCTTTGTCTTTTTGTGAGCCTTTTTCTTCTAAGAAAGATGATTTTCCATTGAAGTTAGCACTTCTGTATCTTTTTGTACTCCATTTTTTCAAGAAAGCAAACATTCACATAAATGAATTGTGTATTTGACTGATAAGACACTAATAGGAAAAAAAAATACTGCTAGGTGAACCAGTGTGCTTTTGAGGAACTTGATTTCTGTGTTGTGATGGATTCCCCTTGAATTTGTTTCCCTCCTTTAGGAATGATGGGGATCAGTTCAAGCGTATGTTTGGCAGAAGTCATCTGACAGGGAGATGACTCATAACTGCAGCTACCTCAGATTGCTTTTGACCAGAATTCCTGGGTCTGCAGGTGAAGAACTGATGGGAACATATATGAATTCATTCAGGAGAGCTCCAGTAAGTCATGTGATTAAGGCACTTAACTGGGATTTAGATGATCTGAGTGCAATTCCAATCCCAGTTCTGCTACAGACTTACTATTTGATGTTGAGAAAGTCATCCTGGGAAAGATTTTTCACGAGCTTTTAGCATTGGCCTAATTCTGCTCCCATTGACTTCTACATAAAAAGAGTTCCCAGCATATGCCATGACATGGCATATCATGGCTATATTTGTAACCTATCGCTGTGTTGTCTCTTAGAAACTAAAGGTAAGGTACATAAATCCCTAATTTCATTGCTTTAAATAAAAATGTTAAGGATTAAATTAATTTCAGTGTGCAAATATGTAAGAGAAACAGATAGGAGACTGTAACCTTAACTGCACTGTTTCTCTCCTTTACCTGCTCTGATTGCCTTGTAACATTCATAAATGCAAACACTGAGATTGTTTCTTTATTTTAGCTATGCAAACAATTTAGTTATAATAGGCAGTAGGTTTCTTTTTTAGTGCTTTAATGTTTTATTAATTTAATTTTCCACAGTCAAATTCTTTTTTCATTTTGCCTTATAGCTTAAATTTCCCTCGGTATTTCTAATTATAATATTTGTTTGTGATTATACTGCAACATACTGTAATTCTTGACCAGCTGACAATGAACTAGAATTTGTATCTAATATCTTATTAAAAATAAAAAATAAAGACCGATATTAAGATCCCTTAATTTATTTTTTGCAAATTCAGAAATCAATTGCTTGATTAAACTAAAAGCATTTAAAACTATACATTTCATCTGATGTGTAGAACACATGAGCCAAAGTCAGGTCCCTTGTTGAGTGGCTATAACTACCAGCTAAGTTGCTGCAAGTTGTATCAACCGGTGCATAGACTGAATTTCTCCCATGATGTTTGGGATAATAATACAATAGATTAAATGTCTGGCCTTTCGAAGTTAGTGGTCTGCTTACAAATGAAGTGACCGCCAAATACTTGAGGGTATTCCCCAAAACGATCAGATAATTCTGCAATTTTAACATGAATAAAACAAATACTTTGCAACTTTGGTAGTAATCATTTAGTGTCCTAAATGATGAGGCTTATTTACCATTATTTTGTATTGCATAAGATAAAAACTGCATTAGTCCAAATGTTTGCACTGGCCTCTAAAAAAAGTCAGTAGATTAACACTATGTTTCAACAGTGGTTCTTTTGTCCATCTACATTGTCTCCTCTTGTTCCTTCAGTCACCTTAATATCAGGACATTTTTTTTCTGCAAGGGTGGCAATAAAAGGTAAAGTTTTGTATAAAGCTTCATATCTGTGCCTGGGAGTGAAGCAAGCTGGGTTCTGAAGGGATAAATTTTGTGTGAAGGGCTGGGACTGTGTTTAGCCAGAGGTTTTTCTCTGGGTGATTATTGTTACTTCTTCCCATTTTAGGGAGAGATTGTGGAAAATAACTTTTCCTTTTTCGTGGCATGAACTTTTTATTCCACTCTGGATAGAATGTATCTGGAATGACTGTAATGCATTTCACATTTACTAGTGATGAATCCTGACCTTTCTTTCTCAGAGATGGTGTCCTCTGGGAGATGAACTCATCCTGGGACATGAGACACATAAGATATGGTTAGATTGAAAAGGTCTGATTCTTTATGTTTGGGGAAGAAGGATTAGAATTAGAAAAAAATGCTGATACAGGAAGCTAATTTTTTTAGTCCTTAGCACTGAGAACTCCTATGTTATTCTCATTTTTTATAGGAAGCTGTGGCTAGTAATGAATAGGATAATTTGTTCCTGAGGTTGAAAGCAGAACTGCCTTTTTTGACGATCCCACTACAACAACAGTTTTCGTTTCCAGTCAGCTCTCACATGGGTTGAGCAGTACTGTTCTCTGGGGGTATGAAACCCTGGGAGCTAAGAATTGGAATGCTTGATCCTCACTGACAGGGTTGAGCAGAAGTTTATGAACGGTGAAAATCTGAACCAGAATGTTTAGTTCTGGTGCAAGTGCTTTTGTTTGATTTGTATTTAGCAAGGAAAAGCTATTGCATGAGATTGCCCACGATGCTATGGCTAATAACGATTCAAAGCTATCCATAATTTGAGAAAGGAATAATATATGGTTTCTGTTGGTAGGATTAACATGTGATTGTTGAGGGCTTATAGCCCATTGTAGTATGATTTCAGCTTTCTTCAACTATGCAGGAAAACTTCTGATTTTACTGAAGGTAGTGTACCGAAGGCATGTCTTTCAAACATTTCACGATGGAGGCCAAGTGGACACTTTTCTCTGTCCCAGTTCCTACCTCAGTTTTACCAGAATGTAACCATTCACTGTGTGAATCTTGAGATACAGCTGAACAGTTGACATACAGACAAATGTGTAACTCTTCTGTCCCTCCCTGTTCATTGCTAAAATTCTTTACTGGTCTTCACTGGGATTCCTGTTGTTGGTGATTTTCAGAGCAGTACAGGTTGGTTTTTAGACTACTATGAGTAGGAAGTCATGCAAGTGGTTACTTGTTCAATAGTACAGTGTCACCAGCAAACTCTGCCACCTTGTAATCCACTTACTCCAAATTATTAAAAAAATATATTAAACAACTTGATCGTAATACTGACCCCTGAGACACTCCATTATTAATATATCTCTTCTTTGAGGTTATAACTATTTATTTCCTATCATTTAATCACTTTTTAATCCATGACAAGCCTTTGCCCCTTACTTCATTGTTATTTATTATCTTTAATATTCTTTTATGAGGGACCTTTTCTAAAGCTTTTTGAAATCCAAGTAAATTATGTCCACTGGGTCACGTTCATCTACTGTCTTATTAATATTTTCAGAACCTTCCAACACATTAGAGAGGCACAATTTTCTATTACAGAAAGCTTGTTGGTTTTTCTCTTGCCATATATATTATGATTCCCCAAATGCTGCATTATTTTTTGTCTATTTGATTTTCAGTCATTGTAAGAAACTGTAATTCTCAAGACATCCCTCAAAACCTTTTAAAAAAGTAAAAATCATGCTAATGACTTCCCAGTTCTCAGGAAGTGCTGTGATTGGTAAGGATATACTGTGATTTGCTATTAAGTTATTCATTCAGTCATATAATTTGAAGGATGACTCCAAAACTTTCTGTGAAGAAGATTCAGTTCCAAAACAACCAATGTATTTTTCATAAAATAGCTTGGAAGAGGAGCTTTATCATCTTATTTCTTCAGTAGTGCTGAAATATATATACAACTTCTTAGATAATTTAGCCAATTCCTGCACTTACTATCCTCACTTCTTTAGTAATAAATACCAAGAAACTTAGTTTTTGTATACATTTTGTATTTCTAATAGATGAAAGTAGATGAAAAGGATGATTCTGAAAATCTTGCTTTTTAAAAATGAGGTTGGAGGACTCAGGAAACCTTCTCCACCTGGCACAGTTTTAGTACTTGATCCCTTCCAAAGTTGCCATTGTGTGCTAAGGCTCTGTCTCTTACGAAAGAGATAGAGCAAAATTGTTCTAGATCAGCCACCTTAGCCTTTCCCCTTGTGGGGCCTTGGGTAAGAAAACACTGATCAAAGGAAGAAAGAAACAGGAGAGCTTATGATGCTTTATTCACCTCAGGGAAGACCATTTTGACTCCAGAGCAGCAATTAGGATTGAGCAACAATATCCAAACAGTGTATTTGCAGATAGGTCAAATGAGAAACTCATGGGTAGGGATGTTATGATTCTGAAAAGATGTTCTATCTCTCCAGAGGGGAAACATGGAAAATGCAGAGTCCTTCCTCTCTCTCTATTCCTGAATATAGGGATCAGGGAGGGAGTCTGGGACAGAATGGCACAGAATTAAGGACAATGCATGGCCACCAGAAGTACCAAAAATTGTCTCTCCTTGGAAGATGAGAAGGAACTTGGTGTCATCCAAGGCAGCTGCAGGTATTCTTGGTCTGCCCCAGAATCATGGATATGTAGACAAGACACTGCAGGTAATCTGTATTTGGGGAAAAGGGCAAGGAGAGCTAGGTCTCAAATGATACCTAGAGCAAGACGCAGGAGTTACATGGGGCAAGAAGCCAGTGTTCGTCCACCAATTAGTACAGCTTCTCCAGCCACTGTTGTACTGGAGCTGAGTGTTATGGACCCAGCTAGAATACACGGATTGCTCTATATAGAATATATGTCTGATATTTGGGATTTGGGGCTTCTTCTCAGCAATACTCTTTTGATAGCATTACTGCAGCAGACTATGGGACTGGAGTTCTAACTAGGCTGCTCAAATTTGACGATGGTGACCTTTTTGGTCAGGACGGAGTTTCTGGTCCTGGAATTACCAGATTTGCCAGGTTCCAATCTGATAGGGCTTTCAGGCACTGGGAGACAAGTAGACCTGGAGGATTTACACTGTGCCCATCATATCCAACAAGTCAGGTGTTAAGGAACAGCTATGGTGTCACTACAGCAAAAGTGGATGTGGCCAGTGAATCCAGGCTATGGAGTACTGCCCTGGTAATTAAGATCTGGACTCTCAGATGGTGATGCAATAGTGTATGGTCAGTATAAATGGAAACTTTTAGCAGAGATGGAAATGATTTTTCCTCAAAAAATTGCAGGAGGAGTAGAAACAGAAAAAATATCCATTTGACAGGTGAATCAACTTGGGGTTTTTTTTCAGGTTAAAAAGGTACCTGGTCATTCTTCTAATTTCTTGGAAATGGTAGAGCTGCACACACTATTGAGGTCATATTCTTTATTTAATTTATGATTGGACTTAATATAGTCTGCTTCCAGGCTTTTATTCCTTTGTCAAAACAATGTGGATGGACTTTTTCATAACTTGCACAACATTTGAATAACCATTCACACATCCATTCCCCTGCTGGAATGGACTGCGTTGCAGAAAGCAGAGCTGGTTCATATGCCATATTATTTTGGTGATTGTCTCTTATCAGAGAGTGTTCGAGATTAAGGTAAATGATTGGGTTTTGGCTATTAGCTGAATACAATTCCTAAATTGCACAGTTTTCCTAAAAACTGTGAAACAAACAGAAAAAAATAACTAGAGTTGTCTACTAAAGTCATCTTACTAGCAGTATGGTCTTATGCCACCTGAACAGTATCAAATCACTGAAGTCTGAGATGATGAAAATGGTGATGGACAGGAATTCAACAATATTCATGATCCCTAAGAGGTGAAAATTATAATAGTAGGCTGGGTTTGTTGCCAGTGGAACAAGTCAGGTTCTGAAAACCAGTTTTTAAAATTAGTCAGGTGTTTTTTTGATGGAAAACTATGCAGAATCATTTGTTGAAAGCAACAAATAAGTAAAAGTTTCCATTGCAAACTGAGATCTTTTGGAATTTCACCTTCTTTTGGCCAATTTTCAGCATGCTCTGCTTCTTCAGTGCAGAAGCTTCTTATCAGCTTTGCTGTTTTTATTACCTAATAAATCTCTAACTTAATTATAGTTAATATAGTGTTGCCAAATATTCAGAAATCATGAGTAAGACTTCCAGAATTCATAGATTTGGGTTGTTTTTTTTAAATAACCTGTTTGGGGCTCTCCTTGTTTGACTTTTATCTTTCACACTTTTAGGAAATGCTCTGATTTTTTTCTGCTTAGGTATCAGGACTGAAAACATGATATTTTTTATGAAAGTTAACAGCCTCCTAATTAGTATAAATCTAGGAGCTAGGTCTTTAAGAAAAGCGTCAAATATCATGAGGCTAATAATAAAATTGCAAGAGCTGGCAATATTGTTATCCAAAAATGAATTAAGATTCCTTATTTTGCCAGAACAATAGTCATTTGTCTCCAATTTATCAGTAGCCTTTTAACTTTTACAGTTATGTCAGAGGTGTGGAAACATTTATTTTTATTTCTTACCTACAATTTACTTGTCTCTCTCGTAACGATGTTGTCTGGGTCTTCAGGCAAAGTATTACACATCAACTTGTCATTAAGTCACAGTTTTGAAATAGATCTCTTTATCCTGTGTATCCCCTGATAATTAAATAAGAACACCAAAGTCCTTCCTTTCCAAACAAGGGTTTTTTTCTTCTTCTCTTTCTTTATCTTTTCTTTGTTTTTAATTTTTGTTCTTTCTCTTTCATTTTCTTTTCCTCTTTCTTTTATATTCTTTTTTTTTTTCTGTTATTCATTCACTTTTCACAGTCATTAATGTCCTCCTGCCTTGAGAATAGAAAGAAAAAGGACAGTAAAATATGTTTAACTGTTAGCTGAACTGTTAAGAAAGTTGTTGACACCTTTATTTACATGTCCAGGACAAATTGGTACTCTGCTATGCTGGTTCATACAGGCTATATGAAAGCGTCACAATTAGCAAAGAAAGTTTTTTTTTTTCCCCATATTGGTACCTGTCAAAACATAAGGACAACCTTATACCCAGGGTTTCAAAACCAGTCCTTTGTAATTTGTTGTGCATACTACTGATGTGTGCCTCAGCAGAACATTAAAATTATTAGGTAAGCATCCAGGTGTACTTGAAAATATTAAAGATTATCTGTTTCGTAGGAGGTTAAATACTGCCCCTCTATGCAGAGCTGATGTGATTTGTCTTAGCCAGGCAGGCAAAACAGAGTTTGGCTGTGTCAGAAATGAGGGGTTGAACCTGTCCTGGCCTTGAGCAGGGAAACAGAGAGCGATGCAGGACAATGAAGCAAGGACAGTGATAGGGTGCAAAGCCACAAAGGAGAAAAATTATGACAGACTGAGCCCCAAAGAAAAACTGCTGCCACTGAGAAGATGTCAGAAGTGGAAGGCTGAGGTGGTGTCTGTGGGACGACCCAGCCCAACCAGCCCAGCAGCTCCTAGTGGCCATCCTGGTTTTCCCCCACCCTGTACCCACCCTGACTTTAAAATTTAAAATTATATTTAATGTCATTCTAAATGCCCCACCATTTAAAAATGACAAGAAGTGCTTTTTTTTACTATTACTATACCCTTCCTATAGGAAAAACCTCATCCTCTACATTTTGGCAGCTCACTAGAACACTGAGGAGCAGCAGGCAATGTTCATGATCAGAAGACTTAGATCTGCAGATATCCTTAGAACATGTAACAATTTTCAGCCTTTTGAAGAACCCAGCTTATTTTGTACTTTATTGTTATTCTTTCTCTCAGAAGAAGTAACATTTATAACCAGAAGACAACATAAAAAGTCGTAAGTAGCACTGCAAAAATGTCTTGCATGCTGCATGTAGATTGGAACTGACTTCCTAAGGGTGTTTTTCTTCCTGTTGGTATTGCTCTGTATACATCCCTCAGAAGCAATGTCAAAATTCAGTAGACCTCTGAGGTGCGTAAGTACCAGTTGCTATCCATTTAAGAAGGAAAATCTGCTTAGGTGCTGGATATTAGAAGCCTAGATTATTACTGCCTGGTTTTAATTCTGTACATTTTTATAACACATCTGATTAATTACATTCTTATTTTTATTGAACACTGAAAAGACCATCATCCATTATAACCACCAACACTTAGTTCAGACACAAGACTGGGAATCTGCTTTGGAATCTGCTACACATTTTTAGCTCATATTGAAAAGCATATTGAAAATGGTTTCGCTACAGGCCAACATAAAAAATAAAAAAACCCACACAAAACCCCCTATTTGCAGTAGTAAAGTAAGTATGGCCTCCAAATTTTAAACTATTTTCTCTCTGATGTATTAAAATATTTCTATGCTTCAGTGTTTCTATCTCTCACCTGTACAGTTGTGGTGGATCAAGCATATGCTAGGTCATGCAGTATGTTCTGGGACTCATCTCTTTTACAAGATTATGCTTTCCATTTTCATGTTCAGTTACAGTAGCAAGCTAAATGCAGGAAAAGTAACAGCAGAGAGCAGAACACAAGCTCAGGGGTTCTTCTCACATCTTCACAGTCATGGGCTTATTATTTCTTCCCCTCCCCTGCATGCTTCCACATGTTCAGATTGCAAATTCTTAAAGGCAGGTATATAAAAAAAATGTTTATAGTTTATATACTTTGTATAATATTATACATAATATTATATGCATTATAATATTATTGGTTTTATACTCCTATATATTTATTATATATGTTATATAGTTGAGAAATATCTTTGTATACTAGAAAATAACAGCCTCCCCCACAACTCACCCATTTCTATTTCTGTTCCTTCACATTTTTTGAATTAAATTTTATGGTATCTTACAATACTTTTTCATCCAAAGCATTGTGCAAGTGCATGCACGATCATAACAATAAATGCCTCTCAACACCAATTAAAAAGCAAGACAAGCAAATCCACGAAGGACATTTTCCAGTAAAAATGAAAAAAAGGAAAGAGCTCTGGGAATATTAAGATGAGCAAAGTGGAGGTTCTGAGGTGGGATCTACAATGCAAAAGTTGGATCCTTGTTTGTTTTAGTAGACTGCCTAGGAAAAACAGTTCTAACTCTTTTAAGCATTGCCTTCCTTCACAGGTTTTGGGAGTCAATCACCCAGGTGGAAAAAAGCTTTGTGGATAGCTTGGCAGGTCAATGAAGCTCAGGTCAACTAACTGACATTGTTAATCTGTAGAGGGGATATAACTGAGACTGTCTGGCCTAGTCCGTCTGTCATCTGCCTCTCCAAGAAAAAATCCATCTCAGATACTTGAACTACCATAAAGGGTCTGCTTCCTTGGTGAACCAATGTTAAAAAAGGACAAAATCAAAAGCCTCCTCAAAAGGAGGTAGGTACTGGAAGCAGGACTCTCAAAATCAAGTGTGACAAGAAGAGAACCTGTCCTTCCTAACCATCATTTAAAGATGGTGGTGAATCACCCACCCAGGGCTGAGGACCTGCTACCAGAGGAAATGAAACCTAATGGCAGCCCTCTTACAAGTGAAAATAATTAATGAAAAATTTATGACCTGTATTGCAGAAATTGCTGCTGGATAGTCCCCAGATAAATTAAATTAATAAAGTTGCAGCCTAATTAAGCCATATCTTTCTGTTTTCTTGCATGGCTGGGGCAACGATGCAAACTCAGCAGAACAGAGGAAGGTAAGGGTTGAGTTTGAAGAGCTGAGGTTTGAAAAGCAGAAGACTGAGTATATTAAAAAGAAACTCTAAATAAAGGGGCCATAGACAATGTGAGCAGAGGTTTTTGGCTATGTTATATGCTTAATTTTAAGAACGTTACAGTTTGTGGAAGTTTCAGAACTGTACAGAAAAAACATTTTGGCAATGAAGAAAGAAAAAGGAATTGGTCCTGTTAGATAGTTTTTTATTGAGTGAAATAGGTGAGTGCATTTTGGAAGAAAGTGAATTTTAAGTGCTGGAAAACAAAGAATGAAACAATTATTTTATATTGTATTTGAACTTTAAAAAACAAACCTGCAATATGTTTCAAATTTATCTTTCAAATATAATCAAAAAGGTAAAATAATACAGAAATAAAGCATGCAGTTTTATAGACTTCAGAATTATATAGTTGACTTTGGGGTTTTGTTAGATTGTTTTACTGGAAGCTTCCAGACAGAGTTGACTGGAAACTTTTTATCACACTGGAATTTTCTTTCTGTTTAGTTTTCTGCAGACTTTTTCAGTTATCCTGAATTTCATATTACATAAATATATTGTATTTTATGTGACCACTTCATTAAATTTCTAATGTATTTTCACATCTTCAAAATGTTAACTTTAAAAAGTTATAATAATTCCAATATTCAAAACCACTTAATTGAGATGGAAAATGTATTAGATTATTCACAGAAAAAGTCATTATTAATACTACATTATAATATCATATTCATTAGCTAGACTGTGATATTTGTCATAAAAAATAATTTCTATTTTAACACTTTAAAATGAAAGGTGAGGATGTTTTATTCTCTTTAATACTGTCCTTATGAAATAGAAGGGTATTTGTTTAAACAGGAAAGTGAAACTTGCTTTGTAAACTAATTCCTGATCACAGGAAATTAAAGGGGTTTGCAGACCTAGAATTCTTTTTTATATATCTTGAATGTGGAGCTTTCCCTGAAAACAAGTAGCAACAGGATTTGACCAACTTTGAGTGCCCTCCATGAACAATTATAAAGTTTCTTACCTTCTCCTGGACAATTTAAACATTTAGTCTTATGTTTAAACCTAAACCTTTCTGCTAAACACAGGGATGAACATATAACTGAGCTAAGGATAACTGCCATCATCAAGTGTAGTAATAAACAAATCTAAAAGCAACATTTTCAGTCTTTTAAAAAATTTAATACATCTTAATGCAAGTGCAGGCCTGAAGATGATTTTCAGTCCCATTGACTTTGGTAAGACATCTCATGCTTAGAGCAGAGTTTTTGTGTAAGGGTCTTGCCAAAGTAGGGCCACAGCAGAAGTCATGCTCATGTCCACATGCATTGGAAAGATCAGAGTTGCAGCATAGCACATCCTTCTCTGGATCTGACAGCAGCAGCTTATAGGACATTACGCTTCCAACTCGTAAAACTCACATTTTGTTTTGGTTTGTTTTTTTCTTGTGGCTTTATGGAAATATATTTGGCTACTTACTTCCATTTGCCCAATTGTGTTTACATGTTTCAGATACAGTTCATGACATGCTATTTTGTGATTTCCAAAGTTATTAATTTTTGCCTTTTTAAACGTTCAGTACAGTAAGTTAAGTTGTCTGGCTAATCAAGCAATGTACAGACATAATAGAAGTGTATGAATAACAGAATAGAGTTACAACAAATTTTTTGAGTGCAGTGACATAATATCTGTTGGCATTAAAACTACATATTGTGTCTACATTCTATGAAAAATTTGCAGATTGAACTTTCTCAAACTTTCTGACACAAATTGCTTTACTAGATATTGATTTAAAATTAGAAGCAAAACTTGTGAGAAAAATGAACATTTGTTACTTGTCTTGACAATGTACAAATAAATTCCTTACTTTTCTGAACTTCAGTTTTATTAAGTAACTTTCTATAAGACAAGTTTCAGCAGATCAGCACAAAATTTTCTTAATTTCATTACAGGCTGTAAATTAAAATTAATGAGGCTGACACCCACAATTAACAATGAAAAATGCAGATTGTTATAATTACTTAAGCAATAACATTGCTTTACATAGAAGACTTAAGGTGCTCCACAAATTATTTACAAGTGTTACATAAAACACAAAAAATGACAATTTCAATTTATTTTGTCAGTATAAAAAACAAAAATCCTTACTAAAACCTTTCTCATTTGGGAATCTCTCGCCATGCATAATTAAGCAAATTTGATTGCAATTAAGCCTGGCTTCTACAGTGGAGTTTTAATTAATGCAAATCTGGCATCTACATCTATAAGATTAATTTTCGTGAATTAAAAGAAAACAACAAAGCATATTTGAAAGTGCAGTTGCATTGTTGAAAGGATGGAATGCAGAATCTGATTATTTTTCAGTCTTCCATGTGGATAGCCTTTGACTTATACTTTAAGGAGGGATATTTTATTTGGATCTGTTGTTTTGTTTCTCAAGGCATTATTAAGCAAGATCATAGCAATTACACTAAGCTTCTTCTAAGGAACATCTTAAAATGTAATTATATACATTTAGAAGAAGAAATGAATGATAATATAGGCTAAGGAGTGAGGACACCATTATACAACACAATGCTTTTTCTAAAGTCATCATCCTTGTCTCTCATTTGGGGCCCGGAATATTCTGTGGGGTCTGTTGGAGTACTTGAGATATTTTCAGATATATTTTGATAAGATCTCCTCTTAAAATCCCAAATCTGGAATGACTTTTATAGGACAGAATAATTTTTAATTTTTATTTATTTATCAGCATTCCTTGAACTGATTTTTTAAGTGTTTTCTCTGTCTTAAATTTGTTTGTATTTAGTTTAGTCTCTGTAAAAGAGAAAGAAAATTCTTTACTGGGAATTCTGTTCCTTTGAAACTGTCCCATAAGAGTCACCTATTCTGTCATTCTTCCTATACAAAAACATTCTGGTTTTAGAAACCACATGGCTTGTCTTGCTCTTAAATACAGTACTATGTAATTTTATTTTGTCATTAGTGTAATAAAACAATCATATGGAAACGGACCATTAGTGAGGTTAACAGATATTGCGTTAAAAACTGTTACTCTCACTGACGTGTAAGAAGGTAAATAACTCCTTTTTTCATTCAGTCTCTCCATATAGATATCAGAAGTCAGGTAAGTCCAAGGAGGCATTTATCCAGTTGGCAGAAATGCTCTCTCTGTTGTGAAAAGCTGAAATTTTTCCTTTCTTGAAATATATTCTGGTATTTTATTCTAATGTCAGCCATAGTTGCTGTATTTTTCCTTGGTCTTGCTTTTTAAAAAATGTGCACTGGTTATGCAGAGAAGATATCAGTTCCTTTTTAGTCAAGAGTGAGAAGGCTGAGCCAAACCCATGTTGGAGGGAGGGTGGGTGCCAAGATACAAGGGCCTCTGGGGGAAAATGAACCACCAAAACTCTTGCATGCAGACTGCTGGAGGTGTGTGACCCTGATGTGAGGAGCAAAATTACAAGCAGTGTAGTTTTTCTTCCTATGTAATCCAGTTTCTTTCTAATTTCTTTCCTCTTCTATTCAAAACCCAGAAATCTCCCTTTTGTTACGTGAAATACCATCTGAACCAAAGATTTCCTAAAGATGCTCTATCAGGGGAACTGTTCTTTTATATCTGTATCAGGGAGAGTACAAAAGCATCTCTTCAAGGGGCTGTAAATGCTGCCACATTTGGTTCCCGCAGTATAGTTATTATTTTGGCTCCCAAAGGTAACTTCCAAAGCACCACACTGAGGGAGCTCATAGGGCACTAGAAACAGCAGGAGATGAGTCCAGCCTTACAATCACATGCACTGGTTTTGCAGCAGGGGATTTATTGACATAAAGTCCAACATTCTCTTTATTTTGGTGTGGTTTACAACATGGCCATATTTACAAATTTTTATTAATTACATTTATTTTCAGTCTATTAAATCATAGTATTTATTTTGGTTGAAGTTAAAGTCTGGTATTATGAAGTATTAATAGCAGGTTTAGATAGAAGATTTCTAATTTGATTTTCCAAATTATCAGCTCAAAAACAAGGTAATGGAAAGAAGATGTCCTGCAAGTCTCTAGTTATGGATCAGCTTCTGTCTTTGCAGGTCTGGAAGAGCAGCAGTATAAGTGCTTTGTGACTTACATGATAGCATCTTTTTCACCGGAATAGTCAAGTGTCCATCACTGTCTCCCCTCTCTAATTTAGACATACTTGGCACTAGAAATCTGTATTTAAGTGCCTGTATTGCTCTCCTAAGGTTTGTGTTTGCATGCTTTTTTTTTTTTTTTTTTTAAATTGTTTCTCCTCTGTGTGTGCAAAAGGAAGATATTTGCAGAGTTATATCATCTGTCTGTTATCAGTGTTTGGTAATTTGGACAATGTTTCAAAATGGGCTCCTTGACCTGTATTGAGACATATAAATATCTAGGCAAGTTTTGTAGATTGCTGAGTATTCACAGCTCATTTTGTTTTGAACTTACGGAGACTTACTGCTTTTGAAAGACAAAGTTGCTTGAATATAGAAAGATAAAAGCCAGTTTACATGATGGTAAAGTAGAGACTCAGGCATATGCTGTATGATTCCCAACAGGGATACTGTTGTACTTTAAGTATAGGTACCTAGCCCCATCTGACTGAATTAGAGCACTAAGCTTTTGAAAGTACTAGATGCCTATAAATGATTTGTTTGGGCACCCTGTGAGTTCTAGGAAACCCTTAGCAAAGATCTCTTATAGAAAGCCATAGGAATGTTCAGACTCTCACCGCTCTTTGGAACACGTGTCATTTCTCAGCGCACTTCCATCCACTTGTGGTTCTGAATACTACGACTGTGACAGGGCAGTTCCCAGCTTGCTTTTTCTTCTTTTTTTTTCCCCTTTCTTTTTTTTTTTTTTAATCTTTATTTCTTATCTCCTCCTCTTTCTTTTTCTTTACCCTTTTTTTCCTTTTCCCCCTTTTTCATTTTTTTCCCTTTTCCCCCACCTCCCCCTTTTTCCTGTTTTTACCCCTTTTTTCCCCTTTCCCCTTTTTCCCCTTTCTCTCTTTTTTTTTCTTTTTATTTTTATCCTTGTTTTTTTAAGTGGGGTAAAAGGATTCATTCCTCCTAGAAACAGAGACAGTGTCTGAGAATTTCACACCTGTATCATTCAGTTTCGTTCTTCAATGGCATGTTCTAACCATCAGGGTAGGCACTAGTTTAGCTCAAGGCTACTACTATCCCTTTGTTAAAAGGAGTGAGGAGGAATCAAAGGGGCAAGGTAGAAGTAGTTTCTATAGCACAATGCTTAGAACAGTCTTCTGCTATTGCAAATCAGTGAGGTTTGTTTTTTTTTTTTCCCCACACTTTTTTGTTTCCCAATGATTTTCAGCAATCTCAGATGTGACATTTTTCCACATCAGTTGTGTAGGAGACCAATTTTGTTGGCATCCTCTGAACAAAGTTAATATGCATGCACACACATACATACTCTTGAAAAAAGACACATCCCATGGAACGCAGGAGCAACTACTTTTGGTTAAAATTGTGGTCAGAGAAAGAGGTTGTGGTTCCCCTTTCTTTCATACAACTAGTTAATCAAGCTTTTTCTGAAAGTTTTAACATTGTGGGTGAAGAATGAATCAAGACATCAAAACTCTTGAGATCAGAGAAAGATTATCAAAGTTAATGAGAATAAGGAAAATTAAGAGATCATTAATAGTAATGATACCAAAATGAGAACTAGGAAACCAGTCCAGGAAAATCTAGAGACTCTTATGCCAGTCATTAATCTGAAGACTATGATTAAAATATAAGAAGTGATTCCATCAGCTTGTTGTGCAAACATGCTGAGAACATCCCTCTTCTGGCTTGAGTTTTTCAAAGAAGCCTAAGGCCATTAGGCACCCAAATGCTATTAATAAATCCTTATCTTGGCCTTTTCAACATCTAAAAAATAATAAAGGCACATTGAGCTGGTATTTCCTGTTTAATGTTCATTATGTATTGAAGAGGTATTGAGAAATAGTTTTTCTCCTGCAGTTATGAAAGAATTATAAAGGTCTTCCCTGAGTGAGTGAAATAAGTGCAGATTTTGTGAGTCTATGCCAAAATCTATTTAATTAGGTCATCATTCTTAGGAAAATAATGCATCAGGAGCTTCAGAGAAAGTGCAAGGCATGACATATTTGAATTAACTCTATTTAATTAAAGGAGCACCTTCTGAGGGTCTCAGATTTCATGGGACAATCCAGTTGTCACTGTGACTGCTGCTACATGCATCCTATAGCTCAGATTTCTTGTTGCACTTGTCAATTTTGTTTTGTGTTGGAAATACTTCGTTTTATAGGGGCACTGATCAGACCAAGAGGAAGAGACCAAGTAGGTGGGACAAAACTGGCAGAATTGCCCATGAGTAATGAAATGCAATGGAGAGGATGGAAATGGAAAAGGAGCAAATAGGGTGGAAGAGAGTTCTGAGCACGGTAAGGAAGGGAAAAAAATGAAGAAGTAAAAGGAAAAAGGGCATAAGTGAAGTGTAGCCCTTAACTGTAATTCAGGGCTTTCAAATGCAAAGTATTAACTCCTGCTGCTGTGTTTCCATACGTCTAACAGCTTTCCTTCCTCAGTCTGGAAGTTAAAGATTTTATGTGTTAGGAAGGTCATAACTAAGTTGCTGTGCACTAAGAATAGAGCTGCAGTTACTTTAGTTTGTGTAGATAAAATCACAATGCTTTTGCTAAAAGCATAGGAGATGTTCTGACTAAAAAACATCTTTTCTAAAAATTTTTAGAAAATAATAAATTGATTTCTGAAAAGAAAATTATTTGTTTCTTGATAGAACTGTGTTCTTCTCATCTTCTTGACTGTGAAGGGAGACAACTTTTTCCTGAACTTGTTTGGAAAAAGAGCTGAAGGGTAGCAATTTTGAAAAAGGAGAATAATAATTATGGTCTGATCTCATCCCACTGAAAGCAACTAGAGATTGTTAAAAGAGTTGCCCACTTTTGAGGACTATTATTTGAATTTCTGTGACATGCTTGTCTGGTTTGCTGGTTGGTTGATTGGTTTGTTTACTGCTAATGATAAAGATACTGTAATCAGTAGTGAGGGTATGAAAGAGGGTTTTGGAACACTGAAGAGTGGGAGGAGAGGAGAAACATAAAAAAAAGAAGAAATGAAGAGAAACTGATGTTAGAATATGGGGACAAGGATCTTTAAGGGATGGAAGAAAGAAAATATTCATATTTTCAGAGAGATATATGGAATGAAGACAAAAAGTAAAAATTCATTGTACATATAATCTGTTTTCTGCTATGTTAATGAAACAAACCAGCTGAGTTCAGCTTACCTGGCCAGTACACTACATTCAGTGGTGCTCTAGAAGTGAGATAACACCAAAGATTTTGACCTTCTAAGCTAACCTTAATTTTTAAGAAAGAGAAAGAAAAAAAGGAGAAACTGATACTCTGTACAGTGAAATTAGAACTATCACTTAGTATTTCCTTCTTTGAAACTAGTGTCTGAGAATTGCTATTTGTAAAGTTGAGCATTTACAGAAAAATGCAACCTAGAGGTGTATTTACATCTTCAAGATTTGCAAGTGAATAAGAGTAATTGTGAGGTACATCTGAAAGAAGTTGTAATTGTCTCCAAAAGGAAGTTAAGTTTTAAAAGTCCAAGTATGTAAGGAAAGAAGAAGGAGGAAATCCATAACAAAACAGAAAGAAATGTAGTGCCTTTAGTGATGGTGGTCTTTATATAATAAACCAATTCTAAAAATCTAAGATTTCTTCATTATATGACTTTTATGTGACAATTACAATATATTTGTAATATAATTTACCTTAGTTCTTTGTCTAGAAAGAAGATAACCCCCCAAAAAATATAGACTTATTTTGTCCAAATATTTTAAGTGTTCTTTTATTCTCTCCCATTAATTGATTTGTTGATTTAAAGTTACTGACATGGAAGCTTAATCAGTCTAATATGTGATGTCTTTTCTCTCACCTCCTCTCTGTACTGCAATGATTTTCATGAAAAGATGAAAACGATAAACATTTCTTACACATTGAAGTTGAAAAATGAACAAATATATGATTCAAAGTAGCAAATTTGATTAAAGTAACTTCTACCTTCATCTATTTGCCTTACAACCCACAAAATTATTTTAGTCACATGTAGTGATTTCTGCACTTTCCTATTTACTGAAGCTAGTATCAATAAGACAATTTGCAAGTGACTTTTCAAGGTATTTTTATATTATTTAAATTGCGTATTTGGAGAATTCTATATGATTCCTTACAGTATTTTATTATTCTATAGTCTTTGTAGATTGATCTCATTTTTCTTTTAATAACATGAATTGCTCTCGCTTTCCGTATCATAGAAATTAAGGGCCTTATTGTCTGTGTCAGTATGGATACTGGATTAAGAGCAGGGTATTCTGGATTTTAACTCTGTAATAGGGATTTCTTTTGTTACAGCACTTTCAGTGACTGGAATCCTGCAGTTAACCCAATGGAAAAGTTTAGAACAGAAGGTCAAATGCATTTTGCTCATGAAGACAGTGTTCTGCCATCTTGAAAAATATGGTACAAGGGCCTGAATAGATTAGTTAGCTCATGATTTTGAGTCAGCGCTCATGGCTGAAGAATATAAGAGTTATAGGTCTTGCAGATGAGTTAGGAAGTTATTTATAAGGTGAACCTGCACTGACAAAGTAATTACAGCATCAGTGTTGTTAAACTTATGAAGTGTTTCTGTAGAAAATTTGTTTCCACTTGAATTGCTATTTATAGCAGACAGAAGCAAACATTTTAGTAATTTGAATTGTGAATGGTCTCATGTGCTTATGGAATGCATTTTGTACGAAACTTCTGTAACATTTTTTAAACTAACTTTTCTGGAATTCTGTAATTAATATGACTAGTAAAATCAGTATATTTCAGTAATTAAATGTTCATGCTTCTAATACAGCATGTCACTAGATGTCACTCTGGATTCCATTATTTGATATTCTGATGATTTCTACCTTTTTCTGCTTTTCTGTGTCTACTTTCCCCACAACAAACCTGAACAGACAATGTGAAATGTGCATGAATAACACAGAATTGCTGACTGAATGTCAATTTTCTAGTGTGTGACTTCTATTGATCATTCATTATTGACATGAAGGTCTCTAGTGTCTCTGCTTTCCTCTTTAAACTCTTCCTCAGCTAAAATTTCCAAGCAACAGAATCAGAAGGCCTTGAAGAACGGGATGATTCAGGTCTCTTAGGATGTTTTACAGAGTACTTTGACCTCAGGAAGGCATCAGAGGTACTTTTTATAAAGACTCAACAACTGTTTGGCATAAAAATTTAAACACTGGAAAAAAAGAACCTCCTGCTTAAATCGAACAGCTTTCATTGACACTTTTTTGGTGTAACTATAACTGTCTGCTTTTGGCAAACATAAGGACTTTTTGAAACAGTTTTTTAAATGTATGCATTTCCTTTCCTTGTAGCCAATAAAATATAAATAGCATTTTCATGGTGACGAATGACATGTAGTACAGTATTCTATGATCATGGTTCCAGGATTTTATTTCTTTTAGCTTTGTATACATTAATTAAGTATACACAATCAGGGCTGAGTGCAGAGACAGCTAAATAAACAAATGACACTGTAGAAAGGTCTTTCTGCATACTAATCATATCCTACATCTGCAAGCAAAAGCTCTATAAATCGATTTGCTCTTTCACATCAAAAGACAAACAGTGAGGCAAGTCAGCAGTTCCTTTGTCAAAGTCACAGAGATTGCTGTTCTTCACAAATGCATTTCTACAGAGCTGAATTCAACCATTTGATGATTAGCATTATTGGCAACTCTTCAAAGAAGATTCATCAAGTAATTTGCAATTGGATTGGTTGCCATTTTTGTGATTCTACCCCATGAAATTGAACAAAAAATGATTGACATTTGAATTCTTACTTGGAGGACAAAGTGAACTAGCATAAGAAAAAGAAGCAATCAGATTCCCAAGAGATTGGGAAGCTGCTGTGATGTCTCTGGTGGTTCCCATATGGACCAGATCAGATGATAGGTCTGAAAATGAGATGAATTGGCAGGGCAGAGGCAAGCAGGAAGATGTAGCTTACTGTGAATATAAGAAAAAATAAATAGGCCCAAAGTGCTAATTTTTTAAGATGTCAATTTATATATCTGGATGGATGGGCTTATGTAACCCCTCTAAACACTCCATCCATTCCTGTGTGAAAAGTCTCACTGGAAAGGAAAACCAGTCTATTAATTCATGTACTTTGTGTGCAAGAATTGAGTTCTCTGCTATTAGTGCACGTTAGATATGTATTGCAAAATGAAAGACCAAGACAACATATTTGTGTGTGCATGTAAATAATATGCAGCTGTGTAAGAAACTGCAAAGTGGTGTGATTGAGTACAGGAACTGTTCAGCCCTTGATAACCTTACTTGCTCACAGTTTTCCATTTTTCAAAACGAACACACTAAATAAACAAAAAACCCACTTGCTGGAGATTTTATATTCTGTTTTCTGCCATCTCTGTTTCAGAAATTATGAATCAGAACCCTCTTTCTGCCCTTGCAAAATTACAAAGATGTTTGGATACCTCCTTTGAGTGTGCTATTCCCTGAAACAAGGGGAGGATGGAACTTAATACAGAAAGGTATAGATAGAAAATGAAGTGTACATGAGCTCATTTGCTGATAGCTCCATAGCTCTTTTCTTCTGCAGGATATTTATTATATGTTTTTTGTTATGATGAAGCTCATAGTTGCATAGCCTCATTTTTGAAATAGATTTTTACTCCTATATTTTGATCTCTAATGCCTACAGATATCTTTTGACAGACAGAACCTTCAGTTACCTGTTTATGCTACATAAGCTCAGGTAAATCTACTCCATATACAGTTATGAAAGCTGAAACTTGCTGAAGACTTATTTCTAATGTCCCAGTTCTCTAATTCTGCAATGTAAACAATCCTCTAAAAAATCTACCCAAACCAATTTCTTAATTGTGGGTTTTAACTGAAGTAGACTTCTATCATCCAAAATTACTGACCCACAGATAGTTAAAGGCTAAACTTGAAGTCATGTCATCATGCTAATCTTTTCATACAAGCTGCTTTTCCAAACATATTTGTTGAGTAATAGTAATGAAAAAATTGCTTCTCTAGTCATGACACAGATGGGAATACTACTTTACAAAACATATAACACATACTAATTGAATTTCAGAAGGCTTTGGGTTACATTGTCCAGGATTAATTTGTCTCAACAAGTGTCTCTAAGCGAAGGATGGATTTTGAAGATAGCTGGATCTCTACACATGGGATGCAGGGGCTTTCTAGTCTGATCCTGAGTCTGGTGGAAGCAGTCATAAAAATGTGTTTCTTTTACAACCTCAGTGACTGACCTTATGAACAAGGGTGGAATACCTATCATCTGGAGTGTAATGGCTACCTATCTAGGCTATAATGCCTATAAAAGTAGATATTTTGCATCATGATAGGGTTAATGCAGCTGTCTGGTATTGTGTGAAATCATACAAACAGCTATGGGTGTTAATGTCCTCCCCCAACTTCAGGTGTTTAAATCAGGTATTAAGGCTAGGAAAGTGGTATCCCTGAATCCTGCCTGCCATCAGCTGGGAGGATGACTGGGAGGCAGAAGCTCCGTTAAAGAATGACAAGTGACAATCAGTGTTAAAATTTTTATTAAAGGTGATAGGGTAAAGATATTCCAAATATTGTCTAGGGCCATATGACACCACACTGCTTTTGGTGAAGCTACCATACATACATATAAAAATATAAGTATATGTGTATGCATATAGGTATATGTGACAAGTGTAAAATAATCAGGTTAAGAAAAATATCTGATATTTTTTGTTTTTCTTAAAATGAATGTCCATGGCACAATGTCACACACATTATATTTTTAAGAAGCTGATGCTCATTTCCTCTTCATCATATTTCTGTCTTTCTTGCAAATTATGTTACAATATTAATGTTGGTAGTATCTCCCAAATAAAAAAAAAAACCCAAACCTGTCATCTCAATGAAATACACTGACTTTCAACTGAATGAAAACTGAAAAAAAAAATAAAAGAAAACTAAATAAAAAAATTACTTCAGGCAGTGATTATCCTTATTTATAACTTATACCAAATAAACTCCAATCTTGTGTTAAATTGTTCAAGGAAATTCAGCAAAACTAAAAACATTGAATCTGCCTGAGTATTTCAACTTTTTCACAGGAAATCTTGCTTACTTTAGAGGTCAAATGAACAGAAAGAATCAGCAATGTTGATTGCTGTTGTTATTCTAATAGCTTTGATCTTTGCCCCACTATGAGATCGCTCACAAAACAATTGGATAGTAGGAAAAACAATGACAACAGAATTAACTTATATTCTAAAATATCTGTGACTATTGTACCTATGGCCTTATTTGAAATAACTATAATTCTACACCTTTGTTGATTTGATTCATTCAATGTCATATTCAGTTCTGGAGTAAATAGATGTGACTCTCACTGAAGTGAACATATCTGCCTTTAGAACAAATTTGATCCTCTGTAACAGACTATGGGTAAAAAATTACAGCAACATCTAGAGAAACTGAAGGTCTCAGTATTACTTTCTTAGTTGGTTTGAGCAAAATTGTGCATCCATTTTACCAGATGCTCATTCTTGTATGTACTTTAAGTGTTTCTTATATATTATTGGTGTGTGCTATTTAGTATATGTCTTCATAAAGAGATTCATTGCCTTGGTGATCCAGGTTTTGCAAAATGGTGTATGAACTCTTACACAGTATCATCCTCACTGTTCAGAAAGTTAGTTCTTTGAGTATTGTATCTCCAAATTATACTAGCATTAGAGAGAGATTGTTTTTATGAGCGGAAGTCAGGTTATCACTCATATTAATTGGCTAG
This sequence comes from Platalea leucorodia, assembly GCF_965183815.1. Taxonomy (NCBI): domain Eukaryota; kingdom Metazoa; phylum Chordata; class Aves; order Pelecaniformes; family Threskiornithidae; genus Platalea; species Platalea leucorodia. Next base: position 44,326,496 of record NC_138824.1, on the reverse strand, counting down.
GTCATAAAGCTGTGAATTGATGAAACTAACTACTGTTCTAAGGGGAATACTATGGTAATGGATTTTAAGAAGACATCTGATTCTGGGGATTATATTAGCCAGACTGACTATTCATTCAGTAGCTTCTCTGAGATTACTGCCGTGCTTTGTATTTTCTGTATTACAGCTGTACTTGCAGTATTACAGCAGTGCTAGCTATTTTCAATGCAGTCTTTGTAGTCTACAAACTCTTGCCAATGTTTGCTAATCAGATGTAAAGCATCAGGCTGTATGAGTTACAAATGCCAAACAAATAGAGTTTCCTTTGCTGTTGTGGCAGTTCATCTCTGAAAACCTCTCCATTTCACTTGGGGCTCAGATACAAATAGGGATCTGAGTAGTGCATTACTTAGCATGGAAATATCTCACTTCAGGTCCCTGGGACCAGTCATTCAGCATTTAGCCTTCCCATACAATGCAGGTAAGATATGAGGTGGCTTAAAACTAGACTCACAAGGAGGATGCTGTTGAGCTCCTAAGAAAACAAGTTTCATTGGACTAGAGCAGGGAATCAATACTAGTGGTTAAAGCTCTAAAGACTAATTCTGTATGAAATAGTTATTAGTTAAAATACTTAAATAGTCTAACAAGTGGTAGAGCGCCTAATTATTAATTAGACTGATGTTACCTCTTTCAGACATCTTGAACATCTATTACTGACGGTAACTTAGCTTCAACTAAAGATCGTGTTTCCGTTTGGACAGATTCATCCAGTAGATAGAGCAATTTCCAGCCAGATGGAAGATATCAGCCTTGTCCTCCTTGTGCCAAAGGAGAGATCTCTATACCTCTGGGTCAATTCTCTCTCTCAACAGTGGAATGTAAAGAAAAAAATGCAGCTTCTGCAAGAGGACAGAGAGTATCATCAGGATAATGTATAGGCGGGTAAATAAAGCATATTCTTAGCTCATGGATGAATCGTGTTATCCCTCTGAGTTAGCTAGTCCACAGAAGGATTTTATGGGCAAGGAAACTGAAACTAAAGTCCCATGGATCATCCATTGACTACCCATGGCATACCACAATGTCCTGGTCTCTTACTCGTGACTATAGGATGCTACAGTTCTCATCCGGCCATGGACATTGAGGATGGGGAATATTTCTTTTACTTTGCCCCTCAAGTGTTCTGAACACTTGACGATACAAACATGAACATAAGAGTTTGGAAGTGATTCGTGACCCTTTAACTAAAAAAATAGCATTTGTTGAGCAAGATTCTATGTCCTGGGAAAAATTTAAAAGGAAGAGCTGGAAAAGTTCTTCCCCTTTCTCCCTCTGTCCCTTATAGAATCATAGAATCGTTAAGGTTGGAAAAGACCCTTAAGATCATCAAGTCCAACCGATCTCCCTCCTTCCCTCCTTTTTTCCTTCTTCTTCCCTTCTTTCCTTCTTCTTCCCTTCTTTCCTGTTCTCTTTCTCTCCTTCTTCTTGCTAGAACTCTCCATTGGTGATCAGCTTTTCCTTCAAACAGCCTTTTACCCCTGAGGCACTAGTAGATTTCAACCCAGGAGTCTACAGTCATTTATTTCTGTTTGCTGTCTCCTGAACATTGCAGTGATTACTAATCAGGTGCAGTGTTAATCCATTTTCTAAAGAATAGGTGTCTTCCTTCGTAAAGAGCCATCATAATTGACACCGTTGGCTGTAATAGAGATAAAATTGTTCTGAGTACTAGAATTATCTTTCTTAACTGTGGCATGAACTATGTCAGGACTAGCAGCCCCGTTCTTGATTAGATAATAAGAAATCATGAAACTACTAAAATAAGCAAGCTGGCTTATTAAAATTAGTGTTTCAAATTTGAGATCTGTGTCTTAGGTTTACTCCACTGTAGAGAGACCTTTATCCTCTTATAGCTGAGCATGTACAAAGAATGACTGTAAATCATCAAGTGTTGAAACTTGGGGCATAGCCTTGATTAATGAAGTGGATGGCATGATGCCTCTTGAGCCGTGGAATAGAGTGCTATAGTTTATGTGCTTATACGTTTTTATGTACTGGAGTTGACTCTGACTCTTTAACTTTTAACATGCCAATTAAGTGTATGGTTTAAACATCTTAAATAGCTGTCTTCAACTGCAATCCTTTAATTTATCTTCTACTGATGAATGGAACTCTTTAGCAAAAATGCTGGAAAAATCAAAGTTTCAAAATTAACAAAATTAACTTTAATCTGTTTATGGAGCTATTTTAATGGGCAGAATTATTCTTTCCGCCACCTACAATGAAATAGACCTTCAGAGACTACTGTTCTTTTGTACTATGCCCAAAGCAAAAAAAAACACCCGCACAATTGTTCAGGAAAACTGTTAAGTTATGAGGCTCTGTTTTTCCTATTGTTAAGTTACCTTAAGGTGACCTAAACTCTTATTGCAATGACAAAAGAAACAAGCTGAAAATACTTTGTGTAAGAATACCTGGTTTTCTAGGGCTTGTGCTAAACCAGGCCTGAGCATCCTAGTAGAACTGATTTGCTAGGGGGGCAGAAATTTGATTAGTAGGCACATGTAAAGATGTACTTCTCTCTCTCTCTCTCCCTCCCCCACCACATTCTGTCCTCAAATATCTGTGAATTTACCTGTTTCTGTGTTTTGTTTGTTTGTTTTGTTTGTTTGTGTTGACACAAACTCCTTATTAACCATAAAATGACACTGGACTAGATCTATGTCAAAACCTAGGACCTGCAGCTCACAAAAAGTGCAAGTAAATGTCTGTCTCAGCTCAAAATAATATACTTGGCTATGACTCACAGATTTATCTAATGTCTTTTGGCTATCTAATGTTGGTATTTTGATTTTTGTCATTACAAACATTTTCTTTTAAGGGTTAGAGTTGATTGAGGCAGATTATCACTTAGCATATATTGACAGATTTTGAGACGAAGTATGGTACTAAAGTGTTGACATTGCTCTTTCTTGATAGCAAAGTCATTATTTGTTATATATTATTTGTTATCTAAGTTATATTAGCATATCATCTCTGGAAGTAGCTAAGAAATTAAAGGTAGATCGGTACTGGAAAATTAAACTGATAAATATGACATTATATTCATACATGATTTGTAAATGAAATTTTTCAGTGTAGTGTAACATTATTGATAAGGCTTACGCTATATTTTAATATAGATCTCTTTTATGAACTATATTTAGTCAACAGTACAATTTGGTAACTGTCTTCTTCCTTCCAACTAAGGGAAATATGAGTTGTTAGAGGTTTTTTATTGATAGTATACGAAAACATAGTTTTATCACCTAGTTAGTAGCAGTAACTTTTTTACTAATATTTGTGGAATATCTTAAATTCCTTAAAGAATTTCTGTTTCTTCTGCTTTTCAAGTAAATGAAAATTGCTTCAAAATAGTAAAGATGGAAGAAGAATATATTGTCCATCAAATTTATATTTTCACTTTCAGGGTTTGCTCCATATCTCTATCTTTGAAGTTTTTGGGGGACCAGGGGGGGTCGCTTTATATGTAATAATGACACACCAGATAAGATGAGCAGTTCATCTGGTGTAATAACCCATCTCCGACACTGACTGATGTAAGATGTCTTTAAAAAAACTTCATAAAACCATATAAGAGGCAACTGTAGAACTGCATACACCTGGAAGGTGGAGCTTCTTTCTGATTTGTGCCTTGAGGCACGTCTTTCTGTTTCTTTCTTTAGACGGTCTTCTAATGCTCAAAGAAGGCTGTACAGAAGTCACTGTTTCAAGGAGTCAAAATTAAACACCAGAAATATTATCCTTTGCCCTCCAAATATATCTAAGAATATTCTTAAGAAGGTGTTTTTTTAAATCTCCTGTATAGCAGAGACTAGAAAATACTTGCTGTGTAATGGAAGCTAGTAGAAGGCTCATCTATCTCTTCATAGAAAATTCAATGGTCGGGAGATGTCATTACAGTACAACACAGTGTGTTGTTTCTTCAAACAGTTAGTTGTATAAAACTGTCTGTCTCTTTAGCCATTTTATCTTTTCTGCCTCTTTGACCTTGTGTTGTTGTCTTCATTTATCATCACTTTCTTCATTCCCTGAGACTTCAGGATTTTTCTTTTCACTCACAAAATGTCTTCATCATTTCTGTGTTAGTCTTTAACATCTAGCAATTGTTTTCTTACCCTCTTTCAGTCATTATAATGAACAGAAACATACTTTAGCTGCGCATAGATCAAATCTATTAGAGTTTTGTTTTGAAAGTATTTTGAAAGCCACTGCAGAAAGGCTACTAAGTGTTGAGAATAGAAATTTCTTAACCTTCACAGGGCCTACCATGTGCACGACTTTCACACCCAGCTCATTTCACTCACTAACAAAATTGTACCCTTGTTGCATGTTTTCCTTTTATTGTCTTTAAGGGGAAAGAATCTATCACCATAAATCTTAAATATCTCCAAAAGTACAAGTAAAAATACATAAATATATGTAACAGATGCAGAATTGCCTCCTGGGATGCATGTATTATGCATACAGAACTGTCATAACATCCCTCACACAATCACATTTTTTCCTCTGTTCATGGTCTTTATACCTATCTCATTTTGACAATGCACCTGGCTGTAATGTTGGATACTAAAATGTAACTAACACTATAAGAACATATTTGCCACTTTTTGAATTATACTTATCTATATCAATATAGAATCAAATTAATTCTCCTAGATTAGAAAAAACAGTAACCACATAAAAGCAATGTCCTTTACTTTTTAACTAATTTATTGAAAATAGAATTATGATTCTTGAGAAAAAAATTGTCTTCTGGACAAATGAACAGTCTAAGTTTAATCCATGTGGTACAATTTTACAATTTTGTTAATATCTTAGCTTTAATTTTAGAGGAGAGAAAAGGAAACGGGGTTTTGTTTTTATGACAATAAATCTTTCTAAGATTGCCAATAATATTGTAAGGGGTCACATTCAGATGTTGATCTCTTTCAAAGTCTTAATCTTTTTAGCTGAAATCTGGTAGATTTTCTTCAAATTCAAGAGCAAATAATTTTGAATATTTTTTTTTTCTAATTCAGGAGCAAATTATTTTTTAGATTTTCTCTACCTGGCACTGGTAACCTCTACTCAGCACTGGTAAGGCCACACTTGGAGTACGGTGTTCAGAGATATGGAACTACTGAAGAGAGTCCAGCAAAGGGCCATGAAGATGATGAAGGGACTGGAGCATCTCTCCTATGAGGAAAGGCTGAGAGAGCTGGGACTGTTTGGCCTGGAGAAGAGAAGGCTCAGGGTAGATCTCATCCATGTATATAAATACCTGAAGAGAGGGTGCAAAGAGGATGGAGCCAGGCTCTTTTCAGTGGTGCCCCGTGACAGGAACAGAGGAAATGGGCACAAACTGAAACACAGGAGGTTCTGACTGAACATCAAGAAACACTTTTTTACTGTGAGGGTGACTGAGCCCTGGCCCAGGTGGTCCAGAGAGGCTGTGGAGTCTCCATCTTTGGAGATATGCAAAAGCCGTCTGGACATAGTCCTCGGCAACCAGCTCTAGGTGGCCCTGCTTGAGCTGTGGAGTTGGACAAGATGACCTCCAGAGGTCCCTTCCAACCTCGAACATTCTGTGATTCTGTGATATTCTATTAGAAAGATCTATTTGCATGTGTAGAAGCAGTGGGGAAATGGAGTTTCTCTGTTAAGCAAAAAAGGTGAAGCTGTTCTAGAACACCTCTAGAACGAATTCAGAAATGCTACCTGTCTGGCATTTGATATGAATATCATCTTTAAGTTACAAATCTGCTTTTCAGTTGCCTGCTGAAAGTTGATTTCATTTGGTAAAACTAATCACCTCCTAGCTTTCCCTTGACATTGTGCATTCACATATAAATAAACAGATTGGAAGTTTCCATTGAATAGTCAAAAGGTCAAAATTGCATGTGAATATGGAACAAAGATATATGGCGTATGAATGCTGTAAATAAGAAACAGTGAAATGCAATCTCTGCAAGTGTGTGAGGAATTACATCTTTCATGGAAATAAAGAGACCCAAAGCAAGAGCAACATACTTGTGCACAGGGGTGGAGATGGTGCTTCCAGAAAACAGTCTTCTGCTGCTGCACACATATGTGATTATTTCTTCTTTCTTTGTTCTATTTTGATGTTTGCATCACAGTGGGTTTAACAGTGGCCTTGCAAATCTGAGTTAGTTATATGTACTCCTCCACTTGCTTTAATAATTCAGATACCATATGTTAGTATGTATGTTGAGCATGAGAGCTCCCTAAATCACTCCCAAACCCCCACCCCAAGCTGCAAAGAATGTTTCTGAATACTGGATTTAGGTATCTATGGTCAGGTCTCCAGAAATGGAGAACAGCCTTAGCCTAAAGTTATGAATAACTATGCACAGCTCTAAATCTCTTTCTACTCTCAGGTCCATAAACTGTTGTTTTGATCATGGATATTATTTTTTTTCTTTTAAAAACAGAGTCTGTGACACTAATGCTTCCCATTTTAACTAGATCAGTTATCCAAGAGGTGAGAGGTTGAGGTGAATCCTCACCAGGTTGGTAGGAGTCAAACATCTCCAAAAGGGTGGCCCTGGTAGTAAGCTAGAGCTGCAATGGGCAGAGGGCTTCCCAGCTTCTTGCATTGAAGACAGACTGTAAAGCAGTCAAGAATGCATAAGTCAAAGATATGAAGAGAAAATTAAGAGAATAAAGGCTATGAAATTTTTGATGAAGGCCTTTCTCTAAAGGAAGGAAGGCAGGGGAGAAATTTATTCCCTCCTCCTATCAACAAGGTTGCTTTATGCATTTTGGAGTGAATGGTGCCTGGATAAAATACAGAAACATCATTCTGAATCTTAACGGCCACCCCCATAGCAATAGCCATTTCTTAAAGGTGGTCCTAACTGCTGTGCTTTTCAGTGCTGCCGCTGTATGTTAGGAGTGATCTGAGTACCTGTACTGGAATGGACCATCCTAGAGCTTTCATCAGTGAAGTCAAAGCAATATATCCCAAATGTCCTGAAGTGACAGGTAAGTGGCAGTGTGATCATTGGGACTCAGGAAAACAGTATTTTCAGACATCCCGCAGCAATCCAATTTTAGTCATGAAAGCAACTTTGTTTGGAAAGCTTAAGAGATCTTAGGTTATTAAAGACTTGTCATAGATGTTATGCACTACACTCTTGGATAAAGGGTCTGAATTTCTGCAAAAGCTGTACTTTTAAGGCTATTTGATTGGATCTGGCCCCAAGATCCTTCAGATGGCAGTGATCACCTGGTGATACCAGAAGTGCAGTATCTACTGTACAACCTATGGGCTACTTCTTGTCTGAGAAACCTTTATATAAGGCTGATCAAGAGATGATTTTTAAATTTTGAATGTGCTCAATATAACCTGCACATTGCAAAAGCTGCAGTGGTGACAGGATCTTTTCCATTCCCTGCACTGGTTATGGTAGCTTTGTAAGTATTCACCCTACAAACATTTGGAGCTGAATTTGGAGCAAACAAACTTTACAAAAGTCATGCTGAAGTCCTAGATGCTGGTGTTGGATATGCTCATTCAGAGACAATGCATAGAAGCAGAGAATGAAGTTTCAAGGCAAGTAAGTAGATAAGATCTAGAATATCATTGCTGTGTTGAAACTGCCTGTTGAAACTGAATTTTAATATACCAGGAGTGTCTTTGAGAACACTTCCTTTTTTAGTTAACAGAAATGACTACAAAGTTAATGATTTACTTTTAAAACCAAAATAAAATGTATTGATTTGGTGATCTTGCATAGCACCTAATGAATGAAACAAGTTGCTTTGGGCTTTGGCAAACTCTCAGATGGATGGTCAAAGATTTTTAATGTCTTATCAGTTAAATGCTTCAATAAAGTCTACTACATTCGGTAGGATATTGCACATCACTGAATGAGTGGTAGATAAGCAATAAGTAAAATTATTCAACAAAATCAGGAGGTAAATACATCACTTGTTTTATGACTGTATTTCATTTTACTGTATCGGGCAAAATGACTAAGCGCGACCGCCTCTGTCTTGGCAGATTTGTAATGTGTGTCATGAGAGACACAGACACTGTCCTCAATATTTTTATTTTTAATTGCAATTGATTTCTAAAGATATACATGAGTAAAAAGATCTTGAGGACAGCTCTATGTTTATAAGCGTACACACACACTTCAACCCTTCGTATCAACGGTATTAATAAAATGTTAACAAAAATGTATGGAGAAATTATAACAATTTTAACAAACCATTTCTAAGTAACATTTCATTTTTTTTATTATATTGCATATATAATAATGTGTACTGCATTCAGATTAACTATGTTTAATATAGCAACTCTTCTGCCATACCTTTCTTCCTAAGTATGTGATATGAACCATGACATTACAATCTTAAAGCTGTAACAAGAATGAGTTATGTTTGTACTATTTCCCATTCTCATTATATTCTTTGTCACACAATGAATTAATGTTGTGCCATTCTCTGTTCTCATTACAATCTTTTCCTTATGAATGGGGCATCAGAATTTGAATGTCTTTTGTAATCTCTGAGTTATAGAAGTGTGTTACACTACTATGACCTTGTTAATATTTTGCATGGTGATTGGCTGGCTGCACACTGCTGCATTTGAGGTTACACTGAGCAGCCAGTCAAGTGTATTTGACAGTGGCTGATTCAAAGTGTTCCCCTAGCTTGAAGTAAAGCCCAGGGACCCGAGTGTGTTACTGCTGCTCCCAAAGACAGCTAAACACAAGAAAGTGTTCATTCCCTTCACAGGTATGAATCAAATATCAATATTTCAGCTTCTGCAAATTACGAAGCACTTACAAGAATGATAATATGCAAGTATATACACTTTTTGCAAGTCCTTTTGTTCTTCCTTTGCTTTTATGGCTTCCACAGTTTTCAAAAGTGTTGTGTATTGCTCCATATTGATAAAAAACATTGAGGCTTCTAAATTTCTGTTGTTCTTAAATTGAAAGAAGTTGGAAGTTAGGAATTTAACTACCTGCTGGATCTGGTGCACTGAGCATGTGGCGGACAGATCAGAAAGCTTAATAAATGAGTGCACATACAATACCTGTTTTCCACTGCTGAAACCTGGAAATAAGTTATATCCACTTTCAATTCTCTATGCTTGCAGCTAAAATTCTGAACATTTTCAGTTATGTATTTAAATGTCATCTTGTCTTTTTAGAGGATCTCACGTGATATAGGTTTGTATGATTAGTTTAAAAAAATCTTTATATTTGAATCATAATGTAGCCTGATGTAAGTCAGAACATATTGCAAAACCTGGAAAAACAGAATATAAATTATAAAAAGGATTCGTGTTTATTAAATATGCTTTTCATGTTAGTTGATTCTTGAAAGCATTTTCCAGTTTACCCAACATAAATTATATATATGAAAATGCATAAATGTGGATTTTCTTTTATTTTTTTCATCCTATCATGTAGTAAATACATGTTCATAGCCCTAAGGAGGTGCTACTAAAACTTGGTTTGTGAGAAAAATTCTAAATCAGCTAGGAAAATGTTAATACTGGCATGTTGAATATGATGACAAGTAAATTGGCAAATGTCAGTCAGAACTGTGTTGGAATAATGCCAAGAACTTAGTCTTTCTGGGAGAGTATAATTTTCCATTTAATAGAAAAGTAACTATAAACAACAAACAGTGTTTTACTTAGGTGCTGCTGAAACCCATAACTACTAAATCACAACCCACCCATCATTCTGGGATACATAAGTATGTTGCTTTGGTTAGGAAAGTCATTAAGAATTGTGCAAAACCACTTTGACCTTATGGAGACTGTGGGAATGAGAACACTTACTGGAGCCTAAGAACTTTGCTGTAAGTCTCAGCAAAGAGTATATAGCACATATAATTCTTTACCTGGTATCCAGTTTTATTTTCTGTCCTGGGGTCGTAGTGGAGTGGTATAAGAAACACTGGTCAGCAGTGGTTCATACACTCAGCTTCTTTATTTAACTGTTTTTTCTTTGGAACTCATCACCATGCATTCTCAGCATCTCACAGATTTTAAATTAATTTATCATCCTTATAATATTCCCAGTAAGGTAAAGAAATATGTTACAGCTGGTGAACTGAATGTAGATAAAATTATTCGCCTGACTTGGCCTAGTAGCAATATCATTACCTTTGTCTCTTTGCACACAGTTAGGTGTGTGAAGGAAAAGTCAGGGTCTGGAACCTAACCAATGACCAGTTAGGAACATGGGGACTGCAGGCAGGGTTATTTTTGTTATTTTTAAAGGATTTGAGGAAGGCTACTCCGTTGTAAAAATTTAGACAATGCACAAAAGAGCTTCTATACTGGAAAATCTGAATAGGTCCAGATTCAGACTGTGAACAATTTCAGCAGGTGCAGATTTTGGAAAGGCATTTGGCTTTATCTCGTCTGCATAAGCCTTTAAGAATAAGCTACATATGGATAAGAAGTTCCCTTTCATGGTTGCATTGCCATGTTGTCTCAGCAAGGTGCATCCAGGAAACTAAACCTACCACTTACGGTTGGCTTTTCTGGGAAGAAACGGGAACGCTTGTGCTGTGACACAAGATCACAAAACATTATTACAGATTTATTAATTTATGCAAGAGTCAAAGGGCAATAGCCTTTATAGACTAGCTCATTTGTTACTAAATGAATATCTAAAAATGTACCTAAATATTTTTCTTTTTTTTTCCCTTTGTTTGCCTCTTTTTGCATATTCAGTAGCTACTTACACTCTGGTCTTTTGCATTTAAATTGGATGCTCCTGTCAGCATTTAATTACTAACAAACTCAACTGTGTAACAAAGTCAAGTGAGGAATATGTGTAAAGTTTTAAATTTGTCAGTGGAGACTTCACTTAATTTGATTTGGGTAATATGTAGTTAAGCTAAATGAAGTTCACATAACATAAATTTTGTCCCAGAACAGTGGTGTCCAAAACTTGCGTAAGGATGAAACTTCCTGTATTTTGAACTTTGAAGCAGTCCTTTTACAGGTTAAGCTCATAATTCTGAGGTTCGTTCCTATTGTGTTAAATGCAGTAAAGGTAGGTATTCTATAATTGGTAACTTCTAGCAGATAGAACATTAATTTCCAAAATTTTTTGTGCCTAGATGTGAGACTGCTTTCCTTAAAGGAACACTTAGGTGTTTTTTTATGCTTTTCTGTTCATTTTTTCATTTACTTGAGTTGTTGAGTTGAAAACTGTACTCTCTGAAACATTCTTGGTGCTATATCCCACCTGTTCTTATACATAAATGTTGTGCTTAATACTAAAGTCAGTTCAATAGCTGGTTGTAAGAGTTGGGATTCAATATAATGTGCAATAGTTCAAAAGTATTTGAAAGCAGTGGCTAAAATTGAAGTAGAGCACCAAAATGCCAAAATAAGGATACTATTCTAAAGTCTGTCCTTTTCCATAAGGATTGTTATTTGCATGACTGATGGCCTTTTTTACCCTACATATTTTTTATCTGATAACCTCTGGCCTTTCTGAACTGGAACAGAAAAACTAACCGTGATTTTGTAAGATAGGGGTATGAAGCACAAAAGTAGGTATAAATGGGAATTTGTTGCCAGATGTCAGAAGACCAGCCTGACTGAAGGAAAGAGACCTAACTCAGGGTACATGATGCGACTACAAAAAATAAGTTTGTTTGTTGCTTTCTATTAGATTTTGTTTCTCTCTCTCTTTTTTTTTTTTAATAAGAGAGTAAAATAGTTGCATTCAGAAATCAATTTTCTTATCTGAAGGATTTATGCTTACGTATACTTACTTCAAGTCACTACCACAAATGAAGCTTCTGTGAAACATATTTTGTCTTAATAAAAAGGTGTAGGGCAACAAATGGCTATCAGTAGCCTTGGCATTCAAGTTAATAAACATAAATGTCTGCTGAGTTTAGAAAGTTCTACATTAAGCCCAGCAGTATATAAGTTTTAATTGACATGACTGCTGATAAAGCATACACCTTACCGCTTTCGTCTGTTTGGCTCTGACTTAGCCAATTGTATAGCAACAGAAGGCTCTGAAAGGCTTTGCAAATTATGCAAACATAAACTGTAAATTTTGAGAGAGGGAAAAATCATGGAAGTTTCTTTCATACTTTTTAGTTTGCTTCAGACAAGAAGATTTTTTTAAAAAATAAGTTCAATTCTGTTCTGAATTCATATAGAACATATGTTTATATATAATATACTACATTAATTGTGAATTATATATATGTGTGTATATAGATATAATTCTCATTTCCTTGAGAGACACCAAGCCTTTTAGGCTTTCTACCTAATAATGACTTCCTTTAGCCACAAGTTCTCCCATTTCTGATGTTAGAAAAAATTCTACATCAAGTTTCTATACAGTGATAATTTGCCCAATATTCTCTGAAAGTGAAAATTCTCACAAAAGTATTGACCAAAATGCAGCCATCTCTGGTTAGAAGTACACTAACACTGCACTTCTCGGCGTTTTAGGGCGTGAAGTAAAACAATAGATCTTATTCAGCTGAAATTGTGAGGGGAATTTAGATAAGCAGAAGGTAATTATCCAGGTTAGAATTTGGCCGTAACACAGGAGCTGACACCTCCTATCAAGAGGTATGTAATCACATTGCGTGATTTTCTGCAAGAAACACTGTACAGAGCAGTGCTAATTTTCAATGCCCTTGTGAACAGCGTTTCGCAATATATGTTATTTTCAAGACTCCCAGAAAATTCTCTGTAACTGCTTTTAAGACTTTTCCCCTAGTGCAGATATAGGGTTTTTTTTAAGAACATGTTCTGAAAAGTACTGACAGCCTCTTCAGCGAAAGAGCCAGGATTGTCAGCCATTGATGCGAAAACCTGAATCTGCTTTGACACCCCAGAATAAGCTTCTGGCAATGTTATGTCTTTCTTTTAGATGTTTGGATAAATCACACAGCTCAGAAACTGCACCATACATTATGCCTAAGTTATAAACAAATGCTGCTGAGGTAAGGATATTTCTCAGTCCAATGTACTGAATCTCTAGATGTCACTTGGCTGCATCAGTGAAATGTTTGCTCAAGGCTTGGCTGTCCGTTCCAAGCAGCTTACATAGATCTTCCACGAGACCCAGCCAAACAGATGTCTGTATTACTGCTCTCTCTTTTCTTAAGCACGTGCATTTCTTTACCGGCAGCACCGTGTTTGGTGCAGCTGTTGATCCAGAGGAGATCCATTATAAAAGAGAAGGAGCGAAGAAGTTGTGTCAATCACTGGTACTGTTCTGCCTCTAACCTCAGTAAGGCTTGTGATCATGAGAAGTGAGGACTTTCTTTCCTAATGGCTGTCCTTGTGTGACACCCGATCACTCTGGATTCCTCCCTTCACATGGTTCACGGTTGCTGGCAACTGACCTGGACTGAAATAGAAGATTCGCTTAGGTATAGCGGTACTGCTGAAATATTCACAAGCTTTGTAACAGGCTTACCTCTCTGTCTAATGCTTGTTTGTTTAACATTTTTGTTTGCTTATTTGTACCTCTGACTGCATTGTATCTCTTTCCTCTTGAGTTCTGCAAGGACCAAAGCTTCAGTGTCTGCTCTTAGTTGGGAACAGGGGCTTGCTGGAGAGGGTGCTCAGACAGTCCTGCAATAAAACCACTGTGAAGGAGGATTCCCAGGGCAACCAACAGACAACATGGGAAAGATACATGAAATCTTGTCTTTCTTCTTGTTTAAAGGGCCTTTGCACAGCCCTGAAAGGCGTGTGTATGTGACACAAATACTAGGCACAAAACTACCTTCCCTGCTCAGACATTGAAGTTGTTCTATTTTTTATAACATGGTGTTTATTCCCTCTAGCTTTGAGTATTTAAAAGTTGGATTTTTCCATGTTCAGTGGACAGAGGATCTCTGGAAGATGATTCAACTCACTTTGCATGTGTGGCATTTGCAGTGAATTGTGTTTGGATGTTTTTTTCTATTCACCATAAAAGGATACCTAGACTAATCTAGTCGTGTAGGCTCTAACTCCTAAATGGTTAAAGTTATACATGTTGAAAAGCACCTATGGACAACCGAATTACAATTTTAATTTAAAAAAAAGTGTTATAGTGCTACCCATGTATATATGATAATCAGACTGTTAAAACAGTTGTTCAGGATACATATATCAGTGCTTTAAGAGCTCTCTGTTCCAAGATGCTGGAACTCATGTCTCCCACTCAGGTAACAACCACCACCGGTGTCCATATCAAATCCATCACAGCTGACACCTAACAGCTACCAAACACTAAACTGCTTAGGAACCGTGGTCCCACATGCTGCCTAAACCCATTATTTTTCCAAGTCTATGTCATACCATAACCACAAATGATGCAAAACACACTAACTGAGATTTATCCCTAACAAAAGAAAGCAAGATGTTTATTATGCACATGTCTATTTCATACTTTGGTTCACCCAGTGTGTTATTTTGTGACTTCTTCAGGATCTAATATTTCCACTTTGTTGCCAGATGCCCTGCTTCCAGGAGACAGGCAGGAGAGGTTGGAAGTGAGGAAAAAAATGAGAACTCCAAAGGTGAATTAATGAATGCTGATGTTCATCTGGCAGACAGCAGCACAACCATTTACCTTTTTTAAAACCTTTGTCAAATGACAGACAGTAGATTTCAAGCGCATCAGAGAACGTATTTGTGTCTTGCTATATAGGCTAAGTTTTGCTGAATGTCAGATTTTGGGGAAATTGGGAAGCATAAAAGTTGCCTCTTCTAAATTCAGCTATCTGTATGGGAGGCATCTAGTTAGTCACTATCCATTCTCTCTCAAGAGTAATGGAAAGAGCTTGAGATGTCCAGAGCAAATCTCAGAAGCTGATTTATTCCACCTAGGTTAGAAATTTGTATGGATTATATCACAGGCTGGAAGCGTCATTCTCTCTGGGTTAGCAACAGAGGAATTTAAGACAGTTCAGTTAGGCTAAACATCTAAGTTTTTGATGAGATAAACTTCAGTGGCATGAATGGTAACCCCACCTGTATCTATTTGGTTTCCTTTGAGAGGAGAGTGGTTCAGAGACTTATAAGACAGTTGAAGAATGTGGGAAAGACAGAGAAAGCCAAACCAGGCAAATGGCATGATGATGACCAAAAGGCATTAAGACAGGTAGTGAGTCAAGAAATAAGAGATGATAGATGCAAAAAACGGGAAGAGGTCACATACAGAACATTTTAAACTTGGTAACTCCAACAGGTATTTTGTCACTGAAAAGGTAATCATATTGAGATAACCTTGTGAGACAATAGAAGCCCCCAAAATAATTAAAAGACAAATACTGAAAGAGAACAGAGACATCTAATTCTTTTGTTGGCCCTTCAGAAAATAAAAAAATTACTCTGGGTTCGGGCAGGAAAGGGTAGCATCAGTCACCTCCAGACAGCCAGCTAATAACGCTGTAATAAAAATGAGAGGTTTCCTAAATAATGCCAGGGAATTTCCAGAACAACTCAGACACACATGACTGTGTTTTGTGGAGTATAACCTGAATAAGTTCAGGAGTTTTAGAAGAGAACTGAAAATAGACCAATACTAATGACTGTAAGCTTTCCTTCCAGTATTGGGAGCAGGTAAGAAAAGGAGGAGGTCAGCGTTGAAGACTATAAAAAGTAGACAACAAATTTATGAATGAGTAAAAAACTTGCTTGCTTTATTTAGGCTTCAGTTTAAGAAAACAATAAAAAAAAAAAAGAAACTAGTTCAAGTTTGAGGTTTCTAAGAATGCTCTTTGGTTTGGTTTGGTTTGGTTTGGTTTGGTTTGGTTTGATTGTAGGAATAAAGTGGGATGGTAGTCCTAAAATCAGATCTGACATTTGCAGGGAGTCATATTGCATCCAGTGTAAGAGTCTCACAGAAGAAAGTATGGAGGAAGATGGAATTACACTGAAACACATAAAGTATCAACGAACTTAAGTGTTTAGAAATATCTACAAGAAACAGACAAGACAAACAGAGTTCATTTGTTAATTCTGAAGTGGTGGGCACAGCTGAAACAGACTGGAGTGATTCTTGTAAGTGAAATAAAATTGAAGGTGTCCCCTCAAGTGGAGAGGTGAAAAGAGAAGATACTGGAGAGTAACATCATATGTCAAAACACAGTGCCAATGCCACAGTTTCAGATGGGAAGACTGTTGTGACAGCAACATTTTTTGCGTAAAGTTATTTGCAACAAATAAATAAATAAAAAGAAATAATGACAGTGAACTTCTGCTGCAGACTACCACACAGGAGGAGACAAAGAACTTAAAACTTCTAGTTTAGGTCTTGAGAGACAGTCCATGACACTTATAAGAACATAAAAATAAGAGGTGAAAACAAATACATACAGTATGTTCATACGAGCGGGGAATTTCAAAGTCAATACAAAGGGTTTATAAAGTATAAATAGAGATGCTACAGAGAAAGTAGGGGGATACTTGAGGGGAAGATACTTATGTTCTAACAGCCTCCCGTACCTATTCATGATCATGAAATACTGTAACCAAATGGCATTAAATATTTTTACAGGCAGATATTCCTGTTAGTACTGACACTGAGAGTGGAGACAGCTTGCTGAAGTTTATAAATTCTGAACTTTATTAGGGTACAGGTACTGCAAGAGTCTATATTTGTGTATATGAGCACCAAGGGCAGTCCTACATAATGCCCCTTTCCTAGGATCCTGAGTGCTCTTGGGCCCCTACACTCAAAAGGTGTCTGTCATGTGAAAATGAGCTGAATTGTATATTGGTATTTTTTCAGTGTGAACAGGGTTATAAAACATGCTGCTGTTATTTCCACTTCCCCCAGATGAGATCACTGTTGGCTGCCTGAGTATCTCCACTGCTTCAGCCTAAAATCGGGCAGGTGAGCTTAAACCTGGGGCAGACGTGGAGAAGCCCTCATGCAACTGCACAATAGGCTTGGCTAGTATGTGGCCACCAAAAGCACAGCTGTGCAAACAAGACTGGGGCTCACTGCACAAAAAACTTCTCTGGAACAAGACAAAAAACTCTTGGTTGGCACCATTCTCACCTGGGAGGCAGCAGCTACCAGATGAGAGGCAAATCCAGAGCCTGCTGCCCTCCTACAAGACATGTGCCTGCCTGTATTCTAGTGTGGAAACAACAGTGGTAGGTTGCTCGAGGTCACACATGCAGAATAATCACAGAGATATATTGTGGTGCTATGGAAATAGTCCAAAGGAAAGAAGAGAGAACAGTAGATGAAATGCATGCAAATTTTGGTTTCATATACAAAAAACATCATAGAAAATATTTTCAGCCAGGACCATTATCATGTGAATTATGAGATGTGTGAAAATTATGTATGTGACAACTAATTGATGTCATCTTTTTCTGATATGAGGAAATATCTTATGGAATATTGGTGGGTTTTAGGTTCAGTCTTCTATCTAACCTTTACATTAATAATTTGGATGAGACAGTAAATTCATTGAGAGGATTAATGACAAGGACAGAAGAGTAATAAAAGGCATCCCAGAGAGATTAGGATAGAAAACAGCAAAGTCAGTTACATGCTGAGCTGGTGTAAATTAACAAAAGCAAAATAATCTGAAATACCAATACCATACAGAAGACAGAAATGGAAGGGATTTTATGTGGGGTGAAGAAGCACATTGAATATGAAATTGAGCTGTGACATGATGTGATAGCCAAAAAATACCATCCGTTTTGGAATGAAGCACCTCACCACAGAGTATGAAGATAGCACTCCTTTTCACTAGGACTCTGGTATGATCCCATCCATGGTACTGCATTCCTTCCTGGGTATCTCATTATCAGAATTACAGTTTGGAAAGAGCCAAAGTAATTAGGAAACAAGAAATTGTTGACACTGGGTGGCGGGGGTGGAAATTAGTAAGCTAAATGTGGAGACTTAGGTAGCAATGTTTAAAGAAAGAACATAACACATTAAAAATGTCCTAGAACTGCCAGGGATGGAAAAGAATTGGCTGATACAAATCCTGGCGCAACTGAGCTAAGGCTGCAAAAAAAAAAAAAAGATAAATGCAGACAAAATAACCAGGTATATTTCCTGCCAATTGTCCCTATTAGGCTATCTTCCAAGGGAAGCTTTTTCACTTGGGACATTAAAAAGTGGATTGGACAGAATTCTGTGAGATGTATTGTTTTATATAGCTTAATAAGTGGTTTCTGTCACTAATATGGGCCAAATATATCAAGACTGCATACAGTTCCTGCTGCTATTAGGAGCAGGTATTCAAGCACAGAATGTGTCTCTGTGATTCTTCTACGGTGTTCTTCAGAGAGGTGCCCTTGCATTTACCATTTCTTAGAGATCTTTGATCTTTTAAATGGCATGTAACTGGCTGTAGGGATCAGCGAATGCAACATTTCTGACTGACTTGTATTTAACGTGCGATTTCTACCTGAGAGAGTGGGACCATGTTTGAGTATGTGCTGTTTCCAATTCACTGGACTTATTAGCAGTTTATACCCTGTGTTTGGTTAAGAATGCTCTCAGACACTGTTCTAAAATGTTATTAATCCTTTCCATTATTGTTTTTAGTCACTGAGGGTACATACCATGTGCCAAGAATAGGCTGCGGGGTTTAGTTTTCTTGCCTGATAGTTTAATAATTCTCTCTTGAATAGGAGAACTTGCTTTCAGAAAGATTTATCAGGTTAAAAAAAGGTTTTGATTTAATATTTGAAGATGGAGTTAGCCTCCTGCTGTGCTTTAAGCATTTGAAAACCTGCTGCAAAGTGGCATTTCAAAGACAGCTTAATATTAAATTCAGTTTGCAATATTCATATCTAATTGTTGTAAGACCCGTTGTTCTGTTAATAAGTGGCAGAATAACAATGTTATTATGTTTGGCTTTCACATGCATTTTTAGACCTTTGTTAAAGGACATTGTTCTTGCAAAGGCTTTCCTCAAAGCAAAGAAAAACATTTACATATACAGTAGATAAACTCCTACAGTTTCAGAGCAGTCTGGGTGTTTATCATCTTGTGCAGAACTGATTTGAGTGTTATTCTGCTCAGCTATTCTCAGAGTACACATTGTATTCTCATTTAAGCATTGGCTAGTTGTGTTATCCAAATCACTGCATTATGAAAATAAAATATCCAAGAATATGAAATGATATGAATAGGAAAATATGCCATTTTTTACGAACAGCATGCAATCTAGTCCTCTGTGTTTTCTTCTACAGCAGAGGTAATGTAATAAAGAATTTTATATGACTTCAGCACTGATGTTATTGAGTGATTTAAAACCATTTTGCCATTGTAACTCAGCTGTTCTGCATTTTTAGAGATTGTTTTTACCAATATTACTGAAAATATCAAGAGAGCAGTTGCAGAAGTGACACTGGCTACTTGCTTCTGTTGGACGGCTTTTATCTGGCATAAAACTATTAAGCATACAGTCATTATGAATCATTAATAGCCTGACAGCAAAGTTGACTGCAGTGGGAAAATCAAGTCAGTTTTATTATTCATTAAGACATTCCTGAAGGAGCTAACTTTTCACAGAAAGAATAGACAATAGAATTATAATATTTCATACTTATGAGTGTGGTCATGTGTTAAACTACTTTACCTTCTTATAATCAGATTTTTTCAGTTACTTATGCTAATCATTTTGGTAACATTTTTATTGCATGCATTCTGTTCTAATTCAAAACCTGTCTTCCAGGATATCGAAGTAATGTCTGAATTTCTTTATAATAGTTACTTTATACATACCTTCCCGTATCAAATTATGGTTTCTCAAAGGAATTTTATAAACTAAAATTAGGCCAACTATGAATTTAAACGTAGTCTGAAGACAGTGCCTCACATTCCTCTTCACACAGTTTTTACTGTTTCCTAAACAGAAAAAAATCACAGATTTTGAGAAGATGTGTAGAGTCGTGATGCAGAATGAGGTCATGGAAATATATACTAGTGTCCTCATGTACACATTCCAGTAATGACAAGAGTACCGAGACATTTGACCTCTTTTTTTTTTCATTTTGGCTTCTTTTGATATGGGATAGTAACAGCAGCTCTCAAGTTAGAGCCAGAGAATTAACATTTGGGTAGGGTCCTGTAAAGACATATCAGATTCCAGCTGTTCTTAGGGTAAAATTTGCAAATATTTCCCTGAGATTTGTGAACTCAGCCTAACTTTTAGAGATACTTTGGATACAGGTCCATGAACACGGTCTGTGGGGTTGCCTCAGATTTCAACTGCCTATATGAGAGAATAAGACCTCCCCCAGACTTCTGTGTATTTAAGCCATGCACTCATTCAACATCCCAATCTCTTCATTTTGCTGTCTTCAGAATGTGAATTCCAATACCTCACAAGGAAAACTAGAATTATAATGTATAAAATGTTTTGATATTTTTGGTCATAAATATAGAAATGGATTTTCCATGCTCACCAAGAGAACAGCACTGAACTTAGTAGATCGTATTCCCATATCCATGCATGTGGAACAGTGTTTTACTCCCAGATTTTCATTTGGTCCAGTTTCTGAACTTGGCTGGGACGATGAGCTTATATGACTGTGCAGAAAAACTTATTTAAAAGGAGAAAGCAAATTGAGAGGTGCTCTGTCTTAGATACTAATATCACAGCTTGGGAAATTCAATGTTATCACCAAACTCCTTAGATTGTTCAAGACTGGCATTTTAATATGAAACATATGAGAACAACATGATTCAGAACATCACCTGGTATACAGGTGCATTCAGAGCAATCAGGACTAATGTATCTAGGGTTGTAAATGCTGCATATCTGCTTGCAAACTTTGGTTCAATCAAACTATTGTAAAATAACACTTTAATATTAATGAATCTAGGTAATCTTCTGGTCCATATCATGTTTCTGTCACAGGCATAGAGACAGTGCTATTCATAAGCCAAAAAGACAGCACCAAAATTAGAGAAGTGATACTAAAACAGCACTACGGAAAAGTTAGCACATCCTGAGAACAATCTGTCTTCAAGTAGGTTCTGGTTTCTACCATCTTTTCTGTTACCTCAGCTCTTAAGGTCTGATGCAGAGAACTAAATCTTGCGGATGACACCATTTATTGTTGAAGGTGTTTGGTATGAGGGAAAACTCTAAAGAAAAAGTCTTCTGTTCATCCGCCTTAAAGCAGGATGACCACATACACAATTTGATTCCTTCCCTCATCTCAGACTTCCTTTAATCTCTATCTCCAGATTAGCTCTGATGACTGACAGCTCCCTTTTCAGCTTTTCGCCTTCCTGCTTTCATTTTCCTGCTTTGGTGTTGCACTGTGGAGTTAAATGTTATTGTATTGTGGCACTGTGTAATACTATATCTTACCGTATGGATTAAAATTATAGTAACATACTGATTAAGAACTTCAGACACAGATGAGCACTCCCATGTATTAAACGCTATACATAAAAATGGCACAAAAATCAAGGACCCATCAAAAAGTGCTTACAAGATATAGATGGATCACAGACAGATAGTGACAGATACAAGGAAACAGTAAAACAATATTCATAAGTACGATAAGCCATTTTCTTGAAAATATAACACAGTGTGAACTAGCACCTTTGGTCGACCTCTGAGAATTAAATGAAAAAAAAGATTGTGCAGGACTTTGGAGATGAAAAGAAATACATAAACTTTCACTGAAAAGAGTTGAGGGAGCCATTGAAGAATTCCAAGAGCTGGCCAAAATTATGAGCTAGGTAAATGCAGCACTTTGGAGGGATACAAACAGGCCAAGGAAGCATTTGTCAAGATGAAAGAAAAAAACTTTTAACTTTGTGAATGTTAAGACAGTGAGCACCAACAAAAAATGTCTGGCTACGTGAGTGAGTGGAAAATGTGTATGTTAGAGATATTATGCAACAAGAATCTGCTAGACTTGTTGAAGACATTGCTAGAAGGTTAATGATACCTTAGTCATGAGTGACATTGGGATTATGGGCCTGAGTGAAAGATAGCATGCTAGTGTTCTTCAAAATGATTAGAAAGCAGATAAAAAGGGAGGTATTGCGAGGGAAGAATATCAGTGCTATTTCAACCATGTTCTGTCATTGTTCCCTGTGCTTAGGTGAAGAGGTCTCACTGTCTCTTACTGCTTCACAGTATACCTCTGACAGCTCATCCAGGTCCTTCCATTTAATCATTGGCTTTATTCCTTTCATCTGCATTTTTAAGCAGTGGCCCATCCCTCTCACTCCTTTTCCACATCCTCCTCAGAAAGCTGTTTAGCTTCCTGACCTCTCAGCTTCTCTCTGCACTGGCACTTCAAGTCCATTTGCTCCTCTTTCACTGTCTCCTCTTGTAAGATTGTAAAAAATCATTTTTTTCAGTTATTTACTCCAGTATATAGGACAACCGTTTTTAACAAAGTTCCTCCCATACCTTGACTTGGAATTATCCTGAGAACTGGTACGTTCGAGACACAAATGGAGAGACATGATATATACTAATCTGTGTAGCAGAATGTAAAACCCCGGAACAGAATCACCACTTTATTGCTGGTGTCGTCCAAAGAATCTATAAATCTGAATTTTATATCTGCAACACATAAGTAAAACCTGGCCTGTATTTCTTTCTAACATACCTTCATTCTAATCATTCCTTATATTAACTGCAAGTGTCTCAAACTTGACAGCTAGTTTAGCATTAGACAACAATAGAATATTTCATTTCTGTAAGTTTACTTATCTTGTTAAAATTCATATTTGCTTGTAAAATACTGAGAAAGGCTTTTAATCATTTGCTGTCAAAATGCCAGGCGGGTTTTTACACCAAGAATTGGTAAAGTCAAAAGATTCTTTTTAAGTATTTAAAAAATATATGTAAGATATTTTCATATAGTCTGGAAAAACAATAAAACATATAGCTTTAAAAAGAGAGGGAAGAATGAAAGATAAAGATTGGTTTTGCAGCTCCATGAGATTTCACTCCACACAGCGTGTGTGTGCATGGTGGGGCTGGGGTTAAGCAGTGTAGATGGGAGGTTTTTCAGGCCCGAGAGAAGAGAAGAACCTGGAAGGAGGAGCTGCCTGAGATCAGCTCCTGCAGGAATCACATCAGAGAGAATGCAAGCAGGATGGAAATGGGAGCTACCATATGCTGCCAAGCACGAACGAAGATGAAAAGTCTGTGAAGGACTGGGGAGGAGGATGAAGGAGGAGGAGGAGGGAAAAACTGAGCTGAAACAGTCCTCATTATTGGCAAAACAATCTTCTCCATAGCATCTTCTCACAGCCCCAGCTGTTTCTTCACTACTCCTCCACTCTGATTGCTCTAAGAGCTGTTTGTAAAAAGCAGCGAAACTATGATGTGGTACCTTTATTATTATGTTATCCATTTGTATTTATAGGCCACCCATGCCCAGGAGCCTCTGGGCACATAACAAAATATAACTAAAACACAGCTTAGTTTTAAAAAAGGCAACATGGCCCAATTAATTCCCCAATTAATTAATTTATTCTACATAGCTTTGAATTTTGGTCTAAGGATTTTATGTAGGCCATGAAAAAAAAAAAAAGAATGGTTCAACTGACAAGACAGGTAATTATTTTATTCAATGATTTTTCTCAATGCAATGCTATTAATAGCTGGATCACTAGTGGGGGGCCAAATTCTGCCCTGAGGTAAATCCAGCACCATTTCACTGACTTCAAGGGAATTAGTCTTTTACTGGGACCAGAATTGGGCTGTTAAATTATAAGTGCGCAGTTATTCATAGAACTGAACTAAATTCTTTTTCTTTCCTTTTTTTTTTTTTTTCTTTTCTTCAAATATTGAAGTTAGCTCTAAATCACAAAACCAAACCTGAATTATATGAGAGTGTATGGGTATAGCTCTTCCTCTAAGAAAAAGAGGAGAAATAGTCTCCCTCCCAACTCCTTGAGAAGCATATCCACAGGCCCCATCTGTGTCCACATCGTTCTGTAAAAACACAGCCAGGGCTTGAAGAGACCTCAAATACAGTTCACACTGTCAAAAATAAATGGCATATGAAAGGTAAGAGGACAAAGGAAAGGCAAACATGTTCAAATAATGAATGTTTAATGTACAAGACTGTACGTCTTTTCTCCTCCCAAACTCAGAGCTTTCTAGACATTTGTTACAAATACATCATTAAGTGTCTAAAGAAAAGTTTGTGTGTGCTTTCATTAGCCTTTGGATGCTCTGAAGAGGAAAAGGATTTAGGTTTTGGGATCACTGTTTCCATATACTGTCAGCCTGGTGGTGACTCCTCATTCCTGTGAAGGGAGGGAAGAGGTAGGGAACAAGAGCTGATCTGCCCCTCTTCTCAGAGGGGAATTCACACCCACGTGCTTTCATATGCCCTGTTATGTTTAAATAAGGCCTCATTATTAGGTAGCAATAATATTATCCATTTTCTGTAATTTACTTCCTTGTTTTGAACATGGATCACTGACATGCTTAGAATAACGCTGATGATAACCAAATGTCAGAGTGAAAAGGAACTTGTGCCTCATACATGGTAGTAAACTGATACACATTGGTCGCATTCTTGAGAGAATGGGCATTAATGTTTTTCTGTTGCACAGAGAAACTTTGCACCATGAGGTATTACCAGGTAGTCCTGCCTTTTCTGTCATATGAAATGAAACACATTCGTGGCACATTTTTTTCACCTTAGCAGTAACAGAAGACCTTTTTTCATTGTTAACATCTTTTTTTCATTCCTTTCCATCCTTCTGCATGTTTTCTTCGTACAAATAGCAAAAATAGCCTACAGACCCCTCAGATTCAAATTGGTGTATGATATCACACTGAGAGGAAATGTGATTTAATAACTTGTTAACTTGGGACTAGAAAAATTCATTTTCCACATTATTTTAGACTGCTCAGGTGACCTTGAATGAATCCCTCCATCCCTCTCTTTGCCTAAATTCCCCATTTATATATCAGACGCAATGATTTGTCTTTACTTGTCACTGTAAGGATAAGTACAAAAACATTATAAAGCTCCAGGTGAAACAAAATAGAGTATCTGAGTAGATAGTAAGCAAATATTTGCAAAAGAGCAACTTAAATTCCAGGTATACTACTTCCTCCCTTCCTTCTCATCTCCAAAGTTTTAGAAACAGGACAGTTAGTAAGTACATTAGTTCCTCTCAGTTGTAGAATTAGATGTTACCAATAATTTTATTAAAATAGCCATATATTAGGTAACTTTAAATCAACATAAAAATGAATGAAGAAGTTTTCTTCTTTGTTTGTTGTTTAAAAGGCTCTGTAGACACCATTTATCAAAACTAAACTGCAGAAGAATTTGCCAGGGCTGATAAATTTACAAACATTTAAAACAAAACAAAACAAAACAAAACAGTGAAAATGTATCTTTCAATAGAAAAAGCTTATAGTAATCACCCAAACTACAAATCTATACAATGCAAACTATATTGAAAACACAATAAGAGTTCCAAAACCTCATTAGCAAGGAGTCCAGCCATTATTTAACTGTAAAACAGGACAGGAGAATCCATGTTCAGCTCATTGTGGGCTGACTACAGCCTGCAACTGTATTTCATTATAGTCCGTAGCTGCATCACTTTGGAGGAGTTATTATATTTCAGAACATTACTGTGTACTAATATGTAACCCATCAAAACTGTTTAAAAGGCAGGGAAAAGCCACCCTTGAAGTAAATAATACTGTATAAATATGAAGAGAAAAATCTATTGTGTGAGTAAATGTAGAAATCTCAGATAAATACACGGGGTGTGCCATAGTTCCTACACAATGCTTGCAGTCCAAATAATGTGTTGTGTTGCATGGGGATTGTGAGACCTGCTAGGATGCATTTGTTGCCAATTATTTTTATGGAAAAGATCATTATGATATTGGTGTATTGCACAGAATTTGTGCTGAACTCACTCTGGAATTTGTGTTGTGACATTCTGAAACTTATTTGACACTTGTGGTATGGAATTTGATGTCCTTGAACTTTTAAATTTAATTTTTATAATACCCACGTTGTGAAATCTTTGCTGCACACCCAGTTAAACTAGTTCCTTAAGCATGGGGGAGTTAATACTGTAATTTTCAAGAAGGAATTCTGTGCATTTCAAAATGAGTCTTGTGTATGTGCTACACAGTTTTTTTGCAAATGATACTGTAAATATACACTGAAATTGAAGATAATAATATTTTACTACCCCAGAGACTAATGAACATACTATTTTTGTGGTTGTTTTACTGTTTACTGAAGCACAGGTAAATGCTCCAACTTGTTACTAAGATGTCTGTAAGCAATTAGTTGGGGTCTCAAATAAAAAGCTTTGGTATCACAATCCAGATTTTTTCATTTCTATTAACATTCCCTTCAGTTGCTCATTGTGAAGAATTCTGTCTAAGAAAAGATATGGGTCTGGGCTGCCTGCCAAGAGTTTTGGCTTCTTAACAGATTGTTTTTCCCAGTGGGGTCGACTCACTTTCTGCTTGAGACATCCACTTTTGTCTGTATTTCCTGAAACAAGTCACTTACATACATCCACAACTCCTATACATCTTGAGTGCTTAAAGAGGCATGTTGGTAGTGTTATCACCAATTGTTATCACCAGTTATCAACTATACTCAAATACAATGTCAAACACTTTTAAATTGTTCTCTAAATACTGTTCTTAAAGTACCAACTTGTTGCTGCAATTTCTTGTCAATCATTGCCCCATCTCACACCTCATCAATGAACGAAGTGATTTGAGACACCAGTAAGCTATATAATCTAATGGCCTGTCTTCTTATTTCGATGAATCTCCCAGTAACTTTTCATACAAGAATTCAGACATGGATCAGCCCAGGCCCTCCTCTCTGACCAGTCCCCTGCTACATTACAGGTGATCAGACAGGTGGGCTGTGGCAAACATGATCATGGTAGGCACTGCTGACGTTATCCTTGGGATTCAGTGCTCGTGATGTCCACACATAAGGCAAGTGTGATATAATTTCGAACTTATATGTATTTAAAGTATGTCACTGGAAGACATATTCAGAACTGATATTGGTATTTTTTGTTCTTGACTGAACTCAGCTTTTTTTTTTTTGGTACTTAAAAACTTTGCACAACTTTCCAAAACTGCTCTTCAGTACAGTCTTAGAAAGTAGAAGTGGAATTGGTAGACAAAAAACTCTGTATCATCAGTGACAAATATGAGAGGAAAGATTTGATTTCCTAATGAAAGCTGCAAATGGTGTCTTTTCGATTCCTCAGGGTATCCCTCCCTTTGGCTATTGCTCAGAAAGGATGCAGTCTTCTGCACTTTCTGCACCACATGTGCCAGCTTTGTGTGCACAATCTGTATAATTTAAGACATCTAAGATTTCTCTGGCCATGTATGTTTAGGCTTCTGAATAGGAAAGACTATTCTCCAACTTTCTATACATAAAGTACTATAGTGGGAGAGTGTCTAAACATATGGACACTAACTTGTGGTAAGGTTCATCAGCTTTTTCTGTATGCACTGCAAAATTTATCTCTGTTTATGAATTCGAACACCTGGTGGATTTTTTTTCCCAACAAACTATTTTAAGGACAAGACTCAGAAGTCAAAAGGAATAGCAATTACAAAAACTGAATTGTGAATACAGGTATCTGTCTATAAATCTTTGTTTCTGCTTTGGAAAATCATGATGAAAGTATTTAAAAACTGTTGAATATGTAACTTTATTGAAAACATGTTAAGCATATAATGCAAATTTTCTAGATCAAAAGTTATATAGTGTTCCCCCAAATGTACTATCCAATGTATTACCCAATAAACCAGGAACTAGACAAAGTTCACAATGAAGGTGACTTCTCTTGAGAGTGAACTATATTGTCAGTGCAAACATGTGGATTTAGAACCTGAAGAACAAGTTTTCATTTCTTTCATTTGTGGATAACAACAAAAGAACTAGTTCATCTTTAATTTTTGAAAGATGAAAAACAAACCATGACAACCACTCATGATACATAAATAGAACATCAATGATAAATTATAAAACAGATAATTTTCCTTAGTGAATAATGAACAACAAATGCTGAAAAATTAACCATTTCATATTATGTTGATAGAAAACTTAAGAGCATACCAAACTAAGTTTCCTTGTTTTAACAGCAGAGAATGAATGACAGTTTCAGCCTCCAAAATAATAATGAGTTCTGGGTTAATTTGCAGTGTACTTTGCCAATGAAATTCAAGAAACATATATCATATTGAATATTCTAGTGATTTTTCTGAACTTCTAATTGGACGGGGAGACTACTACTAGAGATGATAGCTGTATTCTTTTAAAGGTATAAGTTTATTGGGAAATTCAAACATGTATTGCATCATTTAGTTTGAAGCTTGAAGAATACTTTTACATGAACAAAGAGCTAGGGAAACTAAGGAAATGTATCACTATGAATATGCTTATGTGTCAATATGCCGTAAGGCTGTGTATACTTCAGGTGTGTATACCTCAGATGTTTTCATGTTTGGGGCACATGTGCCAACTATGTTTAGGGAATTTTCACCTCTAAAATATTTTTCTTTGCAGGCCTGCAGGCTATGTTTTACTTAAACAGCAGTCAACACACTGTTTTTCTGCAGTATGATTTTAGTCTGTGAAGTCTGCCTCAGTTTTGTCTCTTTACACAGTGTGACGGTGCTGTAAGCAATATAACCTGATGATATGTGGCCTACATTCAGAGCGTGTATATCCATATCTATATCTATTCCAAGACAAAGCTTTGCTCAGTGGAGGAGACAATTTCCGTAATACATACATACATATCCATGAATAATGTATTTCTGCGCTTAATTTACTACTTCTGCACATTCCTGTTTAGGCACGTTTGAAGAAAAAGGACCCAAAAAACTCCTCATCTCTCACAGAGGACGGTGGTTTCAGAAGAGGAAGGAGAGGGACACATATTTTTCCATCACCCAGTGGACAGTCCAGTGCCATTTTTTGTCAAAAGCGCCTTTCACATTTCCCACTGAGACTTCTGACTTCCATCGCGGCGCCCATGTATCCGAGTATGTCTGGAAGCTGTGGGAGCTTGATGTTTCATAAACCTTTCACATTTCATAACACCTTACACACATTGCAAAGCTTTTTGAACCAATATTAGAGGGTCAGCTAAAACTTCATTGGTCACTGACAAGGTGCCCAATAATCTTCAGCAGAAGGATTGAAGCAATATTTCAAAATTCTTTACTTATCACTCTTTCCTCTTCACTTCCTTTTTGTCAAAAATTTAGTTTTCATGATTTTTATCAGATGCCAACTAAAAAGATAAACAAAAGATAAACACATTTCTTAGGGTTTGGTTTTTTTTTTTTTTAGAGCTGGCCACTTCATTATTTATAAACTTTATCTGTGAATAAAATCATTAATATTACCTGGTACTAAATGGCCTACATCCTTGCAGTTCTCTCTTAAATAAAGCAGACCTTGAAAACCCATGGGCATTTAAATACCTGTACTTTGAGTGCAGGCTGAACTGAAATGCAGCTTTCAACTCCATGCAGTTTTTCAGCTCCATCTTTTTTTTCTGAAAAGAATCCATCTGCCCAGTAGCTGTCCTATTACTATCAGTCTTGTGCCATTTGTCTCCCTCCAGCCCAGATCTACTTTTCTCACCTTAAAAATATGACATGAGCAGAGAAAAACCCTCAGATTCCCATGGTTCAAGCCACCAAAGGTTTTACAATCACCTAAATCCCTCAACTTAAGTTTTGCATACAATGGAAACTCACCCAACAGTGGTTCCCACAGAGTCAAGAGCCTTGGTTACATTGGCATTGTCATTCTGGTGCAGTTTGGAGGTGGATCTCCCAAATGTCCCCAGTTACTGTGCTTGGGTCCATTTGCACCATGGTGTGATGGGAACAACAGAGGTTCCTTTCCAGATTAAGTCCAGTCCAAAGGAGAAAATCCTGAACTTCAAACAGGGGAGATGTAAAGCTCCCAGCAAAAATACTTCTGATCTACTTATCCACTCCCATGGTGCCAAACTCCTGGCTAAAACAGACATAGTCAAAAGCAGTTTTGACATTTCATCTGATGACAGTCTTATATCTGTGAAACCATACAACCAGTCATTTTAAGAAATTAAATACATTTCAAAGTTAAATGATTAGTTATATGAAATAAATGGTTTTGGAGGTCTTAAAAAAGAACTGCTTGAAAATGCAGATGCTGCTTTGAGAAGGACACTGATTTCTACACTATGTAAACTGGAAATCCCCTCACTTATTTACCTTCTTTAGGAATCATATGAGATCATTTTCTGTATATGCATGAGTCCTTCTAAATGATAGGGGAAATTTTCACTTGCTCCCTTTCTTAATATTTTTCTGTTAATACGTATTAATTTCTTTCCTTCATCAGACTGCCTTAGGCTTACTGTCATGAAGAGTAGTGCCCTAGCACGCATGCAAAGTCACCCACATGTATCTCTCTGTAGTGGCTGTTGCTTTTTTTCATGCTCACTTGTAGCATTCATCCATTCACAGAACTGAAAATGCAGTGCTTTAAAGATCCTCAGAGTGGAGCTCAACCACAGTCTACCAGAAACGTAGGATCAGGCACTAGCACCTTGGTGCAAGGTCACTCCAATTCCCTCCCTCTGTTTTTCTCTTTCTGTTTTATCCCAATGGGAATTCAACAATACAATCTTGAGTGGAGTCTTCAGACTATACCATTAGCTTATTGAGTAACTGCACCTGCTTTTAAATTTTAATGATGCATTTTTAATATGATAAATGTATTATACTTCAATGGTTTTATATGCAGGTCGAATAAACTATGAGTTTTGTTACTCTTCAAATATTACTTTCCAAAGAACAGCCTTATAATTGTATAGCTTATGTAGTTGCACATGTGCCTGGTAGTCTGAAAATGACTGTGGTTCTGTACCAGTGAACACAAGCTACTTTTGACTGCAAATGGGTACTTAAGTTTTTTGGTAACTTGAGAGCAATATTACTTAGAATAAGGCTTATAAAGTATTTAATC
This sequence comes from Platalea leucorodia, assembly GCF_965183815.1. Classification (NCBI taxonomy): domain Eukaryota; kingdom Metazoa; phylum Chordata; class Aves; order Pelecaniformes; family Threskiornithidae; genus Platalea; species Platalea leucorodia. The sequence goes on along the minus strand of NC_138824.1, from coordinate 44,295,460 downwards.
TATATGGCTGCTGGGGGAGGGAGAGGAGGGTTTTTTCTGTTGGTTGGTTACAGCAGGATTCAGTAAAAAAGTTTCCAACATTTTGTTTGAATTCAGTTGCCGAAATATGTTTGTGATACATATTAGGTTTTCTTGTACTAGCCAGATGCTAAAGGCAGAGTTTGAAAACTATCATAAATAATAATTACTGATTTTACAAAGATAAACGGTGGCTACAGTGAATAACAAGAATTCTGCCTTTTAATGTAACTACCAAACATGCCTGATCACCAAAATACTGAGATGCAAGATACCAATATAAGGTTTTGCTCAGGAAATCCACATGTATAAAACAAAACATGTGTATGCTATTTGTTTTATTTCATTATTTCAAGTGAAGTGTATTTGACTTAGGAAGTATTTCCAAATAATTGTTACTGAATGGCTTGTTTATTTACTACAGAACAAACACACTTTAGCACAATTTTCTCCACCCTACCTTGTCAGATTCATTAGTGCTGACCTAGAATACTTCTGCATGGTTCAAATTAGTTGTTTGGACTTTTGCTGACTCTCAATTGTTGGTTCTCTTTTAAGACTTTTAATAAATGTGCCACAGGGATAAAAGTGCTTACTTCTGGACACTTATCTTCAAGGAATTAAACTCAGACCAGAAGCTCAATCTTGTTTTACTGTAATGAGTTCCAGTTGTTGTGTTTTGGTATGTTTTAATAAGATTAATTATCCTTTGCCTAGGCTAATACTTTCCTTCATTCCAGTGGCTAACAAAGAATGGACAGTCACTGAATTACCTGAGCAAGAGATAATATCTAGTGTAGGAATATTATCCAGCTGGCAAAGAACTAATGTTACTGGTTTACACCAACCTCCAGGCAGAAATGGAGTCAAACATCTGTCACATTGCAGCAATTTTCATCTGGCTAATGGGCTGTTGGCTCTATATGCCAACTAGTGTAACCACAGCTTACTTTAAAGTATTTCAGACCATTGCAAGATGATTTTCAGAATAAAAGGGTCTTAACCAGGTCTTAGTTGTTGCCCTTCCACTATTCTCTATCAGTAATGGATGCAATGAAAAATACTTCAAACTTGTAGGATTCCCTTCCCTTCCCTTCCCTTCCCTTCCCTTCCCTTCCCTTCCCTTCCCTTCCCTTCCCTTCCCTTCCCTTCCCTTCCCTTCCCTTCCCTTCCCTTCCCTTCCCTTCCCTTCCCTTCCCTTCCCTTCCCTTCCCTTCTTCCTTCCCATAGAATAGATATAAGTCCTGCCAGAAAATATCTGAATTCATTAATGCCTCCAGTGGTTGAACATTTGGCAGAGGTTGCATTTAACTTCTCTTTAAAGCCTACAAAATTAATCAACTCCTGAGTCAACCCATAAAAGTGACTACAAATGCAGCCCATTTGGTTACCATCAGGTTCTTCATAAGAATAAGGTCAGACACATCCTTCTTGAAGGATGGTTGACAATAAAATTGCACTCAGTGACACTGATTCACTCCAGGACCTTGGTCATACCCTATCCCTCATTCTTCTCTGTAAATGATGCTCTCCTACTTAGGCTTAGAGGGCTGACCCTAAGTATTTGAGCTGTACACACAAATGTAACCAAAATTACAAATTTCTCTAAGTTGTAGCTTAATTCTGAAACACAGTATGAGCAATTTGCAATAACAGCTGGTCCAGTGTATCTGTGATATTGGATTAATTCCCTTCTTAAAATGTTCATGGAAATTGTGAACTGGAAGACTGTATATAGATCAGAAGTGTGGGCCTGATTTGTTCCTGAGAGTTACTTGGTGAAATTTTTCATTAGGAAAGCTGAAACTAGATTTCACAAACTACTATTTGCAGTTCAAACCACCTTCTTGCAGGGTTGGAATAAATTGATTTGGGGCAAGGGAATCTGTGAAATTAATGCAAAATTCTTTCCTTCAAAAGTTTGGATGTGATATATGCCTGTTTTCCTCCGGCAGCCTTTATATTTTCACACTACTAATGAATGAGTGCTTAATTGCCACAGTGAAGCTGTCTGGGGTTACTTCCCAGCCGAGTGTCTTGCCAAGGCCAGCTGGAATTCTGCTTGTGTTCTGCAGCTGATTAACGGAGGCTGCTGGTGTTAAACATAAATAAATAGGAGCCCCCCCCCCAAAAAAAAAGTGTGGCGTTCAAGAAATGTGTAGTGCTCCCCTGAAGTCAAAAAATTTTCTTCAAATTAGAAAAGTTGACAGTGGATCAATACAATATCTCCTGATATATCCATAGGAAATAACCAGCTGCGAACAACCTAACTGGTTACTGAGTGACACCATTTTCACACAGAAAGGCAATTGAAATAGCTTTTCCCTGACGTTAAGAAATCAGGCTGTTTTTTTTCCACCAGACAATCTTGAAGTGCCACTTTAGAGTAATACAGATATCCGAGTTCTTTTCTGTTTCACAGAAACACAAGCACTGTTCAGACTGATTTCTCCCTACAGGTTTGGGTTTTTTTTTTTTTTGTCTTAAATATTTAAAGCTTGAAAATTCATTTTTCAGGTGGCTACAAGACACTTCCATAAAACACTAACATTACGTACTTCAGTTCTCCACTAGATTCAACTCCATTATTTCTCTTGCATTATATAAACCCTGGATATCCTTGGGCTTTGTGTGGTAGGAGTCATCTGTGTAGAGATACTCTGTTAGAAGTTCAGTAGAAAAATGTTTTTTTTTCGTTTTATTAGGCAGGCCCAATAAAAGTTACCTGTGTCAAGGAAGAGATGAATAGAAAGTGCTCTGAAAAATACCTTCTGTACTTGGACTGGAGGTTTACATCATATACGTGACAACTTTAAAGACAACTTCTACATATGAGATCTACTGATTGAGTTGGTGGTGGACCTACACAAGTAAACTGCAGAAGTACCTACCCATAATCTTTGAATTATGTTAGTACAACACCAATGCTTTTACAAAGAGAAATTCTCTGCTAAGAGATATAAACTATAACAAGTGTCAATAGAGTGGATGTGTCTACTGATCTTAAGGCAAAGGGAATGAAAGGAACAGCTTTAACTTCCAAAGCAAGAAGTTGCCTGAATGTTTGAATGTGACCATTCTGGCAGCTATTTCTCAAGCATGTTTTCTGCAAGGCAAGAGGTGTCCTATCGTTCTCCCTATTGTAAGCAGAATGACTTTCTCTTTTTTCCCAAAAAAGGAAAATGGCGGCTCATCCCCCAAGCTGCTTACCTGTGTAGGTATCTAACAGCTGGGGTTTACAGAAATAGGCCCAAAACTGCTATCCCTCGTTTCTTGTTTTTTTCAGTTGGTTAACCTATTTTTAAATTATGTTTGAAAAATTTTGCTGGATAGGCTGACAGCCTTCCAAATGGGATGGGCACCCTCAGGACTCATGGCCTTTCTCCACCACAGAGCATTCAAACCTGGGATGGACTCTGGGAGATGCATCTGTATTTCTGAATAAGAAAGGCCAGGAGGGATCCTTTGCCAAATAGTGCAGGTTGCCTGACATCCACACTGCTATCTCAAACAGACTGGTGTTCCTACACTACATGGCACTGGTCTGTGTGTGTGTGTGTCAGTTTAAAGTATCTAAAATAATGTTAAATCTTTGTTATGGCTCTCTACAGCAGTATTTTAATAATAAAAAAAAAAAAAAGTGTTTGAAATGAGATCAAGTATCATCTTTCAAGGGGCAAGGCCTGTTGGGATGGTGCTGGAGGACTACATAAGATGGAGGGATCTGGACCTGGAATAGATTTGCCCATTCCACCTTTCAGGAGTGTTCACTGTTGAACTGTCCCCAGACAGTACCTAGGCTTTGTCTGAGAAAGCTAGTGAAGCTGTGCAGAGCCATGAGGCAGGGGGGAGATAACGATTAAATCGAATGATTGATGAGTGGTCAGATGTTCAAACTATTTTCCTTCTCATCTTTTATTTCACAATATAAATATTCTCTTCAGTCTGTGACTCTGAGGAAGCCCAAATACTGCATCCTGTGAACTATATGCTCCATGCCCTTGAGGTCAATCAGTGGACACAGGTGCAAAGCCTGTAAAACTGTTGCAGATGAGTGGAATACACCCCACTCAAAAGAAAGAAGCAGCAATATATTTTGTGGAAGTAAAATAATAATTTGTCAGAGTTCAATAAATTTCATGGAATTTAACAAAGTTTAACAGTGGTTTACCAAGGTTCGATAAGTTTGATGGCAAGTTTCACCTTATTAATTGCTGTGTGGAAGAAACATACAAAGGAAAATTGAGTTAGTATTGAGTTAGAATGATTCACACAGAGACTGGAGACGCAAAGGGTAAGGAAGACCCCTCCCATTGAGTCATGAGGTTCAGAGTGGACCCCTTTGCTTTCTAAACTCCTTATGGAGCCTAGATGTGGCTAGGTTCAATCTTAGTCTCAGACTTGGACAGTGGTTTATGTCTAATGGAATTATCTATATAAAGTTTATAATAATTAATATTGAGTAGCTACATGGATTAGTAATGTTTCATTGGTGTTAATTCAGCATGCTATTAGTCACTTACCAAGGATCTGTCACGAGTAAGGGATCTCTCAGCCTTGGGCAAGGAAGGATCTCTTAGTCTCAAGTAAGGGATCTCAAACCTTGAAAGGTTTTCCTGCTCAAGGGGAGAGTCACCTGGCATGCAGTCCAGCGGCAATTCAGGAAGAGCTCAAACTGGGCTCATCCTGATGGTAATATTTATAGAGTGAAGTAGTTGGCTGCTAGTCAATAGTACAGACAAGATAGTTGTCTTCTTTTTAGCTCTGGTATTTCTGTACTTTGGTTATCTTGCATTTTTGGGCTTTGAAACAACCTTTTGAAATATTTTTCCAAAGAACCTTCACTTTGTTGTTTGTGAGCCAGGAGCTTTCCAGCTTGCAGGTTCACTGCAGGGCATGAGGCCTGTTGCTCCTTAGTCAGCCTGAACCAAATACGTCTAGGGGTCAAGTGTATCCATCACAAAAACACATTATTTTTTGAAACAGCATGTGCTGATCCCTCTGCAACAATATTTTTATCAGAATTTCTCATTCATATGAAATTTGGAAAATTTGGAGATTTGGTGTTTTTTAAATTGAAATTAAAAAAAATTCTCATTGAGTGGAAACTCTTTGCCAACAAATCTTGAAAGTATGGGGGAGATTTCCCATTTTTCCATGTTTATCGAGAGACTATAATTATAGTTTATTAAGAGACATTGATCTAAAAATACAATGGCAGGAATACAGGGCTCAATCTTTTCAATTATATTTATGCAAAGTGCTTAGTTATATGAATGATCACATTGACTCAATGACTTGCTTGTAAGACACAGAGGTTGCAGGGTTGCATTGTTGCTTTACATATACATTTAGTTGTATAAACTCTTGAATTTCCTGGAAAGAGTAAAATTTTAATCTATCATATTAACCACTGTTTTATTTAAAAGTGATCTTTTTCTGAGTGTCTTGCTATAATCATGCCTGCTTATACGGTTATGATCAAATTTTACTGTAATTTAAATGGGGATAAACAATGAACAATGTCAGATGAGATTGCTTAATGTGTAAATGAAATAAAAATTTAGCAACTTAAACCACCAGGTGCTTAAAAAAAAATAATCTGGCTTCTTTTAATGGTTTTGATGCTACTGGTGGGGTTCTTCTCCACTTATGTTTATTAGTAACCTCAGCTATAGCTATAGTGAAAGGAAAAGGATAGGTACCTGTGGGGAGTGATTTATTCCAGCCTAAGATAGGTGTCTAAACCAGGTCGGATGAATTATCCTCTTCACAGACTAATGAAGAGATAGGTGGTTCGCAATTTTTGATCTGGGAAAGGCAAATATAAACCCCAAGACTATTGCCAGCAGAATTGCTGACAGGAGGATTCATACTGCTTTTGGAAAATCTGTGAGATCCGCAAGCTGAAAAAAGCTAAAAATTGTAAATGGAGTCTGGATGACACACTAAGAATGAACGCCTGCATTTGAAGTGGTGAATATAATGGGAAATACTGATTTATACCCAATTGCTATACCTTGTTGTTTCTCTATGAAAAATTAAGGATAGACTTTTGGGAAAAGTAAAATATTGAGAATCCATCGTAAGCTTTCTCCTGAAAATAAATGGGATATTGGGGAGATCTTCACTTGTTATACTACTAAATGGTCTATAAGTCATTTAGGTCTTACTGGGACTTCTGCCAGTACAATACATCATTCTTTTTAATTAAAATACTAGTACTACCCAAAAGCACTAAAACCCATCAAAAATTTCAAAAAATCTTGTCCTTGTTAATGTGAAATGTTACTTTGACTGAAGCAGGGCCATGATTTTGTCCACTATATCATCCCAACAAGAAAAGACAATGTTTCATAAGGCATTACTGTATACATGTGTATTTATGTATACAAATATATAATTTTTTCAAGATGTATTTAGAAAACTATGTTATCATATTTAAGCACAGATTCTTTCATTTTTATAATGGAGTTATGCACTGTTTCTTTCCATAAGCTCACTCCTTAAACAAATAATTTATAAAGCACTGTGTCTCAGGAACTGTGTTCTGATTAGTTTGTTTAGACACAACAGTTTTCATAGCTGCCACTGCACATTGAGTTTCTTATATTTGCTTTGGACAGCAAACTGCCAACTACCTGCAAACGCTAGCAACTTCATACAATTTGTTTTGGCAAAAGGTCACCATGCAGAAAATTTTCTGTAACATGTGGAAAGTCAGAATTCATACATACTATCCTCACTGGAACTAAGGCTCAAGTTTTTTGTTTTTGTAATACTTGTCAAAGCTAGAGCAGTGGAGACAGATATGCTAGTCAGGTCGCTCTATTCTTTCACTATTAAAGTTTACTGCACTGTTTAATTTCTGATCTTGTTAAAGTCCTGTGTAGCTCCTACAGTTCAATTAGGTCTGATCATAGGAAGAGAACGTTAAGTTAGATTTTAATCTCAGTTGCATTCAGAGCAATTTTATCAACTAAAGTCAATATATTTACTTTTATGTAAATGAGTTCAGATTCAGACTCTTACTGTTTGTTTTTATTTTTGGAAGAGAAATTTAGCAGTTCACCCAATAACCCTTCTTTTATCTGTACATCACTGCAGAAGCAAGTGTTGTTTTCTGTTCTCCTCTGTTGTTATGGCAGCATATTTTTCAAGATATCATATTAGTCTGTTACCTACAGATGCTACTGTTTTTTTCTTATAGAAAGACTTATAGATAACAGGTATGTGTCCAGCTTGAGGTAAATCAGATTAAAGAGATGAATGCCTTAAACTGCATCTAAAAGTATCCAGATGCTGATACTGATATTTTCTAATTCCCTTGTTCTTCCTTCAGGCTTCATTCACCAATACCTTTTCTTTGTTTCCCATTAACTTTACTATCAATGACTTTTTGAGTCAGAGTTCTGGATGGGCCAAAATGCTCTACCCACACAAGAACAAAAATACATTTGGTAGTCTTGCCCCCAATATAATACTCTTGCCTACTGTCTTAAATGTGGATCCAAGGTAGATTTTAAACATATCAGTGAATGCTTTGCTATGCACAGTCAGAAAATACACCACGAACCACATGTGAGTCCAAAATATCCTGTAATCTATGGGACAGAACCTCCCTGGCATCATGGAAAATGATGTTGGTTTACAACAAAATATGAACAACTTATACCCAAGAGCAATAAGGTTCTGAGGTTTGCTGGCTCACACGAAATCGAAGAATCCTTCGTATGCACATATTTTAAGGAAGTGCATTGATGAGATCATTATTCCAACACTGACGCTGTAGACATTTATAATCATGAGTAACTTGTGATTATATGCTTAAAGTATGTTCAAGTGGCACACTGTCATTAATGAAAGCATTCACAAATATGTGTTTTTTAATGTATGCCTCTCTGTATTTCAATTACGGAACCATTTGCAACATCAAGGAAAATCTTAAACTGGAAGGCAGAGAACATTCCCACCCACAGCAGCCTCTCATATCCTGGTTAGGGCTCTTTCTGGGAAAGTGGGCGATACAACTTTGAACTAAGCTTGTTAAATCTTAATCAAGTTACCCTTTTGTTTTTGTGTAACAAGCTCACACCCCTACACCCATTCACAGATGCTTGTTTCCACTCCCTGTCAGAATTTCTTTCCCCTCAAACAAAGCCAGGAGACTCAGCATTTCATGCAACTGTGGCAGCAAAGAACTCTTAAAGGAGTCATGGGACAAGGAAAAGAATTAGGTGGAAGACGAAGGAGGAGGACTCCTGAGGTGTTTTGGCTGATGATAAAATAAATGTTTCCATAAGCAGCAGACCCACCTCAGGACATTTTGTCACTCCTCCAGTTTCTTGTTCCTTTCCTTGTCCAGTCAGGCTTTAATCTACTACTTAGGCCAACAGATGAACTGTTTGTGTGGCAGTTCTCTAACTAAGAAAGAAATCCTTTAGGGAGAAGGTGAGAAGAATGTATTTTTCTTGCTTTGTTTGCAATTGATTGCCAGTTGCGCTTACAAGGCAAAACAGCAATCTTGGCATCATTATTCTGAACCTCCTCAAACTGAAGTGGTGACTGAGTTAAGACTGTTGCCTCGCTGGTGAGTTCTTTAGCCACTAGGCTATAAGATGAAATGGTACTTGCTACCAGTTGTTTCCAGAATGAAAACGGTGTGCTGTCTTCACTTCCTTGGAAGAAAGGACAGTGACACTGATTTTCTGAAGCAAGTTCTGACTGTGGATTCCCAGTGAACATAAATGCTTTTCTGGTGGTCGGTATGATGCACGTACTCCCCAGTAGTCCTGTTGATGATAGCCGTTTTTTTGAGTTAGAATTCAAGGACCTGACCGTTAAAATTAAATGACTTGCTTATGGATAATCACTGTGCTAGAAAAGTAAAAATGCAGGTTGGGAATAATTGTCTTCCTTGTCTTTTGCTCTAGTCACTATATTCCAGAGTGAAATATCAAACTGAGCATTAGAAGTTAAATCCCATTAGTGCTGGGAGTTATGGCTGTGCTGGAAGAGCAACCGAGGCAGAACAAATGCAGACTTTCATGAAAGTTTAGGGTGAAGGCTGTATTCCTGCCTCATCACATAATTTTGTTTCTTCCATTTTTTGTTACTTTATGTTTCCATGTCCTTCAGAGGAGCATGTTTTATTGGCTAAGTGTTAGGAGTCAGAACAGTATGTCCAGCTTTCTTGTGGTCTTGCTCTTTAGGGAAGCCACTTACAGTTTTCCACATGCCATTCATAAGACGGGTTAGTAGTATTTATTTATAGCAACAGATAGAGCTAAGCTAAGCTGCAAAGTGTTTTGATTTTCTTGACTAAAAGGTGCTGCACAAAATGAAAATTATTATTGCTTCTCTTCTCTTCCTCATGACACTTCTTGGCTCCAATTTTACCACAGTATGCTCTTCTGTCTCTCCTTACAATTGTGTTATATTGTTCTCCTTGCTCCCTCCTATCACCTCATCTTTCCTTCCACATCAAGGAGCCTTTCTCAGTAATAGTTCTGGCATTTGGGCATAAGGAGCATGCCCTACTCAGAAACATAATAATATTAAATCACTATAAAATGTGGTTATCTTCGGTTCAGCTCTGGATGTCATTCGCAACAGTTCAATAGAATATTCAGTAGAATAGCTGATGACGGGCCTGATTCCTTTCACTCATATCAGACTTACCCCTGTGTAACTCCATTGCCTCCAGCAGCATTCAGCTGGTTTTAAATGAGTAGTAACGGAATAAATAAAGCTGAGATTTTTTTTAGTGATCAAGTGTGTACCACATCAGTGGGCTGCACATTTTCATCATTACCAGTCAAAACAGTGAGGTCTCTGTGGAACTCTACAGCCTCCAAAGGCCTAGATAAAGCACATAAGCACTAAAGATAAAGCCTACAGTGCAGGTATTAATTTTTCAAAATTGGGCAAGGAGAATTTGGCAATTTCAGGGAATACTCTAAGACCCTACTTACTGGCAAAGCATTTCCATTTTAACAAATATGGGTGCTGCTAATACAACATATTTCCTGTAACTTCTTTCCATGAGGAGTAGCTTAGAAGCACAAGGGAGCAAGAAAATTCCTGGTGTCACAGTTTTCGTGAAATAGAGGCATTAACTTGAGCATGAACAGTGAGCCAGATAGGAGGATTCTTGGTAGGTTTGCGTCAAATTATTTCCAACAGCATTTGCTATTTACGTAACACTAGTAAAATATTTTTAGATGCTCTGTCTAACTAAATTTGTTGCTGTGATCTCAGTGAACTCCCATTTTTTCTATCCAAAGAAATTTGTTAAAGGTTTTCTAATAATTCTTAGATATAGAATTAAAGAGCTATAAAAACATTAATTATTAAAAAGCACTAAGAGGCAAACTAAGAAATCAGAATTTAACTAATTTCTTTAATCAAAATATTCAAAACTACCTTCTGGTTTTTAATGAAAGCTTCCTCCTTGAAACAGTGATAATCAATGTCGACCTCGGCTAGAGAGGTCACAACTAACTTATGGAATTTTTTTAAGACATTACTGCCATGATAGATAAGAGAAATTCAATGCATGTACTATACTTAGATTTTAAAAAGCCAGCTGACAAGATTCTATACCAGAGATAAATTGCTTAGGTAAAGTCATGGAATGGCAAGAATAACAGGGTAATGGACAAAACACTGGTAGAATAGCAGAACACAAAAAGATACTTGAAGATAGGCATTTCATCCTATTAAAGAAGAAAGAAATGGATTAAATATATAAACTAAGAATAAATTTGAAGACTAGTCATCTAGATCTCCCAGACTGGATGGTGTGCATGACTAGAAAAGGGAAACCAAACATTGAATAAATCCATTTTTGTGCTTACTCCACTCCTCACAGGGCAGGACATGTATAGACCTGCAAAGGATGGTCACACAGATGGAATTTAGTTCTGTTGTGCCTGCCATTATAGGACCAAGGTAGCATTTATGATGATAGATAAACAGTTATTTAAACAAAGACAAACTAGTCTTCTAAGATGTCAGTGCTTTTAATGCCAGGCAAGCAATGACTAACAGAGGGTGCTTCCAGCTCACCCTGTGTACCACATAGCACTGATAGGCATCAATGTTCTTCCCAGGAGCAAAGAATGAGGAAGAAGGAGTGGGTCTGAGGCAAGGGAAAGCTGAGCCACCAAAGCCATGAGGAAAGCAATGGGTCTGCAAGTAAATTGAAATGCAAACTCTGCATGGTTACTGGTGCATAGAGCAAGGAGGGACAGTGTCCGTAGTGTGGATGAAAGATTGTCCTACTCCCTTCCTCCAAATTCTACTCTGAAAAGCTCTTCCACTTGGTGTTTGCGCAGGGTTCACTTCTATACTATGTGTGGCAAGTATTTTCCTGTAAGACGTAAGTAAACTCTTGAAACCAAGCATAAATACAAAAATGCAATGTCTATTAGAAGTAAATGTGAATTAATATGGTATTACACTAGCGCTCCACCGATAAAAGGAGTTGCATTAAAGTAATTCTGGTAGCACAATGTAACCAAATGGTTGTGTATGGGACAATGATGGGGAAAGAGCAAAGAGCATCTGTGAGTTCAAGAACCAGGTATGTCTGTTTGTGGAGGAAAAAATATCGGGGGGAAAAAGACCACAGGGCAGACGTGTTGGTCTGGATAAGACTGTATGGTCTTATGTCTGTATTAACTCGTGCTAGGTGGTTGAAGTTCTTAAAGTATGTAAATAAAAACATTCTAGGAGTACTGTGAGAAAATAAACAGTATAATTATTATAAAAATGGTACTCTCAAAGCTTAATCCATTTTTTATTAAATGCAAAAGTTATACTGATGTAACATTAAGAATGAGATTTTAACTGAAAGATTTAAACCAAAGGTTTCTTCAGAAACCCTCACACTATCCCCATGAGTATATGCATAACAATAGGCTCTTTCATTATGTACAGGATTTTTGCATCAGTCACTGAATAATAATTATTGTCTACTGTAGCTTCACCCCAGACTACCTGGAGTTTCACAACATTGCAGCAGAAAGTTGCTTTCTGAATAGGCAGCTCCTCAAACAGGCAGTGATCTACCAGATGCTAAGAGGATACACAGAAACATGAGGGAGGGCTTTAGCCAGTATATAGGAGAGAAACCAGATGTGTGAGAAACATTATACAGGCACTGTCAAAAACGAGGAAAGAAATAGGCTGAAGAAGCAGATGGGTGGACAAGGTGACAATAATATCAAACAACAAAATAGACAACAAAATGCCTAGAGAGAGGTGGGGGGAAAATCTCACAATACTTGAAGAGATAAAAATAGGTAAATATGAAAATATTTTAAAATAATGAAGCATGCATGGGTTTTTCTAAGATATGTGTATGCAAATTCAAGGAACAGCAAAGATAACATAAATAGTAAGAACAGTTATAGCTCTGAATTTATCAGGGTCTCGAACAGGTTAATGACTGTGGTGTATGACTGTATCTAGAGTTATATATGGCTGCAAAATGAAAGGTACAAAAATGCCTAGATCTTTTTAGGTACTATTTGGAAATTTCTTAAAGTACATAGAAATTTTAAGATGAGTTATACAAATACATTGGTGCAATCTTAATTGATCTATACCATTTTTAAAAAGGCATAAAAGCATCCATGCACAAAGCCGTACTGATTTTGTTGATATTATACAAGCATTAATGTTATCTTTAACATTTAGTTCACATCACACAAAAGTCTTGTCTAGATAAACCACAGTTAAGTTGATTTGCAGCTGTTACTAGTTGGCAATAGCTGTATACAGTTTTCAGTGGACCCTAAGGTTCCACTCACAACACTGCAAATTTTTTAATTGATTTATAATTTAGGCATTTTCTTTCAAAAATCTCAACAGATGCTGGGAGGAAGAAAAAGGATACCAACCTAGAAGAGCTTCATTGATACGATGGACTCGATCTGTGTCTGATAAATGTTGATACTCAGGCAAGGCGAGTGTTTCAAGAGCTTTTTCTATGGTTCTTTACATCTCATTTGCATGAATTAAAATAATTGACCAAGTACAGAGTACATTTTTAGAATATTAGAATCCAATCTACTATATCTTTAGAAGGCATAACGTATTTGGGTAGCATTAGAGAAGCGATCTAACTAAAGGAAATTCGCTTATTCACAGCAGGTTGGGGGCCAGGGAAAATTGCAAAATGAACACAAAGTAGGCAACAACATGGAGGAAAAAGAGGAGCAAGACTAAAAAAAAAAAAGTTGGTTCTTTTGCTTTCTTGCACAGTTCCTATCATCATTTTTAAGAGAGTGACTTCTGAGTTATGTTGCCGTAAAAAAAAGGAGAAACCAGGATTATGTTAGAATAAATTGACTAATAAGAACAAGATATCAGCGAAAGAAACAATAAGGCCTCAAAAAGATAGTGAAAGTAATTTATTGACAGCCTAGGTAGGCATTGCTAAAAATTTTAATGAATTCTGAGCCTCAGTGTTCACAAAGGAGGATTGGGAACAGATGCCAGAAACAGACATAAATTTAACAGCAGAGGTGGAAGGCATACTGAAGAAACTCAAGATCGTGCCAGAAGAGGTGACCTAGAAATTAGAACATTTAAAGGCTGACAAAACTAAAGGACCAGAAGGTACACATTTGATGAAACGTCCCAGAAGAGATAGGGAAACCTTTAACAAGTTTATTTATAATCTCTTTGGAATTGAAAAGGGCAAAGTAACACATATTTAAGAAGTGATCTAGCTAAAATCTAGAAAGCTTGACTTGTAAGAAGAAAGGTGAACCAAATACTTTAAAAGGTAAAGACATCAATTAACTACATGGATTTTCTAAAGCTGTACAAGGCCATGTGTGTGAATTTCGCAATCACTCAGAAGTGCATTTCTATCTTAAAACCATATGAATTGTTATTCATCTACTAACACTTTTAAGTTCTATGTTTCTTAAGTTCTGTGCTCTTTCTCTGTTAATGAGCTCTATAAAATGACAGGTGATCACTAGTAGCGTATGTAAACACTGGAGACTTTACTATACAGTTCTAACAATAAGAAGACATTGAAAGCATTGGATCATGTCCTCTGAGAGAAAAAAATCTGTAAGATGTCAAACAGAATTAACAATGAAACTGAACCTAAAAATTAAAGAAAAAAAAAGGAAGGAGACTAAATTGTAAGCTTTGATCCTTCCCCTCTGAAGAGGTACCAGCATACGTTTGTGATTTTGTGACTCTGGCAGGACTAGGTCCCCACAATTCAAGAAAGAGGTGGACAGACTGGAGAGGGTCCAAAGGAAGGCCATGAAGATGATCAGAAGTCTGGAGAACCTGCCCTATGAGGAAAGACTGAAGGAGTTAGGTCTTTTCTCCCTGCTGAAGAGAAGACTCAGGGTGACCTTTTCACAGTATTCTAGTACTTAAAGAGCAGCTACAAAGAGGATGGAGGGTCTCTCTTCACAAAGAGCCACAAGGAGAAGACAAGGGACAACAGGTAGAAGTTGCACCAGGAGAGGTTTCATCTTGCTACAAGAAAGAAATTTTTTTACTGTGAGACCAATCAGTCACTGGAACAACCTCCCTAGGGATGTGGTGGAGTCCCCATCCCTGAGGTTTTCAAGATGCAATTAGAGACGGTGCTAGATAATCTCATCTAGGCTCCCTTTCCCACGAAAGGTTGAACCAGATGATCTTTCAAGGTCCCTTCGAACCTGGGCTGTTCTATGATTCTACTCTATGATGAATTGGTTCATTTGCCATATCCTTCAGTGAGCTATGGGTATAATCATTTGGCAATACTGAGAAAATGATAACTAATATACATAGCCGTATATTCTCAGTTTTGTGTGCTGGAGATGCTTTTGGTATTCCAGAGAGTTATCTGTGTCTTTACTTCTGGCCATGTGCTTTTTTAGGGCTGAATCTGACATTGCCAGGAATCTTTTCTGTAGCCCAGAATTTCCTAGCCCTGTACTGTGCACCTGCAGAATGTTTGAAATGGCTGTGATTTCCAGTCCACAACTTCTGTTTCTTGACAGCTTTTCTTTAAAAACATAAATCAGGCCCTGTATATGATTTGTTAAACCTCTAAAAATACCAGATTACTGAAATTTTCACTCATCCTTGATTTTATCAAAGGCATTTCCTGTGATATAAGCCTCTAATCCAGAAGTCTTATGAATTTAATTAAATTCAACAAAAAGAAACTATGACAACTACAGGATAGAGATATTTTGCTTAGTTTGCAAAAAAAAGGGTTTAAAGAAATTCAAATGGATTAAAACAGACCAAAGCTATACAAAAAGTCTTTCTTGAATTCCTAGCAAAGTTCTTTCAGAGAACCCAAGAGAAGTTTGCTGCAGGCCTGGTGATGTATGGTACTGGCAGTATGTTACATTAATGTCCTAAGAATTGACATGTATATTATAAAGGGTAGTTATAAGTTCTAACAGTTGTGAACGAGGGAAGTATCAGACAAGTATAAGGCCAAAGTATCACTATTAAGACAGATTTTATTCACCTTATATAAAAGTAACTTGAAACACAGGATGTGCAGTAACAGGCTAAAATTTGATGACTGCACAAAACTGGAAAATAAGTCAAAATGAATGAGGTGGACACTAAAATAAAGAGCAGTTGGAAAGGCTAAGACCAAGGACAGATATATGGTTATGAAATAATACATAAAAATGTAAGAGAAAGACACTGAAGATGAAAAGAAAGATTTTCAATTTTCAAACAGCAATACAGAAAATCTAGGGGTAGTGGAATATATCACGTAAACCTTTGACCCATTGCTTATAAGCAGTAAATTGTACGAAAGAGAAACTAGGGGCACATAAGAAGGCTTGGGAAATGTAATTGAGTGGGAATTATTTGACTGATGTAGAAATGGGACCAGGAAAACAGTGTTTATTGGGCATAAAACCCACAAATAATGGGTTACAAATATTAAATAAGGAAATTCTGATAAGGACTAAATTCTCTCTTGGGAGAGATTTCATTGAAATGAACAGGCTTCTGCGTATTTCTCCATAAAAAATAAAACTGATCTAACCTGGGTAGCTTTCACTTGTTTTTAGCTAGCATTCTGATTACTTTAACCAATACCTCAGGTAGTTTATCATATAATACTGTTCAATTCAGTGAATGCAAGTTCACCGAAGTACACCTTTTGGGAAAAAAAAATGCTTGCTCCAATGCCCAGAAGAAACAAGTAGTCTTTTGGTAAATGGCTGCATCCAACCCCATGCCTAATCTCCCTAAGCTGTTATCACTGTACTTTTGCTGCAGGTCTCCCCCTAAGAAAAAATTGTCCTTTATCCAGAGGTACGTTCGGTTTTGGGACTGCTGCACCAAGGGCTAGGTTATCCAAGATCTGAGCATTCTGCCTTCGGTTTGAGCAGCAGAGCTGAGATATATCAGCAGCAGTCAGGAAATGTGTGTCCCTGAAGGCAGGGAAAGATTTGTTTCTCAGTGGCTGGTTCTTCCTCTGAAAGTTTCTGGCCTCCTTTCTCCTGCAATGGTCCTGGGGCCACAGAGCCCCAGAATGGCTCATCTTTCTGTTCCCTAATCACATATGCTACTTCCTCTGAAGTCCTTTTCTACAAAACATATCTAGCTTATTACCCCAAGAGTGAAAGTGAGGTTTACACATCTGTTTTGCTTCACTGAGATTGTCTTGTGAACTGGTGGGAATATCTGGTGTACATAGCCCCGTACACCCCCAGTTTGAACCCCTATACACAATCAGCTGAAGACCTGGATGAGAACGTGACTGGTTGTTCCTGGTTCTTCTGTCCATCTTCAGATATCTCATGTTGTCATGTACACATGGAAAATGCAGAATATAAACAAGATAAAAATCCTGGGTTGACTCCAAACCATCCTCGCTTACCTGCATGTCTCTCACATGAGCACGTGATTTACCAGGAGGTAGCTCAGTGAATTTCAATGTAACCTGACAGACAAAGCAAAGTCACTAGACACACTGAACACTTTGCAATATTTTTAATGTTTTAACTATAATTAATAAGTATAGTTAACAGGTTTTTGTGAAATGGTACAGTGGACAACATAGAGAAAAGGCAGTGGATTTTTTTTTTTTTTTTTTGAGAGAGAGAGATTCTCTTTTTATAGTAATTGGGATATAAACACCTAAAATCAGGATTTTATACTAAAAGGGCAAGCTAACCTTACTAATGGTGATTACTCACTGTATAATAGAAAAGGAAATAAAAGCTTTTTTATAAAATGTATCAAATCCTAAGAGTGCTGTTAAACTCATTAAAGAAAAAATGAAGTTAGAGAAACTGGTCTTATTTTTTTTCACTCCCAGTAGAGTTCATTTCTACTTCAACAACTAAGCCAAGGTCACATTTAACTCACTTCAATTTCACCCAGTGCACAAGCTAATGTCAATAGTACAGCTGCCATGCAGAGCTAAAGACTGATGGTTAGACAAAGCCATTTACACAAGGCTGGGTCTTTCATCTTCTCTCAGCTAGTGACATAAGAAAGCACTGAGGTTATTCTCAACTAGAGACTAAAACTGGCATATTAGAAAAAATGTTATTCTCCTTAGCTGTCACACAAAGGATCTGAAGAAATGTAGAAATGTTTTTTTCCTTGGTCATCTAGGGAGATCACAAAGTGACTCTAATAGCCTTCACTCTGAAATTTTCACATGGTTTAAGTGATTGCCAAGTCTGATATTTTCCATTTACACTTCATTGCCATCAGAAAAAGAAAAAAATCAATATACCTACCTACTCAAGTGTGTCACAGGATGAGCTTATAAAAGAAGACATCAGTCTTTTTAGGGCATGAAAAATATACTTATTCAAATATATCTTATTTAAAATGACATAAATTGCAGTGGTTAGTCAAGATTCGATTTCCTCTAAAATATAAGACTTAAAATATTCCTTGACTTGCCAAGGAATAAGAATCCTTCAAACTGTTGATATGTACAAATGTACTCGTTTTCTCTTGTAAGTTATACCAGCCACAGTGTACCAATATTAGTGACTATCTTTAGGAATTTTAAAGGAGACCTGAGATCTAACTTATTATCACATTTCTCTGAGATGGTACAAATAACTGGAACCTTGCCAAAATATGGGAGCAATAGCCATTTTTTTTATTTCAATTTTACTATGTATATGAATTTGAGTTGCCTTAGCTTGTTGGCCCTAATATGTTTCTACGTGATGTCATGCAGCTCTAGCAAACTCAAACACCCTAAGCAGAGCTATCTTCCCTTCCCATGCTATAGCTCTTACATAACTTATCTGTCCTGTTAAAGATTTCTAGCAATTTCCATGCAACAATATGCAATGTCTTTGTTTTAGAGTAATAAAATATCCTAAGCACAATGGAATCATCTTGTCAAAGATTAGACTGCTTGGCCATTGTCAAGAACATTTGACAAGTGAGAGCCAAATTTGTCCCTGACTGTTCTGCTCTCGATGGAAGCTGAAAGGTCATCATTCACCTTATGATGTCGTTTCAACCCCATTATCTTTTCTACCTTGTTTTAGCACCTCTCTCCGGCAAAGGGAGTCAGTAAGATGTTGACGAACTGAGATGGTATTTCAGGCTATCTGCCAGCAAGTGCTAAATAATAATGGAATTTGTTTGCTTACAAATTGAGCAATTGAATTTAGACATTGAGCAGGTCACCTCTGTGATTTTTCCCATTCCCAGCTGGTCAATCATCTAAAAAGGCAGAATTAGTAGGGTCAATCCTGAAACTCTTTCCCCCATGTGGTAGCACAACATACCAACCATACAGCTACTAGGCCATCCCCCACAGTTACAAGTATTTCAAGGTCAATTTATCAATTTAACAGCTTCATCTTCTTAATCACTAAACTTCTGTCTCTTTGAGCTTGTGCTGAAAGACTGCGGCTGCTAATTAAAATGGAGCTTTACTAGCAAGTACACAAATTAGATCCTGTCAGTAAGTTTATTCTAACTATTGGTCATTTCTAAATGCCTTTTTAATCCCCTAATTTTTACATTAAAATTCAAAAGCCTAACAATCTTAATCACCCCTACATCAAATTCATCATTAAGAACAGGAAGCCAGATGGTATAATTTTGATTTACCGGACTTCAGCGTGAATTAATGTACTGAGTGCCGATAATGAATACATCAAACCTGATATTGCAGAAACCTATGAATCTGGCATGTTAAATTAATAACACACTTTGCACAATGAAAGCATGTAAGCTCATATAAAACCGAGGAGTAATGGTCCCTTTTATTTTAAATGGTCTTTATTAGCCTGCAGTTTTGACTCTTAAATAAAAAAAAAAAAAAAAGAACATTGTGCTTAAGAAAGTTCTGTTTGTTTCATATCTGTTCTTTCTCATGTAGGCATGAAGTGAAATGAAAATAAAAATCCACCTGATTACAAACTTTATAGTTGTGAAAGATATATTGGTGGAGAAAAGGCCCCAGTGAATTGACTGAATCCATTCAATTTATGTTGAAATTATGGCTAAAAGTTTGACTGGCATGCTGAAATTCACTTATCCCAAAATGTCGTAGTACAATGTTGTTTACTACATGGCATAGTTATTCATTGCATGGAGTATGTAATGAACTATGCAGGCTATGCTGAGTTTTTTCTTTTATCCTTTTCTTTCTACTGTGTATTGCTTCTTGTTCCAATGCACCTTTGCACTGTATGGTGAATATGAAGCTGAATAACATTTTGTTGGAATGGAGGGTAATGAATTGGTTTCACTGAAAAACAGAGCAATCATACATTTGGAAATAGTTACTATAAAAAAAGTACCAGGTAGGTAAGGTCCATGCCTACCACATTTTCTGATTATCTAGCTATCATGTAGTATGGAGACGGCATAGAGATTAGCATTTTTGAAAGAAAATTGATGGATAGCAATTTTAAATATTCCAGAACATTTGAACCAGTGAGTAGCTTGTGTTACACAGGACTGAAATTACTCAAATACCTCACTTCTGAGCATATAATTTTACATTTACTTAGTGTAAATTAAAAATATGCCAGTCATTATATATTCTGGTGGACCTATGAATACAAGGACCCAACCTAATTCATGTTCACACCAGAGACAGAATTGCCTTCAGCTTTAATGACAGCCGGATCAGGCTCAAATACTTAACTAGAGGATCTACAGCTTCCTTTTCAGATATGTAGTGGCAACACAAATACAAATAGATTCTCCAATATGAATTCCAGCTCTGAAGTATGTCTGAGTTATATAACTTCTAAATGAAATACAGTTTGGAATGGTTTCATACAGAACGACCTGAAATACACAAATGTAGGCCTATAGCCAGAAAGGCAGGATGAGAGTGGTCTCTGTTTTGGAAACCACAGACTGTTTGCTATAAAAGCATTTGGAGAGTTAGAAGATGTCTAGTCCAGGCCTGAGCAGGATAAAGCTGACTGAATAGGTTAACATGAGCATAAACATTTCCCCGACTTTATTCTGTCTCTCAATCTCAGCACAGTAAGTGAATGTTTCAACAGTCTCAGTGTAGCTGTAGGAAATATATTCAGTATAGTGAGGGTAGGATAATACCGGGGAAAACATTGCAAACCTGAATTAGGTGCTACTTTCCAGCTAGCTTTCCTTATTGCACGAGTGTGTTCTTGCACTTACCACTATGGCATACAATTTGTATTGCTTAGAGAGAAACTGCTAAGATTGATTACTAAACAAAACAAGGGATGCATTACGGGTTTGTCTAGAGAGGATATAAAAAACCTCTTATGCCTCTTCTTTATATATTTTAGTGTTTTTACCCTTCAAAGAAGTAGTATGTTACTAATATTTGAGGAGGAAGGAGGAAGATAGTTGTTCCCAAAAAAGGAATTTACGCTGAAAACCGTTCTAGCAACTTGAACATTCGAATAAGTCAGTTATTCCTGGATGGAAGTGTTTCTCACTCTTAAATCTCTAACTGAAGCACATTTGACAAACCTATTATAAAATGAATAAATGTAGCTCTGTGTGATTTGTCCATTGTCAACATGTTAACACACTTTATTTGAAGGTAGATTGATGAAGGGTGGCTGAAGGAGTTTACCCTCCTGAGTTAAAGAATAGAAAACCCTTTTTTCTTAGCATTTTTCTTTTTTTCTTAGAAGTTCACAAGAGTAGATATACAATTATCCTCGACTTGCTGATGCAAAGGAACAGAGCATTTAGTTTCTTGTCACTGTCTCTGAAATTCCTAAAGGTACAATTAGCATTTCATTTGACATAATGTTGAAAGGTTCATAGATTGATCTTCCCTAAAATGCAGCAAGAATTTTTTGAAATGCAAATTTTGACATTTATTAACTTTTATTCCAGATCTGTTTATAGACTGTAAAACTGTGCATACATTTAACTCAAAGAAGCTAAAAGGACAATGTTTAGGTGGATACTCTGTGTTATAATAAAAGTCTATTTTATTGTTTCAACAATGAAATTTTTATTATCAGAGATTTATGATATCAGCACAGCAGTTTTTACTGCATGATTCACAGTGTTTTTATAGATGTATATTCAACAAAACAAGGAGAGAAATTGTACTGCAGTGCTCTCTCTCAGGAGTGCATTTCCCCATTGAAATAATGTCAGCAGTTTTCCACCTTCAAAGCCCTATGTTTTCAAATCAATTAACAATTCTAATTGTGCTGGAACAGTTGTTCACTTAGCTTGGCAAATGGGACAGGAAACATTATTTCCTTTCTTTGCCTAAAACGAAGACTTTAATCTTCTGAACCATATTTAACATATAAAAAACACACAACTAAAAACTTAGGCAGTTTGGAAGCTCACTCAATTGTAAATGCTGTGTTTTTAAGTGTTCGGGCCTTAGTAGAAGAATGGAGCAAGAGCACTACAGTTTCCCCTCTGGGTGCCAGCAAACAATCTTAGGATTCATTCTGAATATTTCAAGTGAGATTTGTATCTATCTGGACAGCTGTAAGAGTTATTGCTTTTGCAAGATGGTAAAACAAACACTGATTCTGACCAAACTAGTGATACCAGAATGCAGATCTCTATCGTCTTACACAGGGCTGACATAAAGTAAGTAATACAACATGCCAGAGCCAAGACTTAAAGGCCAAATTTACATTCCATTTTATTTATATACATATATATTGTGTGCTTGTATAGGAGCATAGTGAAAGATATAATTACTGTGACTTCATGCAGAGACTAACATCCACCAGTTAAAATAAATACGCCTGTTTCTTCTGTAAACCCCAAAGCGATTTACTAGATGGGCAAAATAATATTACCCCATTTAACAAATGGAACAATCTCGTGGTACAATGTAGAATCACACAATAAGCCCTTTTCAGGATTAAAGAAGTCAAGAATCTTGCAGTTCAACATCATGCATAGTGCTCTATACTAAACGAAATGAGACTCCTCTAGCAAAAAAATATGTACAAATATGAATTTAAGGTTGTATCTTTTCATAACACACTTGCATTACTCATAAGGTCACAAAAACAGTAATAATGTCTATTGTTCTTATCGAGAGAAGTACTCAGCAGAGATTATCTGTATGAAGGATCTGGTGAGCGTTAACGTGTATTCACCTCAGTCCTAACCTTGTGTAGGAACTTGCCAAGAATACGGTCATACTTTGTGCATGAAACTCCTGGGTGGTTAGAACATCATTTTTACCACACCTGTAGCCATGTCTTAGACAGCGATCTAAGCAGTCTTCACAGGCATAGCATTGTTGTAGATACTGTTTCTAACGTGATACTTATTCAGATCAGTTCCAAGAAAGAGCTAGAACAAAGTTTTGATTTCCATGGTTGTTTTTTTTCTTTTACTATTTTTCTGTGGAGTCATTTAAATTTCTTCACTATTTATTTGTTGGCTTGTGTGATGGTGCATTTAGACAGGAGGTCAAAATAAAAATGGCAGCAAACTTTTAGGAATTAATTAGGAATTCAGGGTCTAGAGTTAAACTTATTTGAGCACACATAGATTACACAGTTTTTTCCCACCTCCTCCTCTGTTTAACACTGATGCAATTGTTGTGCACCCTCATGACTAAACTTAATTGCTCATTGCTGAGATGGACAATACTTTCTTATTGCACAATTTTAATTATTCACTGATGAGGAAACTGTCTCATTTGTTGCATCTGCTAGAGGAACGGCATCATACAAAGGTATTGGTTCTGGTATCATTGTTAGGTTTCTGATTCAGAGCCTGAAACAACCCAAAACAGAGGAAAAGCTAGATAACTCATCAGAAACTATGGTCCCCTGGGGTGGCGAAGAAAAGGCTGTAAGAAACAGGTGGGTAATGGTCAGTACCTACCTGACATTCATGAAATGATAATAGTATTTGACATGGATTTAGTTCTTTTTGTCTGCCTTATCATCATACACCTCTCTGCAGAGCTTGGTATCAATTCCCTGTTTTGTAAATTATGAATTAAGCCAGACATTATTCAGGGTACTTAGTCACTGTGACTACAGCATCTAAATTCAAGAAAGCCTGCCTGCCATCCAAGGCTGCCAAATCTTCACTTTTTCTGTCCTCTCAGTGGTGATGAGCAGTCATAACACCTAAACTAGGTAATGATAGGAGACAATATTGATGTGATTTGCTCAATGATTTTGTCTAAGCTGATAGCAGAGATTACCATAGAACACAGATACGTGTGTGCCACTGCAGATGCATAGACATGTTTCACCCTGGGTGACTATACTTTTGGAGCAATCCTAGTCCTAAGAATAGACTTAGGCACCTAAACTGAGACTTATGAGGAAATAAGATCAAAACAGCACTCTTGGAAATATTTGTTGCTCACTGGGCACCTTGATTTATCACTTTGCAAGAACAGCAGGAGGCACACTATGATGCCCTAGTTCCCGCCTAATATTCCTTTTCATTTCAGGAATTGAGTCTTTCTCTTTTTAAGCTTCCTTGGGGTTCCACTCAGTGGGTTTTCATACTGATTTTGTCCCAGCACTACCAAGTTCCCCACAAAATACAAGGCAAATCTTGTTCTCCCTGAAAAAGAAAGGTGTTCTTTTTTCCCCACGGCTACTGGCTATAGCATCCATACAGGCAGTCCCTGTTCCCTCACATCCTCCTGGGACAAGGTTCTAGTCACTAGGACTGCAGCATTTGCTAACACCTCTGTTGAGTATGAATGTTTAGAGCACCTATTTCAGTGGGAGAGCCCTGTGTTTCTTATCCCTACTTGTAGTCATGTTGCTGAGTTTTGCATTCAATGATCATTGGCTTCTATGCCAAAATGCCAGATATTTTTAGGCACAGAACCTAGAATCACTAAGCAGCCCTACTCACCAGGCTAGAAAGTCATATTCCCAGCTTGCTTTTCCTTTCTGGCCCAACAAATCTCAAATCCACCTTGGCACAGTAAGGCATATCTTATAACAAGGTTAAAACAAGGGCAATTTCTTCCAACATGTATTTAGCTTTCAAGACTGAAGCTTCTACAACAGAAATGTAAAAAAGTTTGTGTCCCAAAAGCTTATCTTTTTTTCCAATTTCAGTCAGCTGCTGTAATACATTCTGTTATCCCTTTTTACAAACCTTGTTTTTTTTCTTACATAATTTCTCAGAGAGGGTGAACAATGCTCCTTCCCCAGAGTAGATCTGTTCTAAATAAAAGATAACAGCAGAGTAGGCTTCAGCACTGAATCCTTGCTGTCCACACTGCTTAACTCTTAGTTCATACCCTACTTACGCTTCCTGCAGGGTAAATCTCCTCTACAGGAGACTAGTCCTAAGGAGTATAAAATCTGCCAGTCAGAGCCTTGTGGCCTCAAAGCCAGAGACTGGTCCTTGGCCCTTTTTTATTTACTGGTATAGATACACCCAAACTGGCTGCAGTGCTCTACTGTGACAAATAGATTTGAGAAGTGTGCTATGTAGATAGCTACACAGAGGTATGTTTTTCTTTTAATAGGAAGGAAAGACATTATTAAATTCTTTGGAATAATAAAAAGATGGAGGAACTTCTCTTCAAAAATCAGTTTTGCAGTGTGGCTTCTTAGGTGGCAAAGTGCCTTTCCAAAGTCCCCAGTGAGACATCTCAACTTAAGGCAGGCATGGGGCTTCAGCTAACTTTTGTCATTGGTGTTTCTCACTTAACCATCTTTAGCTGTTCTGGGTGTCTCCCTTTGAGAGAGAAGAGTATCTCAGGTACCTAATGCAATGTTAAGAATTCTGTTCTGGAGACACTGCTAAAGGTTAAGAACTATGATATCTGTCTCTGTCTTTTACAAAACCTAATGTTGTCAGAGGTTGACCCTGAACAGGCCTCCTTGACCTGGAAGCTGCAGCTTGTACAGAACCTGCTTCTTATTTGCACCTCTGGAGAAGAATGAGCTATTCACTTCTGGTATGCTGCAAGGTTTATTCACTTTATGGTCAATTCTCAAATGTCTGTGAGATTATCTGGGTTATGGATTATATGTGTCATGCTTCAAAAAAAAAGGAAATCCTTTTCTGACCTCATTCCATGCTTATAGTCTCATCTTAAAAGGTAAATATACTAAACAGAATGTGCTAGCATTTACTGTATGTGTGTTTTGTTCTATCCATGCTTAACTTTATTCAGTTATCCTGTCCCCTCGTCTCTCACTGTTCTTGGAGAGTTGACAGTATTTATGCTTGAAATCTGCTGCTAGAGAGTTACACAGGGTTTTGTATCTAAAGTATCGTGAACACATACAACACTGTAAGAACAGTAATCATGGCTTGTTCTTGACCACTTTTTGCCCTCTCCAGTGTGTAACTCATTCCTGCTATTCCCTTTTTTCTTATTCTTTGTACCTGTGAGCAATTGATTTCTTTTGATAAGAGGTTTGATTGATGTTGTCTTGGCTAGATATCTGAGCTTTTCGAATTTTGTTTCAATGTTTTTAGTGCTTTGTACTGTGGTAATTGTATAACACTTAAATATTATAGGCGCCTGAGACAAGATTAAATAAATAAAATTAGGTGTGGTATGAAATGTTATCCTCCTTTGCTTTTCTTCGTATATTTTGGTTTATTTAATGAATAGCTTGCATTTTTCAACTGATATTTGTTAGGTATTTAGCATAATAATAATTTGGGGATTTCTATCCTGAATGTTTTTTATTTTTATACAAAGTATTGTGTGACACTTATTCCAACTAAGTTGATTATTTTTCCTGTCATTTATTTATTACAGTTCAGTGTAACTCAGATACACTTCATAATAATAGGATGATAACATGCTTATTGATTTTATTTTTATCCTTCAGTTTTATCTTAAAATATGGAATTAGAAAAATGATTGGTTTCCCCTTTGTTACCAATGTTTCTTGTCTTATCTAATGAAAAGATATCATCTTCTTTTATGGAATTTTAGGCATTTAACATCAATTCAACAATTGCTTTTCTGGACCTCATACACAAATATGCAAGTGTCTTTAATATTCTGATAAATAAAGATCAAATATTCAGGGGAATGATGCATGAAACAACATAACATGTCCACCTCTTGTAAGACTTATTCTCTCAGAGGAACTACAATGGTTGCTTGGATAATGATTACATTAGTTGTTAGATTAGAACAAAAAAAAAAATTAAAAACCTGTGATTAGGTATATAGTAGATGTTTTAATCCAGTTGAAGCTAATATGTATTTCTGTTAAATAGAATAGTGTTTATAGCATGTTTATGACAACTGTGAAAGCTTATTCTATTATTTTCTCTATTTTGCCAGCTTATTAAAAGACTAAGGTAGTAGTGTTCATGATCTAATATTCGTACTGCGCATGCTACAGGCCATCCGTGCAACAAAAATCATGTTTTATTAAAATATATAAACATATATTCGGTGTCATATCTAGGAATAGAGACTTGAAATTCTGGCCTCAAGGTCTGATACAATGCACTCTGTATGAAACAGTAACTACTACACATTATTTGAAATGAATGGACTTGATTTTCCTTTAAAAAGTACCCTGAATACCATCATAAAGCATTTTCATTTCACCCATTTTAATGGTTGAAAAACTGAGGTAGAATATTAGAGAAAATATGTGTCAGTTGTTGTCCCAAAAGAAGTGCCCAAAGGCAGTGAGGAGCTGGTTTTGATAGCATGACATTTTTAGCAAGGGAACTTGCATTCAACAGCTCTACAATGAGTTCAGCAGCATCTTCCAACTTCCTTCCTTTTCCCATGATCCCTTTGTCAGGTTTTTGCAAGGGCTTTTGCCTAGACTTTGTTTTGGATGCAGCCACAAACTCAGTGTTTTGAGAAATATTGATGTCAGTGAGGGCATTTTTCAGTTGAATTGCTTTGCCGATTATTAATTCTGTTATTTAACAAGTATGTTCAGATGTGTGTAGGGAATTTGGTCAGTAGCTTGTACTAAAAAAATCAAACATTCACCAATCTTTTTGGTTCCTCTCATTAATCATGCAAAATGTTAATCATGCAATTGTGATATTATGTAAAAGTTGAAACGTCAATAAATAAAAATATATAATTTCAGTACATTATTAAATGGGGCGGGGAGGTGTGTCATTCATGGTCCCTCCATAACTCTGTAAGGGACAGGAGTAAGCATGAGGAAGAGGTGAAGGTTGGAGAGCCAGAGAATTTCCCTGGAAGACCTTTGCTCAGAACTTCTCCTTCATGGATGACCTCTACATTATACACTGTTGATTTAAACTGTGAACCAACAAATATTCACATGCTTCCCTTCCTTTATTGGAGAAAACTGACTGAATTTCATAAATTCAGCCTGCTTGCAAGGGTTTCCAGGGTTAAGCCTTCTGAGGGATAGCTTTATCATGGAAATAGTGAGACCTTTGTTACTTTTTTTCTTTTTCTTCATTTTTTTAGGTCTACCAACTGTGCTAAAACATGTAGTATTACAGGACAGTTTAATGAGAAAACATAGTAATCTTAATAAAAATCTAAATATGCTAAATTTTCTTTTACTACTTTATTTGAGGGCAGTTGTGTACTGTCTTCCTATATTATTGGGCACCAGTTACTGCCAAAACATCTCTCTCTCTCTATATATATATATAATAAGGCCACATATAACCATTCACTACTGAATTATTGTGTATAACAGGAGTGCGGAAACTTTGCACCTGTCAGTTCTGGCTGATTTTCAAAATTGTGTGCAAAAGTGTCAAAAAAATGACCTGCCAGTCTGTGCTAGTGATTAAGGTCCCACTCAGATTCTTCAGTGATTTAAAAAGGGTGTTTATCCTTGAAGGGTTATTTCTGTATGAATCTGTCCATCTCATACCTAGCATGTGAAAGGTTTACTGTTTGAATTAGGGATAAAATGATAGCTCCAATGACAGTAGCACAGCACCATCCGTTTTGTGGCTAGTTTGAAATCACATAGGATGAAATACTGGCCCTATTGAAGTCAGTATGAGTTTTGTCATTGATTTTCAACCTAAATTATTTTTTGATTAGCTGTATCTACTGATGACCTGTATTATAATAGTTGGGTGCTTTTTCTGGGGACCAAGGTCTTCCCTAAGGGAGCAATGCACTTTTCCTAACTTTAAGTACCAAAGAGACATGCCCAGGCTGGGCTTCTTAAATTCTGTGTAGGTCATGGAGAGGGAGATGAGATCCACAGTCGTCTCAAGAGGGTGATTCAGAGCACCTACGTTAACCTCTTTCTTCAAAGTCTCCTCTGGAGAAGTGTATTTCTCTTCTTGTTTGTTGAACATACAGCAAGCCTGGGAAGATCACAGACCTCAGTTAGATGCTAAGGTTAGACCATAGAAAGAGTATGCTCAGCCAGGACATTTTGGCTGTGTACTGGGGGATGTTGCATGGCAGGCAAAGAGCCATCCTTAGTGCTCGTGAAGAGGTGGGCAAGTATTTCATGGCCCTTGATGAAGACTGAAAACAGGATTACTCAATTTTCTCAGCTAAGGATGAGAAATTTATTGCATCCAGAGAAAGAAAGACCAAGAAGATTTAAATGAATGTCACTGTCATCTTCTCAACCGCATTTCTTTACTTGGCAGTCTGGGGGAAGCCATGACGTTAAGCTCAGTGATATTCTGGGAATAAGAGCTGGTGAGGCTGATGAGGTCTCTTGTCCTACTGTACATTGAAGACAGTCCAATAAAAGCATTTTGGTGAATGTATTTACATTAAAGAAAGACAGTTATACTGGTTACACAGAAACCAGAAATTCACCTAGCCTGCTACTGATCTAACACATAGTATACAATGATAGTGTAACAGCTGATGAATATACTGAGGTCTATTCAAAGAATTCAGTGCCCAGAGGTATTTAAGATCAGTATTCATTTAAAACATGTATCTCTGCAAATACAATCTGTGTGCAGTAGGAGGCATAACTTGATGATAGAGGCTTTCAGATACTGACAATGCTTGAAACATCTAGGAATGCTTCGCGGGACCACAGTTAACCACTCATGTGGGGCTTAACACTGAGCAATCCAGTTTTAGATGCAGAAAGGGACAAAGATGTGAGTCTCATCTCTCTCCTACCTTCCTCTATGCTGGACAAGAGTTATGTATTTACGAGAGCAAACAAATGTCAAAACACTGGGTGAAGTCATGCTTGCTCTGAATAGGTGAATGGTCCATCCCTTCAGCTTGTCCAAGCCTTTATCTAACCGGTTTAGAAATTTGAAAAACAGATTCCCTTGTGAGACTTGATCTAGAAGGTGCTGAGTATTTCCTGCATGCAAGCACTAACTCCCAGTTCCTCCTCAAGAGAGGCTGGGGTGCTGTGGCTTCTTTTATGCTTTTTTTTTTTTCAATAGTAGAAGGGTCTTTTTTGGCCTTTCTTTCTGATGAGGAGGAGTGACCTACATGCATCATCAAGATATAAAATCAAGAGCCTATGAGCTGACAGAAATAATGGATTTTGCCCATCACTTTCTCCAAACCGTGTTGGCTGAAATGGATTTTGTCAAATTATTATCTTTTTAGCTGCACATCTTCCTCAACATGCCGCTTGTTACCTTGGGCTGTGCTCTGATTTCTAAAATCTGATATAGCTTCGACAGCCCTTGTTGTAGGGTTTTGTGGGAGAGGGATTTGGTCAGATTTATGCTGACTTCGTTCTCCACATACTAAGATGATATAAAATAAAATCAAGTACAAATCTCTTTTATAAGGTGATTTAAGAATTTTTGAATGATGTTGCACCTATAACATAGACTTTAACCATGTTCTAGACACAAATAATAGAAATCATCTAAAGTCTCTGATTACAAGTTTCCTTTAGAAGACATTTACTGATTATACCTGACTTGTTTTTCTGTGTCACTGCAAAGACAAAGCAAATGCTGATTAAAGCAATTAAAACTTTCCTTTGTTTGCAGAAAGAGATGTATTCAGATATGGCTTTTTTCTTTGTAGACATCTTAATAAGTACCAGCCGATTGAAATGAAATCTGTCATCAGTTATATTTTCTTTTAGACTAACTGTCTACTTCACATACATATTAAGAAAGATTTGTTACCAAAGCTTCCTTATACGTTTTCTATTTGTTGTTGTAAAATGGTAAATGTTGAAATAACACTAGATCTATCAATCTGATAATATAATGCAATACATCTGACAGCTGAAGAGAGAAAAAAAATGCAATGACTTATATAGTATTTGGAGTAGTGCATTTTTTTGTTGTTATGGTTTTCTTCAAAAACACAACCGTGCTGTTTAGATGTCTGCCACCATGGAGGGATATAAAGCATTATTGTGGATGGAGGATTCAGCTTTAGCAGAATATAAATTAACTGCCGTGTAAATATAAACATCAATTAAGTTCTGTCACTTGTTAAATATTTATTTACTAAAATGATTTAAGCAGAAAAGCTTGCTGAGGGGAAAATTGTCTGCTTCTATCTATACACTGCTGGTACCTCTTAGGAATCTGCTTTGTTTCTATTGTTTCTTTATTTATAATCTCTTATGTGTGGTTGCAGAGGTTGCTATTTCAAGCAGCTGAAAATTTAAGGTGCATTTCTCACCAATGTTGAGCAGAATTAGGCATGTAACTCCCATTAATGCTAATGGGAATTAAGCAGATAAATACCTTCTTGCATTAGTGAATAAGTGGGCTACCATTTTCTAAGGTGACGCAGAATTCATCTGTGCAACCGCAACGTGGTTGTACATGACAAGATCAGAGCAGTGCCTGGATACAGAAGGGAAAAATAAAACATCTGCAATGTATTTATCCTTTTATTCTTATAATCTTATCAGAATAAACTGTCAATAGCTTTCAAAGGACAGTTAGGTTTACAGAAACTCACAGGCAAACATTGTTAAGTTGCATGGTCTTTTTCCACTCTTGGCTAGATATGAAGAGATACTTATGACACTCAGTACTCCCTCATTTCTTTCTCATATTAACAATATTATTCAAAAATGGGTTTCCTTTCACTTCTATTGTCATAAAATAAGTACATCAGAATAAAGTCTCATGAAATAGAAGTTACAGAATGTGTCATTTGTACCACTGAAATATCCACATCATCATTTTTCTTTCCCAAAAGAATAGTTCTGTTACACTCATTTGCTCCTTGTGTTATGCTGGATCCCATATTTATTTGGTTTAGGCAGGTGAGAATTATTTCAGTAAGAACCTAGGTATTTTTAAGAAATTTCTATAAAAAGTGCAGAAAAAAATCTATTCCTATTCTTTGGAAATTCAGATTGATTGAAAGTAAATGGGGTCCCACAAAGAAACTTTCTGGTTTATCTCTTAACTTTATTTCAGATCAGGTTTAAAATACAGAATGCTTCCATCTGATGTATAAAAATGAGTGAGATCAGATACACAAACATAAAAAGACACTGACAAGTCCTAAACAAACATTAAAATGTTAAACTTCATGGGCAGAAAACCAGCTCTCTGGAGCCATATGGAAATTTTAAAAGGCAAATCAAATTTGTTAAGCCTTAATTGATTTCAAGATTAGGCATATACCTGTTCCTAGATTTACTTTTTAAAGATCTTTTTAAGTACAACTAATCATGTCCACACAGAACCAAAACAGTACGTACAAACCACACCAAAAACTTTAAGTGGGCATTGTTAAAAGGGTCCAAGAGGTAGGTGCCTAATTGCCATAAATACTAATTCCCAAAAGTTCTTTTTGCATTCCCATCTGAATTTTCAATAATGACAGCAATCACACAAACCATTTCAAAATCCTAATCAAATGCCTTCTCAGTGCATTCATAAAATGAAATGCTGATGCAGCACATTCTATTTAATTGAGATACACTTAAACTAGGAAGTCCGCTTAATCAGGACGTCTCCCTGGGAACAATTTAAGTCCAATGATACTTAATGGCAATGACTACTGCTTAATGGGGATGGCAATTCTGCTTAACTGAGATTTCTTCCAGTGATGTAGTAGTTTATAGCTGTACACTTTTAAATAAATGAGACTAATTTTGTTATGTTTTATGTTTTACTAAATGTATTTTAAGTAAATGTGATGAATTGCATGGAATAACACTTGAAAAATGTTAGTCTCTGTAGCAAACAAGGCCTTATAGCATTAAAAATCTGTCTATCTGGGGCAAAGCAGAAGGAGATATGCTAGAAATGTTTCAACTGAAAACGGTAGTGTTAGAGGAAATGAAAAGTTTGCCCTGTAGGTTTTTTTTTTAAGGTGAAACCTCTGAAACAAGTAGTTTTAGTGGAAGAGGGCTCCAGAATTCACTTTTGAATCTAGATTAGTGTCTTCTGAACCTTTGAGTGTCAAAAGATGGGGCAGCAAACAAATACGGAGCGCAACCTAACAAGGCCATAGGAGTCAACACAAAAAGCAGCAGATATGGCACATCCACTGTGCACATATTGTGGAGAGCAGGAGGAGAAATCTTTGAGGTGTTTTTGTGGATGTTCATGACAAGATCCTCTCACATATAAGATGTGTCATTAAAGAAAGAAGGAAGCAACGTTTAACATGTAGCTATTCAATGAAGACCAGTGTGTAACAGAAAGGGGATCAACCACCTGAATAATGGGTAGGGTAGAAAACCTCCAGGATGGATGTTAAAAAGAAACAAAGTACATGAGAAAGGGGTCCAAATCCTACTCAAGACTAGTCACATCTTTAAACACATCCTGGAAATAAAGTGGAATGTAATGTGTCCCTCAGGGGTACCTAATCTAGCGGCTGTATGGAACTGCTAATGAACCGTATTTGATCTGCATGAAAGGCTCCATCACCTACACTACAAATTACGTGCATGTTGAAAAGGTAGGTGAGATTATTATCATTGTACAAATAATTGAGAGGCATAACTGTTAATGTTTAACAGGACTACTGTGTATCTGTATTCAGCACACCAAAGCTTTCTAACCTTGATATCCAGAGCATGACTTGAGATGTGGAACCATGGACTCAAATGTGAGTCAGTGGGGTTTTTTTTAGAGCAGCTCAGCCATAGGATGCATTTGTAAAACAGGGAACTCCAGTGCAATGATTAGGTGAGAAGACAGGCTACTATTATGCAAAGGAAGGATTAGAAGGATATAATGTTGAAAGAGGGCTTCTCTCCTAGGGAACAACTAGACACCAACATTGCAGGAGGAATTACCAATTCTGAAAAAGCACTTTTTCTACAGTGGACTCTGCATACTGAAGAAATATTGCACAGCCATGACGGTTGATAAGCATATTCATCCGCTTTAAATCTAACCTGCTTAAACCTTTTAAAAACCTTTGAGTAAATATAGTGCTTTTATGACAGCAGGATTGCATGGCTAAGGAAGTCATAATGCTGTCACGTTTCACAGCACTGTCTGCATATAGCTCTGCAAATAGTGCTTAGTTCTTATCTTCAGCACCCTATCCATCCCTTACCTGGTCCTTTGATGAGACTACAGGTCATGCCAAATTTAGTGTGGTTTCTTTATGGTGTGCAGAATAACAAAGAAACTTTATATGGTCTTTAAAAAAGTAAAATCATGTTTTGCTTAATACTGTACTTCCTTACACTATTTCCTACTTGGTAGCCACAGCACAAACTCTTAGAGGCGGAATTTAAAATATGGCACTCTGTCAAGGCTACAAAAATCCTGAACAATCTGTAGCAAATCAACAACTTCCATATCATCAGCAAAGGAAGGTGGTTCAGACTTGTTGAACCCTAGTCATTATAGGCTTGAACAACTCCTGATATAGAGGAGAGATATGCATGATTATGCAGGCAAGCACAAGTTAAGTAAGGCTGACTCCTGCTCACTGCAAATCTAATTGACAATTTTGTTGCCCTTCTCTGGCTATTTAAGAAGAGTAGTGAGGTCAATGGTAATGACATGTCTCATGGTTGGAAAATGCCACCCGCTTGGTTTCTTTTTACAAGGCATTGATTTCAAACTTCTAAGCTCAGCTTTGTTACAAGGAAAGAAGATTTTAAAGAGCCTTGTTGAGTGAATTTTCTGCTTGTGAAAGGTGACTGGCTGACAACTGCAGAGACTGAAATGCTCTGTTTTCACAGAAGAGGTGCTGTACCTTTGCATTCCTTCTTTCAGTATTACACTGGCAGTTCAGTATCCACTTCCTCATGTTTACGTAGGTACTTCGACCTTCATCTTGTAGGGTCGTTCCTAGGCTGAAAATTTCTATGTCTTGACTAATTCTGAAGACTTACAAAAAAGGCCCCGATTAATGACATTTGCCAACACTGTTAACAGATATTTCAGTATTGCTCATTTTAAAGAAATAAGAATATAGTTTTCTTGTTTTGAGCATCATGACTAACAAAACCAAAGCAGAATAGAAACAGAAATAGAACAGAAATTATGCAGTCAAGCTTTCCATCTGTGTAAACAATTCTCAGAACTAATACACTTGAACAAATGAGTCTCCTACTGCCCTACAAGCCAGGAAAGCTCCTTGAATTAATATAGTCTAAAATTCTGTTTATTAAGTAAGAAAGAGACTGAAACAAAAACATTTTCTCTGATGCCAAAAAACAGTAACAAAATATGTCAGTTATACTTCAGCCATTAATAAGACTTTCTGGAGAATATTAATTAACTGATTTCTGTACACACTTAACAATATTTATAAGCCAGCATTTTACCACCATATGGCATAAGAGGAATGTATTATTCCTAGTTTGCTGAAACTAGACCCACGTTTAGGAGTGACTTACGTGTACTTTGTTGCTACCTAACATACATGAAGAAGATAAAAGATAAAGATGTTAATTTTTTCCCTAGTCAGAATACTTTAATAAAATAGAATTAAACCTTGACATTTCAATGACTATCCCTAAATAGCTTTGGAGTCACTGCCTATGGAGATGTGACAGCCTCAGAATACTTCTCCTACAGTAAGGTCAAACTGTGATGGATTCCATACCCTGACACTTTGGATCCAGCTGGCACTCAAATGCTTGGGAAACTTGTCGATTAACAACGTAATTTTTCACCACTGGTTATTTGCAACCATATAGTGTAGTATTGCCCTTCAAAGAGCACTAGACAGTTTATGAGCAGTGATGATGAACTCTTTATATTTCTTCTCAAAGTATATGTTTTATGAACATTTACTAATGTAGAACTCTCTCACTGGAAATTGGATTTAGCTCCAGACTGTACACCTACATTCAGTTGTGCAAAGATAGATGGTTACGCGTAAGCTAAGTGTCTGCCAAGGGAATTGATGGAATTTAAAAAGTGGCCAAAAGCAAAGGTTGGTAAAACATAAGTGTCTAGTACTATTTAAGATGCCTCAGAGGATCTGAGACAGTCACATGTACTGTTACATAAGGCACAGAAACTATGGAAAGCATACACCCTCCTGGAGTGTCAGATAGACCAGTGGATGGAGAAGTTAAATCATTTCAAATGGTACTAGTTATTTCTGTTTTGGTAATAGAATTGAGACATTTTCAGGAGAGCTCTAGGTGTTTTTGAGAAGCTCTCCATTGCCTACAAAACAAATTCAGACAAATCCCTAAAATAATGACACCTACATTTAGACAGATAGATTCATATGTCCACCATCTGAAGTGAAAGTCCATATTGGGTGCCTAAAGTTTAGGTAGAAATTTCTAATTCTTATATACTGGATGGTCTACAAGCAGTTTAGAACCATGTCGGAGCCCAATTAGCAAATACCCTTCTTTGCACTAAATAAAATTAAATGTGAGAGGAAAGAAACAGTCTCTCATCTTAGTTCCCCAACCATGGCATAAAGTAAGATTTCCATCTCACCCAAAGACTCACAGCAGTGAAACTTTTACCCTTTGTTTAGTCTCTGTATCACACTGAGTAATCCCATATTCCATCTGTAGTCAGTGGAGGTGCTGTAGGTACTGCCAAATATTATTCTTTTTGTAGAAGGGTTGAACTCCTGTCTAGTGATGCCTACCTCTCCCCATCTTATGAAAAAATTAGAGAATTAGTAGTAGTATCTTTGCCTAATACCGTATGGTTCAGTGATCATAGAATCATAGAATCATAGAATGTCCTGAGTTGGAAGAGACCCACAAACATCATTGAGTCCAACTCCTGTCCCTGCATAGGACAACCCCAAAATTCACACTATATGTCTGAGGGCACTGTCAAAATGCTTCTTGAATACTGTCAGGCTTGGTGCCGTGACTACCTCCCGGGGAGCCTGTTCCAGTGCTCCACCACCCTCTGGGTGAAGAACCTTTTCCTAATGTCCAACCTAAACCTCCCCTGGCATATCTTCGTGCCATTCCCTCAGGTCCTATCATTGGTCATCAGGGAAATCAGCACCTGCACCTCCTCCTTCCCTTGTGAGGAAGCTGAGACTGTGATGAGGTCTCACCTCAGTCTCCTCTTCTCCAGGCTGAACAGACCAAGTGACCTCAGCTGCTCCTCATACAGCTTCCCCTCTAAACCCTTTACCATCTTTGTGGCTCTCCTCTGGACACTAGTAGCTTTGTATCCTTTTTGTACTGTGGTGCCCAAAACTGCACACAGTACTCAAGATGAGGCCACACCAGTGCAGAATAGAGTGGGACAATCGCCTCCCTCAACCAGCTAGTACTACAGTGATGCGCTCCAGGACACGGTTGACCCTCCTGGCTGCCCGGGCACACTATTGGCTCATGTTCAACTTGCTGTCGACCAGAACCCCCAGATCCGTCTCCATGGGGCTGCTCTCCAGCCTCTCGTTCCCCAGTCTGTATGTACATCCAGGGTTGCCACGTTCCAGGTGCAAAATCTGGCACTTGCCCTTGTTAAACTTCATATGGTTGGTGATTGCCCAGATACCTGGACTTCAGTAAGGGCTTTGACACTGTCTCCCTTAAGATCTTCATAGATAAGATGTTGAGGTACAGGCTGGATGAGCAGTGAGGTGAGTTGAAAACTGGCGGAACAACTGGGCCCAGAGGGTGATGATCTGAGGCCCAGAGGGTGATGATCTGAGGCACAAAGTCTAGTTGGAGGCCAGTAACTAGCAGTGTATGCCAGTGGTCAATACTGGGTCCAATCTTGTTCAACATCATCATCATTAATGATCTGTATGATGGGGTAGGGTGTACCCTCAGCAAATTTGCAGATGACACAAAACTGGGAGGAGTGGCTGTTACACAAGAGGGTCATACTGCCATCCAGAGGGACCTCAACAGGATGGTGAAATGGGCTGACAAGAACCTTGTGAAGTTTGACAAGGAGAGGTGCAAAGTCCTGCACCTGGGGAGAAACAACCCTATACATCAGTATATGCTGAGGGCCACCCAGCTGGAAAGCAGCTTGGCAGAAAAGGACCTGGGGGTCCTGGTGGACATCAAGTCCAATATGAACTAGCAGTGTGCCCTTGAGGCAAAGAAGGTGAATGGTATCCTGGGCTGTATGAGGCAAAGTATTGCCAACAGGTCAAGGGATGTGATCTTTCCCCTCTACTCAGCACTGGCGAGGCCGCACCTGGAGTACTCTGTCCAGTTCTGGGTTCCTCACTGCAAGAGATGCATGGACACACTGGAGACAGTCTAGCAAAGGTCCACTAAGATGGAGCATCTCATCTACGAGGAAAGGCTGAGAGAGCTGGGACTGTTCAGCCTGGAGAAGAGAAGGCTCAGGGGGGATCTTATCCATGTGTATACATACTTGAAGGGAGGATGCAAAGAGGATGGAGCCAGGCTCTTTTCTGTGGTGCCCGGTGACAGGAGAAGACGCAATAGGGCACAAACTGAAATGCAGGAGGTTCCATCTGAACATCAGGAAACACTTTTTTACTTTAAGGGTGACTGAGCCCTGGCACAGGTTGCCTAGAGAGGTTGTGGAGTCTCCATCTTTGGAGATAATCAAAAGCCATCTGAATGTAGTCCTGGGCAACTGGCTCTAGGTGGGCCTGCTTGAGCAGGAGGGTTGGGCCAGATGAACTCCAGAGGGCCCTTCCAACCTCAACAATTCCGGGATTCTGTGATTAGAGCATTCATCAAAGATGTGAATGGCTTGGATCCAAGCCTTCCTCTCTCTGATTTCAAAAAAGGAACCTGGATCTTCCAGAAGAGAATAAACTGCTACCTAGGCAAGCCTTTGAGGTTCTGTACTTCAGAGTTAGTTACAAAGCCTTGTATATGCTTTAAATACTATAGCCAAGGTTGCGGGGGGATAAACACAGGTCTTTTAACAGTGCACTGATTCCCTGTTGGATCACTCCTCTTTACTCTGTGCCTTTTGGACCATGCTTGTAGGTGCGAAGAAATTTATATTAAGAAACATACTTGTGAGATTTCCTGTATAAAGCGCTTAACTTCACTTCTTCCTTTGAATAAAAGGAGGTGTTTATCTGTACTACCATGGGGAAAGAAGTGTGACTCAGAAGTTTGTAATCATTCCCTTGGATCTCTCTTTTGTTACACTTTTTTACAGTGCAAACCAGCCTTCCCAGCTCATTCCCAGTAAAATCCTGAGAAGACACAGCAACTTCTGTACCCATTCCCAATTCTTCCCAACTCTGTCCCTGTAGTTGTGGGCAAAGGATAAAGCAGGAGTTCTAAAAAGACTTAAGTAAATACCCAAGCAAGATAAAAAGGCACTCTGCCAATTTTATTCACTCTTTCCACTGCATGGAAAATCTCTCTTTATTTTAAACATTGTTAAAAATGCAACAAATGACAGATAAGGTTTCATTTTGGCTCATAACTCCAATGAAAATGGTCTCCTGTGGGTATTGGACAAATTAGCAAACATTAAATTGAAAACAGCTCAGAATGTAGGCATGCCCATAAGCACTTAGGAAAATTTAGGTGCCTTCAGGATTCTGTGCCAGGTGAGGAGGGGTTATCCTATTATTATATAGAATAATAGAGTGCTTCTTTTATATCTGCAGCTCTGCTGACTCTTCTTGTACTTAAAACCCAGTCCTGAGGTCATGTGAATGTACTCAGATTTCATTTTAAATAGAAAAAGGAAGTTTCTAGCATCATAGCTGAATAGAAAGCTTCAAAATGAGAACTTTAAAGACCTAAAACCAAAACAAAAAAAGACATAGAATCGTAGAATCATAGAATCATTTAGGTTGGAAAAGACCTTTAAGATCATCGAGTCCAACTTTTAACCTAACACTACCAAGTCCACCACCAAACCGTGTCCCTAAGTGCAACATCTACATGTTTTTTAAATACCTCCAGCGATGGTGACTCAACCATTTCCTTGGGCAGTCTGTTCCAATGATTGACAATGCTTTTGGTGAAGAAATTTTTCCTAATATCCAATCTAAGCCTCCTCTGGCACAACTTGAGGCCATTTCCTCTTGTCCTATCACTTACTACTTGGGAGAAGAGACCGACTCCCACCTTGCTACAGCCTCCTTTCAGGTAGTTGTAGAGAGTGATAAGGTCTCCCCTGAGCCTCCCTTTCTCCAGGCTAAACAACCCCAGTTCCCTCAGCCTCTGCTCATAAGACTTGTTCTCTAGACCATTCACCAGCTTCGTTGCTCTTCTTTGGAAACACTAGATAGAATTAATATTTGTACGTGTATGTACATTACTTTTATACATATATATATGTATATACTTATAACTAATTCTGGTTATTTAGACGGTCTTTGTTTTCTTTCAGGCTCCATGACCTTTTACCGTGTGGGCTGGTAAGGCTATTTCTATCCATTTTTGCTACAGACTTGCATATGTATATATAGCTTGTTGATGAATGAACTTTAACCCATGCTGTAATTAAATATTACATTAACAAAACTGTGAAAAACATTCTCCAAATTGCACTTTCCCAATATAATAGAGAGTTATAGTTTTGGTTTTACCGATGTGAACGTCACAAACTATAGGATTGCCAGTATTATAAAAAGAAGCTAGTTTAAAGTTTCATCGTCGGAGTCTCTCAGAACCTCATCTAACTTCAGCAAATAAAACCTAGGCTGTGCATTTACTAAAATGAAAAAATATATAGTCTACACACATTATTTTATTGTTTAAATGGTTCTCATTCATGTTTCATTTCAATAATATTTCCCCAGCTTGTAAAGCTTATGTTACATTGAGCTCCTCTTTAAATTCACAATGCATAAAACTGCCAGGTGGCCTAATAACAGAGTGCATTAACAGATTGAACTATAAATCAGATGGTTGTGTTCACATACTGTAAAAACACCACCATTTTCTTTCAGATCTGAGTTTGTACACAGATTCCTCAGAGAGTGTGATTGCTCTCAAATATTAAAAAAGCCCATATAGCTCAATTTTAACATTAAGATTGATTTTATATTTCAAACACAAAATTGTTCTCTTCAATCCTACCAGCAAATGTGCACAAAATATGATCTAGTTTTGACACAGGAAAGAAAGCAATGGGAAAACAAGAGGGAGTTCCAATGTTTTCACTGATGCCACAGTAAGACTGTGACTCTAAACTGAAAGTACAACTTGCAGCCTTTGTTACCACTGAAAAATATATGACCTAGAAGAACTGAACCAGTCTAAAAAGCATCAAAACCAATCACAGATTAAGTATATTCTGGTGAGGGGAATATAATAGTTTCTGATTAATGCATTGACTGGCTTCTTAAAACAACCTTTTCAGTGAGTTTCGTTTTGGTTTCTCTTACCTGAACATAGTAAATTTATTTCCATGGGACTAGAAACACTGAATAAATCTGAAGAAGACAAGATTTCATTTTAGAAAACTTTAAGAATAGCAAGAGGACACTATTTGTATAATTGTATATATACATATCTCTTATACACATCTATGTATAAAAAAAATTTAAAGCAGAAATTATATTTTTCTGTTATTTTGTTTCCAGAAGAGACAAAGCAACAGTGAAATCCAGCAGTCAAGTTTCATAAGATCATAGGATAATTCATGTTGCAGGGGACCTCAGGAGGTCATTTAGTCCAATCTTCTGCTCAGAACAGGGTCAGCTGTGATGAGGTCAGACTGGGTCAAACTCAGGTCTTTATGCAGTTTCTTTTGCTTCAAAACACTGGATACACCATCTATTTTTCAGCATCTACTACTACTGCTATTACAATATATGCATGATACATCTGTGGCTAAGAGAACTAACTAGGATCATTCTAACTGCTAACATCTGAATAAGATTGCAGAATCTCATCTTAAGGAGCTTGCAATCTAAGAAAAATAAGTATATAGAAATAGTAATAAATATATGGTTAGCATTTATGTGCCAAGCCATGTGAGATACCTCTTTTGAGAGGAAATATTTAGAAAAATAAAGGAATCACAGTCTCATTCAGTAAAAGAAAATTATTTTCATCAAGTGAGTGAAAACTATAAATCTATACCCCAGAGACTCTCATCAAGCAGAAATTTGTCAGAAGTAGGGCACCAGAAAATAAATAACGGCTATTCAAATAGCGATGAAACAGAATAGCAGCTCAAGATGTTAAAATACAGTCTGAATTTTTCCTTTATGTACAGGGGATATATCTTTCAATATTCCTGCACAAGATATAGGAAAGACTGGATAAAAATGAAAAAAAAAAAAAGTTAACAATGCTGTTGTGGTTTTTAGAGAAGCAGCTCTTATACTTTTTTAATGTTTAGGCATTTTGTGTGTAATCTCCAGGTCAAAGACCATGGGTAAAATTTTAAAAACACTTAGATGACTTAAAAATAATATCATTTTTTAAAGTGCTAAATAGTTCAAGTTCTATGACTTTCAACGTTACCTAAGAAGTCTAGGGTTTTCTGTTGGGCTTTCAGGAGAGAGAATGGCATGAAAAATAAGGAATAATTTAAGACAGTAAATTTTTTGGATATAGATGACCAGTTTGGTCCTCACAACCCCTGAAATGCTACCTCAACTTATTTTTCTTACATTTTGCAGAGGATGTTTCCCATGAGAATATTTATATCCCTCCAATGTTTTTCACAATGTATGAAAGTGTATCACAATGCTAAAGGTGGAATCAACCCCAAAAATTAACAGCATAAAACTTCAATGTTGAAACCCTTTTGTAGGTGCTCCTGCTGTTAAAGGCTATTCTAGACAAAAGGAAGTTCATGTCTGTTCATCCTGAGAAAGTAGATAAGAAATCGAGGATTGGATTCATCTCACTCTACCTTAGACATTTAAAAATTATTTTCTCAAGGTGTATGTACACAATCAAATAATTTATCTTCTTAGTTCATTCCTGGGTCTCAGTTCCCTAGTTTATCACATTACTTCACTCCTGAACTGTTTGTTTTGGGTTTTTTTGTTAGCTATTTTGTTCCCTCCAAAACAAAACAGGCTTGGTTTTGGTGATAGTTTGTGCCAGTAGTCATTCCTGAAAGACTAAGCAAGACTGAGCCAGCTTTGGCTTTCTCTGCCACATACAGTTCCAAAACTCTTCCACAAACACCGCCTTACACCCTTCAGTCAGGCCTCAGGGTATGAAAGGTACCTTCAGTTTCGTGTTACGAACACACCATCATGGCAACCTGCAACACAGGTTTCACATAATTTCAAACTCTTTGAAATAGATGAAACAAAAAAATAAAAATAATGTTTCAGGTTCACAGGAGTAACACAAGAAGATAGGGGTCACCTGTTACCAAGTGTGTTGTGGATGGAGACAAGTTGCTTCAAATGAGTCTACCCGTGAGGAGTGTGGAAGTGAATCTCATGAAAGTGAACCTCTTATACCACTTGGCCTGAATGCATACCTTTACAAGGAGAGTCATCAGGAGTGGACATGCATGTTGTTAGGAGTACATATAGCACTGCTCTAAATTAGTGACTCTGACTTCCCTTTTTCTCAATGGACTGTAAGCCGACCAGTTTAGACTTAAGAAATTAACCTGTAAATGCCTAAAATGGATGAGAGCAACCCCATCGTCAGTGTAAATCATGACAATATAAGGAGTAAACACCTCAATGAGTATACAATAAACTTTGGGAATTAAAAAATATATTTAAGATTAGAAGAATTACATAATTAGTAAAAAGTTTTAAAATGGCTTAGAAGCAACAGGTGGGGAATAAGAGATGCAGACAAGCACAGAATTGCTGGCTTGGGGACTGTTCTTGCAACAAGCTGTTGATTTTCATTCTCTAAACCCAGAAGCTGTATTTAATTTAGCAGTTGATCCACTTCTGATCTCCAGTGTCTTTCTCCATCTTCTTAAAGGCATTTTTGTATAAACATTACATTTTAAATAAGCGTTTCCAAATCCACTCTGCTGGTCCAGCTCACACAGGCACAGGCTAGGGAAGGTGCTCTGTCAGTCACCGTGCTTCCATTTTCTGACTGACAGAGAAAATGATTGAGGAGCTGGGGTGTGTGTCTATACTGTGGATAGACTAATGTAACACATTAATGCAGAGACACCACCATAAAAAAAAAAAAAAAAAAAACAAAAAAAAAAACAACTGCTTTTGCCCAAAAGATTCAAGCCTAAAAGGAGACACCAGGAGCTGAAACAATATTACTAAGTGATCCTAATAAAACCACCAAACTGGGAAATTTGAGTCATTGTTTGTATAGCTACCCCACAGATGCACACCTGCCTGCCAAAGGATTGCAATTTAAATGTTTTTATTCTCACAAGGTCAATTGTGGTTACTTCTCTTGTTGAGACCCTGGAGCATGGGTTGGAACAGCACAAATGAATCAGGCCTGTAACATGCAGGCTTCAGCTCTCTACCGTCTGACTGTACACTGTTGACGTCTCTCCTTTGGTTTTTAAACAGAGAACACTCCCATATAGAAGAAATTAAGGTAAAGAAATCCTAATGTTAGAAGTGGGCACTAAAATGAATATATGATAACCTCAGAATGGTGATATACACCCAACCCTGTTACAACTCTGCTTTTTTTTCCATTCTTATAACATTTGACATGCCTGTAGCTTTTCACTATGATGTGGGAAAACTTTCAGGTTCAAAGGTATCTTAAAACATACAACAGCTGATATTTACAGTTACAAGTGTTGCAAAGTGATGCCCTTTAGCACTGCACAACATGAAATTTAAATAATGATGATCACAATAAAGCTTAGAACAAGGAAGCACAAAGGAAAGAAGTTCAATTAATGACTGCAATTTGCAATTGCTCAAGCCTTTATAGAATTTTATTTCTTCATTTTAATTTGCATTTCTACAGTAACAAAAGGTATTTATCTCAGCACATGTACCTCAGGAAATTATTTAAAAATACAGTTCATCTGCATACTCAAAATAACCAGCATCCTCAGCATATGCCACTGGATAACCGTGAAATCCAAACAGTAGCTGAAGTTCACATATTGTTCTAGGGGAAATATTAATTCTCTGATGTTACTCTCTTCTTAGCTCATCTAATCTCTTCCTCTGGGTGCCCAAAAGTCCCTGACCTTTTCTTTTTC
Organism: Platalea leucorodia; assembly: GCF_965183815.1. Lineage (NCBI taxonomy): Eukaryota > Metazoa > Chordata > Aves > Pelecaniformes > Threskiornithidae > Platalea > Platalea leucorodia. The sequence goes on along the minus strand of NC_138824.1, from coordinate 44,250,634 downwards.
TCTCCAGAGTCTATAATGATTTCTTTTTTAAAACAGCTAGGACTGGAACACACAAAATTTAGAAAATTCCAGTCATAATGGATGTGATGAGTTTGTTGTCCCTCTAAACAGACAAAATGTCCATATGCAAAAATTAGACAATCTAATGATGATGCAAGTTGGGTATCAAACCCCCTCCTGTTTTCACAGTTATGAGGCCTAGTGCCTTTCCCCATGTTTTGCATTGCAGCACGAGGCACACAGATTAACGATGAAACCATAAAGCATGCTGAGATGGTTGCCAAAATATGTTTTTGTTTCTTTTGCTTACTGTTTTCAACTAATGCATTCTTGATATCTAACATGCAATGCAAGTATTTATTCAGCTTCATTTAATTTCTTATTATGTCCTGCTCTTTTGTCAATAGTGCATTTGGAGAGCATATTTTCAATGCTCTGCACAATAAGATTCTTGCTGCTGCTGTCTTGACAGAAATTGGGATATTGATGCCAAATTGTGGGTATTGATCTAAATTTGTTTCTTGCCTGTACTGAGTCAAAGAGGCACTGTACAGGTTGTTGCTACTAGTGCTGTCTTGGGCTGTACTGTTCTGGGCCGGAATGACTTTTTATTGCTGAACCATAGATCCAACAATCTAGATCTTACAATGGATTTTTAATTGATATTCATTATTTGCTCTCAAGGAGCAATTTAGATTTTTCCTCTGATTTCATGGAGAGACAGTAGCTTATAAAAAACTCGGAAGACAGGAATCATGAGGATTTCAATAAAGGGATCTGTGAGGGTATGAAGTTTTAATTGCTCTCTGCTTCTAGATATGCAAAGGTCTGTACACCCACAGCAAATCACAGCAGTGAGAGCTGATAGAGTCTATGTGTACCACCTTCAACCAGCAGCAACCAAAGTCAATGATGTGATGCAATGCATGGCTCTAAATGTGCAAGTAAAGTGTGATACACATAAGAGGTGTCACAAGCATCTAGAACAACTCAGCAGGCCCCATCTGACCTAGTTACATGAAATCTGGTTGGTTTTTTTTTTTTTTTTTCAGAAACTGGCACAGGAAACAACATAGCCAAGTCATGTTAACCATAAAGAAGAAAAAAAGAGTTTTAAAGAGGTAACTTAAAGCCAGAAAGCCTATTTCGTACAATCTGCTGGATCATAGAATCTACCTGAACAAACTTTCAAGCCAACCCTAGAGCAGAAAGTTGCGCCTCTCTTGATAATGAAAGAGTTGTCAGAAAAATTTACACAAAGCTGAACAAAGCTGACAGAGAAACAGAAGTGGATTTTCTAGCAAGCAGCAAAACAAAACAAACATAGACAGTGCAGGAAGAGAAGCAGAGGATTATGGAGAAGCAAGCGTAAGTAGATAAGAATCTAACAAGAGAAAAGAAGCTTAGATATTGGTAGTGTTAACATATTAAAATCAACTTGCAGGCAAAAAAGCAAGTATTGAAAAGCTACATAATCTACTAAAAACGGCATGACTGAGACCAGAAATCGTCTCTTTCAATCAGAGGCTAAGGCAGTTGTAGGCCAGTGATGGAAGCAGTATGCTGTAAATGTCAAATATTGAATATCAAAATATTAGTGAGCAGGTTGGGAGTAGGCTTTGCTTAGGAAAAAAGTGTAAGAACAGATAGAAAGCTTTGAAAGTCATGAGCCTGTAGAATCAGAAAGAAACAACTACCAAAACTGGGTAGATATCATCTACTGTACACCTATTGACTAAATTATGCAATAACGACTATTCACAAAGACATATGGACAGTAATCTGTTATGATCCTGAATTCCAGGAAAAAGAACCTATAAAACCGTCACCCCACCTGCTTAGTTAGTCATTGGAAAGAAATGTTATTACATAACTTCCTGAACAAGCTACCACCTCTGGAGGAAATATTACTAGCAGAAAAAAATTAAAAGGTTTCACGAGCGGGCAATGTGCAACAGAACAGATTTTCAATCTAGAATATCACCTTACATTGATTCATTTTTTCCCTTTGTAGTATCTCATTTGTTTTTGGGGTGGGTTGTGCATACGTCTTAAGCTCTTTGAGACAAGGAGAACGAAGTACAAACACCTACAATACAGAGATGTACTCTGTTTTACAGTCAGTGGTGAGAAATAAGCAAATTTAGGCAACAAATTATCTTATTCTAAAGTAACATCTAAAATAGGTTACAATATACAATGAGAATCATTATATACAATGAGAATCATGATACACAATGCGAATCATGTCTCAACATATTTTCTTTCCTTTGATAATGAATGACAGGTGACCAAGTCAGACCTAACATATTTAGATCTTAAATGCCTAAATTAGACAGATAAAACCCACTCAAATCCCTGGTTTGTATTTTTTTTAGCACTAACAGTGCAGTTCTGATGTTTTCTTAGGGCTTCTGGGCCTCCTGCAATACATGTAAATGAACAGAATTCAACAGGTGAACAAAATCAATGCTAAGTTCAAAGCAATGAGCTAGGAAAGTGTTGCCACAGACTTTTGAAAGGCCGGATGGGAGGAACAGGCAGTAGTTGAGGCATGAAAAAAAAAAAAGCATGAATTCATCTTTTCTATGTCTTTTTACCTCTGGGTGAGACCCTTGCAGTAATAATTATTGAAATTTGTCTTTTATTCTGCTGGTTTGAACTTATCAAAGAGTACAATGGCATAATTCTCTGTAGTTTTCACTTAGGGTCTGAGAAAAACAACAGTCATTGTTTTACATCTCATTGGCTCGTTCCTGGGACAGAAGTCCTTCTGAACCACACTGGGATAGTATGTCCTGTCTGATGCTCCATTGCAGTATCTGGTAGGATTAGACTCTCTGACATTTGTAGTGATTAATCTCAAAGAGATGAGAAGCTGGCACAGGTGGCTTTCTGCACCACTGACCGGCAACTTAAGGTTCTTTGGTTTGAATGGTTTGGTTTTGTTTTGCTTTGTTTTGCTTTGTTTTGTTCTGTTTTTTCCAATGGTGTATTTTGGGAATGTCTTCATTATTTTTGAACAGCACATTGGGGTTTTTTTTTTGGTATTCATTGCATTACCTATATTTTGTTTACCCGGTTGCCTGTGTTTGCATAATTTTTCTATATGTTGACATATTAATAGTAGAATCTGTAGTATTCAGCATGAAGCCTGTTTTCTTATGGTTAAAACAGAGATTTCAGACTATTATGAAAATGCCAGAATAATACTATAAATAAGACTCACTGCATTATCTTCGATCCAGTGGAGATTTATATATTAATTCCTATATCACTGCATCAGCATACTGTCTTTCAAAAAGGGAGATACTAAATCGAGTATTCTGAATATGTCTAGGGACTGGTGTTGCAGAAGAGAGAATCTCACAGGGGGAGTTTGTTAACATTTTTCTTTATCTCTAATAAACTGTTGTGATTTTTAATGAATTTTCTCTAATGCAAATGTCTGTAAGAGATTGCTGAATGTGTGTTACCAACCATTATGACCTGCACTGTGTCATATCACCCTAAGTACTTCTTTTCAAAAGCACTATAGGCTGTAACAAAATACAGTCCCTCTTTAAAAGGTCAATGCAGTGGAAAGTCACTGGAGTCAGACTGGAATAACTGCATAAACCAACCTGGCTGAACTTGTTTTGTCTGAATGCTAATCAAATCTGTATCTTCATATAAACTTCTGTGCTTGCTTAGCCTTGTTTTAAAAACAACACCTTCTAGCAGTTGGGATCAAATCCAATTTTACACAATTTAAGGATGAACTGTAAAAATATTACTTAGCATGAAGATGAAAAGTAGAATTACACTTCTAACAGTGAATATATTTATCCCAAAATATTGCTCAATAATATAACCGCAACAGTAATCATCTTAATTAAAAATACCTTCTAATCTCTATGTGTTTTGGAATAAGGAAAGAAAACCTCTGCCACAAATATACATGGATGCACAGAGTAACAACCATCTTCAGGAAGAAGACAATAATGGTGTTATTGCTGGTTATTCATCATCTTTAAGATGTAAAAAGCACCAAATGTTTGGATTGGAAAAAAGGAGTAAAATTTTATTTTTAATGACTTTCTGATAATTGCAGTGTCTAAGATTATTAAAAATACATGTTGAGATTAAGAACCTTCATTTCAACTAACCAGCTTGGATTATGGACCAGGGCCTATCAACAAATCAGTCTCAGCGTGTCAGGTTAGGTATCTCGAGAGGGATACTTGAAATTGTTCCTCGCATTAAAAAAAAAAAAAAAAAACCTATTAAAACAATCTGAGACTGAACATGTTTTCATTGCATTTGGAAAGGTTCTGACATTTAGGATGTAGCTTAAGACACACCTCAGCTATAACCTAGGCTATAACCAAGTCTGTTTTGTTAACATGATGAAATCCAGATTATTTGTCTTTATTCACACTGTGTGATGAGACATTCAGAATTGAAAGAGTGAAAATCACCTTTCTCCAATAAACTTCATATAAATTAGAAGTCAGTTGTTAAAACACTGTGCAGAGTGCATCAGAGGGAAGGCCAAGCATTGGGTAGCTGAAATAGGAAAGAAAAGTAACCTTTAAGTGTCTTGTCTTTCATGTTAATAATATCGAATTTAGTGAGTCCTTCCCAATGTTTTACTTGCAGAGCAAATATTTTCTCTTTCAGTTATTGAACTCATGGTGTGATGTCAGCTAACAGCACCTTCAATTTCTTTAACTAATGAATAAAGATCACCAGAAAAGTGATGAACTACTACAAAGTTTTAAAGGAGGGTGAGACAAATGAGTTTTCACATGTAGTTCAGAGGTTATCTTCTGTGTTCTTTGAAGATAAGTAATGTGGGTTTGATTCTGGTAGATGTAGGCACATAGAGTAATTGTATGTCTAAAAAAGGTTCCATATGATTTTAGCGAGACAATGTGGTAAAATTCATCTGACCTGGCTGGAGAATATTTGGGGTCTGGTACTACACAGAAAGGGAAAATGTTCAGGAAAAATTGCTTCTGTTTTCATTTTCGTTATGTTAACAATGATTAATAAGAATTCAGAGAGAAACTTGAAGTGTTAGTGAATTTGTCACTAATCTGGCATTTACAGTTTCAGCAGCACTCAGTTGTGTGTTTTGCTTCCTGGTAAGGATCTAAATACAATGATCAATGCACTTGCCATATCTAACCACGATAGAGTCTAATAGTAGCTTATACTCTAGTAGCCTAGCTACAGCCTTATAGTCTCCTTGTGGAAGCAGAAAGAAGAATTTGGAAAGAAATTGGAATGAAATAGTCACCTGCTGAGGGTGATATCGAGTGTCGTTGATTTAACTTGTCACATTCTCCAGGGGATGCTCTCCTCTTTATTTGTCTAGAAGCAGCTATTCATTTTCATCCCTGAAAATGAAAGAAATGATCAGTGGGATTAGTAAATTGTAAATTTGCATGATTGTTAGGGATGGATGAAAGACAAATGTCGTTATAATGTGGCATATGTGGGGTGCTTGCTTTTAAATTCATGGCTGTTCCAGCACTATACCTTAAGCGCCACTGCCTCTGTTGACATTGCAGAGTAGTTATCTTTTAGTGTTCCCAATGTGTGCATGTCTGGTTTTGTGTGATACAGAGGAACTGCTGATCTCTTGGTCTCTGCAAACCAGTGTCTTAGCACTGCTTTGTGTGAAATCTTGTCAAAGGCTGTGAAGGGAAACCTCACTTACCTGCTGGAGTCCTATAAAGGACGCCTAAAACTGGGATTCGCCAAGTCTGTGTGTATTTGAACATGTACTGAGGTTTTCTAAGATCTGGCAAATAGTTTTTTTTAGGATTGGTCGAATATAGGATGTTTTAATGGTTAAGTATTAAGTGAAAAAAAAAAAATCCTATAAAAATTAAATATCTAGACTCTTTTTTGGCCAGAATATGTTAAACATGTATGGTGACTACTTGAATCAATATCAGTTCTTCTTCTTCTTACTTCCTTGTTAATTATTAAGTGTTTTGCAAATTTTCTCCACTTTTTTTTTTTTTATGATGCACTGTCGTCTTGGTATAATTGAAAGCAACATATCCAATGTTAAAAAAAGATCTATTTAAACTATGATTAATAATTAATGCATAATATCACATAACTTGGTTTAATGTTATATGTCCTAATTTAATCTCTTCCGGATATATCCTAGTTTAATCTCTTCTTGATTCAATTTACCCAATCAAGTATTTATCTAGTTCTATACATCACAGCTCATGCTCTGCGTATGCTTTCCATTCTAGAAGTGGCATGGCATAAAATCTGCTACTTATTCCCAGTGATTGTATTAGTTTTTCAACCATTTACCAAAACTGTTTGTTGGCGTTTTTTGTCCTGCCAAAGTCACTTGTTGCTATTTTGGACTTCATTGAGTAAAGCCAGCATTTATTTTAAAAGTACAGATAAGGTCCTTGGCTAATATCAATTTCTTCATGGAGGTTATGTACATTCATAGAAAAGGAAGTTTTTCCAGATGGCTGCAGTAATGAAAATATGTCTAGGAAAAAAAGGACGAAATTAGCAGAACCGAAGTCCAAGAAACAGGAGTCTGCAACTGAACATAATAAAGGATAAATGTATAAGATATTTCTATCAAAAAGAATATGAATCTAAACTATCATTATCTGGCTTTTGATGGATTGATAGCACAATGTTGAAACTTGATGTTTTTGTATAGAATAATGATACTTTTAAAATACAACTTTTCAGGATGAAATAGCTTATATAAAGTCTTCTTCACCTCTGTCTTTACCAACACTGTTGGATCCCAGGCATTGGGAACAAAAATCCAGGAAGATCCAAACGTAGACCCACCATCAGTGAAGAAGGAGTTAGTACGTGAATTATTACAGGAACTTGACCCCTACAAATCGATGGGCCCTGATGCCATCCACCCGAGGGTGTTGAGAGAGCTGGCTGATGTCATTGCGGGGCCACTATAATCTTCGAGAAGTCATGGAGATCGGGGGATGTCCCAGAAGTTAACCCTATCTACAAGAAGGGCTCAGGGGAGGATCAGGATAATTATAGGCCCATCAGTCTTACTTCAGTCCCCAGGAAAGTCATGGAACAGATCCTTCTGGGGGCCATCACGAGTCAAATGAAGAACGTGATTGGGAAAAGCCAACACGGCTTCACAAAAGGCAGATTGTGCCTGACAAATCTGATGGCCTTCTATGATAATGTGACCTGCTTGGTTGACATGGGGTGAGCGGTTGACGTTGTCTACTTGGACTTCTCCAAGGCCTTTGATACGGTTCCCCATGGCCTCCTCCTGGAGAAACTGATGCATTATGGCCTGGACAAGTGGTCTGTGCAGTGGGTGAGGAATTGGCTGACAGGCCGCACCCAGAGGGTGGTGGTAAATGGCTCTTTTTCAAACTGGCAACCTGTCACAAATGGGGTTCCCCAGGGATCAATATTGGGCCCAATGCTGTTTAATATCTTCATAAGTGATCTGGATGATGGGATCAAGTGTCCCTGGTGCAGTTTGCTGATGACACCAAGCTGAGTGGGGAAGTAGACACTCTGGAAGGGAGAGCCACTCTGCAGGAAGACCTGGACAGGCTGGAAGAGTGGACTAACAAGAACCTTATGAAGTTTAACAAAGGCAAGTATAAGGTCTTGCACCTGGGAAAACATAATCCAGGAGTGCAGCACCGACTGGGATCCACCTGGCTGGAGAGCAGCTCTGTGGAAAGGGACCTGGGGGTCCTGGTGGACAGGAAGCTCAACATGAGTGAACAGTGTGCCGCTGCGGCCAAGGCGGCCAATGGGATGCTGAGTTGCATCAAAAAGGGCATCACCAGCAGAGATAAAGAAGTCATTATCCCTCTCTACTCAGCACTTGTCAGACCACACCTGGAATACTGTGTACAGATCTGATCCCCATTATACAAAAAAGATGTGGACAGGCTGGAGGGGGTCCAGAGAAGGGCCACCAAGATGATCAAGGGTCTGGGAAGCCTGCCATATGAGGATAGGCTAAGACAGCTGGGTTTGTTCAGCGTTGAGAAAAGGAGGCTTAGAGGTGGTCTCATCACGATGTACCAGTACTTAAAGGGGAGCTACAAAGAAGATGGAGACTCCCTTTTTACAAGGAGTCACAGAGTGAGGACAAGGGGTAAGGGGTACAAGTTACTCCCAGGGAGACTGCGACTAGACATGAGAGGTAAATTTTTCTCAATGAGAACAGTCAATCATTGGAATAATCTCCCCAGGGAAGTGGTTGACTCCGCTATGCTGAACACGTTTAAGACTCAGCTGGACATGGTGCTGGGCCATCTCATCTAGATTGTACTAGAAAGGTTGGACCAGATGATCCTCGAGGTCCCTTCCAACCTGGTATTCTATGATTTTATGAAGTCTACAGATTCAGGATCATATTTTTAAAATTGCCATTTTGAAGCCTTCAGTTAACTTGCTTGAAATGTTTCTAGGAAACACAGACAGCTAGGTGAGAACGCAGGGTAGAAAGGCAGAGGAACATTACTGATAGAATTCAGACAAGGACAAGTGGAATCTTGTATGGGTCAGATTTTAATGACAGGAAAAATATGTTGGAATTTGATTGAGGCTAAAGTTTGGCTCAAAGGTAGAAGCAAACAAAATTCTTGACCAATTTTTTTTTTTAGTGAAAATGCTCAGTGTTAAGCAGAAGTAGTCCATAGACGTTATATCAACTTTTCAGAATTTAACCAGTAAGTTCCTAAGAGTACTATCATGCACATATGTACTACAATGTGTTCAATTAAAGGAGTGGTTTGCAGAGAGGCATTTTATCCATACTTGGAAGTTAGTTAAAATAGCAGAAGGAAGAAATTAATCAAATAACAGAATAAGAATTATATGAAGTTCAATGGTTATACAACGGGAGACTGTACTACAATGCACATGTATCCAAGGACAGTTGGTATTGAGTGTGCAGTTTGATCTTTGGCATTTTACTGCTTAAGTATTAACCATGCAGTATCAAAGGTCTCTTTACATTCTTCTGTTCTTCCTCAGGTGGACAAGCTAGTTACTCTGTAAGTACTCTTTCTTATCTCTAGGACACTTCAAGAAGTCAAATATCTTGTTTTCACTCATATAACCTGAAGTTCCAGAAATATATTCCTTTTAGAACAAGAAGAAAAATACAAATTTAGAGAAAACCTTATCTTGTGGTTTATCAAATACTCATATTTTCCCCATAAAATCAGAAATAAGGGCATGCACAAATCAGACCTTTAGCAACAGAGGGGGTGACTGTAGAGTACCAGGACCTGGAGAAAATGGGAATATAGTGTTCTTCAGTATGAGGAAGCATGAGCAAAGCTGACTGTATAATTTATGACATTGCATGAGCTGCTTATTTGAGGAAGTAGGTACTAAGAAAAAATTGATACTTTTCTTGTTTGGTACTTTTAAGGTATAATCTGATATGATGGAAATGCAACAACTTTTCTATTCAGTGCTTCAACATTATCAACCTGACCCTGATGACTACCTGATTAAGCTACATGCAATTACTAAGGTTTATCCACTTCCATAAACTTCCTTTTTGTGTGACTTTTAATGGACTATATATCATGTTGAGATACATTTCATCAGAAATGTAATGTAACAGTAGCTTTCTATTGCTGTATAAGTTAGAATAGACACTTTTTTGGATTTGAACAAATGTTTGCATCACTCGTAAATTGACAGTGTTCCCGTATCACCATTACAGAGAAATATCTAATCTATCTTCTGGCACATAATATTTCTGCAAAAGAAGTGCTTCTTAATGCTAATGACAGTTCCCAAAAGAACTTCAATATAGCATGAGCATAGCTCATAAGCAGTACCCAGAAGTTAACTTTGTGTTGGTATTTTGGGGGCATTCTGACTTTTGGTGGCATTCTGAATTCAGTGCCTGTATTAGTAGCCTCATGCATAAACAAATTAAACTAGGATATCATTTATCAGCATACATATTATCAAATATTTTGTAATTTATTTATAAACAATCTATTTTTTTTTTCCTAGCAATGAGATGTAAAGATGACACTGCAACACAGATTCCTTTTCATTTGCCAAATAACTTTAACTGATTTTATGTGACTCTGGTATAATATTTCTCAATTACCACCAGGGCATTTTCTCCACAGAATGTCACACACTTTGACACACATACCCCTGTGCTTATGAAAAATAATTAGTGGTTAGTGAAAACAACTGGCTTATTAAAGAAAAAGAAACTTCCATAAAAAGAGTTTGGAGGCTGCAGCAGGACTTAAAAGTCTACTAAGCCAACCACAAAGTCTCAGGTTGGTTGTATCATATAATTTTGTGAGTTACAGGTAAAAGTATGTTTTAACAAGTGCAGTGGAGGTGTTTCTAATGCACTTCTCTTGAACAGCTCTTCAATAATGATTTAACACATACTATAATAAAGGAGCTTGTATATGGATTTAATACATTTTATTTTATTGCACTCTACTTTATCCCAACGAATTTTCGTCCTACTTTATCTCAAGTGACGAAAAATTTTCTGCCTCTAAGCATGATAGAATCATTTCAATGTTTCAAAGCGATAGTTAAGGAGTTCTAAGAATATATATATGCTTTCTTCGTCTGTTTCTAGTAAAAAAAAAAAAAAAAATCTCTCACTGGTTACATTACAGTTCATTGCAAGAGTATAACTAGTTTGCATTGTCAGCTCTATAGAGAAGGGCTGCCCCACTGAAGGTTAACAACTTTATCTCAAGTTCTCCAAACTATTTTCTCTCTCATTATCCAGATAAGAAATTCCCCTTCTGAAATTCACCTCCTTCAGCATTCACTTCTCTTTTTTTTTTTTTTTTTTTTTTTTACCCCACCCCGCCCCAGCTTTACATTTCCATTTGGAAGATCTTCATATCCCACCTAAATTTTGGGAGAAGCTCTAGATGACTTTCAAACTCACTCACATTCTTCTTAAAGTTATTCCTACATGCAGATGACAATTGCAGCTGCTTCTTCTCTACGTGGCCTTCCCACAGAGGCACTTTTTATACCTGATGTTTTCTTCAGCCAAACTAACAGTGAGGTATTCCTTACCAGTGTTCTTTGACACCAGATTTCAGTTTAAAATCAGCATGGTCATAACTGAGGATCTCATCTCATCTCATTTTCCTTCTCATGTTTTCGAGTCACTATGGATCACTGCTTTCTGTTCTTCTTTGTGGGCCCTAGTCCCTCTCATGTTGTCCATCTTCACACATAAGCGGATTAAATGGCATAGCACCAGTGGTCTTTCTCTTGGTAGTTTCTCCCATCACCTAACAGAGGTGAGACTAGCACAGCGTAGAGATGTTCCAGCTGCCTCACGCTAGCTACCCTGACTACCAATAGCAGTTAACCACAATAAACCAGAAATCTTGAAGTCTAATTTACCCTCTTTCTTACTCTTAATTAAATCCTGTGCTGTTGCCATTGTCCAGTAAGCTTGTTTAAAGTTAACTCAGATATTTCTACATTATACCTCAGTCACTCATGTGGCTGAGTGACAAAATACTCTAAGTGCAGGCAATGTTTGCTTGTTTTAGTTTTACATTGTTCATAATTCATTTTATTGCACTGTTTCCTTAAACTCTGTAAAGTATTTGTATATTTCTGCTTTTTTTCACTACCTAATAACTAATTTGCTTCTAAGTGTTAGTCAGTGTCAGCCAGGAAGCTCAGAAGAGATAAAGCTGTGCCCAAATAAATAACAGGAAAATTCAGGAATTATATTCTTCTTCCTTGTTTCTTATGATATGAAGAAAAGAGCACAATATTTATGGATTGACCTGCAGCAATTCAAATAAATATTATTTCCATATGAAATCTGCCTTTGTTTATAGCAAAACTGAAACAGCTTTCTGTTCATTTTCTTCAATGTTAAAAAATTATGTCATATGATTTCCCTCCTGGTGACATCTTCAGCTCTCATTCAGACGCTTTCAGCAGTATACTAGTAGTCATAGTCTAGTACTAAATGTAACAAACTGGAAGCTCTCAAGTGCATTTTAATGGTGTGTTATAGACATTAAATACACAATCATTATATTAAGGGTTACGTTTTATTTTTGCTTTATTGCTGGGTCCAAAAGTAGGCTGAGGAGAAGTGACCAGGGAGCAATAAAATTTTCCAAAAGTTATATTCAGTAGTTGAAACGTGTGAGTTTCATAGTGTCTTGGCTGTTTTTTTCTTTTCCACATGAATATTTACAGCCCACCAGGAAAGAAAACAGTAGTGCCAACATACCATAAGTACATCTATCTTGATATTTTTTGGTCCAAATGGAATATAGACCCTCGAAGTATCTTAAGAGTCTGTTCTAACAAGACTTCCAGGTCGGTATTCTTGGTCCCAATGTATTCACATCAATATCCTAAAATTTGTCTGTCTGTGAGACCTGTTGAACAGCTTGAACACTTGAATTTAGTCACCACTATATTAATGCTAGTTCATTGTGGCAGCACTTTTCAGTGTGTTTACCTTCTTTCATAATGGACAAAAGAAAACTACTTGCTCAAAAAAAGGCTTGTATAACATTGAGGATGAGGTTAAGCCATTGGACGCAGATAAAACATGACAGATTTACTAAGAATAATATACTTTCTAGTAACAGCTTTTACAGTTTAGGACAAGTTATATTTACAAAGCACCTCACCTTAAACCTGGAAATAGTTCTAACAAGATACCTTTCACATTGTGCGTTCTAGATTACTTCTGATACCCAGCTTATGAAAACAAATGTTTAGCTTTTTCTTTTCCCTTTGCAGTGTCAGGAAAATGTGTTTGTGTGGGACACACCAGCCAAGTTCTCTCTAGTGCATCTGACTCCACTTAAAAATTAATAAAGCCATACATGCGGTTGTCAGTAATGCTGGGCAGGACCAATCAAACTAACAGATGCTCGTTCTGGACAACAGAAGGAAATAAAATTCTATGGGGTTCATGCAGGAATGTGACAATTTTGGCCAATATAAAATTTATGCTGTATATTTAATTCTGATTTGTCATCTGATCCCTCAAATAATAAATTTATTTTTTCCCCAGAGTTACATTTTCTTTGGGAGGTCTGATTCCACTGGAACAGGGCTGCCATTCAATACAAGAGAAGTAGGCTGTTGCCTATGGCAAGGGAAGCAAAATTTTTGCCTTTAGATGAAAATGCAGTCTTGTACCAGTAGCTTTATTTCCAAGCCCTGCCTGTAGTGATGCCCACAAATCCAGGCTCCCTGTTCACGGGCCTTCATCCCCACTCTGCTACCAAAGGTGCAGAGGCAGTGCCGGCAGCTCAGGGCTCCATGGTCACTTGTGAAGATGGACAACGAGGGTGGTAACCCACCTCTTTCCGCGTTGTTGCCTGCCGGCTAGCAACAATCTTGCTAGTTATTGTCTTGCAAATAAAATCAGTAATCAATATTTGAAAAGTAAGAAAGATCCCCATTTCTGCCCTAAAGCTGGAGATTTCTTTCCCAGCAAAGCATAGAATCATAGAATCATAGAATCATAGAATCGTCAAGGTTGGAAAAGACTCTTAAGATCATCGAGTCCAACTGTTAACCTAGCACTGCCAAAACCATTAACCTAACACTACATGGCACACAAACAGCTGGTTCTGTACAACTGAGTGGATAAAAAGCAGCAGGAACATAAACAAGCAGCTGTCATCAGGTTTGCTCTAAAGCTGACATGCCTCCATCAAAACAGAGGGCTATTCTGCTAGGAGCTGATATGTTTGAATGCGTTCGTACCTCTTTGTATCAGTCCTCTTGTTCCCTCACCTGTGTTGCGGATTACCAAATGTGAGAAATGGTAAATCAATTCCCTATTTCACTATGATCAAATTAAAAGAGAGAGAAGAAGAAGTTGGGAAGAAAAGGAACAGAGAGGCTGGGCTAGGGAAAGAGATCATGATTGTTATTCTTGGAAGTGGAAAATCAGAGACCAGTACCAATTCCTGCAGCGCTAAAGGACACAGAGTTCTAATCTCCCTTAGTGTGAACAACAGTATTTGAACCTACTGCTCACTTTTACAAAGGGATTAAATATTCCACAATAGAGAAGTGGAGTTCAGATCTCACTTTTCTCACTTTCTCACTTACTATGCAAGAGTATGTAAGGCTTGGGGGGGAGGTGGGGAATATAATTGAGGAAACCACCTTGATAGTGGTAAAGATCAAAAATTTGGGCTCTGCTTTCAGTACCATTAATGCATTTGACTCACAAGTCCAATGTTTTAAAATACCTTGTATTGTAAATGACAATGTAATTACAATGCATCATATTGTTTTACAATATTTCATGCTGGGAACCAGTATTCGGACTTTTCACCATTCAGAAAAATAGATTCAAGCTTATTTTCAATTACTTTGAATTTACCAACATAGTCAACAACACTGAGAAAATTATGTACTTTGAAGTAAAATTTTATAGAAGGTGAAAGAAATTTAGAAAATTTCAAAATTAAAGTTTCTCGCTATGTGAATTATCAAGACCACATTCGTATTTTACATAGTTATTTATGCAATAACTGTGGTCATCACAACATCACAGAAAATTTGGAAGTGTATTTCTTATAAGCAGAAAATACTGGTCTTTTGCTTGTTATTAATAATTTATTGAAGCACTGTCAGAAAACCGCTTATCAACCTACAAAAAATAGTAGGATATGGGATCTGTCCTGTAAGGTTTACAGTTTGAAAAATATACAGGAAAAGCAACATTCTCTGGGTAATCCAGTAATAGATAACCATTACAGTATATTTCCCCTGCCTTCACTTCCTGTTGTTATTTTGGTTTGTTTATTAGTGATTTTAGATTAGAAGAGTGACTGTCAGAAGCTTTGGAGTAATTCTTCAGGATTTTTGTTTATATAAGATAGTTTTCTCAGCCCTCCGATCATTTTGGCTATTCTTTATTCTGGTAAACACTACAGATATTTGTTAATTGAATTAACAGCATAAAAAGGATTTGTTTTATGTGAAAGAAGAAGTTAGAGTAATATGAGAAAGACGCTAAGCAGGAGAAGAAATAATTAGCCAGGCAGATAGCAGCAGCAGATGGTGATTTCTACCAGGAAATGCGCGCAAGGATTCAGAAAATGAGTACTGTAGTGTGGGGCTTTTAAAATCTGATGGCAGCACTAACATGAAAATGGGTGTTGAACTGTATCTCAATGTTTTAACAGAGACAGAACAGCTAAATTGAAAACAACGAGCAGTATAACTTTGAATTAATAGTCATCCTGTCGGTCATACACACTGAACCCAAAGACTTACTATAGAAGGCAAAGAACTGCTGCAAAATGGTCAAGAGGCTGAAAGAGAAAATTTGAATGGATTTGTACTACTTAAACTCTGGTGATGGAAACTCAGCACAAACAATTTAGGGACTGGAGCTGAAAACGTACTATGGAGTCTCCAGCTCCTGCCTGTTTTGCTTTGGGAGTAGAGCTCACTCTGCCAAATTACAGCAGCTCAGGGGCTGCTCTGACTTGGTGCAAACCAATACAGAAGCAAGCTCCACATCTGCAAGTGGCATAAACAGTACTGGCAACCTGAGCAACCTGATTGCTCCTTCTTCTCTCCGCCATGACTTTCCAGTCTCTCGATTCTAGCAACAGAGAGCAAGAGTGGCGTAAGAGCTTCCACATTGACTCTAAAAGTATACTTTTTTTGACTGAATTGAATGTCTTTCTCAGGATAGGACATGCCAGCTTTAAAAAAAACAAATCTCGCTAGAAAGCTTGTGAAAGTTAGCTCTTAAAGAGCAACCTTCCCAAATGTGTGTGATGTGTTAACTACCTTGTGTCCTTTTTCCTGCACTTTTCTTGAGGAAAGAAAGATACAATTAAGGCAATTGCTTTTGTGAAAATCCTGTGTTTTCTGTGGTTCAGAAATATTTCCTGTTAGTTTTCCAAGTCCAGAAGTGATGCTGTTTGTTAGTGATTGCAGTGTTCATATTCAGCATGTGACATTACCATGCTCTATTCATTCTGAATTGTGACCACTTAAATACACAAAATATTCCTCCTAAACACAAAATGAAGACAAAAAAAAATCATTAAAACTAAAAATCCAGATGTGACTTTTAGTTCTAGTGACAATGTACCTAGACTTTTTATATGAGAGAGTTTCACTTAGTTTTATAAAATAGGAATTTACTGTTAATTTTGGTGAATTTACTTCCAATTCTGTATTCTTATCCATCTTTTAAAGAGGATATTTATTCTTCATAAAGTGAGGAATTGCTTATTTTATTTTCACTGAAATAATCTTCCATCCCCTGAAAACTGTAGTGTTTGCAGTTATCTGAGTTCAGCTTTGACTTTAATGCGCTCCCAGGTACACGAGCTTCACCTTACCTTCTTTGAGGTAGGAGTCATCTCATTGATTGTCTTGAGTAAAAGGAAATGGCTCATGCATCTTTCGTACATTATAACAAATGTCCTTTTGCATTATAATTGAATGGTGATTGTTGTGTTCAATCAATGAGAAAGGTTAAGGGAGCTTCTCTGCCAGCATTTTTAATGGAGAAGTCGATTAAGATTCAGTTTAATCATTCTGGCTGCTTCAGAATTAAAGCAACAAAGACCATCAATGGCACTATAATTACCAGTCTTTCTGTAAGTTTACACTGCTATTTATGCAGCCATAAATTTTGTTATAATGCACAATGTGACCAGGTTAACTTGCTTTGTTTGTAATGCAAAATATTTCCCTTAATTGTACTGTGGATAAGAAATTGTTGTAATGAAGTATATATAATTCAGCCTAATAAAAAAAGAGAAAAAAAAGTTAAAACAACCCCTCTGTAGAGTCTGACTGAGGTGAATCAGCCTGATAGCTTGTGTTAAATAGTTTAAAGTCATGGCCTTAACCTTGGGACACTAGAGACATATTTTACTTTATTGAACACGGAGACTAGCATCACTCCCAGGTGAGTAAAAAGGGTCAAATATATTATTCTAATCCCTGTTCCAAACAGAGAAAAGGTCATTATACGCTACCTATTGCATGCTGCCAAAGAGTGAAAAATTCACATTGGGGACATGGGTGCAAATCTATTTTAGACATGGCCTTTAAAATGTTACTAAAATGAATGATTAAGTGGTTTTGAACAAGAAAAAAAATCTTGAAATTGATCTCATCTATTAATTAGTTTGAGCTTATAAAGGTCTTACTATAAATAGCTAGAAGACTAGAAGAAATTGCTCATTTCAAATGAGAGTGAGGCTATCAAATAAATTTGTTTTCTTGTAATATTAATACCTGTAAGGATGGTTATCCATTTCATTTGCTGCTGCTGAATGGAAGATGACAGGATATCTTCATTTATCCAAGAGGTTTAGATAAGCATGTCCAGCACTCCAGCAAATTAGGATACTTTTATTACTCTTCTTCCTCCCCCCCCCCCCATTTTCCCTATAGGAATTTCATTCAAAAGACATTGAAGGCTTATTTTTTTCTCCACAGAGAGGGACAACCTTTGACCAAACTTGTCACTAACTTAGAAACATGCCTTCTCCATGCAGTAGCACAATCTCCAGAGGTGGGTCAGTGTAAAAGAGAAAAACAGTCTTTCAGCCTGTATAGGTAGAGGGCAAGATGGTTCTCCCTCCACCCCCAAACTAATGTTTCACTGAAAGTTCGACTTCCCTGAATGAACTAATCAAATTTTTACTTCACGTTAGCTAGCAAAGCTATTTGTAAAGTTGCCTGAAGACCAGGAACAAGAGGGCATTTTCAGCAGTTAAGTTGGTGGGATCCATGTGGGGATCCGCTGCAGGCTCAGCCTCAGCTGTAAGCTTCAGAGAAATGAATTGCAGCTCATCTAAAATGAAGAAGTCCCTCCCTGTGATTTGATAAAGTATTCTTGTATTTTTTTCCTATCACTTTTCGTGATGCTTTATTTCTGTTAATAGCATATTTTATATCTTGTAGTTGTTTGTCTGAACTAAAGATGGATTGTGTTGTCCTTGTAACTTGTATCTTGCTATTGTCCTAGAACAACTTTTCCATCCTTTTCAGCAGATCCTAAACTGGTAGGAGAAGATCATCTGATAACTAAGTTATTGAATGACAGTTAAAACAAATTAAAGTATCACATCATGCAAAAATTTTTCAGTGTACAACTCCTGAGCTTACCATTTGCTACATAATTTATGCTTCTTGGAAAGCTAGGGTTGAAGGTGTAATCAGAGGTATTGATATATACAAATCTGGAGCTCCTACTGGCTATAAAATTGCACATACATGTGGTAGTAAGATACGGTTCTTTAATGTATTTCTGTATCAAGCCAGCTCTTTCAGTAGCAGGAAATAATGAAAACCACTAAAGAAGACAATTTAAAAATGTAACTCCTTAAATCTGTCTCCAAAGAGGTAAAGACAAACATGTAAATCAGCTGTTTATGAAACATTCATGTTTGAATTTAAAAGGCATATCAGTATACAGTGAGCATCACTGATATTAAAGTCAGGAGCTTAATCCTCTAAAGAAAACAAAACACATACAGTGCGTAGGCAGCCTGGCATAGTTCCTTCAGATTTTATACATGTGAGTTAGGGTGCGGAGGCTATACTTAATTTAAAAATAAGATTGACTAATCTATTTGAGTGCTTACTGCCTTATAAGCAGAGAAAACAGTAGCGTGCCAGAATGGAAATCATATGGGCCGGGAATTCCCCTTCTGTTGACCACAGAAGGTATAGGCATAATCCATCAAGAACAGAATGCATGCCATACTTTGTTCATTAGCATTTAAAGAGGCTGTTTGGCATCAGACAACAAATACAATTCTTGCAAGAACTTGGCAGCGGACTGTTTGTCAGTTAATAACAATCCACAGCTTTTTGAAGGAAATAGTAAATGATCCCAGGGCTATTTCTGAATTTTTTTCAGCATGAAGCTTGAAGTGGGGCTAACACATTTGTATAGCAGTGACCAGCTTCCAAGAGAAAACACGAGTTCTGAACCTGAAATTGAAACAGATTTGTTGGCAACACATCAAAAAATTGTGATGGAATTACAGGATATGTGATATCATATATCTTATCTTTACATTTATGCATTTCCTAAAATACATCAGTGTGTTTAGCATCTCCATAGGCTACAGTCTGGAAAATGATGGATCTTATTTAAGACTTGGATATCAATACAGACAGTGTGATAAGATATAAAGAGAAAGAAAAAAAAGAAGAAAAAGAACCCCGAAGTTTTTGTAGCTTTAATTATCAATGGGTTTTTTGTTAATTCCTCTATCTTCACCTGTGCTTAAACTAAATAAAAATACATATTTTTGAGATGAGATCTGATTCCAGTCATAGACAACTAAATTTTATTTATATAGGTGAGTCTTTATGTACAAGATATATATATGGGACTCAATAGCCTAAACATAGGCGTCTAGTACCATCTGAGATTCCATACAATCCTGGTGAGTGTGACACAAGACCCACAAGGAATTCATGCCTACTGGAATGGCCATGTGGGATATGTACCTTAGGACATCTTGAATGGCATTAAACACCCATGTTAAGGCAGTAGAATCCCAACGTTTGTGTCTGAACTCTTGTTTCAGTCACTGACTTCCATTCGATACCAGAGTTTAGAGCTATTCAGCCGCCAACTGTAGGTGTCAATTTCAAGGAGAGCTGAATAGCTCTCTAGCCTTGCTGGACTGCATTGCCTGAATTTCTACTGACCGTTAGGAGAGCTTAAACACACCTATCTCTCACAGAGACGCTTACAGTCTGAAGTTAAATCGCACCCTTAATCTTCTGTAAAGAAGAAAAAAAGAGATAGTAACTTAAAGAACAGATTTATTCTTTCAAACCTTTTCTTTTCTAAGCTATATGACGCTACGTATTTTCAAATGCTCAGTAGTTATGCCTTTTTTCTTTTTTTTTTTTTTTTTTTTTTTTGTGACAACTCTCAGAAAGCCAGCTTTTTGTGTCATTGTTAGGAACAAATTACTAAGCCTAGGTATAGGTCTAATGCATGGCTGTGATGCTACAAAGTTAGACTGTTTTGTAAGTGCTGTGGATTGCATTGTGTGCTATCTCAGGAGAAAGATTTTCAATTTTAACATTCTATCCCACTAAGCTTTGAGATATTGCTTCCTTTTTTTTTTCTTTTAAACTTCCAGCTAGATTTCTAGGACTTCACATTGTACATCTGGCTTGTGGGCTGAAGATCAATTACGAGTAACACTGAGCTTCAGGAAGCTTGAAAAACAGTCTTTGCTGGGGTGAGGGTACCAGCTGATGTGATTCTTTCCGATTGGTCTGGAAGTCTAATGAGACCGGAACAACAAGGAAAAGGTAAGTACTTATGGGACCTAGAAAGAGATGCTCTGTTTAAAGAACCACAGTGGCAATTGACCACCCTGTTCTCTTCAAGGTGACTTCTGAATACTCCCAATTGAAGCAATGTATTAAGCAATAAAGTAAGCAAGAAGACTGACAGAGGAATTCTTATTAAGCTTGAATTGAAAGCTTCACTGCTAAAGTTGCATATAGATTTTAAACTGAAAGTGTACTGTTGTCGGTCTTGAAGATTTCTCTGGTGGAAACTTTCCAGGGAGGCTATCAATAAATTATATTTACATATACTTTTACATTGCAGGAATCCTGGACAAAAGTCTGAGGGTAAAAGATGTCCAGCTCCAGCATCAGTAAAATTTTCTGTCACAAGTTTCATTTACCATGGAAATGAGTTAATAAGTACACACCTGGATCCTATAACCCATGAACTTAATTGTTAAAGAGGGATGATAATATGTTACTGAATCTATTCTAGTTAATGTTTTCTCCCTCCACATTTTCTACAATGTAAATATGGGTTACTTACAGTTTGGAAAGTATGTTGACGGTGCAAAATGAAGATCTGTTTATCGGAGATACTAGTATAATCTTGCTAGCTGATCTGCTTCATTCAGAGAACAGCAGTGAAGTCAAGGTAGCATTTTCACACGTTGGAATTTGGAATACAACTGGCTAAAGATCATCATGATATACACCAACGTTAGATTGCTGGCATACCATAAATTAGTCTCCTATTTTTTCCTGATGATGTTAGTTGTGCCAGTCAGGTTTAGCTAACACATGCTACAATCACACTTTAATTTGCTATAGAGAGGTATCCTATAGAGAGCCTCATTGCAACAGCTGTAGGACAGGATGCTCCAACAGAGAAGTCAGAATCCCCATCAGCTCACGAGGTAAGACAACTGTGCTACTACTGTGTGAAAAACCGTGTCAGTACAGTAACAAAGCAGAAAGGAAGTCATACTGGAGAAAATATGAAGTATGGGTCACTCAGCTAGCACTAGGAGCTTAAATGGAGGTTAATCAGGCTAGGCTTTGTTCCCAGCTCTGCTACAGATTTCCTGCGCCATCTTGGTAAACTAGTAGTTTTCCTGTTATCTGACAGAAACAGCAGATCTTCCCTTCTTCACACAGGTATGGAGAATAAAGATTTTAAAGACTGTGAGACGTAGAAGCTACAATACTGCAGACCATGGATATTCATAAAACAGAAAGCAAGGCATCATATACAATGTATAAGTTAGAACCAAACAAAAAGATTAAAGATAGAGCATAAAAATCTGTCCAGAGAATATGGGTGGAATTCATCTAGCTGAACCTTAAATCTCTGACCTAGTCCTAGCCTTTCTTTATAGTAAATGCAGAGCTATAGTCACTCTTAGAGCACAATTCATCTAACCAAATACAGTGTCTCCTTTGGAATGAGATGTTCTGCTCTATTGCTCTCCGCTGACTATAAAGAGCCTACAATCATTAGCTCACATCTAGACATCTACTCTTAGATGAATCCAGTCCTCAGACTGTAAGAGGAGATGGAGCACAGTACACATGCAAGAGTTGCCTTTCTGCAGCATTTTGTTGCTGCGGTGTTTTTTGTAAGTCAGCTTGGTGAGTGGTGTGAGACCTGATAAGGCCTCAGTCTTGAGCAGCATTTTAAACTCTGGACTGTGCAGTGTTGAATTTGAGGATCAAAAGAGAAGAGTTTGGGAGAGGTATAACACCCTTCATATGTTGGCTGCCAGAAAAAGCAACACTGATAAGTTATCTTGTTATGGAACTAATAAAGTTCTAGATGTCTGTATACATCCTTTCTGGCCCCTGTCATTCACAATAAAATCATTATTTCATGTTAATAAGAGTCTGATCCTGCACACATCGAAGTAAAACAGAGTAGAAGTATATTACGCAGAATGATTGGCAATCATAGGCTGAGGTAGACTGATCATCCAATTAAATCATAGAATATTAAAAAGGTCAAAGTAATATAGAGCTAGTCTAATTAACAGAAAATGAAATAAAATTCTGATTCTCACACTCTTAAATATAAGCCCAGTCCTGAAAACAAATTGCCTACTTTATTTATGAAAGTAGTTCCTTTGACTTCAGGGTACTTCAGTAGGGCATGTGGATCCTTACTTATGGATTACCTTGCAGGATCAGTGCCTAAGACTTTAGTTCTTCTATCCTGTTCAGGTAGTTCTAGTAGAATATTTAATTTTTTTCATTCCTTATCTGCTTCTTACAAGGAGGCTCATATAATCCTTTTTGTCTTCATGAACAGTAGATAAAGATTCAACCCTTTAAAACTTCATTAATATGTTGTCCTAATGATATCAAAGGTATAGTATAATTCAAACGTCAGTTCTATGTCTGTCTTCTGTGGTTTATGTGGATTTCTATTAATATTTAATTTGGTTCATTACCTTATTTATTGTGTGTTGGTTAAAGGAATTCGAAGATGGAGGTGCTGTGTTAACATAAAAGTCTCCTCACACTGAAGCAGGAATCAAATATGATGCATGCACAATAATGTTGGGACTTTGTTTATAATAAACATTTTAAATGACTGATTTTTTCTCATAAATACTCTAAGTAGGATGATCTATGAGATTTCTAATTTATTCTTGTTTAAAATTTAACCATGCTTTTTTAAAGCATATCAATTTTGTTAATACCATGTAATTAAAACATGTCAGTGCACAGCAAGTTTTAGTCTAAATTAATGACTATGAGAATTATTTTAATTAAATAACCAATTATAGAAAAATCGCAAGCATGAGAGCTGACATTTAAATGAATTTCATTTAAATTGCTTCTTAACATTGTCCCATCTAGGACACTAATGCAAAATGAACTATTGTATCAACATAGATTATCACTATTTTTGTATGCACATAATGTATTCATATTCAATCACTGGAACAGAGCTGAATATTTTGTATTGATCTGAAACGTCTATGAACAAAATACGACAGAATAAGCTGAAGTACAAACAAAAATCCCTTGTAGTTCTGTGACACCGTACAGCTGCATTTGTCTTGTTTGCACACATATATTTTCATATTTCAGTTCTTCATTCACTTATAAATTTCATTTTCCATTCGGTGCAGGGTGAGCTTCTAAAATTGCTGAGCATTCAAGTGACTTTTAAAATTCTGGCTCTCTTGTAAACACATATGAAAAATCATGATGGCCTATTCAGTTTTCATGTCAGATTTAAAAAAAAAAAATCTTTTAGAAACATTTTCTGTTCGAAACATTTGCAGGAATACATTTTGCTCACTTTTAACTGGAAAGTAAGAATAGCTTACATAGTTAACTAAATTACTCTTCTGCACTGCACAAATCGTTACTGCATTTGTCTAACAATCACATTCAATTTAATCAGATGCATGGTGCAAACTGTGCCAGGAAACTCCTGAAGCTATTTTCAAAAGTGAGTAACAGTATAATACATTGCAAAATTGTTCTTCTCTACTGTAGCTTTAAAGATGTCACAGAAAAAGGGAAAAAAAGGCTCCTGCGTTTTTGTTCATTGATTAACCAGTAATGTTATGTATAAATAATGTATCTGACAGTATGGCAGCACACTTGGGACATTGTGCCATTTACTACAAAATAGGATGCAACATGCAACTGAGCAGCAAGAACAAATTAAACATCTTTCCTTGGTAACTTTAGCATTTTTATTAGGTGATAAACATCACAGTGAGAAGAAAAGCAGATGTAGATATTTCAACAGTATTACCCTTAATCTAAAGCTATCTAGACACAAAATAATATTTATACATTCCTAAAAAATGCTTAAACTGTGTACAAAATGTGTTGTCCTGATCTCTTTACATTTTGTGGGACTCCCATGGAAACCAGTTAATATGGGCATGGTGTAAACTCAGGATTTTGTTCCAGAATACTGCAACTAAATTCAGTGAAGTGTTCTGTATCATCTTATCTTGTTAACTTGTAACACAGAGATATCACTGCAATGTGTACTGTGGAGAATTTGCAATGTTAATATAGGTGTGTGTTTTAAACCTATTGCCCTTGTGAAGTGCTGGTGTTCTAAGTCAAATTAAATGATTATATTAGAAATTTTCACTGAACACAGCTTAAAAATTTCACATGGTTTCTGTGTTTAGGTTAAAAAATGTTTATGAACAATTTTATCAGTAGAATATCAAGTTCTTTTAAAAGCTATTAAAATTATTATATCATTATAAAAGTTACCTAAATATCAGCTCAAAGAATCTTGGGTCACTGACAGTATTTCAAATGAAATCAATGAGACCCTCCAGTATAGTCGTAAGGAAAATACAACTTGTAAGGTAAAGAATGATTATTTTGTAAAGTAAGGAAAAAAAGAGTAAAAGAAATGTATTGCATCTGCCAAAGGATGATTTCAGAATTATATATTTATCTCTATACTCATATATGATCAATTTTCATAAAATTAATATTTTTCCCAGACAAGTACCTGTATTCACTGACTGAAAAAAATAATAATTACACAGTTATCACTAGTAAAAACTTAACAATGGTATTTGTATTCTCAGATTAATCCAGAGGAGTTAGGTAGCCAAGCCTTAATGAAAATCAGTATGAGGTGTTAGCCCAGCTCCCTTTGCCTGCTGTGGAATTTCCAATCACTGCATTAAATATTGTTAAATGGAACAAGTAAGTATTAGTCAACATGATTCAATACTGTACACTTTGAATTTGTAACTATCATCACTAAATCATATGATCAGTACATCAAAGTATCTTTCTGTGTATTGAGCTAAATACTCAATTTAGACTCTCTACTCGTTGTCCTTTTTACATACTGCAAAAGCCGCAGTAGTTTATTTCACATCCACACAATAATTAATCTAATATTCCTACATATTTAATAGTTACAATGGTTAATGTTTATACCTGAGGTAATTCCCATTGCACAGTGAAGAGGATTATCCACTTGATTAAAAATAAATCTTTTCACCCCTGCACTTGATTCTGTACCTCCCTGGGGAAGCTGACCATAATTTCTCTCTTGCTGTACCTCATTCTACAAGTGATGAGCCCATTTTGCATGGCCAATACCGAATGTAGCACTGGGCTTTAAACAGGACAGTAATTCAATCATTTTTTTTTTATGCCAACTCCATCAGGAAACAAATCCCTGTTACTCAGTTGTTGCTGCTAAAACCTGACAGCTATCGTGCATTTCCCAGTGTTGTGGCCCATTAAATGCTGCAGTTGTTATTTTTCTCTCAGAACATGGAATAAGCTCAGCTGGAATGGTAGTAACTGGAGTAGTAACAAATGGAAAATGGTTGCTACCCTCCAGTCTCAGTTTGGAACAAGAAAGACCAAAAGGCAGGGACTGAAGGGTCAAAGGGCAAAGTTTATGATGAGGTTGATTTAGGCATCCAAAAGAGATAGGCACCTCAACTGGGGTTCACAATGGCTGGTGGGCTCAGCCAGCTAACTCCCATGGTAAGTGTCTCTGTGAATCCTGACCCAAAAGCCTCACAGGTGCCTAAGTGAGTTAGGAAGTAGCCACTCATCTGCAAGTAAGCTCCTAATTGTGACTCACCAGTGCTGTAAATTTCCAAATGTTTTGTTGTACCTGGCTACATATGCTTATTTTTCTATTTTGTTGGGTTACAAATGCTAGACCATGTCAAATGGGCATATGTTTAAGGTGACTCAAAGAAAAGGCAGCTTCCTTTCTCAACGGATAGGTTACCTGTGAGTCATATATATCTGCTTCAGAAACAATTGTATGTTCTGACTTTGATTCGTAACTCTTTTTTTTGCTTATCAGACCCAACAGCTCTGGGGGAGTAAGCTGGATTCTAGTCAGGCTCATATGTCATCAGCAAAGTTATTCTATCTCCGAGTTTCCCACTGGAATGCCAAATGCTGCCCTTATTTGCACCTTCATAACCCCACTGGAGACAAGGTGTCTACTCAACTGTAATAATTTGGCCTGAGAAAACTTTACTGTTGGCAGTGAGTTTCAGATCCCAGTACAAGGTTTTCACTGCTGGCAGTAAAAAAAGAAAAATATTTTTATGCCTAGTCTGAGTAAAACTGATACAAATTCACATAGATAGAGCAAATACAGAACACTACCATGCATTTTTGCAATTCTTCGTTTCAGAACTCCTCCCCATCAACAAAAGCAGCTCAGGATGATCATTTGCCACATGGTGATTTGTAAATCTTTATGATTTGTAATGGATTTAAGTAAACTTTCTAAAGAGTCTGAAGAAAACTATGGAACGAGCTGCTGTATTTGCACCCACTTTGCCCACTGAAAGAACAAATCTAAATGTAATAACAGATGAGAAAACATTCATAATGTTCTATTCCAGTAGAAAATTAAGGTAACAAATTAGAGCAGATTTTCTCTTGAATAAAGATTACCTCTTCAGTTTTATTGCCCAGCTCTGCCAGAAGACCATGCATACTGCAGCGATGGATGCTATGTAAAAGTTCAAGAGAGAGAACACCAACAGCACTAACTTCTGCATGGGACTTTTCTACCTGACAGTTTAGACCAAGTTGAAGAAAATTTTGTGTGCATATGCACTTATGCATAAGAGCCAAGGGGTAGGCAGACACACGCAGTGATTTTAAAAGAGAAAGCTTGATAACCTTGATAACCTCTAAAGGATGCCCCAACTAAACAGCGAGCGCTAGTGTTCACGTTCATCTTATGGAGAGTGAAGACTGATATGGACAGTTTTACGATTATATTTGAACTATATTTGAGTTTGTAACGGGGAAAAAAATCACGCTATCTCATGGTTTATATGCTATTTAGTCAGCTACCTACATGTTCACTCATAATACACTCACACCTCAACTGTTGTAACTGTCTAGTATCCAGAATACTACAAACACAGATTGTCAGTCAACCATTCATGGAGGAATTTCATAATTTCTGGGTGAGCTACAGAAAAGATTTTAGCAAGGTAATCCAAAACTAATACAAAGAACTGAAGCGATAATGGAAATATAAAAGATCCTTTTGAAGTTCTCCCAGGGCACTTAGAAAAGTTGACTTTGTTTTAAAACTGAATTTGTCTACATTCAGGTTTCTGCTATTGGATACTTTTTCTGTCTCTCTTTTCTTTTCTTTCCTGCTTTATTAAGAATCATCTCTACTTGCAAAAGTTTTCTCTCCAAATGAGGTACATGCTTATTACAGTCATGTTGAGTATTACTCTTCCAGGGAAATAAAACAGCTTTAGCTCTTCAAGTTTACCGCTGTTCAACTTACATCTTTTGTAGCTCCCTTCAGATCTCTCCGATTGCTAGTGCAACTGTAAAGTGTGATGGCAAAACTGGACACAGTATCCCTCTATTACCTTTTTTTCTAATGAAGCTAAAAGATTGACACTTCCTTCCCAGCACCCTCCTGCTGAAATATTTGGGGATTGCATGGTCATATGAAGCTCACGACATCCTCTGTCCCTCAGTTGGACATTACTTCCTCCTGTTCCTGAAACGTGGCTGCTCATCACGCACATGATCCTGTTTTGTTGCATTATGGAATAAAATAAGTTCATTTGGGCTGCCAGTTACTGTCTTCTGGCCTAGGCACAACAATATATAAGCTGTTCCAACAAGGTAATGAAAATTCTATGAGAACTCTCTGGATTAGCTCTCAGATAAATCATCACACTGGAAGACGGCAATTAATAGAATCATAGAATATCTCAAGTAAGGATCATTGAGTTCAATTCCCTGCTCCCTATAGGACTACCTAAAACTAAACCATATGACTAAGAGTGTCGTCCAGATGGTCCTTGAACTCTGACAGGCTTGGTGCCATGACCATTTCCCTGGGGAGCCTGTTCCAGTGACCAACCACCCTCTCAGTGAAGAACTTTTTCCTAATGTCCAATCTGAACTTCCCCTGATGCAGCTTTATTCCATTTCCTCGTGTCCTGTCACTGGCCACCAGAGAGAGATCAGTGCCTCCCCCTCTGCTACCCCCCTTGAGGAAGTTGTAGGCTGCGACGAGGTCACCCCTCAGCCTTCTCTTCTCCAGGCTGAACAAACCAGGTGACCTCAGCTGCTCGTCCTAAGTCTTGCCCTCAAGGCCTTTCACCATCAAGGTTGCCCTCCTCTAGACACACTCTAATAGTTTGATGTCCTTCTTACATTGAAGTGCCCAAAACTGCACACAGCACTCGAGGTGGGGCTGCACCAGTGCAGTGTAGAGTGGGGACAATCACCTCCCTCGACCGGCTAGCTATGCTGTGCTTGATGCACCCCGGGACACGGTTGGCCCTTTCGGCTGCCAGGGCACCCTGTTGACTCATATGCAAGTTGCCATGAACCCAGACCCCCAGATCTCTTTCTGTGGGGCTGTTCTCCAGCCTCTCATCCCTCCATTTGTATGTATAACCAGGATGTATAACCCTCCCAGGTGGAGCATCTGGCACTTGCTCTTGTTAAATTTCACGCAAAAATTGGTTGTTTTTTTTCTTCAATCCCTAAATCTTTTTTTCCGTCACAGGACACAGTTTGTTTTCATTTAAGTGTGGTCTTTCTAATCTGTTTCTAGATGGCATAAGTTTGCATTTGGCTGTACTAAGCAGAGTTTTCTCTGTAGGAAATTATTAATATACTAAATAATTTTAGGACAGTGTTTATATTATTGCTGTCACTGGTATAGTCTACAGGAAAAGCATATGGCAGAGGTTTGAGGCTGTCTAAATGTAAAATAAAACATACACCTTTTATTGCTTCCATCTCAGTTAATGGTAAATTATTATCTATTTATTTATTACTATTTTATTACTTCCTCTTTACTTCTGTTGCAAGGAATAAGAATCCTGCCAAGAAGAGTTTAAACAGAGAGCCAGACTCTGATCGACTTCTTAGTTATTTACACTAAACAAGGGTATTTGCCTAGCAACTTGAACATGTATTTTGGTCTTAAATTAAGACATTGATAGAAAATAGAAAATAAAGATATTTCAGGAATACTATATGTCATAAAAACATCCCTGTAACCTAAATTAGTTCCACATAACTTGATAACTAACACATAGATAAAGAGAAAGCAGTAGTCACTTCCAGGTGGAAACTCTAACTTTAGATTGGCTGAATTGCCCTCTGGATTATGCCTATCTTTTTCCATTGAGACTACCAGTAGCCTGAAGTTAGGTAAGCAGAGTCATATAGGATGGAATCAGACTTATATACTTACACTTCTAAAGTTTTCCCAGGTTGTTGGTAAAATCCATTTGTGTGTACTATTTTTAATGTTTTAGTTTAACCAAAAAAAAGTATCATTTAAAAGAAATTTTATTAATAATCCTATAACAATCCTGTATGGTTAAGGTAATGAAGTCTCTGACAACAATAAATGAAGTGCCCACAATTTCCACAAGAAGCTATTAGCTTCCCCTAGCAATGATTTTTGACATTCAAGATACTTGCTATGGATGCAGAAAAATAAAGCAGGGTTACAGCTCTTCCCATTGGTAATAAACTATTCCATAAATAAACATTTACTCTGTTTCCTTCTTAGGAAAATTACCTTTACTGCTTGGATAGATTTTCCAATATATAGGTCAATCTGTCCTAACCTTTTCTGAAGGAAAATGAGAAATGTTCCCTATGAACAAGATAAGACATACTGTATCAAATGGCACTGTTTGCAAACACCAAATAGCAGCAGACTCAAGAACTGCAATATAAAGCTATCAATTAATTTTGTTGTAACTGTATGCACCTGTGAACAACTGCTTAATTAAAGAGGCAAACAGAAATCTCTCACAATAATGCTTCAAATTACTTGCATTTATGTGACTCAATTAGTTGGAGTGGATAAATACAATTGGAAAGCTGCCATGTGGACTTCTGGAAATAAAGAAAAGATAGAACTGAAGAGATACAAAACCAAATGGGAGGACTCAGGCAGATAAATACAGATAATTCTCAGAGGTTCATAGGCCTATACAAACAGAGAAGATAAAAGAAAAAGATTCTGTGTAAATATATATAAATACCTCATTTACTGTCACGGAGTTCTGCTTTCACAGACAGGAACATTAAGGTGATTTTTTGTTTTGGGCAGTATACTCACAGGGCTCAGATTTGCTTTAATTTTGCCATCAGATATATGAATCGAATTTACTTTGCCTTTAAGGAGTGGCAGAGATGTTTACTGCTATTGTAGACATACTAGAATGTCTTGCCTACCCTCTAAATATTCCTCTAGAAAGGCACAGGTCTTCCATAGTCTCTGACCTCTCTGCCTGCCTAAATGCCTCAGACACCCTGGGGGTGTTTGGATCAGGAGCGCATTTCTGAAACAAATCTCCTCCTGGTCCCCTTTTCTATGCTGTGGTTCTCATCACAAAGCAATTCTACAGCATGTCAACCAGGCTTTTGGGGGATGAAACTAAACTGGAAGATGCTCTCCACATGAACACACCAAGTGAACATTCATCCTCTGAGACCACACTAGAGATAGCCCAAAGTGAAAAAATGTGAGATGTGTGTGGTGTGGACATCAGGTCTTGAGCACTGTAAGAGTACTCCTCTTGGTTTTCACTACCTCCTGATGTAGACATAGCCTAAGGCATTTAAAATTACACTAGACACATTAGGCACTTGAATTCCTCCTTCCATTTTCATGTGCCTGTTTCCAAATAGGATTTAACCCCATATATATGCCAGTCCATTGCTGAAAATGCCTTTTTCTCATCTTCACATACAGTTCAGTGTTATTCAGTAGCATTTCAGGAAAGCTCGCTGCTGACAGCCATTGTCTGCAATGGGGCATTTTATTAACACTGAATGATCGACACCAGGGGCCAGTTAAACAAATCAGACTTTCCCTTCTTCTGAGAGGGCTCATCTACAAATGGCAAAGGGGATAAGAAACAGGATAGATTACACTTAAAAATACTTTCAAATGTAGGGTCCCAAATCTACTTTTAGATATTACTTGTTAACTCTGTCTTCTAAACACAACCATTGTATTTTTTTAATTATTGAAAAAATAGCTGTCTTTTCTGAGCTTACAGTCCCAGGCATTCTGTTCCTTAAAAAGCAGCCAAATACACCTGACTTGGTATTTGGGTCAATGATTTGTACACATACATAGTAACTGAGCAGTTGGATATTCTTCCAGGTGGAGTGGGGAGCAAACGACCAGGGCAGAGGAGGGAGCAAGACCTGCTGAAAGCAAAAAGGCAAAATGGTTATTTTCTGTGGAAAAAAAATCCTTAAACCAGCTACCATTTTAGACTTGTATTCAACAAAGGCATCAGTTGTTTTTCTGTCACTCTCTCTGAAATACTTACTAGAATATTGGTTTGTAGCAGATAGGTTTTCAATATTTAAATACATACAAAAGTTTATCTCTTAATATTTTTGAGGATAACACTGAACTTAATTTTATTAAGAGACAATTATTCATGGTTTTTAAAAGAACATATGTCCATTTGAGGAAGAAGGGCTACCAATATATTTCAAATGTTTCATTACACCATTTTTGCTACACTAGTATATTAAAATAATATGTAATTGGTTTTCATTTTCTTTCCTTCTTTGCTTTTGATTTCCCTCACCTTTTCCATTTCTCATTTTTTGTAACTGTAACCTGCAGATCTCAAGTTTCCTTATAATAATTGCTTTGGTTTTTACTTTAATTCTGTATTTTCCATTTAGAGCAAGGTCATAAGATATGCATAACTGACCCTACTGTTATTTCTCTTCCCCAAAAAGCGAATCATGCAGGTAAAGGCACAGGATGCAAATAGATTTGTTAGCCAACCCAATCTGGCTATAAAAATCTACCTGTGACCTAGAGGACAAAACTCCTCACACTTCTAATTGAAGTCAACTACCCAGCTGACAGGCAAATATGCTTTTGAGGGCTCTTTTGCTGCTGTGATGATAGCATCTTGAGGTTGTTCCCAGATGGAGGGGAGGGAGGTAGAAGTGAGAGTCAGAGAGTGTGACAGTCACTCATCTATCTTGGAAACACTGAGGACCTTGGAAACATGAATTAAATAAGGCTGTGCTTTCATGAACACTTTAATCTAACTTAAGTATGAAATGCTGCTAAAGGAGATGATCCCTCCATCCTCCGCACCCCAGCTGTCTGTTGCCACTTTTTCCCTTGTGCCAGCACGTGAGATCATATGGCTATCTTGTAAGCTAGGTCTGGGAACTAGCCCAACACCCAGCCTCCCAAATATTAAAACTTTTTAGTTGGATCAGTTCCTTTTGTGTAAATGCTAATGGGGGGTGGGGGAGTGGAATATACAGGCAGAGGAAGGGCTGAGGGAATTACCACTTTCAGTGGTAGCCTGGGCTTAGATCGTCTCAAAGGCGTTGGTAAACCACAGTCTTAGTCACCCACAGGGCTTTGAATCCAGCCCTGACTCAACATGACTGAGAGCCAGGACTGCACTTTACAAGCAGTGAAGATGTGGTCCTACGATAATATGGAGGAAAGCTGCTGCTTTCAGCACTTGCTGCAGTTCTTATAAGACTAATCAAACTGATGTAAACTGCATTGCTATATCAAAGATACATTGTGGTAGCACTGAGCATTTTAAAACAAGGGAGAACAACAAGCTTATTTTAAATGATTAAAGTTAGAAAAATCCCATGGCTTGCTTTCTCTCTCTTTTCTGTTCTTTTTTTTTTCTTTTTTTTTTTCCTTTTTTTTTCCCCCTTTTTTTTTCTTTTGGGGGCAAAGGACTCACACTTCACAGTTATTAAATGAACTGAAAATTGCTTCTGCCCAAGCTTATTTTGATCATCATTGATCTAATCAAACTATGCTTGTTTAATAAGAAAATCTAAAGATGAGGGAGATATTTCTAATCACAGCAATGTTGTCAAAAAAATGATGGAATACAGTTTAGTAGCTACTTATGAGTGGTAGATGACTGTTTTTTTCCTTCTCCATGCTAGCTATGTATGTACTACACATCAGTAACGAACCAATCAGAGCTCCCAAGTCAAAAATCTTGGCAGCTTTGAAAGTTCCTCTCTGCCTTCCGGCATGGCATGCATTACCTTCAGTTAGCTCCTCCTGATCAATGTAGCTGTGGAAATAGAATTTGCACACTGTTTGTACAACTGGTACACAAAGTGATGAGAGGCATGACAGGGTTGCACAGTCTTGGCACAGTAACCCATGAGTCCCATAACACATTGTTGTGGCTACAAGTGCAGAGTTCATGAAGAACATAGGACTGTGACGCAATGTGATGTCTCCTGTGCACTCCAGAGTGAACTCTCAGGACCAAAATGATACTATATTACTTCCTTTCTTTTCTTCCAATATGTCCTCAGCACAATTCCAGTGACTGAGCAGCGGTAGGAATACTGATGAATGCAATGAGGAATGTGTCTTTAGGGTGAAGGCTATGCTTGATTCAATAGTCTTGAAGCTTGCTTCTCTTTCTTTCTTTCTTTCTTTCTTTCTTTCTTTCTTTCTTTCTTTCTTTCTTTCTTTCTTTCTTTCTTTCTTTCTTTCTTTCTTTCTTTCTTTCTTTCTTTCTTTCTTTCTTTCTTTCTTTCTTTCTTTCTTTCTTTCTTTCTTTCCTTTCTTTTTTCCTTTCTTTCTTTTCTTTCTTTCTTTCTTTCTTTCTTTCTTTCTTTCTTTCTTTCTTTCTTTCTTTCTTTCTTTCTTTCTTTCTTTCTTTCTTTCTTTCTTTCTTTCTTTCTTTCTTTCTTTCTTTTCTTTCTTTCCCTTCCTTCCTTCCTTCCTTCCTTCCTTCCTTCCTTCCTTCCTTCCTTCCTTCCTTCCTTCCTTCCTTCCATTTGCTCAATCTACAGTTCATACATGAAATTGGCAAGGACCTACTACAAACTGCAAGCAGAATGAAATACACAGACTTAGAAGGAAATCTTTTTGACCAAATACAGATACCTATAACATACATGTGAGCTACCAGTGAGCTACCATCTAAGCTTCCTTTAGAGATGCTTCTAGGCTGTAATTTATTTCACCTTAAAACAGAAGTCTACAACAGGTCAGGTGACTAGTAGACTAGAAACATGTGTTTCTCTGTAAAAGACTGTAAAAGATGATTAGCTAAGTAGGTGACTACAGTGCAGAGCTCTAAAGCTGGGTAGCAGGAATTCTGTCACTGCCTACAGAATTTGTTCTCAACTATCATCCTCATCATGGCAATCTCTAATAAAACAAAAGATAATAGACAAATCTTTAATGATTGTGTTTGAATTTCAAGTTTGTGTGGGATTTTACCCATGGTATCCAAATCTGCCCCAAATTCATTAAGATTTTTGCAAAACCTTCTCACGTAGTCCCACTATTTTTTTAGCTTGACTAAATATTCTCACTCTTCTGCTCAAAGACTATTCCAAATGGCGTGGTCATACCAGAGATGTATGTAGAAGAAATAAATGAATGAAAAATGCATAACAAACTTTTCAGTT
This sequence comes from Platalea leucorodia, assembly GCF_965183815.1. Taxonomy (NCBI): domain Eukaryota; kingdom Metazoa; phylum Chordata; class Aves; order Pelecaniformes; family Threskiornithidae; genus Platalea; species Platalea leucorodia. The sequence continues at coordinate 44,215,852 of NC_138824.1, read as the reverse complement.
CTACAAGAAAGGCCCCTGTTAATATTGCCCTCAAGCATTAAGTAAAATTGTAGTTTGAATAGATTTGGCAGAAAAAAACTTATTTAAAACAATTCAACGACAATGCCCATTTCTTTTCAAGAATATATTGATTCCTTCTTGCAAAATATTACTTCAACCTAAGTTTTGAAATTGAAAATCAGTTTTGAATGGCAAAATATTTTTTGTTCAATGTTCTGTTTTCAGAATGCTTTTGTGCTACAAAGGCATTTCACTATTATTCTCCCTGCTTTCTTTATCTGAATAAAAAAGAAGGAGAAGAAAAAAACTTTGATGCATTGTCATGTTGTGATGGGATATGTTTTTTGAAGTCTTTGCATTGCCTTATTGGTCTTTATTATTTAAATGCCTGGTTTAAATTTATATGATGAATTGATGTCTGGGGGGGTGTACCTATATTAGCTGTAATCCAGCCAGCGCTTTGGAGTTTGCTGCTACCCATATTACTTTTGATTTGTGTGGCAAATCTCCAGGTTTGAAGTTTCATTGCAAGTGCCTGAAATCGGAGTAGGATGAGCGTTGTTATTTTCATTGTTTGGAAAACAAAAATGTACCTCTGATAATTTTTGTCTTTGATTACTGCTTCTTCAAAGGATTTAAAACAGAATGAAAGCCTTTGAAAATTTTAGAGATGAAGAGACATGAGAGTTATTCTGTATGCACCAGATAAACAGATGTCTTAGCTTTCAAACTAAACCCAGAAAATATAATCACAAGCTTCATCAGAAACAGATAACAATCTAGGTGCACAGTACTTTACATTTTACTAATGTGCAATGGGAGAAATAATAATACTACTTCCTTCACTTGTCTAAATATTTGTTTCAGACTAACAGCTCAAAAAACATGTTGGTAAAAGCAAACAAAATATGATAAATTCCTTTGAGGGGGAAATATTCTCAGCATAATGTCATTATAAGCACAAGTAAACACACTTTGAAATGTATTTGCAAATAAGTAAGACACTCATAACGCTGAAGGTATTAAATTGTGAATTCCCAAATTAATAGGTATCAGATGTCATGAGTGCTTTTCATCCTGTATTAGAGTCACACTGAAAAGTCCCAATAAACTTAAGCTGAAGTTGTAATCATCCAGAGAATGACAACATGACAGGGCTCATTCTTAATATGTGGAAAAATACCTGCTTGGAAATATGTTAAACTGTTTAGAAATAGCTGATGGTGTGCATTACTGAGCCAGCCTCTGCAAAATAGCTTCCAGGAAACCCTAAAATATGGACCGATTTAAATCACCCACAGAAGAATCATATAAGAAAGAAATGTAGGGTTTCCTATGCTCCTCTTTGTTCCCGCTGCTCAGGATGTTAAACTAGTGCGTGCACCTGAGCTGTAGATAATGGGCAGGGTAGGGAAAGCCATAGGAAACCTGGCTAAATTGAGCAGAGAAAAACCCGAAGGAATTCAGATTCAGTTTATGGCTTCCTTAGGCTGCATTAAAAGGAACAAAGTGATTTCTTTAGTTCTAAAACAAGTTCAAATGAGTTACCTCCATTTATGAAATGATGTGCTCCCACATCAGAAAGTCAGTTTGCCCTGTACAATGGAGGCAAGATAAAGTATGGACAACACACAGTGCTGCAGTTCACCAGAAGAAAATTGAGTTCAAAAGAGAAAGTACAGAAATAGAAGTCACACTCATTACCACTGCAGAAAATCATGATTAAAATAGTATTCACAGAAGACAGAAGAAATAGTACCAAGAAAAAGAAGGTCCTTTAAAAACACAGGAAAGAAGAGAGAAGATAAAATTCCAATTCAAAGAGGAGAAAAGTGGAAAGTCATGATTAAAATTAGGAGAAAAGGAAAGCTCAAGCCTTAAGTAAAAGGAGGAATAAACAGGGATATTTAGAGATGAACAAAGTATAATGAAATATTTGAATGGTATGTACATCATTTGCCTCTCTAGGTTTTGAGATCCAGATGTTGCTATTAAGGTGTAAAGTTAGGCTGAACAGGACTTTAGTATTAATGCTGAGATTTAAAATTGAAAGTAATTTGTATTTTGAAAGGCATTAAATAGAAAGATCTATCAGAGAGCAGCCAACGCATGAATATTTCAAGACTCTATAACCAGAAGTAACACTATAAGCAGTACAAATTTTAGGCTTTCATTGGTAGCTAATTATGATTCTTGTTCTTCTATATACACTGCTGTACAGATGGCAAGCTGGACCTGGAACACAGATTGCAAGAGATGGAGAAATAATGACATTGGAGAGAATTAAAAGCATTTTAGAGCAAACATGTTTGATTTGGATTAAATTTTTAAAGACAAGGCAACATATCCAAACCCCTGGTCTTCTCATGATTGCTTCATTGGCAGTTGCACCTCCATTTAGACCTCAAAGGAAAACTTCATCTTCATGGTGGCACCCATGGTTATGTCTACACTGGTACATCTAAGGACTGATCCCTGATAACCAGCCTAACAGGCATAGACTGATTTACCACCACATTGTTTTGGGCCAGCTTCTCTGATGCTCCCCTATGGGTTGGTCATATTTTTTTCCTGGAAAGACTCGCTGTGGCTCTTATACTGCATTTCTGTTCTTGTGTGTGTATTTTCAGTTCGAAGGGTCTGAATTGATGTGAGGACTTATGTTGCCATCTACAAGATTAATGACTTATATCACAAAGCTGAGGGGAATTGTTTTGTGCCTGAGGACAGTGAGGGTGCTTAAGAATGGAAAGCCTCTTGGGACAAAGTAGAGGGAGAAGGGATAACATGTTGTGTGATTTAGACATTAAGGAAAGATCCACTGAGTAAATCATTCTCAGATGGGTGCCCAGCCTTTGTCTTTGATAGAGCTAGTTGTAGTGCAAAATGGTAAAGTAGAGAGTTAATTAGGGTGAATGACTGGGTGTCCAGTTCATTGCTTGCTTCATTTCTCAGAAAATATATACTTTTAGACATGCTTCTGACCTCGATTTACACTAATGTAAATTAAGCAAAATTCTAGTTGTATTCATATCAATGGAGGAAAACAGCTGCTCTGAGTCAGAGTCAGAACCCTTGTGGATACTATATTTTGTCTGCTGTCTTGTCTCAGTGTATTTAAGAACTATTTCATTCTTAAAATACAGGAATCATATATTTAATAATTCAAATGATACTTGGTGTATATATGAAACTGAACAGTAAAGTCGGGTTTATGGTACTCTCCATGCTCTGCCTTCTGTTTATGCTCCTTTTTTGTTGGTATTGGTGTGTTCTGATTTCTTTCTGACTCTCTGTAGGTCCCACTGTCTGGTTCCTTTTGACACCAGCTTGATCTAATGTCAGTTGAATATAAAACTGAAATCTTAAGGGAGATCTTTTCCAGTTCTTGCAGATCTCAAATAGCTAAACTTCATTTCAAGACTGGTTTGTTTTGTTTGTTTTGTTTTGTTAGCAAGCAAATCTCCAGCCTGTATATGGAGAGAGAAATGGTAGCAAATAACTATGCATATAAATTCCTATTTATCGAAAATGAAACTATTATAGCAACATAAAAATCAATGTTTGTCCAATTATTTTCTGCAGGCAGTACAGTACATTGCAACATAGTTTCTCATTAGATTAAATCAAAACTGTTCTTAAATACCATTTTACCAGCTGTTGCTGAATAAAGGGTGAAACAAACAGTTTGTAATATCAGATATGTAGCTTCCTGGCACACATCTTTGCCAACTTTACAACAGCTGTGTACAATGTTTAAAAGAAACAAACACCCTCGATGGTTATTCTTCAGTTTTATTGAAATTAGTCTTTTTTTTTCCCCCCCCTGAAGTAGCATCTTATATTTGTGCTAGTATAAAGTGAACCCATTGCCAGTAAAAATGCATCAGAATTCATAAACTCTAAGATTTTCTTTCTTTCAGTAATTAACAAAATGGGGTGAAAATATTCTTACAAGCAATCACACCTCTTAAGAAATTACTTAGGAGGACAGCTTCATTTTTTATTATTTATTTTTGTTTGGTTTTTTCGTTTAGGTTTTTTTCCCCTCCTAAATAGAGACACAATATAGTCTGCACAGAGATTGCCAGTGCATACTGAGTCTTACCTCTGTATGCCAGAGACACCTTCAGATGTCTGTGAAGCTTGGGCCCTCTTGAGTTTCTGGATGCTGTGACTCCCAAAACTAATCTCAGCCTATTCAGTGTAATTTATACTTGTTCCCTGATTTCACAGGGGCCCTTCTGTGAGCTGCAAGCAGTGGAAACAGCCCAAGCTGCTGCAAAATGACAATGTGGCTGTTGTCTGCTTCAGCTGAGCAGGCAATACAATTGCGTGGCCATGGGAGGGGCATCCCAATAGTACAAGAAAATCTCAGCCACAGGACAAGTTGCAGATTGTCTTCTGTGTGCTAATCCCAGATCTAAACACTGATTTCTCCTCTTGCTTTGTCTAGTCACTTTGCCTTTCTGTTTCACTTTCCTGTTTGGAAAGTAAGGGTAATAATAATAATAATAATAATAATAATAATAATAATAATAATAATAATAATATTTAGCTTCTTCAGGAGATCTTTTTTTTTTTTTTACTAATGAATGTAAAGAAATAGAATGATATTACTAGACGATGTAGGGGTGAGGAGTGTTGGCTTGGAAGAGTTAAGGTTAAAAAAAGTAAAAATTTTGGGAATGAGAAGATCAAGATCACTAAAAGAGAAGTGGGGAGAAGAAACCCAAAGAAAACAGAGGGTGAAGAAGGCATAAGAAACACATAGCTCAGAGCAACAGGGGAGGTACATTTGCCAAAGGGAGAATGTCAGGCAAAAACATTCTTCTTGTTAAAGAGATGAGCATAACCGAAAAGAAAAGAGGAAACCATAAAGAAAAATGAAAGAAGTTGTAGAAAGAAATACCGAGTAAAATGGAATGGGTTTGACACAATAAAATTAATGAAGAAAGAGGACAGTAGTTTATAGATTCTTCCACATTTGATGGCAACTGGAATCAGAGATTGCCTTGCAATCAGATTAATACCAGTTCATGGCACAGGGACCACTACCTGCTGAGGTCGTGAGTGAAATCTTGTCCCTGGTGAAGTAAAAGGTAAAATTCTAATTACCTCCAATGGGCCTATGATTTTGCCCCCTGAAACTGGGACTTCTCATAGGAAAACCAGCTGCTTCAGTAAACTAAATTAATTTAAGCACTCAATAAGGAAAAGTAAGTATTTGAATATGCATGAAAAAATACCTTGGCAACGGCATAAGGAGCATTATAAATAAAAATTGAGTACAAACCTCAAAATCAGTCTTGATAGGAAAGTATTATTATTTTAAAATTAAAATCATTTACATAATACCATATATTCAGGCAGAATTCTATAAAAATAAATAAGACAAGTTCCATGCCCTGGAGAGACTTCATTCTTAATAAGACATGACAAAAAAATGCACGGCAAATTAAAACAGGTAGAAGGAAAGAAAACAGAAAGAGCAAGATATTTAAAAATGAAAAAATTATAGGTGTCAGAAAAAATGGAATAACAAGTTCAAGCTATAATTTAGGAGCCATGTTAGGCTGCAAGCAAGATCACTTGCTTGTGCAGAATTGTTCAGAAACCTCCTGCACTTCACACAAATTTCAAGTGCACTTGTGACATTTGAACTACATAATTATTAGGAAATTTAATATTTTACCAACCCATCTAAGTTTACAACATATTTCAAGATGACCTCTTTTATTTCCCTTCTGGCAGAGTCAGTTTTCTTAGAAAGTTCTTTGAAAACTTACAAGAAGAGCTGATCCTCACCCAAATAAAATATCAAATACTCCATCCTGAGCAGTGGTTTTCTGTGTAGGTGAAGAATATTTGTATGTGATTTTAAATTCCCATTTTTTTTCTATTGAGCACTGAATTTTTTCAAATAAGAGGTCAGTGGGTAGATTAAAAAGAAGAAAGATACTCTTTTGCTAGAAAAATGTCAAGATAGGTCTCCTGTCAGCTGCCCACCAAGTTCTCTGGTTAGTGTAAGTGATGATAATTAATGTTAGTTAATGACGAACACTTTTTAAAATCCCCAAGTAGCTTTCTCTACATTGTAATATCTAAATATTTTTTAATGTGCATTTTACAAAATTGTTCAGGAGAGATTTGGAAAGGTAAGGCTCAGAGTGAGGCCTTCCTTCGCTGAACTGTTTCTGAAGGACCTTCAGGCAAGCTGTACTGTGATGGGACATCTCAGGAGAGGTTTTGCCTAAGTTGTTCCAAAGTTCTTTCTTGCTCATAATTATCTCCTACAGCATAGTCCTGAAATTCAGAAAATGACCACTACATAGTCACATGCATCTGTCTAACCGCTAGGAAGATTACTTGTATATCTATCTCTCTTCCTGACACAGGAGACAGCTAGGCACCAGAGGGAGGGGACTGAAAGAGTCAGCTAAACAGCTTAAACATTACATATATGGTGCAAAAGGAAAGTAGAAGGCTGCCAGGTCTTTGGATCCTAGAAGACTTTCTCCAAACTTAAAGCTTTGTGATGTGGATTTAATCCAGGAGACAGGGTAGGCTGAAAGTTCAGAAGGAAGATACATTTCAATTTAATGGATGGCTGAACCAATGGAGGGGTGAAATCATTACATACTGGTGAGGCATTTTAATAAAATACCTTTGATTAATTTAACCTAGCGGACTAACTGGCTTGTGATGGATAATGCGTTTTTGTAAAAGTGAACCCACATGCTTCCAAATTAAAGTTTTATTCATATAATGTAAAAAGAGGTATTCTTGGAAAGATTAACTCCAATATCTTCAAGCATTCACTTAATATTCAGCTTATACATAGCATTCTTAAAAAGTCAGTACACATTAAAACAATTCCACTGCACAATCATGCTTCATGTAACTTTTTTTTTTAATAACATCCTTGATGCCGCAGGATCCTTCCTTTGCACTAAAGCATCTGAAACTTTAAGCATCACCTTGTCCATTTGGTGGTTGTATTAACATTTCAGGGGATGGCACTCTAGAACTGAATCATATTCGGAAATTGTTTTACAACCACAGTTTAAACATGACCATTACACTGACATAAATTATGCCTTTGTAGTAGATAAGGTGTACTAAAGAGTAATAACAACAGTGAAGAGATTTTGAAGATGTAAGGAGCACACAGTGTGATGAAACATTTTGCAAAAGTTCAAATTCCATTTCAGAGCATTGTGGGGACAATATCCATTTGAAGCATGTTTTGAAGGCAGTTGGGAAACGGGTCTCCAATTCCTTTGGCTTTCCCACTGAGTCTAATGACAAATATCCCAAAATAGAAGAGTGATTATGTAGGTCTTCTGTCTCAGAAAAGCTTTTTATCTTCACATTTATCTTCTCAAAAGTCTTAAAACCGCTAGATGCATATGGTCAGAAGTAACGTTATGCTTCTTCCCCAGTCAGTGTATCCTTACCTGTACTATTTTGAATCCAGTCTCCTTTATCCTCTCATGTCTGTCTATGTCAATCTGATCTCTATGCTTGCAATACCCTTCTTATTCCTTTGTTCATTAAAGTTATCAATATCAGAGCAGTAGTGCCATGAAAATAAAAAATTGCAAAGTTAGGATTGCAGTTTTATAATTAAACAAACATCTTTCACGGCATCTCCTTCAGGTAAGGTAGCCCTGGGCAGAAAGTTCATGGTCTGTGGTCCTAAGTACAATTTGCCGTTATATTCTTAAAAGTGCAGTACTTGCCTGATTGGTTTGTTCAAGGAAGGTGATTAACACTGTAGGCTTGCTATGTATCTATTCAATATTTTAAGTAGTGGGGTAAAAGTGTAACGGGTAAGTTGCAAAACAAAAGCCGTTCATATATACTTCATAGTATTATGCTCATGTACATTGCAGCCCTTATTTAAGCATAGTTGATGCCATAACTCTGAAGCAGTAACATTTCTCTTTTGCTTGGTTATGCAGCCTTCCAAAAGCCTGCTCTGTCACAGCAGAAGAATCTGATTCTGAGAGGAAGCTTTCTTTTTCTTTTCATTTTAATACTGTCTTGGAGAATAACTTTTTAGTTTGTTTTCTAATTAGACACTCCCAAAGATCAAGAATTAGAGGGCTTGTTTCATCTTTAAACAGCTGGGTTCCCATCTGGGTTTGTGTAATGACTTCACTAATTTCCTTTCTTTTAATGTGTTTGTTTTCTATTGGTGAGATGCATTGTTTGGAGTTAAGAGTTCCTTTGCAAACAGTACTGCTTCCGCTGTTTTAGTTATCCTGCAGTCGATTCTATAGCTCTGATTTACGAGCTAACCTATTTTATCCAAGCCTGCTTTATGATGATCTGTAATGTTTTTTAGGCTTTCTAGTATTTCAGCTGCTGTTTAGTTTTCATGGATTTAAAAATCATTTTTCCAAGATATCATTAGAAGTTAGCAGAATGCTACCATATATAATAAAATATCTTTGGGTTAATTTGCTGGGAACTTTAACACGATCATTAGTAGCTTTCTTTGTGTGGCTTAACAATCTTATGTTTGTTGTTCACAAGTCCTAACTTCCGATTAAGGGGATTTTGTTGGAGTTTAAGGTTGAGAAAACATGATGGTTTAAATTTGGGGGAAAGTAGCATTATAAAATTGTAAGATTTTCAGATTGTCATTATAATTTCCCTTTTTATGAAATTGTATTTTCTATTGTGAGAGACACGCTGTACTCCATGACAGAACTGGACACATTATATGTTTTGGTATTTATTAATCGTAAGCAATGCCCTAAGTTTGCAATGATAACCTTTTATGAATGTGTGTGTGAATTTTTTTTCTTTGCAGAAGTCTGTCAAGGCAGAAAAATCTCTTTCTGAAAAGAAGTTTCCATTTTCCTTTTTGCAGTACAGGGGTCTACAGCTTGAATATTACCCTGCAAAATTCTCAGCTCTCTGTTTTCATTTCTTTAACCATGTTAATTAAACTAACTATTCTTATTTCACAGAAGGGGAGGCTGAAAGAGAGCAAAACCAATGCTTTGCTAAATAAATAACAAAACTCTACTTGTCATTATTTGTAGTTTTTTCTTTGGTATTGTCTTTACGTTGCCCCTTCTTTTCCCTCTCAAACCATGTGACAGGATTAATGTAATTGCATGTATTTTCCTTTTAAGGAATCTGTATTTTTTGGTCTCCAGGAAAGCTCTATCTTTTTCCCTGAAGTAAGAGAAGACAATCAGTGGAAAAGAAGAAATTTCAGGGACCTGCTGACATTTTTAAAGCCACAGCCAAAATAACAGGTCTGAAGTGCCTTTCAGAAAGAAGTACCACGCAACCAAAATACGCTGAGGCAGGATTACAGCCCTTTTGCTGAGGGGTGTCCCTTCTCTCTGCATAGACCACACTGACACCTACTCACCTCTTAACGTTATAGCCAGAGCCAGCCAGTGGAAGAAGGTTTACTTGAACTCTGTCAAGGTGGAAACTGTTTACACTGAGCTTTGAAGGCAAGTTCAGGCACTTTTCTTTTTCATCCCTATCAGCTTGTTGCTCCCAGTTCCAAACTTAAACTGCCCTTCAGCCGCCCTTGCTCCTTTTCTTGCTTGTTCCCCTGTATGCTGACACTCCACTTTCATTTTTGATTTGATGAAGGTAGATTTTACCTGAACAAGTTATTTTTGGCTGGACACAAGGCAAAGCTGGGGAAAGTCCCAAGACAAATAAAAATCCCTGTCATCCTTTCATGGAACAAGCGCAAAGGCCAGATTTTGAATTGCCTTAATTTAAATTCTGTGGACCATGAGCCTGCTGAATCTCATGTGTCACTCTGGAAACTTGACTGATTTCTCATAGCTACTATTTATATAATAACTGTATTGTAAAGTTTTTAGAGATCCCTCATGGCAATACACTCTGCCACTGTATAAAATAAGTTTATCTGGAGATTATCAAAAACTCAAGAGTGAAATCATAGAGCTCCTTAATGTACTGTGCAGCCAACTCTATTAAAGTATAGAAACATTTTTTGTTCCATACCACATGAATTGTGTTTCTAAATACTTGGCGTGGTATACAGTCATAGTTGCTACTGTAAAAGACAGAATTCTCTTGTGAGATACTAATGTTCTATTTATAATTTATTGTTGTCTAAAATACATGGCAGTAATTATGTTTATTCTCAGAAACCAAGTGTTCTCATTTCAGGGTGGGGCTCTTCTGTTTTGTTTCTTTGCAAGCAAAAAATGCAGCCTGTAAAGTAATAATGTGATGTAAGGCCAGAAGGTGCAAACATTTCTTCACACAGTCACATTCAGTTTTCAGGTACGTGCTTTATGGATTAACCATGCTGTGAACTGCCACAACTCCGGCTGACTCTGCTCAGAGACAGTATGGTTCCAGCTGGATTTAGTAGCTCAGGTACAAATGCAAATATGGTTATACTGCCACCAAAGCCAGCTTAGATCCAAAAAGAATAAAGTAGCTTTCATTTGATGAAACAAACTGATGATTTAAGCTGGTCCTGCACTGGCAAGAATGGACATTTCAGCACTGTTTTCCCAAAATTAGAGGAATTAGAGGTAGAAAGGAGAGCGACGCACTGCTTAAAGCCCATCGGTGTTGATGAGAGGCTATTTGGTATGTCTACACTGCTAAATTAAAAGAAGGCTGGAGAGAGTACTGAAGCACTGGTCCCTGTTCATCCACACTGTTTAATTGCTAGTTTATTCCCTGGATTTGTTTCAGAGAGTTTCAGCTTGTTTTTTTCCAAAGAAGTGTGGTCTAAGGGGGTCAGCCTTCAGCAACGTAAGCACAGTTGATCACTTCAACCTGGCCCTTGGGTCATTCCCAGGCTGGCTTTTATTTAGCAGTAGACATTGCTTTATTACTCCCCTTAACTCAAGTTCAGCATAGCTGTGACAGCCTGAGCTGGCTCCTGTAAAAGGGATTCAAGCCTCGTCTTCCAGAACAATGTCCCTTTATCACTCCTGTTAAAGTGTCTTAGTGTCTAGAATAGCGCACTGAGATAGTATAAGAGAGTCAGTAAGACCAGATAGCCTAGCTGTTGGGACTCTGTCCTCAGGGAAAGAAGATGTAGATCTGAGATGATATTTTGAAAAAAGAGAAGATATTATATTGTATATTATGTCTTGAGTTTGTAAATTAAATGACATCTGAAAAAGGAAGGAATGCCTTAGGAGACTTAACAAGACAGTACGTAATTTCAAAGTGTTCTTTGGCTTTAAAAACAATCTGTGCGATAATGGGATCAGACCTGTGAAGTTTCACGCTTATGTACAGTTGCTGTTTGTGGAAGACATTTGTATGATTTGTTCTCTCCCCCATTCCATTTGTATTTTTGCTGTCCAACAATCAAATGTATTTGTACAATCACTAGACATTACTGTGTATTGTTTTAGATGCGTATCTCCATAGTGGCTGTTTACAGTATCTTCCTCTGCTTAGACTCTTGTGTCAAAAAGCTTCTGCATTTGAAAGTAACATGTCTTTATTTTTCAGCAAAAGACATTCCTTTTCTCACCAGCTTGCTGATTAGGTAAACATTTAGGCAGATATTCCTCTCATATATCTTTGGCCATCTAAAAATTAGGCATCTATCATGGCATATCTCTTCAACTGTCTAAAAGTAGTCACATAGTCTAAGCCAGTTACCTAGGCTCCCTCTATAAACAATGGAGAGAGAGAGTTGCAAAAAATGATTCATTCAAATTATTTTAGATGGTTACCTTAGGAAGCCTGAATTAAGATCCAAGAAGAGATGAACGCCTACACCTCCTCTCACAAGTGGCATCTAATTTTTTCAGATCAAGAATCCAAAGCTATGAAAAGTTTAATTGCATAGGCCCTCAGATACTCTTGTTTGAATACAATCCTCAGGGACGGCTTAAGCCCAACAGACTGCAGAGCTTGAGCAGTATTCATAATTTCCCAATCCTCTGTATGATGTTGTGGACTGAAGATGACTATTTCTCTTTCATTCTTATTACCTAGGTGAAAACAAAATCAAAATTAGAAAAAGACAAGAGATCAATCTTTCTTTTGATTTTTATTTCTCTCTCTTTTTTTTCTGTCTTGTAGGCTACGAGCTCCCTCAAATACCATTTTCAGCTGATGTTAATTTATGTAACACATCTAGGATACTATAACACTTCTGGGAAGTAGAACTAACATCTAAACTGCATGGACTTCCTTCATATTCTTTGCATTTGCTGCATGATGTTCTATATCTGGCATATTGTATAGGTTGCATAAATTACAGTTGTCATCATGGCTCTGTGACTTCTTGAGAACAAACTGGTCTAATATTTTTATTGTTATTTCTTGATGCCCTATTCATTTTGTTGCTGCTCCTCTTAGACTCTCCATTAGCTTAAATTACACTGTCTTGGAGACTTGTGAGCCTACTAAACTAAAAAAATTTAAAGACAGAAAAAGATTGCCTGTCATGTTGGGTCTTCTCCACTTCCCCTAGGCCCAATGACATAATCTCTTAAATATTTTGAAACTCAGAACATACTCATTTTTTTCACAAAGCATGTGACTGTTCTGAGAGAACCACACCTGAGAGGCCATCTTACAAGAGCACTGAAAAAGCTATTGTGATGAAAAAGCAGCAGAAATAAAGTAGGACAGCAGGGAATAGCATCTAAACTCACCTCTGTGAATCATACAGAATAACCTTTCCTTTTAATATATTCAGTACCTAAGAACAGCCCTTCCTCAAGGGCCTGTTTGCACTGTAATGAAAACATTTTATACTGTGGTTCCACCAAGCAAACCTACTTGCAGGTCTGCAACACCCAACACCACCATCGACCTGATCTCCATCTATGATAGATAGCTGAGGTCCTCAGTGACTACATCATAACATATTTTGTACAAGGAAAACTTGAGAAATATTTGAGATAAAGCATTTGTGATTACCCTGTTACAACGTAAAACAGGCTGTCAGGAGGTATCAGCCTAAAACACAAAAAGACCATATATGGGGGGCAATGTGAAACTCTTCTTTGGAATACAGATTTCCAAGCACCACTGTTCTCATGAAATGGAAAGAAAAGAGAAAAAAAAAAAACACTTCAGAAGCTAAAATGCCCCAAGCCTGAAATGAAGAAGAATACCTGTTAAGGACACTAGTTATTTGATAATAACTAATAGAAACAGAGGAGTAGCTACAGCTTTGGGGAGGCCAAGCACTTCTTCTGAATGAATGCTTTAGTGAGTTGTCTATAGAGACAGACTTTATTACATCATCTATCTCTGGCCCAGTAAATCTTAAATTCAGCAGGAGGGTTGTAGGTCACGATGCCCATGTATTGTCCCAGTGTAGGAAATTCATCTTTAACTCTTCCATCCTTTCTTCCCTAGCATGAGAAAGTAACTGGATTAGGACTCTCTTTTCCTGGTCAAGTGCTGTCAACTCTTCTCCCTCTCTTTTGTTCTTTTCGAACAAAAACACTGCTAAAACCAAGTCCATGCAGTATGTAGTCCACCTATAATTTTTAATGGTATATTATTTTAGCTTTATGAAAATGTTAAAAAGAATATATATCCCTAATTCTCTTAAAGATATTATAATATCAGGAAATTTGTCCTTTTCAGGGATTCTTGCTTGAAGCTAGAGTTCCAGTAGCACAGCCTAGTCTAGAAAATGTGGCTTCCCAACTCCAAATCCTATGCAATTTTTGTCTTGCCAAGATGTCTGGTCCATTACACAATTAGCCCAAAGCTGCACACTCGTTTTTAAGTGAGACAGGACCAGAACTCTTTCACCAAGTTCCCAGACCTAATCTCACTCCACAGGACTTTGTTGTTAACAATGCAAAAACGCAAGTTCATTTTAAATGGAGTCTGCCTTAAAGCAAAGAACAAATATTTTTTTTCTGGTTTCCTAACTAAAAGTTGACTGGAAACATTGCAGAATACAGCCACATAGTATCTTTGAACACATGCCTTATGTTAGAGCATATAGGCTGTAACATTTTTCACTGTTCTATGTTAAATCATGCATTCAGTTGTTTCCATTTATACTGCATCAAAGCAGTTGAAATCCAATTGAAAAGTTTCTTTAGACAGCCATTGTGCAGGAACATGATGTCAATATTAATAAAGGCTGAATTTCCCCTTGGCTCACTTCTTACAGATAAGCTTTTCAATAATACACTGCTTGCACCAAAGGTCTGATGGGACTGGGAATAGTAAAAAACACTAATAAAAGAATGTTGAATGTTTTTATATTAAATTTCCCCACAGGCAAACTGAAAAGCCTACTTAGAGTACGCCAATCAACATGGCACTTATTAAATGTAACAAGAGTCCTGTTACAACAGATCTTTAAAGCCCCTAAATATGAATTAGAAAATAAAGACAAAAGACAATTACAGATGTATTTCTAGATTGAAGCCCTGGACACCTCACCTGATACTTACTAACATGACACTATGTTTGATCTTCAAAAAGACTCCATTTTTATCAGCCTACAGCTATATTTTTATTACTGCTATTTACTGTAGTTAAGAATTTTATCCTTTCCATTTCCAGTCTTTTAAAGTGCATTTTTACGTTTGAGAAAAAGACTGTAATTATTTAGAAATAAGTGAAGTCAGTAAATAGGGTACAGTGCCCACATAGCTTTAGATTGAGTAATGTAAGGAAAATGGAAGCATCTGAGTAAAAGTAGTGACCACAGTTAGGCCAATTAGAACAAACACTTGTGTCTTCTAATCAGAACATGGATGACTGAGTGTCTGAAAAACATTTCATTGTGAGGATTACATCTGTTTCACAAAGGCTCATCTCTTACACCTGAATTTAAGCAATATTTTCACCCTGTCAAGGTAGTGACAAATATATTAAATCTGCCTGTCTTCTGAGATTGCGAACCCCAATCTGAGATTTTGCCTTGGGCACAGCAATAAAAAATAAACTCAATTGTTAAGCATAGGGTTTATTTCCTGCAGATGGAAAGAGAAAGGAAAAAGGTTGCAGGATCTTTTGCAGGATTGTAGTTTGTCTGTAAGCAACTGGCTTAAATTAATCTAAATAGCTGTGAAACATTTAAACTTCTATGAAATTGGGACAATTCCTGTAATAGTGTTGGCATTTATGTTAATTGGTATGTATTAATTTGGAAAAGGAGGTGCATTTTCTTAAATTAAAAAAAAAAAATAAAGCTTTTGTGTAATCCATGCTAACATTAAGTATTTCGTTTGAAGGTGTAAGTAAAGTACAAGGCAATGTTTGTCAAAGTCTGTTCTGTGGACTCAGTCGTTTTCAAAAAGTTTGTCACATGAAAACTTAAATGTCATTTAAAAATGCTGACAACACACTAAATATGTTCCCATCACATTTTGATGAGTCTGCACTGAACTCCATTGGGATCTTTCAGGTGATTTCCTATTTATATTGGATCATATGTTAAATAAATAACTGCTGTATTTGTCACAATGAAGTTACATATTTATTAACAGGACAAGCAGCAGTGTCTGTCTTAAAATGTTATTCATGCTATGTAATACTTTGAAACCTTAGATTAGGGCAGTTTTCTGTTTTCCATGGCCCACAACTCTAATATATATAAAATAACATCTTGCATTTATAGATAAATACTGAAAAGGACAGGATTAGGTGTCATAGCTTCCGAGATGACTTAACACTTGATAAATATTTGAGTTACTGTTTCAATATCAGTATTTCATTGTATGAGTAACATACATATTTTATTCAAAATTTACTTAAGCAAAAAGTGCAATGACATTCTACCTAGGTATTGTTGAGTTTTTGTTGTAGACTTGCAGAGACAAATTTGATTGTGTGATCTTTGTAATGCTGCAGGATAAATAAATATTTCCAATCGCCATATTACAGGAAAAACATATTTCCAATACACAAACTGCAGAATGAATGCTATTGATACCAGCAAATATAAGCTATTCCTCAATGTGATAGCTAGCAAATTTATTCACCAAGTAGTAACAGAATTAGCAAGAGGTCATTCTACTTTACATGCAAATTTGAAACTAATTAGTATTTGATAGAATATCTGGTCTGTAACTTGTATGGAATAATCATAAATTCATTCTGTCTGTTAAGTTGAAAGATAAACAAAAACAGACTGGTAAAACAAGTTATGGATTTAATAGAAGATATTTCCTAAATAAAGTTCAGTAAAATGTTGGTAAAACCAGACAGTCTGAAAAGTTAAGGGTTGAAAACAGAGAGGAGATTTGGTATTACTTTGGGAAGGGGGACGAATCTGGAGAAGGGTAAGCTTGACATACTGTCATGAATATCTATGTTAAGAGGGATATCAAGAAAATGCAGACAGCAAAAAGCAGAAAAAAGAAAAATTATAAAAACTTCTTAAGAGGTCAAGAATTAAAAATCAAGAAATAAAAAACGGGCTGGTTTAGTAACTGCAAAAGTTACTAAAACAAACAACAAAATAAGTGTTCAAAACCAAAAATGAGAATATGGAAAGAAAGATGTATCCTATACAGTTACTGCCTATGTGTCATTAGCTAAATGAATACCTTGTTTTTTAATAGGATGTTGCAGCTAACTATAGTGGCAAAAGCCAGAGGAATAACAAGAATGATGTTATAAACTCAGAATTATTATAACCAAGATGGGAACAGAACACCTAAGTCTTAATGCTGTCAAACCACATGTCTGTTTTCGCTCTGTCCCAGAATGCTAAAAGAGCCAACGTGTGGGATTACAGGTCTTACAGCAGCTTTCTATTAATTCAACAGTGAAAATAGTATAACTGGAGAAAAACAAATACAATGCATCTAGTGAGAAAGAGGGGGAGAAATCTGTCATGACAATTTTAAGTCTGTTAATACTTACTTTCCTTCACTTTTATGGAATAACTTCAGTTCAGGGCAGATATAAAGTAAACTGACCTAAAGGATTTTTAATTTAAGCCATTTTAATTGTACTTGAGATGATGTAGCAATGAGTACATCTCATCTGAGTGAGTGTAATTTCTCAAGTTTTCTGAATCACCTATGAGTGCATAAATCCTTGAATTGATAAATTTTAAGGTCATAAGAAATCACTACAGTAAGCTAGTCTGACCAATACCCATACAATTTCATCATTAATTTCTTCACTGAATTAGTGGCTTCTCTTTGACCGATGACATAGATTTTTAAACATGTTCCCTTGATTGGAAAATTCTTGCTGATAGAATCTATATGTCATCAAATATGTCATCATGTACCAAAGATCTGTCTATATTACAGGTATGTAACATTCTGACTGATAATAGCTTCCTACCCATCAAATTGTTCCATTTGTTTTTTATGGACATCCATTTACATCAGAAAGTGGCAACTGATACAGCAATACCTCTGTTATAACTTTGTAAACACTTCATTTAAGAACTAGCTGAAAGGAATACTTGAAACTCTCTACAGAATTAGCAGTATACTCAACATGGAAATGATCTGACAACAGAACTGAAATCAGTTTTTACCCATGTGCAAATGTAGCATGAGACAGTTACTGTCTTGTCCTTCCCTGAATGTTGTCAGATCCTTTTTGCTTTCAAATATGGATTCTGTGAAGCCAAAAGCTGTGAAACATTTCAGAAAGGCAAGCTAATGTTCAGATTGAATAAACACTTTAAAGATATTTTACTTTTTGCTTTGTCCTAGCAGGATTTAAAAAAAAAAAAAAAAAAAAAAAAGAGAGAGAGAGGTTAAAAGTTAAGATCAGTTTCTTGTGGGGAAACTGATGAAATGTTTCATTATCTGTGCAGGGAGGCAGACAACTTCAAGGAAATGTCACTAACTTAGCATGATATTCTTAAAGTAAGTATCATCACACCCAACAAAACCACAGGAACACATTATAAGAAAGATCTGTGAAGCAAAATTAAAAATTCTGAGGTAAATTTCTAAGGAGGGCATTATCTTCTCCCTCCCTGACATATAATTAGAGCCCTGCATGGAACAGATAGGTCAGCCTGGTAAATGAGGGCACCTTATTACTTTATGGCATCTGATAGAGATAGTAAGATTGAGCATTTTAATTTGACAAAATGTATATATAAATATTAGACATTTTCAACAAGTAGAAGATGACTTAGCCTTTTCTGCCACTATTTATGGTCTCACTTCACGTTTTAGTAGTGGCATCTGAGCAGAGACAAGGCTGTTAAACAATCAATTGAACATTTGTTTCTCGCTTCACATTGATATCCCAGGAGGATGGATGTTGTCCAACCAACACCAGTCTTATATGTAAATAAGACATGGGATATCTATTCCCTTTCCCTCTCCTCTTTCCCCCAGTAGGACCCTGGAAGGGGAAAGAAAGGGGAATTTCTCAGTCAAGACTCTCTTTTTCCTCATCTACCCCTCAGTTAAGCATATGGGCTTCCAATTAAAGAACTAGAACAACAGTCCCTTCTTTTCTGTCAGATAATTTTGAAATCCTCCATGAACACTATTACATTTTAAGCTAAATTCTAATTTAGTCTAAGTAGGTGTAATTCTTAACTTTATTCATCACATTTTGCAGTGTCTGATATTTAAGAAAAGCAAATAAAAACTGGCCACCAAGCAGTTGATCAAGAAGAAATCTGATCATATTCACAAAGTTTAACTCCTACTAAAAATTTAAAAAGCAATCTTGTCCCAAAAGACCTCTAAAGGGAGGCTCACAATGAGTCAGTGATAAAATGGCTTGCACTTCCATGACATTAAGCAGGCCTGAGCAAGCCAATCTCTCTGCAAGAGCTTTATCAAGGCTGCTTGTTGATTGATAGCAGGAAACTGCATAGTTTTCTGCTTCCTTGTGTATACACAGGATGCCAAACATATCTCATTAAGAACATCTGCACTCTTTTCTCAAGAGAGTTTTGAAGGGTGCAAAGCAGCAGGGCCAAATGCTGTGCCATGTAGATTCTGCTGCCGTAACAGGTAGCCTGCTATATGGCGCCAGGCAGAGCTGCTCTGCAGATAACTAAAAAGGCAGCTAATTGCCAGGGAAAGGTGAATCCACTAATCCACTAACACCTTCTCTTTCCTCCACTAAATCCACACCAGGGAGTAAGAGGAGTGATGTGGATTTTTTGAAATGAAATAAATGAGCAAACTCTCAAGCTTTAAAAAAAGGAAGTTGGAAATTAGTAATGCTTTTTCTCATTATACTAACACTTAAAATCCTGATGATTTTGAAAATATGATGCAAAAGGAAGTTCTGTGTAAAATCAGAAGGTACATCACTGTCATTACCATTACCAGTTCAGGCAATGTCTTAAAAAGCATTGCAGGCATGTCGTCCAAAAAAAGACTGATTTGACTATTTTATCTGCAAACCCTTTGATTTGCTTTATGGTGAAGATTTAAGTGAAACTTTAGTTTGCAAAAATAGTTCAGAACAAGAAGTTGGCACCACCAAACAATTATGCCACCTCTCCATAGTTCTTGGATGGTGAATAGATCGTATATGCAAAAAAAGAAAGTTTCTGTGCACACAAGGGCAGGGGAGGAGGAGATGGAATAATTAGCCAGTTGCTATAGTAACACAGATAGAACTAGGACATCCCACTCACATGAAAAGTTTATCTTAGATTTTGGTTAAGTATTCCTAATATAGCCCTTTTTCTTGGCTTTGAAAATGTTAAATTCTCAGTTTTGCTGTGATTACAGTGAAAACTCATTTAGGTTTTCCACTGAATTCAGGTATCAGCAGAGAGAAAACTTCAAAATTGCTAAGGTAAACCTGACTGGGCATCTGTACACCATAAAACAGGAGCATTGACAGAGAAGGATAGCAAATTCAAGACCGAGCTGTCTCACTGCTCTTTCCATTCAATCAGAGCTCCAGAAGTTTGAGTGAAATAATAATAGTCTGTGTAAGACTGCTGTCCATCCTGAATACCTTGTTCTCCCAAGTACCAATGAGTTTGTCAACTCATATTTTATCACCTCCAAGAGCTAACTGTCAATTTCCCCTGGAAATTTGAACAAGCTATTTGAAGAAGGACATATAGTCCACTGACACTGCACAGAGGCACTAGAGACCTGCCTTAAATTACTGCCTTAGTGTCTGCAACCAGGCAAATCATACGCTATGCCTACATAGATGAAAAAAACAGTTTTGAGCTCTGCTTCTGCATCAGTGTTGTCTTAGATACAACCAGGTATGATCAGTGTGTGGAAGAGCTCAGGACTGTCCATGTAGACCACCCTGTGCTTCTGTTCTTATCTGTGAAAGGGGGACAGTACTCGACACCTTCACAGAGACACTTGAAGATAAGTAGTGGTAATACCTGTGAGGTGTTCAGACACTTCGATGAGGAAAGACATGTCAGTGCTCGGTTTGTGAATACACTGTTTTGACCCTACCATTTGCTCACTGTTCTCCAATCATTCTGGTTATCCTTAGCATGGTCCAGATTCTCCTAGTAGTGAAGAAGCAGCTGGCTTTGCTCCTGAGATATATATTTTGTATGATAACTCAATGTCCCACAGAAACTTTACCTGGAAACCAGAGTCCTGAAATTTCAGGCAGAACCTGATATGCAACCAGCCTTACTCTGCAGTCTTTTCTGGACTGATTCCCAGATAAGGTATACACTGGTTTGTGCTGCTGGAGTCATAAAAATGATCAGCAGGTAAATAGGAAATTCTTTTGAAAATTTGGCTTACAAGTAAAGCTTAGTTTGTCATTTTATAAATTGGCAATAATGATGCTCATGTGAGACCTTTGGATGGAAGTTTCTCTAGGAACGTAAGGTATTATTAACAGTAATTGCACTTTTATTGATAGCATGATACTTCATCTGTCAAAAGTGGATTAAAGCTGTTGAAGCAAATTCAATACTATCCTAATATACATACCAGACACATCAGGCTCCTTTTCCTTCTATGGTCTTTTTTTCTCATTGCATTGTTGCTATTTTTCTAGCTTTTGCTGATATGAAACTGAACATATTAAACACTTCAGAAAATAAACTACCACATACATTTCTTCTACCCTAGCGCTATTCCCTAGCCGTTGCTGAGAACTGTGATTCATCTTTGGAAAGTAAACACCTAAAGAAATTACTATTTTTTTCCTGGTATTGTAGAATGACATACATAATTATCCATCTAAATATGGACCAGATGGGACATACCCTAGAGTAGCAATAAATGAGAAAGAAACAATTGATAATTTCTTGATTTTTTTTCCAACTTTTTATGGAGTGTGTGGTGGCATTCTGAGCATTGAGGTCAATATCAATATATTCTTGTGTTCACTGGGGACTTGTGGTAAAATTAGAAAATTTAACTTAACTTGATTTACTTAAATAAGACCAAAATATATTAATGTAAATATTAATAATCCATTCATAAATAATCTGAAGATTGTCTCCTGTAAAAACTGAAGGAAACAAATACGATCATAAAATGTATATTATAGTCTCTTGCACAGGAATACTATCTTTATTATTATTATCAGAAAGCATGCAAAGCTGAAACATTTATAAAAGCTGGTCTTCAAATGTTTGTCATTGTCAGGACATATTTTTTCTTAGTGAACTTGAAATTTCTCTGGTTGAAGCTAGCTCCCATAAGATTTTTTTCTGGTGAATTATCAATCCTTAAAAATAAAGAAACAAATTCTGATTTTTATAATTATTTTATCTATATGCACATAAAATGGAGAAAAAAATTAAAAGAGCCATTTACATTTAAGAGCTCTGTTCTCAGTGAGACACAGTTGACACTGGAAGAGGTGACTCTGGAAGAGCACTGGAGTAATTTCTGCTCAAACTATACTGACAAGTAGGCTAGGTACTCCCAGAGCAGAAATGCACTGAAGGCAGTGGTATAGAAATGCTTCTGCTCTACTGAAGTGTTCCCACAACTAAGGTAATTCACACAGGTCAATTATATTAGCATTCAACTCCTTCCAATAAATAGACTAACATTAATGAACTGATGTGAAGCTTAGGATCTGTCCTTAACATAAAACTGTAAATTTTCCACAATCAACTGCCTGGAACTCTGAGTGGAGCCTCTAGGCTAAGCAGCAGATGAACATGGATTTCAATATCACAATTTGGGCTGCGAAAGCCTACATTCTAATGAAATCCCACTTTAGTCACCTATGTCCTTTTATGGCCCTCCATATATTAGACAATTAGAACAATTAATTAGATAACTTGCATTTTCTAACTACTGTAAAACGATTCAGGTTTTGGGTGACAAATTTCGGAACCCCAAGTATGCACTGCTATGCTATATGCTATTTGTCAGGTTTCCAGAGTCCAACCATTTCACACCTATTCTTTGGGAAAAAAAAAACAAAACTAAAACCAAAAAACAGGTAGATGGAATTATTCAGTTTAATGTATAAAAGTATGTTTTTCACTCTCTGTTGATTCCGTCTTATTTTATATGAATAGCCATACTTTCTAATTAAAGCAAGTGACAACTGTTATAGCATTCTCATATGTGCCAATGCATCTTAGATCTACATGATTTGAAATTGAAAAAGTATTCATAACATTAACCTTTACCTATCATCTTTTTTGTTACTGTAAGCAAGAAAAATATTTTTACAAAAAGTATTTAGTACAGAAAGGACATAATGCACATATTTGCTAATAAATGACTAACTGGTCATTCATTCATTCACTTCATATTAATTGTTAAAACATTAATCATGATGAACTAACGTATTATTGATATCCACATTATATGTGTATCCCTGGAAATTCCATTGCAATATGGCGATTAACTAACGTATCATTATTTCAAAGTTAATTATTGTAACATTTGACGTAACTATGAAGAAAGGATTCAGGGAATTTTTTTTCTATTATTTTTCTTTTAAAATAATTTTATATTCTATCATATTAGAAAAATCAATCCAGGGAGAGAAAAAGCAAGGATCTGGACCTATTTAATTTTATTTCCCTAGTTTCTTTCATTTTCACCTTGTAGTGATGATTTTTTAAATGGCAAATATCACAGTCCAATCATTCTACTGAGAAGTAACAGCTGTCTACTATGAAAATTAATAGTTCTCAACTTCTCCGAGGTAATAATGAAGAACATAAGAAAATTCAAAATTCTATTATTACAAATTTCTATTATTATATTAAAAAAGGAAAGACCAACAATTTCTGAGATCCATAGATACAGTAAATAAATTATCTAGTGAACAGTCATCTTTATTATTCTTCTTTGCCTTAGCCTTGGTTAAGAAATCAGATCTTTGATACTCATGATGTGTGTTTTTTTCTTTTTTTGCTTTGAATTTCAAAGATACATGTTTATTCAATATTCAGTTCATGTCTGTGTGTATACATATGTGCACACACATACATACACACAGGTCCTTCAGGTGTGGGGGATAGCACTGTTTAATTTGAAACTTTGACAATAATTTGTTAGAATTTCAGTTATAGGCAACTATGATGATAGGTTTTAAATGACTGGATTTTTTGAATAAATTTTCACTTACAATAATGCAACTATAAAAAAAGAAGTACTTAGAAAAAAAACTGTGTTGTCAGTGATAAGAAAAATCTAAGAAATCATTAGGCTTATTTAAATCACAAGACATTTAAATACTATTTTTATTTTTTAATATATTAGGATTCTGATGTTTGAGATTTGTGTCTGCAGATCATGATCACACTACTGTGTGAGAACCACCTTAGTCCATGGCAGTTTTTGGCTTTGTGCAGAGCTGCATAACACTTCTTGGTGTTTGTTTACCGCTACAAGTATCCTTCCACAACACAGGAATCCTTGAATTATAGGCCTTAGAACTTTAATTTTGAGCCACCTCTTTAAATAAATCCAGTTGATCTGTGGTCTGAGTCAGTCCCCCCTCTAAAATTTCATTTGATTGTTTTCAAAAGAGTTTAAAGGGCAGACTTTTGTAAAAAAATACCCATGAAAAAAAAAGATAAGCAGTAGTTCAAACTGCTTGTTAATAAGACTGTTTATACCCTATTCCAGAAGGTTGCTAGATGACAATCTGAGATCAATGGAATTTAAATTTTGTTTAGGTACTTTCCTGAATCATTTTCATTCATCTTTACAGCAAAATGAAAAAAGAATCTTAACTTTGAAATCAATATAAACTGTTGTACCAATACTTCAGTAAAATTTCCATGTTTTTTTTAACATCTTTGAAATCAGTTGTGTTTAAGACTATAGGATCTTTTGAACTCATTCCCTTGATTTCAGGAAGCTTATGGTTTTGGGATTGTGACTCTTAGGAAGAAAAGAAACATCTTTGGAACACCAAATGTTGATGCATAAAGTGTTAACAAAGATGTTAAAAATCAAAATTAATTATGAAAGTTCATGCTGGAAACATTCTCCTACTCAAATATCAGATATGATGTAGAAAACTTGTTAAGGAAAGTATCTATATCAAACATTTTATTAACCAACTTTTGGAGGGAAGAAAAATTTACTCCCCATCTGACAGTTGTGATGATACTGATCAGTAACCAAGACTGCAGACTGTTGGTTGATGCTGAAGTTAAATGCGTATGACAGAAACAGCAACAGTGATGGATGGCTTTGGATCTGCTGAACTGACAAAATGCTACAATGCTTAGGATACTTGGTTGTCAGTAAAAACAGGCAACATAGGGACATGATATTTGAAGTCTTTACATGACATAATATGAAATGATGGTCAGCACTGAACCTTGACTACTTGACATTAACAGTGTTAATTTATATGTAAGAATCTGCCTACCACAGCTGTGATACAGGTCATTGGTTGAAATATCAACATGGAGTACAAACTAACATATGGAAGTTGAAGCTGATGCAGTTACAAAGACATATGAAACTCAAACTTTTGCACTGACGACTATGTACAGTGGGACTTATTTGTGTCATCTTTCTGTAGATCTCCTTTTAAAACTAGGTGTTTGTGAGGAAACGAACTCACACATATTCTGGGGGCACTCAAATCCATGTTGTGATTCCTTTTTTCCACCTTCACATAACTTAGAGGAAATAAAAAGAAAAAAAAAAAAATCAAACAGACAAGCCAGCAAAAGCTGGCGGCTCATAGAATATCATGATGTGTGTAAGCTGCTTTTGTATACCAAGTCACCATTTCTGTCCATCCATCCTTAGTGTTTTCATTGCATCAGCATCCCATAGATGCCTATCAAACTTTTTTTTCCTGTTCTGGTCTTATTGTACTTTTCTACTCTTTTCTTTCAGTTAAATCAATCTCCTTCAAACAAATCCATCAAGTTAGTTTGGGAATTAACATGATTATTGCCTCCATTTGTAGATCATAACCCTTTGCCTTATTTTGTCTGTCTATTACTAAGACTGAAAGCCCTTTGGAGAAGATCCATTTGTTCTTTTGCGCAATGTCTAGCACATATGGTTCCCATTTTTACCTAATCCTCTGGTAACATCATAGTAAATAATATCAAAATGGGTATGTTAAGCTACCAAGGGAAACGGTTTCATCTGCACTGTTCTGTGGGGTGGATTCAAGGGCAAAACCTACATTACTTCCTTCTTTTTAGGTATGACCCCAGTGCAAGCTCTGAGCTGACCCACCTGTATTTCCTGAAGGAAACTTCAGGTTTGCACTTGCCTTAGGATGCTTGCACTTACCTGACACAAAGGGAGGCACCCTGTGCAATTTCCAGCAATTCCCTCTAGCAGCGCAGTTGTTGAGAGGGTGATCTGGCATCCTTCCTATTATTTGTCATTCTAACATCCTACCTTTGTTCTGTAGAATGGGATTCACTCACCTGAGTGTAGCTGTATAAGAGTTAAATGTCAAGAACTGCATCCTCTGTAGTAAAAAGAGAAAGATACATCCAGAAGATGATTCAACACTTCTCACTTAGGCATCTACTTTAGGATGCAACAAATTGCTTCTGGAGACACCTGGCTCACTCTTTAAAACAAGAAACCTATTTGATTGAAAATCACCGCAAATAATTTTGCTCTACTTTTATTTTCTACCCAGCAGCCAAATTTTTCTTTCTTGTTCCTACATAGGTATAACAAATGTGCGCTAAATTAGACTTAGATTTTTATTTTTTTATCGTTTCCCTGAATATTTTTGTTATACTTAAGTTTCAGTGGTTAATCTGACACACAACCATATTTGCAGGAGGGAAAAATATGTATACTTTCCAGTAAATGCTGACTTTGCTGAAATCTTTTTTATTGCCTGGAGAAATAATCATGTTTTTTGTAAATATCTGTAAAATTTGATCTTATACTTACCTAGCAGTGTTTTAAAAATTGGGTGGAGACAGACTATACTTTTAAAAAAAACTTATATGACTTTTATTACTGATCCACTTTCTTGTTCCCAGACTTCATGGTGGGAAGTGTCATCCTTCTCAGTCACCCTAATACTGATTAAAATTAGCAGTTCTGACCTATTGATTGCAAAAAAGAAAATAAATGCAGATATATACTGTCGCTAGGCGTTAGGACTGGTAGTATTGATACTACAAGTAAGGAAATTAATTTTTAAGTTTAAAACTGAGCTTTTGGAAAAATAAGGATGAAAATTCAGAGACCAAAACAACAGGAACAACAGATCATTCCATCAAATATTAGATAGAAAAAGAAGGTGAAAGAAGAGAAAGGGAGAACAGTAATAGGAAAACTAATAGAAAAGCAGATCCAATGCACCTGCATTGATTTTTGTGATTACTGTTTATTAAAATGTGGTGGATACAGATTATCTTTCTTTCAACTGCTCTGTATTTATTATTGCTTCATTTGCCTTGAAATGATAACTGCAGGCACTTAAATAAATGGATTCCAACGTTGTCTAGTTTCGTTCTACCATCCTTGTCTGTGATAAGTACCGTTGTAGAAATGTTATTTTGAAACTTGTTTAAGCAATGTTTCTCTGTTAATCACAAGATCTTTCTTTGTATGTGTTCTGTAGTGCTTGTACTGCCTACGTTGTCTTTCTTATTCTACTGGTAGGAGAATATTTTCTAGTATAAAAAATTGCTGTACTTTTGGAAACAAATTTTACTGTGATTTTATTTTATAATTTATATTTTTGAGTTAGGCACTCTAACATATGTCAGAATCGCTGGCTTTGCTACAGACTTCCTAGGTGACCCTTTGCACAAGTCCATTTAGGTTATGGACATCTAAGTAAATTAAAGGTGGCCAGGCATGTTCCTGGGAACTGAGGCCCTGTGGCATGGAACACCTATATCTATGCTAATAAGATGGTTTTTTTTCTCCCAGGCAGGGTAGCTGTTTGCAAACTGCCCATTGGGAATGGTCCCTGGATTTACCTAACCCCCAAACTGAAATCACAAATTGTTTGTAGGGTGCTGGTTGGATTAGCCAAAATCTTGTCAGAAATTGCTCTAACAGACATAGGAACATTTCCAGGCACTGCTTAATTTACCAGTAGAGGTGTATCTTTAAAATCCGTACACCAAATTTCTAAAATTATCATGATACAGAGGGGTATACATTACAATTCTAAGAAACTTTACAAAATGAAAGTTAGGTATATAGATGCCTATGAAAATCCCACTAACTGCTTTGTTGCGTTACCTAATTGCGTCTTTAGACGGTTATGTGCATTTTAAAATGTCTGCCTGTAAAATAGAATTTATAGTTCCTCCCTTGTTTGTCTTGCAGCTCTCAGAGAATGAGTACACTGCAGTCTGTGGCTATGGGCTAGAAACCTGGTCAGGTTTTACAGTCTGTGCTGAGCTCTGTACTATGACAATACACTAATTATACACCAGCTAGTCAATTAAAAGCTTACTTAGGTACGTCTATGAGTGGCATTAATGATGTAGATGTCATACCTATAGAATCAGGATTGTCTCTCTAAGGTAAGGAAGGTAGGTGCCACTTCTTAGCTCACACAAACTACGAATTTACAGACCAGCACCTGTAGTGTCAGGATTTTTCTCTCCCATCTGGAGATCTGTTTTTTGTTTCAAGTGGCTGTGGAATACTGAATGCTGCTGTTGACAAACTACTTTCAATAGGCCAATAGCAGATGTAAATCTGCCCAGAAAACCCTACAGTGAGAGTTTGGACATTCCCCACTTTCTAGTCACAATTTCAACGTTGTTGTCTTTCACCAACAAGAGCTGAAAGTTATCTTTTGTTTTAGCAGTAATCCTCTGATTGCTGAGTTGTTACAATCTGTATTTTTGCTACGTATTGTTTTGTTATTTTTAATAGATTATGCTTATTTATAATTTACTTAAAACATTCCTTTACTCTCATTATAGTTCAAAATGTGTTTTTTCCTTACATGTTCCCACCCTAATGACTTCAAATTCTTAATTCAGGAATGTAGTTAGACTACTTCTCTGAAGGTTTGAAAAGCACTGAGGAATGCCTGATGGATGTACCAACGACCAAAGTTTGATATATGAATTAAGATATATAGAGAGATCTCCATAATGAACATAAAAGCCATTTGCATTAATTTCAGAGTGAACTATCATGTTTACAAACTTTTCATGGCAGCAGTGTTGCATTTTGTTGAAGTTGTAATTTCACAGTTCTCAGAGATGGTACACTCATTACACTATAGCAGCATAAAGATACTGTGGAATGCCTTTATTAGACAGGAATAGTTATATGATGCTACCAAGTAGTTTGCCCTCTTTTCCTTCAAATTAGAAGGAAAGGAAAATATAAATACACAGCATCCACAATGAAAGCAGGAATGCAGTAATGGTTCAGGTCTTCTTCTGAGGGCTCTTTCTGCTTACTAGTACATGCCATCTCCTATTCTGTGCATGTTGCTTGAGGCAATGCCAGTCTTACTGTTTTCCAGCTCTTCAATGATTCTACCTTACTCTGCTTCCTGCATAGAAAAAGTCATATGGGCTTGAGCCTTTTTCTTACACTTTTTCAGCAGTTCAGGGTATTCTTTATCAACAAAGTTCAAAACTCAGGTGCTTATTTTACAAGACAGTCTGGTTAGATCAATACTGCTAAATAAAAGAAGACAAGGGACCAATACCTCTTCCTGCAGGCAGAGTGAAGAATCTTGCATCTATAGTACTTAGCATGCGCAAATGTATCGTGTCCACACCATGAACTCTATTCCGAAGTTCTTCTGGGCCTGGAGTGATGTTTCTATTGGTCTGGCACTAATCCATGTGTTCTGTATGTCTTGACAACTTCAACTGTTTTAAACAGTGCAAGGGCTTTGCTGCAGCTCAGCAAAGAGGCTGGCATTCCTATAGCAGGAAACTGAAGAAACCGTGCTGCATGCTGTGGGATGTGGCATGAAGCAACTTTAGGGTTGTTGAGGGTGCAAAGTTTACTGGGATAAAGCTGAGAACAGCTGTGGCTGGAGAGAGCCGCATATGGGATAGACTTATCCTGGACTGTCTTTTGAGACACATCCCTGATATTAAATATCCACTGATCTCTGCTTCATTATTATTTTGAATAAAGCTAGTTGGAGCAGTCCAGAACAGAGCCAAAGAGTAAGCTAAACAGTGAAGACACAGAGCAGAGACTTCCATTATCCAAGTTTTTGTCCTAGACCTGTTTTATTTAGGAAGGTGGCCATACATCTTCAACTGCAAGTGTAGGGTCAGGTGTGGGATGGAGGCAGTATTTTTTTGCCAAAAATGCTTCAGTGAAGGTCTGCATCTGAACTCTGAAACCTGGCTGAAGAGAAAGATGAGGCCTATTCACCTACCAGCATGCACTCAGGTCTGCTTATGTTCTGTGAATAAGGTTGGTGATGCTGATCATGCAGAGTCCTCCGCTCTCCTCTATCAGCCCTTGCATCATTAATGTTGGACAGGTCCTTCCCAGAATGTCTGACATCATGTAAAACATTGGTTGTTGAGATGTGTAGGATGCCTGCGGTTAGTCTCAGAGCAATGGTGATCTTGCAACATCTGAATTACAGGATGCTTGGATGAGCAATGTAGACATATAAAGTCCACATCTCAAGGTATGTCATGCCTTTAATTCCCTCTCACATATGACTGAGAAAAGTAAAGAGGGGTATCGCATAAAGTTCATAAAGTCTGACACATATTTGTCAGCTATACTCACAGTATTAAGCCTACATTCCCCTATATAACTCCCAGGAAACTCAGACTAGAGAAAAATGCTACAGGAAAGTATTTCTTGGAATTAACAAAGTCTTGTGGAAATTCTTCTCTTTTGTTTTGTAGTTTTAGAGGATTTTTTGTGTTCCAAGACAAATCCAGCCAATCTATTCAGTCCAAGTACTTCTGTAAAGAGGAAAAAAAAGGATCAAGGAAACAAAAGAAACAGTCATTGGCTCAAGAAGTTCATTGTATTTAATACAGCTTTTTCATTCGTTCTTTTTTTGTGATTCTAGAAAATTTTGCCCTTTAAAATTACTTCATTTGCACTTCCTTTCAGAAAAAATATGTGTTAGTTACAATTGGGTGTCCTTTTTAAACGACAAAAATCTTTTCTACAACTCCCAATTGCTTGGGTCTTCTCTTTCTAACACTGCATAATTTGTCTTTTGTTAGGCACAAACCTACTTTTATGAGAAGTACTTTAAAATAAACAAAGCCCGCAACATACACCTGACAAGTTTTCATGGTGTATGGTGTAAGCAGATCCAATAGTATGCAAACACCTGAACCTCATTTGGAAGATCTCAAAGGTCATTTAAATGAATACACAATTAAGGTATTTTTATGAGTTTGATTACATCTCTCTTGCGTATGTTTTTGAGGACTGAAGAAGGGGGTCATAAAATATTGCTTCAAAGATAATTCCCTGGCCATTCTGGGAATGTCATCATAGTATTTACAACAAATGAGTAATGGAGAAGAAGAAAAATGACAGTGTAAGCAACTTGGAACATAAATTTAATTTAAAACTCATAGTTTATGAGTTCTTCAACCACATAGTTGAATGGCCAAAAAGAAAGAAGTAATCCTTATCTAATCCTTATCGGCATTTTTCCTGTGTTTGTGTTCCTGTTGTGTAAGTTCCTTGGGGCAGGAGATGTTTGTGTATTGTCTAGCATTGTAATAATTTAGTCTGGATTTAAAGCATTTGGGTAATGTCTTCAAAGAAAAATAATAAACATAGTCCTACTTTGATGTAGATACACAGAGACTACTGCTACTTTGCAAAATTTTTCCAAATTGAGTTGGCTACAATCTTCCCATAGTTGCAGTAATATCACAAGATGGGAACAAGTACGTGAATGGCAATGAGAAAGCTTTGGAAAAGTGTGTATATAATAATGAGTACCTGTAATCTCCACTGAAAGACTCAAATATTTGATGCATGGCATGGCAAAAAGCACTCTGCATTACCTAATCCAGAGAGAGCAAGGAGTTAACCAGGGTTTAATTTCCCACTGCTTCCCTCAGGTAAATGACAGAAGAGTCTGATCATAGGCAGAAGAGAAAACATGTTTTGGAATTAGTGTTCTGCAACAAACTATCATACAATGGATTTTACCCTTAAATAAAAATGCATTTTCTATGTATTTTCTGAGTAATAATGACTGCTGAACTATAGCCTTAAGTGAATGAGAAGACCTCAAGAGCATTTCTTTGTTTTTGCTTTAAGTCATTCCACCACTGACACATACAGGCATCAAAATCTCTATTTTTCATTTTGAGAACAATGTTATGAATGGAAAATGTAGCTAAGTAGCCCAGTTATCTAAGCATCTATTGCTCCTTCTCTCCTGGTTGTAACGAGGATTGCTTTTGATGATTATTGGGACAACTCTCTTTTTTTTGGGTCATCGACAGCAGGATTACACTGATTAAATATATCTGTTAAAAGCAGGTCAGATGAATCCTGCTATAAATGTGGAGAATTTTTCACTGTAAGTACAAGGGATCTTGGGATGACTGTTCACATGTCTACAATAAAATCACATGAATCCAGACTTTTCTGTCTTTTTGATAGCGGTGCAGAAACTCTGATGAATTTTTCCACCTTACTACAGCGTAGTAATTTCTTATGAAAACATTCCTCTCCATTAAAAACATAACCACAGATCCACAGTGTGTTGTAATTTATGCTTTTAAAGTAGTACTACACCAAAATGTTCTGCAAACATTGTGTAGCCACACAGGAAGACAGCACATGGTCTTAGTTTACTGTCACATTTCCCTTTATATTGCTGACTGCCAGGTTCTTCATATGGACAGAAGTCTTAGAGAATACAGGAGTTATCATCCACTTCTGCTTCACTCCTAAAACATCCAGAGCTCTTTCCAATGTGTTATGAAGACATTCAAAGGCATTACTATAGCTTCCAGGAAATATTCTTGTCCCTGAAACACAGAACGAAAACCAAAGTGAAACCAGATGCAGTTTGTTTGCTGTAAAATAGTCTGAATTACAGTCTTGTGCTCCAAAACAGACATTTTATCTTCTTACCTGCCTAGCACATACTGAGTACCTAGCATGTCAGAGGAAAAAGGAGTTCTGGGCTCTGCCTCCAAGAATGCCTATGTATTTTAACTAAAACTCTACTTTCTTTATATATCTAGAAATGTCTTCACTCAACAAAGAATAAGACTGAAATTCCTAGGAAATTTCTTTAGGAGGAAAACTCCTAGAGGAGTTTTTAGTCTTATTCTTTCGAAATCAATGGAAAGTTTGAAGCCCAAACTAGATTTAAAAGCTGAAGAAATGTATCTTAAAACTTTGCCTACACATCAAAGGAACTTCAGAATAAAGAAAAAAGAGTCCTCATTAGGCATGAGAGTTGTGGTCTTAGGCAGAATTTAGGTATCTATCTACTGCAACACTTAGGCTCAGGTTGAACAACTATTCGAAAAAACACGTAAGCTCCTGTCTAACTTACTGTAGAAATACTCAGTTATAGGTAAGTCCTGGGAACTCTGTGTTCCAAGCTTTGCTTTAGTGCCTAAGCCAGACAAACAGGTTTGAGTGGAGTATAAATCTAAAATATTCTAGCTATTGTGGAGGAGGATTACACTGTCTGAAATTACAGCAGCATATTATCATTTAGTAGTCCTAATCTTACAGAAATCTTTCAGACACTAGTTGCTCCTTACATGTTGTGTTAGCTCTCTTACTGCATGCAGGGAATTCATAGTTCTGTGAATTTCTAGAACTTTGCACAGACTTCAAAAATAACAAAAAACACCATTTTATTTCTCCTGGCATAGTACTTAGGAGTTTGAGATTTTTTTGGTTTTGTTTGTTTGTTGGTTGGTTGGAGGGGGTTTTGCCTTTTGCCACCATTTGCAGAAATTTAATTCTATTAATTGTAATATTAAATTCAGGTATGTTTTCTAAAATGTCTAATAAATTTATATATTCATGCATATAAATATTATTTAGTACATTAGACCTATCCTAACACAAGTCTGGCTGGTTCTGGTTTGATTTTATTTGTTCATTCCCCCTCTTTTTATTAAAAGAATTTTCCATACTTTAATTTTGTCCTTTTCAAAACCTGAGCAATCATGTGTTGGCTTCTGACACTAATTATGCTGCTAATGAGTCTTTTACAACTTCATCTGAGGTGTGACTTACTAGGATTTTTCATTCTCTTAACTTTTTAAACACTGGGAACACTAGTAAATAAAATACTAACAACATTTCATTTAACATCCACTTTGAGCAGATTTTAACAGCCTTGTGGCCAGTGAATCAATGGAGCTCTGTCTAGCAGTAGGATAGTAGGAAACTTTGAGATAAAATAGACTAGGTTAACAAATACTCCATAAAACATAGTAAACAAAGTGAACAGCAAAATTTAAAACCCAAATAGAAAAACTGTAACTGTGTCAATGTAAAAAGATCCTATTTGTCATTTTTGTATTTCCACATGGCAGACTTTAGGTTAAAAGAATTTCACTCTACTCTAAACATGGAAATGAATCAAGTAAGATTGTCCATTAGATCTTGTATAACTAATACAAGCTTTTGTTTATTGTACATTATCATTTACAAAACAGGTTCTCTAAACTATGTTTTTGATATCTTTGCATTGTAAAATTCTATGGAAGAGGAAATATTTCACCTACCTCTCACTGGTTTTATGTAAATATCTGCACTGTTTACATATGTACACAGTGTGGTCACAAGATTCGTTTTAACTGCAAGATTGGACTGAATTATGAGGTTGTCTGGCAAGTCTCTCATGATATACGCTGGAGTCAATTATCCCATAGATAGAAGGATGCAAACTACAGTGAGGTCCAAGAAGAGAGATAAAGAAGGAGACACTGAAGTGGTCTTTGCAGTCAATCTTCTGGTGTCACAGAAAGGAAAAAACAGAAGATACTGGAGGATGGGTAGCTAGTGGGCAATTGAGGGAGTTTTTGAAAATCTTGGACTACATCAATGCCACAGAAAGGACAATGTATTTTGGATGGCATGCAGCTCCTCAAAGGGAGGAGAGTGAACTTCTCATCTTCCATTTGGGTGACAGAAAAAGCATAAAAGCAGAATGGAAGGGCATCAGTGAGAGAAATGTAGTTCAAATCAGCATGTCACGAACAAATCAAAACAATAACCAAAAGCATGAAGAAAAGACGTTTTTTTCAGTTGCTTACATGTCAATTAGAGGTAACAAGCAAGAAGAACTGGAAATTCTCATTGAAAAGAAGAAATTTTACACAACTGAAACAAGTGAAATCTGGTGGAATGATTCATATCATTAGAATACTAAAATCACCCATTAAAACCTGCTTGGGAGGGACAGAATAGATAAAAGAGGAAAATGCTATGATGGAGTTGTTGGCACCCCAGAATCAAAAGATATTGAACACAAGAGGCATGGCTCTCTTCTCTGAAATCTGTGACTGAGAGGCACAGAAGTATCTGCCTTCTGGACTTTTCTGTAACGTGTCTAGGGGTGGGGCGGAAGAAGGATAATTGTGGAGAATTCCAATTTGGGACACTTGTATAAAAGAAATTCAAACATGGGAACAAGTTGCCCAGAAAGGTTGTGGAGTCTCCATCCCCATACATATTTAAAACCCAAGGGGGCATGGTCCTGGGAAACCTGCTCTTGATGATGCTGATTTCAGAAGGGTGATTGGACTAGATGGTTGACTGACCTCAATTGCCATGTGATTCTGTGAAAATCAATGAAATCCAGAAGTTCAAAGTTACTACTACTAATAACTCAACAACTGAGTATGATAGAAGAGGTGGGTATGACAGAAGGATATGGATACACAATTTTGTTACAGGATAACTGTGAGACACCAATGTGATACAACTTCAAAATTGGAAAACAATACATTAAAGAATACCAATGGCTGCGTTTCTTGTAGGTATGGAAAAGAATGAATATCATTTTACAGGTATACCTCAGTTTCAGCCCTATTTAAGAAGGATGAATTAACCATGGCACAGGCTCTTAAAACATGATTATTTTTGCTAAAACAGGCTACGTTTTCTACTGAAAACACCAAGAAAATAAGCCGCACTATGGGAAAAAAACAAAGCTAAGGAAAACAGGTATAAATTCAGGTTGTAAATATAAAGAACACTTGTAACTAGTAGTAAGAAGAAGCCCTGAACAGTTTTCAGGAGAGTGACAGGAAAAGAATCCTTTTTAAAAATGGTACTTTATGAGCTGATGGATTATGGATGACATTTGTTGGCAATAGCATGGTGCTGGATCCCAAGACCTGCTTCAGGAGCTAAATATACAAAGAATTTCTAAATTACTGTGATACAAATTACATTGCATCCAGTAAAAGATAATTTTAGTTTGGATATAATAATGATGCATAAAAACTGTTCAATCACTGGAATGGTTTAGGAACTTCTTATTTTGACTTAAGCTTGTTTATTATTGCTTGTTGTGGGTAAGCTTTTTGACATATATGCAGGTAAGGAAGGAAAAAAACAATCAGTAATATGTATGCTTAGTTTTTGAAAGGACTATTTTCACAAAGTTGAGAATGAGGACAGCTGACTTGGAAGATAACATGGAAGAAGAAAAAAAATTAATTAAAACTACAATTTATTTAATAACTTTTAACAATTTAAGAATATGATGCATTAGAAGATTAAAATCTTTTGCTTCTACAGTGAAGACAGAATAACTTTGGCTAATTTTGGCCAGAAGGGGGAAAAAAGAGGGTAATAGACTATAAATAATACAAAATAGCAGTTGTGAAATGCAAAAATTTTTATAAGGAAACTAAGAACATTAACATAACAAAAATATTGGTTTATCACTACATGGAGGTCATAAAATTGTTGCAAATCATGACAAAACCCCTACAAAACCCATACTTCCAGTTTCACACCTTTGGGGGTGACATGCTAGAAAAGCAAAAACACAAGCTTAGGCAAAAGAATTTCTTAATCACAGTGACTTTATTCTCAGAAGAATTCAGGAGTGACAAGTCCTTAAGAAAAACATTCTTTGAGGAGCTGTTGTCCAACACTCTGACTTTACACTTTCTGAGAATTTTGTTGAAATTCCAGACCGGGATGAGTCCCTCTGCCACTTGCTTGTCCTGCTTCAATGTAACAACAGGCTGAGGTGATCTCAGCCCTCATCTAAGAAACCCTGGCCTCCCTGATGCCATAGGAGTTAAATATTTTTCTAACTGAAATCATTCTGATTTACAAAGAATGTACACAGAGGTTCCATTACTCCAAACACAGTACAATTAAACAACAGGAGAGCATTTCCTTTCTCACAGTTCTATGCCAGCTTTCCAGACAGCACATCACTCAAAAATCTCTCCCTGTTTCGTTTCTCTCATGACTACAGTGCTTTTCCCTGTTTTCATTCCTCTTGGTACTATTTTTTGGCTTGTTTTCTGACTCTTTCTCTCTTATAGATGCAGAGCTACATGCAAATGAGTTACATTCCCCAGGATTTGTATTCCGTGTAGTCATGGGGTGAAAACTTCTACTGTTTTGTTAATTATAAGGAGGGGGATGCTTAACTGTTTTCTCATGTTTCCCCATATGGAAATATTTAGCATCTTCTTTGACCTCAAGGAGCTCTGTGGTTGCCCATGTGTCAAAAGTGCTTGGTCAAAGTATCCTAAATTAACATATATTGCAAGATTAATAAGCAGACAGCCAATACATGAACTGGTTAACACACCACTCACAAATGTGGGGTTTTTTTTTTGGTAAGAGCCCTTTATCGAATAATGGTTTCAAATATGGGTGGTAAGAACTAGGAATTGGAAGATGTTGTTCAACATTTCCATATGCCTTAGTAACTATCAAAACACTGTTGATACATTACGTTGCTGACAGAGATTGGCAGAGTGGTACATAATTATGAAGACCAGGAAGTTATAAAGAAAAATTTGGATTGCTTGGCAAGCTGAACCCATTCAAGTTAAATGCAAAATTATGCATCTAGGTCGCATCTAAACAGTAGAAAACTATATTCTGGAAATCAGTAGCTCAGGAAACAATGAGAGGTGTCATAATATCATCATTCACTGCATGATAACATGGCAAAAAGAACTGTTTCAGGTTTTTGAGGTGCAAACAAGTAAGGCGATGTTTAGGTCCAGAAAGATTATTCTTCTGTTAGAATACTGTGTTCACATTTGGTGTCAGTTTGAGATCACAACTCATGTTTACCAGTGGGAATGATTAACAAAAAGCACAAAATAGCAAGAGAAGTGGTTGATTTTTCATTTCTTAGCACCTAAAAAAATGAAGACAGAATGACTTTCTGGAAATATGATTTATTCAAACGCCAGGTTTCTATAATCAAACTAAATAGTAGAATTAACAAAATGGTTAACGCTAAGGTTGTTAACTTAAGGTCTTAAACTTTATCATTTGATGAGTCATTTTTTATTGACTGAGTCACTCAGGGTTACATTTTCAACCTCTGTAAAGAAAATCCATTAATTTTGGAAACTTTTGGGTTCAGTCTGGTGCATGGAGAAGAGATGTATGAAAGCCTCAGTAACAGGGTGGCGGCTGTGTTGTGGACATAGAGTCCCGCTCTCATTTCTGTAATTGCTGTGATCTACTCAGGTAGTAGTACCCCAGTCACTGAGGATGGGCACTTTATCCAGTTTAGTTACAGCTCCTGAAGGGCTCAGGTGGGA
Organism: Platalea leucorodia; assembly: GCF_965183815.1. NCBI lineage: Eukaryota > Metazoa > Chordata > Aves > Pelecaniformes > Threskiornithidae > Platalea > Platalea leucorodia. The sequence goes on along the minus strand of NC_138824.1, from coordinate 44,177,817 downwards.
GTTTGGCTGCGTATTCTGTATAGAAGCGGAAAAGGATTATAAAAAATGAAATATGGACCTGAGTACAGAAAAAAAATTGAATTTTTCCTTGATTAGGAGCTGAAGATGTCCTTGACGGCATTGTAAATCACTACTGCCTCACTAGCCAATCCTACACCTGTGCAGGGAAATAGTAGTGATGATATCTTCTTACTCCTCCAGCACCCAACAGGAATGTCAATAGCCTGAAATGTATAATTTCTGGACTGTGATAATTTCTCTCTCTTCTGAATGCACCTGTTTGACTGCATCTGTTTTGCTTGAAATTCTTCATGTTTTTCTCATTTAAAGAAAAAAAAAAAAAACAACACAACACAGCAACAAACAAATAAATGACCTGTCTCTCCATTAAGGGATCTTTTATTGATATACTACCCCATTCTTCCTAGATCTTCCCTCTTGCTCCACGTGCCACCAGCCATGATGATACATTTCTCTCATTTTTATAAGAATGGGAATCAAACTGCTTCCCTTAGCAGTTCTGCTCTCAGTCTGCTCTGCCACCCACCATGGAGCAGAAGCCTTCAAAAAAAGCTACAAGAAAAAAGTAAAAAGTGCAGACATAGTTGGGAAGCAAAAGGAAGTTTGACCACCAACCTAGAAATCAGGCCCTGAAATCTATAGATGGAAATCTTGGTGACAAGCCCCGCTTCCTAAATCTTTTACTGATTTATGCCCCTGCAAGGCACCACATTATGTTTCTCTTTCCAGGGGACCATACTCACCAGTGCTTTATGGATCATCCTGCTCCTTGTTTGCTCTTTTGTGGCATCAAAGCTCTTGTACTTTTGCCTTCAGTGAGCTATGTTCTCTGGAGAGGCTGAGGGAGCCTTCTCCAAGCTAAATTTAAGTCTGATGAACAGGGAGTGAGGGTTAGGTGTTTAACTTTTTTTCATCATGAGGGCACTGGATCCCAGATACCTCCCTGCCTTACAAGTACTTCAGATTGTTAGGCAAACAGTGGAGACCACCACCAGTTTCATCTGTACTGATTTATAAGAATATAATTGTCCTGTTGTTTACTAGGCTTCCTTTGGTCACACTTACAGCTTGGGTCATTGGGCCCAGTTTTTGTCTTTGAGTAACAGAGTTTGAGTTAGGACTTACAAATCAAGTAGGCTGAAGTCCATTTAACTTTGTATATATATACATAGCAAACATCTACACCTGAGTGAGTTGCCTAGGCTCACCTTATAGTCAATGAAGGGAAGCATATTTTTAGGGAAAAATTAATCATCTTACTTATTTGAGATGTTTACATTAGGATGAGATGAACAAATCCCTGAAAAGGCTCTTGTACTCAGGTGCTTATATTCCTTGTCCACAGAGACAGTGCAGGGTGACTAGCTCAGGTGCAAATCTCTATACCGTGGTGGTGCCACATTTGCTCTGAGGACTCTTAGCCCTAGTGTCCTCACTGGAACATACAGAAAAGACACCTGCAGCTTAAACGTGGCTAAATCCCATGCCAGTCCTTGCATGAACATCTCCTACTCGATAACCCAGTTGCCCTGCTCCGTAATTTACCCATTCATCAGTGAAAGGGCATGGATCTGTCTGAAATTAAAGTTACCTAAAAAGTCTCTTGTGAATGCTGGGTTCTGACATATAGGTTTTCTAGACAGTTTTCTTTGATGCAAGTACATATATCCCACTTCAGTGAGGTGTTTAATTCCAAAGAAGCGCTCTGTGTCTAGCCCAAAAATATTTTAGTGTTTTTCCTACTCTGAATGCTACAGAAGTTTTAGAAAGCTGTATGATAATTTACTGATGCATCAGAACTATGTCAGTATTAAATATTATTGGGGATAAAAGAAATATTGTGGCACAACTATTTAATTTTGACATAATATCAAATAAAGCGTTATGCTTTCATACTTTTATAGCTACAAAGTATTGCCTACTTTTTTAAAGAAATTAAACACATGAAGCAGATGTCCTGTGGGAACAATCTGTTATGGTCTGGCAGCAGATTCTCTTTCACTAGCTTGAGATATTGTAACTGAAGCATGTACATAAAGTTTAACTATATATGTAATTACAGTAAATAGTGCTTTATCAGATTTCTAGTTATTAAATATCCCCTCAAGATTTAACTGTTCAATCTCTCTGTGCTTCTCATTGTCCTACCATTATTGTACCACTGTCTTTTATATTACATACCTCATTTCAGCAGTATTTTCTGGTCTTATTATTGCTATAGAATCTTCATTTAAAATGTTATCATCTTTATAGGTAAGAATAGGTATTTCCGAATCATAATTTTTAAGCAGAAAAACCTGACTGTTAAACTTGCCCAGAAACTGTAAAGTTGGTGCTTACCTTCTAGACATCTTTGCTGGTCATTGGAATCATCGATCCCAAAATTGCACACAATAGACATGAGGAAAATTAAATGCTTAACATCCTCAGAAGCCAAAAATCAGAGCAGACATTGTCAGTGTGAAGAGACAGTAAAGTTTAAACACCACCTTTCAAAGAGTTGCTCTGTGCTTTACTCAGGGCACAGAAGAGACTTGTCATTTTGGGAATGTTCATGTGAGGTCTGCATTTCATTGCATACAGCTTTGTAGTGAGGGAGAGAGTGACACTCTCTTTTAGCTAAGGCAGTCACCATGCACAAGAGAGACCTGTTTAGTTGAAATGGAGCAGAGAGATGAAACCTCTCAGGCACTAGATATGTATAGAGTTAGATGATAGCTACAAGGGAGGTCTGAGGACTTTGTTGGCCTCTAGAACTTGCCATTAGCAGACCTAGACTGTAAATACTGTGATGGTTTGGAGCATGACTGGCACTACATTGTCTGCATCACGGTACATGGTACCACCATTGGCAGGTCCTTCCTCAAAATCAACACCAGTAGTATTGACACCAAACTGAGTCTCAAAATTTGGCAGGAAACATGTCAGAATCTGGAGTCCTTCAGCATAGCACAGGTACAGCATTGCTTGTGTTTGCTGCCTCCATGCACTCTGTATTCTCACTCTCACGTCTCTTGCCTAACAGAACAGTAAAGCTGAAACTAAAGAAATACTTATTTAGAAAGATTTAGGTCAGGCTTTTGTTTACACTAAACAGTTACAAACAAAACATGCAAAATGCAACCCTGCTTGATACCAGAGCTTTCTAATTACTTAGCTCATCTTGTCTAGAATTCCTAAAACATCCCTCAGCCTTTACAGCAATGGATCCTTAAAAGGAAGCCCTTAGAGCTTGGGCTGTCAAATGTTAGCTTCAGACACAACTTCCATTGGTTTTTCTCCTTTAGTTTCTAGTGTCAGTGACCTTTTTTCACAGGGTAATGTCAATACCCCATCAGCTCCAGCTATATACTTCTTTTGTGTCCTTTTGTTTCATCATAAACTTATCTTCTGGAGTATAATTCAGTATTTTTTTTCCTTAATCACAGGCATCTCCCCTGTAAACTTTGGTAACAAATACAAATGGCCTTGACCATTCTAAATTAATCCAGTGCTCTTTACTCACATTACTGGCCTAACCAACTGTGAGCTATATAAATCCCTGGCCCTGGGTGCTCTGTGTGTTTAGAGACTATTACTCCTTTGTTCCTATTTAGCCCACTAGCTAACTCCTCCACCAGTCCTTGCTGTTTAATTCAGTGGTTTGCAATCTGTGGTGCACAGAACCCTGGGGTTTCTCCACAAACTATTTCTAAAAGGTCTGTGAAAAGTAATTACAGAAAACAAGCCTATCATTACATGTGCTGGCTTTAATTTGCTAGCTAAGGGTCCCATACTTTCAATGGACCTTTTTAGGGGACTATGGTTTTAAAAAGCCTTATTGAAGGTACTTATATGTCACATTAGACATTATACAAAACATCTGTTATATATTTTTCTGTTAGTCTTATTATCTCTTGGACTTTACTAACTTGTATAAAGACCATACATAACATACTATTAATGAAGGTGGCAGTCTCAAGAATAAGTTGCTTTCCACAGTCATGCCTAACAGAAAAGGCTCCTCGCAAAACAATCCCACATTCCTCTTTTGGGACTGCTTTACGCTTACTTACAATTCTGTCTGAACTACTAATAAATGTTGGTTTATAAACAGGTCTTAGAAATCTACTTGTTTGTATCTCTTATAATTTGAGTTCACAGGCATATGCCTACTTTATTTACTGTCTAGTCTTTTCTTAATGTATTATTTGTAATAAAATAATTGCATTTTCATATACATATTTAATTCCAGTAAATTATGCTGCTGAGCCTCTAAATGTGTCATGATACAGTTTTTCTCTGAAATCTCAAAATAATAAATTACACAAAGTTTAAGAAAAATGAATTTAACTGTTATGTATGATTGTTTAAAGTTGCATAGCCCTTCTCAGCTTTCATTTGACCTATTATGAGGAGATTTAGAGATTAAAATAGTTCCAGAATTTGAGGTTACCCAAAGTTGTTGAACATAATGGTTGACCAAAAAACTGAATGAAAAACTGTCAGTTTGGTGAATTAGAAAAAACAGTAGCTTTGAAACGATTGACCGTGTCTTTCAAACTCCCTTGATCCTCTATTGGGATACAACTAACTCTCATGAGCACTGAAGTGTGAAACATCTTCATAATAAAAATCATATGAGTACAGTTGCAGCTTCACCCTATGGAGAGAAAAGCAAGGTCCCAACCAGGCTGTGAGTACCTCAAAGAACAATCTCTCTGACAAAGAGCTTATCTCATACCCCATTAGGCTGTCTTCTTTCTTCTCTGCTCTAGCAGCAAACTTTGTCCTGTTCTTTGAAACAGGAACTATTTTAACATGTGAGATTTAATGCAGGAGTTGGATGGTCCTTAGAAATTGTCAGCAATAACCATGGAACTCTTCTCTGCAGTCTCCTCAATATATTTCCCACCACAGCAGTGGCAAAATGTGGGCCATGTTTGTTGGTGACAACAGAGACCAGGACAGACTTTCAGTCAAGCCTGTGTATAGCCATCCCTGACAGGAAGAACTTTTCACCCTCTGCATTTTGTCTTCTACTAGGCTAACTAATTTTTAAAACTGCCAGCTTTGACACGGGCTCTGCTGCTTCAAACTATGGGTTTGTGCTAACTTTGCAATTAAGTGTCTTTCTTACACTGCAGGAGAACTTGTCAATTAATGCTAAGTAGTTTAGTAAGACACTGAGGTCCCAAAAGTAATAGTATTTTGGCTTGACAGGTTTTGATAGGGAGGTGGCAGCCCTGTTTAGCTTGTCTGTTCCCTAATTCCTGTTGCTCCAGGGAGAATGATGGTAAAGACTGTCTTCATGGCGGGACTGGGTATACAGTATTCCACTTTCTTTCACTAGTAGTAAACGATCAGGGTCTTAGATTTTGAAAGTATTTTTTTTTGTCTTTCAGCTATAAATTATTCCACAAATTGAAGTAACTCCATTGTTTTTCTAATTTCTGGATAACTTTTTCTTGACTTGAACATTCCTGAGAAGTGACTGTAGCGCTAAGAAATGACTGTAGCACTAACTTATAGTCTGAATAGGCAAATAGAAAGAAAAGCAAGAATGTCACTGGTTTTCCCACAGATTTTGCTAGTATTTTTCCTACTAGTAGTAGGAAAAAGGAAACAAGGTTTTACAAAATATTTATTTTCTTTGGCTTCTTTCAATTTAGGAAGGAATTTGTAAGAGTTCCCACTTCCAATTTACTTGTAAGTAATTCAGTACTCCATGCTAATACGATTCTGCAAAATTTGGTCATTTTAGCTATAGAATATATTTGTGTGTGTTCTGAAAGTTACGCTTGCTAAAACTTAAGGAAAAACTAACAAGTGCTAATGATTTTGGATGCAAGTACCTTAAGATTTCTGAATCTTAAAAAACCTGTATGTTGAAAAAGAAGGCTTTCATCTTGTCATATTACCTATAGCAACACATTGCAAGACAAGTAGATGCTTACTTCCTTTAATAAACATTTCTGTAGTGAAAGGTACTGCAGAGCAGTCATATACCGTATTTGATTCTCTAACCTTGTTTTAATGACAGAAAGGGCAGATATAATTTCTTTTCAGACAAAAGAATACAGGGGGTTAAAACTGTTTTAGCCACTGCTCTGCTCAGGTGGCGTAAATGGGGAGAGCAAAGGTTTTACTTTAAAATGGGAAAGTGCAATAGAATATGATAGCAAATTATAAGTATTCTTTAAAATTTTAATCTGGCTTGTGATATTTTACAACAAGGATATAACCTTCTATATCATTCTTCCAAATAGTTTTAAAATTTTAAGCAGTGTTGACTGATAGCTAAAGATAAACCAATAAGATGTTATTTAATTAAGTTTGTCCTTCCAACTAGTCATATGGAACTTATTAAAGTTATTACAGAAAATATTGTGTGCTTACATGGTAAAAGCAGCAAGATATTAATTTAATGTTTTTATTACTAACTTCATATGAGTCTAACAAGCAAACCTCAACAGTTTTTTATCAGACTCATAATCTGTTTGCTGAGTTATTCAAGTTGAGTTACAGAAAACAGATACTTTTTTCTCTGGAAAACAATTTATTTTCCAATTTAGATCTTAAATACGCTGTTTCTAATTCTCACACTATCTATTTTATATGATTCCATGCCTCATTGGTTTTGTGCCTCAAACAATACCTAACATATCTTATTATATGACTGTTGTTCTTATTTATTCCTATTACAATACCATCAGGTAGTTTTTAACTTCTCAAGTATATTAAAAACCCAGCCTGACTTCACCGAAGTCTTATAAGAAAGCTAGATGTTTAAACATACTTATTATCTTGTTTATGAACGTCTTCTATTTTACATATGCATTAATGTACTACAGGGTTAATTGTTCTTATTAATGCTTTAACAAAACCACATCTTTTTCCTTGTATTGAAAATAAGTCATCACATACTTATGTCCATTAATATATCGCAGAAACCAACAAAACTTTAGGCTTCTTAAAAGACTAATTGCTTTTTGTTTGTATATTTCCATGGCCATTGTTGCTAAAACCATTAAATAAACAACAAATGCCATCATGTATGTAACAAAAATATGTAATGCTGTATCAAATCGTTTAGGTTTTAGTATATTTCCCCTGGAACCCAAGCAGTGGGCTTTCTCAGTATTTTTATAGAGATTTTCCTGTGTTTTGCAGAAATCACAGACTTTCAGAAAGCATACTTAAGTTAAAATATGCAATCTTGAGATATGAAGTCTGTATTTCCTGTTTCCCTGACACAATAAACATTGTCTACAGTGAATAAACATTTTTACTGGAAGAGGCTTGGAGAAACAAATGACCACTTTTGTCATCTTAGTAAATTCTGTCAGGGAAATGCCCAGACCAAATACCACTGGGGAAAAAAAATTCCTTCTCAGAAAACGTTTAGGGGTGGTTCTGTCATTTCTCTGGCAGCTTGGCTCAGACCAGTTTTTGCTAGTAGGAAGCAATCACTTTCAGAATTGAGTGGGAATGATGTCAAACTAAGAGTGCCCTTAGAAAACGATTACAGAGCTGTAATATGGCTAGTTGCATCTCATTTCTTTGTACAACAGCACTCCTGAGGTTTCAGATTCAGTAGTTTTTCAATGGGGTTTTTTTGTTGTTGTTCTGAAGTGGCCTTTCTGGCTTAAGGTTTTGGGGAAGAATGAAGAAAGAGCCATCTTAGTCAGTACAACTGAGCTGATTTAATTGCTAGATTCTACTGAAGGTGAGGGTGGCAAGGAGACATACTCTTTTCCTGCTCTCTGCTGCTTTTTTTTTTTTTTCTGCTTTTTTTTTCAGTCTTACCTGACACTTTGGTGATCTGTTTCGGGGAGTTGAATGGGAAGAAAATCAACCTTATTAAAAAAGGAAAGAGGCTGGAGAGGAGAGGAGAGGAGAGGAGAGGAGAGGAGAGGAGAGGAGAGGAGAGGAGAGGAGAGGAGAGGAGAGGAGAGGAGAGGAGAGGAGAGGAAAGGAAAGGAAAGGAAAGGAAAGGAAAGGAAAGGAAAGGAAAGGAAAGGAAAGGAAAGGAAAGGAAAGGAAAGGAAAGGAAAGGAAAGGAAAGGAAAGGAAAGGAAAGGAAAGGAAAGGAAAGGAAAGGAAAGGAAAGGAAAGGAAAGGAAAGGAAAGGAAAGGAAAGGAAAGGAAAGGAAAGGAAAGGAAAGGAAAGGAAAGGAAAGGAAAGGAAAGGAAAGGAAAGGAAAGGAAAGGAAAGGAAAGGAAAGGAAAGGAAAGGAAAGGAAAGGAGAAAGGAAAGGAAAAAGGAAAGTCTTGCTGGGGGTTAACAGACCCGTTTTGAAGCCATAGCTGTTAAAGTGGCTTAGCTAGGATGTGCAGCCATGGCCTTGCAGATCAGGCAGTTCAGATGATTGCTGCACATGTCCAAAAGCCTGAGGAGGCCACCATTTCACTGCCCGCACACTCAGCTCCATACTGAGCCAGCTCTGTGTGGCACTGAGGGTGAAGGCAGAGCTCCCCTCTCTTGGTGAGGCTACGTATTGCCCAGCAGCCTGACTTTACACCAACCCCTTCCATTCCACCTCATATATTTTCCATCTCAGAAAGTCTTCTGCCATCCCCAGAAAACTTAATTTTACCACTGACAGTGATGAGGAGCAACGAAGTAAGTGACTTAGTTCCTTGACTTTGAAACAGTACCCATTTTGCTTTGCCTCCGCTGCTGAGAAGCCTGGACCTGGTTTTGAACAAAAGCAATTATACTGATTTGGAATGAAAAGGCATTTAAAGCTCTTTTGACACAGCAGCACAAAGGGAGAGGGTCACTCTTTCCTAGATTTGAAAATGTTCCCTTCTTTCCTTTCCATTGCCATTTGTGAGAGAGAGTTGAGAGAACCTCTAATGCTAATGATCACTGAGGAACTCTCTTTGTTAAGAAGATTTCCATAATGCATACTTCTTCTGAGGTGTCCATGTCATGATGTGATTCCTTCTGCCAGCTCAAGCGTGTCGTCTATCCATGTTCAGAGGCAGAAATCAATGGCAAAGCACGCTGAGTGAGTATAATGGAGGCATTCTTAGCCTCCACAGCCACTGAGAGCTCACCCATTGTTGAGCAATTGAAGAAGAGTCCAGTCAAAAAAAACCCCAACACAGTATCTGGCAAAGGAGACTTTTATTCCATTAACTTTGAAAAGCAGCAAGGGATAGAACAGAAGAAGATATACCTGGGTGAAGAAATTACTGTTTCATGTAAGAAATTACTGTTTCATGTGTTTTCTTGTACAAAAATAAGGCAGGAATACATGAACCACTGCAAGGTATTGTGGTCTAACCTTCTGCCTGCTTCCTTGCCTCATGTCACAAAAGCCAAGTGAACTTTAAAACATGGAGAAATAATATGCCTTTATTTTCTAATATGTAAACTGCAATGGAATCTGTAGCACATTATTTTAACCACCAGAGAAACTAATATTAATTGCAAATAACACTGAAAGTATGTGAATCAAAGTTTATTCTAGTCTGACTCAGGAAGCCAAGGAATTCTGTTCACAATACTAGCTTTTGTTTCCCTTACAGCAAAACGTACTTGCATTAGTCATTTATGGTATTAAGAAACATTGATAATTGCCTTTTATAGTTTTTCAAGCATCACAATTTAGTACACCTATAATTGAAAAGCTGGATTTTGCAATCAAAAAGTAGAATACAGAGAGTGTTGCTATGCAAAAGTAAAGAATTTCCTCTTTCTTTAGCTTATTAATTTTCAAATAATGCTTTAGGGCTTGTTGTGATAGTTCTTTACAAGGTAGTAAATATGTAACTAAACAGACTGTCTAGGCTGAAAACTAATTACCATTAGAAACTGAAGCATTTGGGCTTGTTATTTCTGCAAATCAAACAACTCTGAATACAATCTCCATATTAAATAAAATGTTCAGTGAACCATGAAGCTCTTCACAAATCTGGACCATGTTTTAAGAAGCCCTTTTTTAGTTATTGTTATAGGCATGTTGTTGCATGCAGAATAGCTGGAATATTAAAACATTTTTTATATCGGAGGGTGAGGAGGAAAATGAAAAGATTGTGTTAAAACTTGGTTTTGGAAGCTTTTAGAAGTTACCAGTTAGGAAATAAATGTGAAACGGGAAGTGTATACCTTGAAGTTAAAGTTTTTCCATGTGTACAGAAATGATGATGCAGAGACATATTCTGAACTTGCTATCTCATTCCTCTATCCTGTGGACAGACACCATAAGGATGGTAAAGCTATAATCAGGAGTATTTGTTATGAATGCCTCAGAACTTTAATGAAGTTTAATATATTAGCATTTCTAAAGCCCTTCCATTAGATGGCTAATAATTAATAAAGTTCTTAAGACTAAAAATAGGCAATTTCTCTCAGAAAATAGCTTTTTATTTCCAGACCTGAGTTTATTTCAAGGCAATAGCCAAGGAGCAAAAAACAGGCATATAAGTGGATGACCCTTTTGTTAAATAATTAGAAGGAAAAAGAAGGAAAAAAGAATCCACAGAGAAAGAGACTAAAAAACACAAACATCCCATATCAGCAAAGCATATAAGGGGTGAGAGTAGAAGACTGGTTTTGGAATCATTCTTCAGACTAATTGCCTGGTATGCTGCCTGTGTTTCTGTCAAAAAACATGAAAGGAAAGTGCTGACTGATTATATATATTGGAATATCAAATTAGGATATACATTCTGAAATATATGGAGAGAATAAACTACACATATATTAAGGCTGCATTTTTATCATGAATTTCTGGTGATGATACAAACCATGTAAGAGAACTCAGGTACTTTTACACAGTAGCTGTCATCTGATAGCTGAAATAAAATATAATTCTATGTACAAAAAAAGAGGGGAAAAAAAGGCAAAATGAGAAAACAGCTTTAGATATCCACAAAGATAGGCAATGGTATAGAATTGCATGAGATCTTGTGATCATAATTCAGCACAGTGTGTTTGACCATCAAAGGCTGTAATAAATTATATCTGTTGCTTTGTAGCACCTATAGCAGTTAAGAAAGTAAGACAATTTAAATGTATAGCCTCTTCTTTTCACACACTCCATCCCACATGCCTTTATCCAAACACAGTGATTTGTTTGTTTGGCTTTGTTAGAGTCTAATTAAGATTGGAACTTGATGAGTGCTCAGTGAATAGAATTCACTCTGGATAAAATAAGGTAGCAATACTTATTGGTGAAGAAAAATAATTGGAGGACTGCATGGAGGGATTAGCTGCTTTGACTAAAATCATACACTAACCTTCTGTTACAGAGTTTCTAGACTGAATATTTCTTGAATCTTCAGCTGTTTCAAAATGTTTGGACAGGAAAAAGTAAGTAAGTGCTCTAATGGTGGGGAATGTGTTCTGTATTCATTGTTACAAGACAAGAAGCTGAATCGCTGTTTAAAGCAAAAACTTTACTTCATATGAGCTATCAAGTAAAATCTCTCATTCATAAAATCTCTCATTTCCTTCTTTTTCTGCTCCTCTTTTCCCCAAAACAGCTGCAGTCTCTGGGAACTGAAGGCCAAAGAGCTAACTTAAAACAACTCTTAGAGACAGTTTTTCAGCACCCATTAGCCCTAATCAGGGGTGGAGATCTCCTCCAAAAATATATCATATAGGAAGTCCAAGCTAGCTCTCCAAGGTCAGAGACAGGGCAACCTCATTACTGTGTAAATTAGAGGAGCACAGTATTTTGAAACATCTCACAGAAAAAGATTCAAATAAACCACAGCTTGTGTGATGGGAAGAAAAGAGAATAGAAACAAAAAAAGAAAAACCTTGAGCAGTCAGACTTAAAGATAGCATCGGCAACTGAAGAATGGAAGCAATTGCTTGATATGCTTATCTGAAAAATATAATGTCTAGATACAGTGATTGGCATATTAGAATACCCAGTTCTCCTCGGTGTTGACTTTCTAATCACCATTGTGTTTTGTAATAGATATCATCATTAGAAAAATCTCTGATTAACAGATAAACATTTTTTAAAATATATTGTATCAGTTGTCCTTTTGGAAAGCACAGTTCATTTTTTCTTCTGTAAAATTTCCTAAACTGCCACAAACAAGATCATTTAAAAGATCAAAGCGTAGCGGCAGTTTAAACTTGTGAAAGCAAAAATATAAAGATTGATCAAATGTCTGCATTTACAAAGAAAATGAAGAGGAATGGAAGAATAATAAGGTAGAATCATAGCATCATAGAATGTCCTGAGTTGGAAGGGACCCACAAGGACCACCGAGTCCAACTCCTGTCCCTGCATAGGACAACCCCAAAATTCACACCATATGCCTGAGGGCATTGTCAAAATGCTTCTTGAATGTTGTCAGGCTTGGTGCCGTGACTACCTCCCAGGGAGCCTGTTCCAATGCTCCACCACCCTCTGGGTGAAGAACCTTTTCCTAATGTCCAACCTAAACCTCCCCTGGCATATCTTCTTGCCATTCCCTCAGGTCCTATCATTGGTCATCAGGGAGAAGAGATCAGCACCTGCACCTCCTCCTTCCCTTGTGAGGAAGCTGTAGGCCATGATGAGGTCTCCCCTCAGTCTCCTCTTCTCCAGGCTGAACAGACCAAGTGACCTCAGCCGCTCCTCATACAGCTTCCCCTCTAAACCCTTTACCATCTTTGTGGCTCTGCTCTGGACACTCTCTAGTAGCTTTGTATCCTTTTTGTACTATGGCGCCCAAAACTGCACATAGTACTCGAGGCCACACCAGTGCAGAATAGAGTGGGACAATCGCCTCCCTCGACCAGCTAGTAATACAGTGCTTCATGCACCCCAGGACACGGTTGGCCATCCTGGCTGCCAGGGCACACTGTGGGCTCATGTTCAACTTGCTGTTGACCAGAACCCCCAGATCTATCTCCGCGGGGCTGCTCTCCAGCCTCTTGTTCCCCAGTCTGTATGTACATCCAGGGTTGCCATGTCCCAGGTATTCACATCTCTAATTACTTTTCAATGTTCATCTTTCATTCTGCTATTTTTAGATAACAGTTTGTTTAGGAAACATTTAATGTTAGAAGTGGTCACTGTAACATACAATAGGTGATGGGTCTGGACATAAGGAGAATGAATCTTAACTGAGTTTACTTTACTGAGTTTATCTTCCTGTTGGCATAGTAATATTTAGTTTCTAGTCCTTTAGGGTATGATTTGCAAAGACATTTTTAACTGTTGGAATTTGTTTAAATATTTATTTTAATAAAACCACAAAGAAAATATACTTCCTGCTTGAAACAAACCCTTTTCAGAATGCTAGGACTCACAAGGATGCATGACTGGATTTTGTGACAGCTGATGTCTGTACAGTAGATGTTTAATAAATGGAGACATTTTATACTAAGTTTTGCAGATTAATATTTTTCCAGTAGTGACATATGTATTGGAAAAAAATCTTTTCAAAATGAGGTCACTGCTTTAAAAATGTAAGAAACATTGTCAAATTTAAAATGCTCTTTTAGAAAAGAGTTCAGTAACTGCACATTAAGAATGCCTTAATGTCTGCGACAAGCAAAACATCTGCTTCAGCAGCGGAAATGGAAAGTTGATACTCCAGATAAGCAGAGGAGGTTTGGGGGAAAAAAAAAAAAAAGAACTGCTATAAACCTTACCCAAAACTCACATGAATTCTTCTTTGATCAAGTTAGTTCAAATGGAACAAATAACTCCCTCTTGCAATTAGCTTCATATCCTCTATCCCTATTAGCTTTCTTCCCCCACCCTGTTTTTTACCAGATTTCTTGGTTTTATCTTTATTCTGCCCTGGGAGGGAGAAGACTGAACCCAGTGTGCGCTGTGACCTGGCGCCACACACCCCCATGTCAGGTTTAGTGTATCCCTAAGGTGGTGTGTGCTCCAGGTTAAAGCTGTAGTTGCCTCCAGATTCCACCTGCCCTTGTGTTATGTGATTCTGGATGTCTCCTTTGTCATACTGCCTGCCTAACATCAGCCACAAGTCCCTACAAGGGAAGACACCGAATTAGTTGGGTATGTCATATCCCCTTTACACTGCTGGTAAGTACATACTGCGAGTCCTTCCCCACCCATGACTAGTGTGGGTCCAACCTTTTGCCCCACTACATGCCCCAAAGTTTGCTTATGTAAATTGGAGAGTATACTTGTATCCAAACAGCATATCTCTGACCCACATGAGAAATACACTCTAAATCTAGCCATTGTAGTCTGTCGGTATGCTTGACAATTTTTACTGGGTGAACATCTTTGTTTTGTTGCCTTCTGCTTTTGCATTACTAAAACTTGACTAGAATTTAAAGATTTGCAGTTGATCCCAGGCTAGCTGAATCCAAATCCAAGAACACAGAAACTGCAAACGCTATCTTAAGTGTGTTCATTTAAGATAGTGAGACTTGCTGGACCTGCATGAAATACTTGGCCAGCTGATAGCACAGAAAAAGTCCCATTGATCTAGTGGAAGGGGAAGAAATGTACGACTAGGATGGAACAGTTGCATATGAAGAAATAATATAGATGTTTCCATCTTGAACAAAGGAGATATATTAGAGGACAGGAAATATGATTTTGACAAGAGAAAAACAGTAAGGTAAGAGAAAACAGACAGAAGGAAAATGGAGAACTGGTGGGTAAAAAAGACTTTCTAAGAAAGTCTGTAAGAACTGTAAGTTTAGAGAACCAATATATATATTGAATGAAAATGTCTTTCTAGATCATTTTCTTACTTGACATTTGTCTAAATAAGACTAAAAATAAAGCACAAATTTCTGCAAAATGTTTCTTCATAGTGTAAAAGCAAAATAAAAATTCTTGAAACGATTTTCCCATGCTTAAGCCCAGTACAAGCTAGCTCAATATTAACTTGCGTCAGAGGCAGAAGACTACCTAATTTATAGCTGTAAAGGTTATGCTATTCTAGTCACTAAAATACAAGACCAAACCAATGACAAGACCTTTGCATTTACAATTACACAAATATATAACACTACAGTTAAAATGCAAGTACACATCTCACACACTATGGATTGCAAACTACAATTCTCTTGTATTGGAAATTCATAACATACTTTCTTTAGCTATTGGGTTTCAAAATGAGGTCATATAATGTGAAATGGATTTTTTTATATAATCAAGTGCTTAAAAGCTGTATTATATACACTTCCAGATTGTTTGTTTCTTTAGAATCAATTGTACTCTAAAAGTTGCTGTATGAGAAAACACTTAAACTCTTCATGCACTGTATAGTGTACTTGTTGCTATGTAAAAATGATAATAATAAAGGTAAAAAGTCATTGCAGGTTTTAGCTAAGCATTCTAAATTTTTCATGTTAACTTCCATATTAACGTGAAGCAGCTATAGAGTTTCTTCAGCAAAAGCCTGTTCACAGTTCTGAGTAGCAGTTACTGTTGATACTGCCTTTAATGAATCAACAGAGACACCTAGGAATGGTGGCTGACCTGCTGCCTTGAAAATTTGGAGATGGCATGGAAATAACACTTGAAAGCAATTTCAAAAGGTTTTCTAACCTTTCTCTTCCTGTCTGCAATGGTAGGAGGTAGTCTGAAAGGAAGACACTTAAATATAGGTATCTATCTGTAGGTAACTATATGTGCAAGAAGGGAGCACAGCAGTAGCTTGAATGCTAATGGACAGTGTCATTTTAAATGCTGTGGTTTATCTCTCCCGGCCTTCAGGTTCTGCATTGGGAGAATGTGTTTCCCACAGTTCTTGTGTCATATCTACAAGCAAACATCTTAAACATCCTAGGGCACACAATATGGGAGTAGATCTGTAAATTGAACAATAAAATTATATCTTAGGCATCTAAACTTCCATTATAGTCAGCAGAGATAGAAAGTGGGATTCAGCTATGGAAACAGAGGTATATAGGGTTATTTTAGCTGCAACAGGGTATCCCACCTGCCATCCTTTTGCCTCTCTAGCGGGACACAGTCACATGTCATATATGCCACACTGATGTCTTAGATGACATTTAGCATCTCACTTATTGATGTCTCCATTTAGGTATCTTAATCTGGAGACTGGATTATGCTTTCTGTTGTGATTCTAGAAAATATAGACATTGCGCTTGCTGAAGTTAGAAGTTCAAAACTGGTGCATATAGCACACACAGAAAAACCTTCTTTCTGAAGTTTCCTGAAGAGGATGTTCTGTCCTGCTCCCATACTTCTGTCAGGAACAAAATAATGGAAGCTGGAGACTGAGAGCTGCAGTTTGTCTTAGAGGTCAGGTATCACTGATCATCTGATATGCTATAAAAAGAAATGAGAAAAAGTCATAGTATATAGACAATTTCTGGAACATCTAGCAATAGTTTTGGCAAGTATGTACTCAAATAATGTCCTAATGTGATTACATATTGCTTTCTGTCTGATTAAAGCTGCTGTATATCAGAAGTGTGATTGTCTACACTTCCAGAAAAGAGGTAAATCATACAAAGATCTTACTCTCTAAGCAGTCATGTGCTGCTCAATTAATTATGCATATCAGTTTTAATTTAGGTAAGCAGAGTGGCAAAGTTTTACTTCTGGAGGTCTTCAAAGACCTCCCTCTGTTTGCATGGAAGTTGGGCTCAATTCCATTGCCTAGTTACAGGTATGTAGTTCCGTTTTATGTGTCCTAGAGTATCCTTCTTGAGTTTAATCTGTGTTCTAGAACAGCGGGAAACTCCCATGAGCCCTGGGTCAAATTTGTCAAAGCTGAGCCCATCAGCCAAGTCGGTGACACATCCATGAAAACATATCTAAGAAAGGGCAGAAAATGCTGGACAGGCAAAGGGGGAGGAAAAAAAAAAAAAATAGTGAGAAACAGCAGGGGGAACACCAAGGTCAGAGGAGGAGGAAGTGCTCCATCATGCTGGAGCAGATATTCACACTGCAGCCTGTGGAAGAGACCACAGTGCAGCAGATGGATGCTCCTGAAGGAATCACAGCCTGTGGGGAGCCCCTGCCAGTGCAGGGGGAAGTGTGAGGAGGAAGGAGCAACACAGAGTAACTGTTATGTACTGACCATCCACCCTTGCCTCTTGGGGAGGGGAATCAGGAGTGAAAGAGTGACATTAAGCCTGGGAAAGGTGTTGGTTTAATGTTTATCTTGTTTTTTCCCACTATCCAAATTAATTGTTACATTTTTATTTTGGTTGGCAATAAAGTTAATTGTCCCAAGTCAAGTCTGTTTTTCCCATGATGGTAATTGCTAAGTGATCTCCCTGCCTTTATCTTGACCCACGAGCTTTCTCATTCTTGTTCTTACTATTTTCTCCCTCCATCCCAGTGAATGGTGGGAATAATAAGGCAACTGGGTGGGCGTTTGACTGTTAGCCAAGGCTAACTGACAACATCCCTCCAAAACAAAAATCCCAGTGTAGTTCTGGAGATTGCTGCACTACTGATTTCAATAGATATCAGGGATGAGACTGCATCTAGTTTGGTGTCTTCTGTCACTCTCCTAAAAAGTTTTGCACTCTCGAAGACTGCCACATACTTCCATGCTGTGCTTTAGGGTGCCCAGCACACCTTTAGTTTTAGATAATACATGATTTACAGCACAACTATCACATTACTTAATGCCTTTTTGAACTTAAATACTTCCCCAAAAAACAAAAATTACATCTTAGAGCTACATGAGGCTCAGAGGAAACCCATGATCAAGTACTGTTTAGTGAGGATGTGGCCAGTGTCTTCTAGATGGGACTGGAGTTAAGCAGAGTAGATATAAGCCACTCTATTCTATTAGTCTGGACACCAAGAGTGACTGCAGGAAATGCATTTTACAGCAGACACATAAAGTGTATCGAACAAAAGAATGAACATTTCACCAATGAAGAGAGCAGGGACGATGAGAGAACAAGAAGGAGCAGTACTTATTATAACAGACAGCAAAAAAAGCCACTAAGCATTTGGAAACCTATAGAGCCATGTGCCACATACATCACATTCCAAACCATAATCCTAAACGAAGTTATGTCGAACAGTGTTAGGTTCCAGCAAAGGAAGAGAGCATTGAAGGTGAGGATGATTCTGCAGCTGCCTCCAAGCTGTTACTGACAGAATACCAGAATACAGCTCATTTCTTTGTGATGGATGACTTCAATATTGAATTACAATGTGAGACACATGGAAAAGACAGTACAAAGGGAAAACTGGGATGAGGAATCATGAACCAAAATGATGAGTCGACCAATATTTGGTGTCTTATATACTGTTCTCCAAATTTTCACAGAAAAAAGTCAAGTTTTTCAGATAGGAAAAGAAAAATTTGACCACAAACACATCATCTGAAGACAGGTCATGTGTCTAAGGTGCAACAGCATGCCAGACAGCAGGTGTCATCAATGACTACAACCATTGCTCTACCAAACTAAAAATAAAACAAAGAAAGATACCCTCTGATTAGGAAGTGACAAAGATCAACGGTACAAAACTGGAAACAAAAGGGTAGCATGAGGAATTCCAACCTGGCCCTAAGAATAGGTTTACACTAGCGTATCAGGCAAAGGAAGCTGAACTGAAAGAAAAAAGTGAAGTGCACAGACGCAATGTGATTCAGTTCAGCTGTCACAACTGGTTATCAGTATATTCACAGCAAGAATGGAAATATAGTGCCTCAATGAAAAAAGAACACTTAAAGAGCTATAAAATACATAGCATGCTGTGATATACTGTGAAACCATATAGTATTTTTGAGCGAGCAAGTTTAAAATAGGACAATCAAAAGAACAGGAGGAAGATTCTCATTGCTGAAACAGAAGAGATGGGGAGACTCTTTAGAAGAAATCATTAACAGCATCTCCTTATCTCAACCACAGTTTTATATGTAATATTTGAAACCACACAACTAATCCCACCCCTAACAGGATTTAAGGACAAGTTACAAGCAAGAAGCTGAAAAACAACAAAGGAGCAGGGTATAAAATCACAGCAGAAATACTAGAAGTATTTGACTCATCTCCCTGATTAAACTGATAAATGTGCCTAATGAAATCTAGGAAGGCAGAGAGGAAAAGCCTTTCTGAATAACAGAAATAAGGAAACATGAGTAGGATACTGTGAAAGGGTGACTTCACTGACTTCAACAACTGGAGAAAACTTGTGCTGCTCTTCATCATAGCAAAAATCACTTCCTGTGTGATACAACACATCAGTAAGTATACACAACTTATAGACACAGACAAATTCTGTTTGATAAATAACAGAGTAGGTCAACTATTTTTCCCTTAAACTGTACTCTGGATGAGTCACCAGTACTTCCAAAAAAAATGTCAGTACTGTCCACAAAAAAAAACCTAGTAAAAAAGAGCTTGATACAAAAAAAATCAGCTAAACCAAAACAAAATTCCCTGAAACTCTTATGACAAAAGATAACAACACATTGGTGAGCAAAAACATCAAAGAAAGAGAAAAACCCAACTAACTAGGTATTTCTAATTAAATGAGTTATTGTAATCTCCTAACCTGATACTTTAATTCTGAAAGTTCACAGTTGAGCTTCTAGGTCCTTAAACTACTCATGTATTACATTCTGATATATAAGGGAAAATAATAGTGAAGAAATGAATGAATATGCAAAGGATTACAGGGATATTTTATGAAGCATCCATGAATCAGCTTTCTTAAAACTCTTAATTCCTTTTTGTGCTCACCAAGACCACGGTTCTATATATAATTTTTGTAATATATATTTTCTATTAACTCTTCACTTACCCTCCCTCTTGCTTGTACAGGAGCTGTATCTAGAAGAAAAATGTTTGTTGGCAGAAGGCTAATAGTCCTTCTCTTGCAACAGTGAACTACCCTGACTCTAGAAATCTGAGTTGGAGGACCAGAAGTAGGACAGTCTAGACCCAGTCAGCAAATTCTACCAGTTTCTGAAAGGAGAAGACTTTTTAATCTCCATAAAGTTACCTAAAATATAGTTCTATTTAATGTTTATAACTTCTATCTCAAACCTTACCTACAGCATTTAAAATATATAACACAAATATGTAATTGCATTACAAAATAAAAGTTCAATAACTATATAATTTCTATTGCTTTCTGATAAATATATCAAAAAGGTAGATAAGGACTTGTTCAGATCCATGTTTTGTAGCTAATAAATCAACATGACAAAACACTATCCATCTAACCTGAGACAGGATTTCTGTGTTGTATTACCCAATATTCATCACTTCGACATCAATAATTTTTGTGTGTGCTCAATACCACTACAAAAGTTTGGCAACTCAAAATAGAGTGCTAAGAATACTCTGAAACAATACATTTGAGAATCTGAAACGGTTCTGGCATTAAAACGGGTTGCTTGAAGGCTCTTATTCAGCACGGAAATGATTAAAGCTAGTCACGTACTTAAAAACAAGCTTATGGACAAATGTGTTAAGCATCAGTGTTTAGTCACACTGTGACACTGCAAGTGAAGCTGAATGTAAATTTGAAAAAAAATTCTTCCTTTTTTTAGGTTCCACAAGGGTGTATATATATATATATATATATATATATATATATATGAAATCAGCAGATTTTTTGTAATCTGTACAAGTCTTAAATATCTAAGCAAAATAAAGTTGATAGAAATCTCAGAGGTAGCATAAACTGCAGAAGAAAGCTTACACTGAGTAGGCTTTATCACCTAAAGCTTTGTTCCTATTGTGTCTATATATGTAGAGTGCTTATTCTCAAGCCGTTGAGCTTTTGGCAGGAAATGGACAATGCTGGGGAAAAATTCCGTAGAAAATACTATGTATTACGAGATCTGCATAAGGATGAGATTGACAGAACATCCTTCAAAGAGTAAAAACAGTGGCCCAGAAGAAGTCTTTAGGTTTTAAAGAAGATTACAGTTTAAGTAGGAGCACTCTATTAAGGATGTGAAGTGAATGCATGGTATTTAAGGAATGCAAAAGGAAAAGAAGTTGAAATCAATATTGAACATCAGACAGAGAGTAGTAATCTGGCTTTCATATCTATTCGACCAGTTTCTCAGCTAGTAAAGAGTGACATTGCTTTGTTGACTCAGGAGAAGCCTGGAGACTTGGAGCAGCTAGGGATTCAGGCCCTTGTACATTTTTATGTGTTTTGTTTAAATTAGATAAAGGATGAGGAAGTTTGGCTACTAGTTACTAGTAAAAAGGGCCAAGTAAAGGGATGGCAGTAACAAAAAGATGGGCATAGACAGAGAAATGACTATATAGTAATTGCTCTGTAATATTTGTTGGGCTACCTACTCTTGATCCTCTGTAGCTAGAGACTCGAGCAAGAAGACCATTCTGGTAATGACGGAATAAGATGGCATTCAAGCATGTAGTAAACAAAAAAAAAAAGCTGGAATTCCTTTAAATGAATAAATATATCACAGGCACTTAGGTACTTAGATGATTAGTTATGGGTGTTGTGATAAAAGTCTCCAAAGTTTGACTGATACCTAATTCGTTATCATGGGAATGGGTTATGGGATGGGAATGGGCTATGGGAATCAGCTACTGTTGCTTCACTTATCTGTAGTGTAAAATTAAAAAAAAAACAACCTACATATACTTAAGAAGCTGTAATACATTCAACTCAGCCAGACACTAATATGTTTGTGGGCATCATCGCCACAAATACAAAATGAAGAGTAGATTTAATCATTAAAACCACCTAACCTATGTCCAAACCCATGTGACTGTACAAAACTTGTGACAGTTTATAGACACTGAGAAGAAAAAAAAAAATCTAGAATTGGGTAAAAAATGCCATTACAAATACTTTGCAATGATTGACCAGTAAAATCAAAACAATTATCCAAGCCCTGAAAATGCTTGCACTCCCAAATAACGTTATGCATCAATAGTCAATGGGCCTGCTCTCATGCGTAAAATTACTCAAGTGTATAAATTTTTCAGAATTGGGGCCAACCAATATAATGCTAGACAACAGAACCCAAAGGCAGTTGGCAGCCATTCAGGAAAACTGCTGGGGGCAGCAGTATCAAAGCTGCAGATAGCTGAGTAAAATTAATAAAACTGTACGAATGGAATATTAAAAAAATCCAGATATTTCAGACTTTGCATAATGCCACTTTGCTTTTACGGTTTGCATGATCTTAAACTGGAAAGAAGGTGTCAAGCCAATTACAGTAACAGGAAATAAGTCAAATTTAATTTCTATACTACAGAATGGTCTAATAATCTTAAAGAAAAAAAGAAAGGGGAAAAAAAAAAAAAGAGGACAAAGACACCAGGAAATAAAAAATCATATATTGAGATTTACCATAGTTTTTTTCAAGTCAAGGCTGATGGTGACTATCTAAAAATAAATAGAAAAAGTTCAGTCAACAAGGAAGAATTTAAAATATTAACATGATCACAGCAACTAAAAGATAGCACAGTAAAGAGCAAAACAGATACAAAGAAAATGGTGACTGATGAAATTAAGAAAAGAAAATGAAATTGTAAGCAGAGAAATTGGACAGCTAGACTAAAAGGAAAATTTTGACATATTTTACAGTCCATTTGTGGTAGAGGGCTGTCTCAGGTCACCTAGGACTTTTTTCACATGAGCTTAGGGCTTCTAGTTTAGGTTTTCTGAATTTCTGCACTGAACATGCATGCTTCTGTTCATTGACTGTATAAGGAGACCAGACTCCCATCTCTGACACATAAACAAAGCATCTGAAGATAGGTTGTGTGAGTATTGTTTGGAAGCAGCTGCCATAGAGTAAATCTGAGGAACTGACAGCCTCTGGTTGGAAAGAAAAATCTAAAAGAAAACCTAAGGAAAAAAAAAAAGAATATAATACTTGAGAAGTATTGCTTTTCCAGAATTAAACCTATTACACATCTTCAGAAAAGTACAATAGTACCTTTGCAACTGCAAATACAGTCTTATAAAAGGACCAGGAAGGATCAATACAATAAACCAGAAGGATCCAGTTTGCATGTTTAGGCACAGGCAAGATGTCTAGCAAAAGGAAAAAATAGCCTTGGATGTTTGTCCTGTGTTTAGCTGAATAGCTGGATAGTGTCAAGAAAGATTTTAGAGACCTAACCTGAGATTATTTTCACATTTCAGGATAGGCTTTCAAATATGACTGTGGACTTTTGTTAAAGATGCAACAATTAAGCAGGGTAAGATGGTGTCTGCTCCAGAGATCTTACAGTGTAAACATGTTTTATGTCAAGGAAAAAAATTGTCATGAGTATTTGACCTGTGAAGGACATCCACATAGTATGGCAGCACCTACAAGCATTTCCTCATTGAGTTAGCATCCTCACTTTTGTCCTCTGAGTTGCATTAATTTTGGCTGTGAGAGAAGGTAGAGTGAATACCGTGCTATGTGTCAGATCTGATTCACAGGGTAAGCAACGGGATATGAAGAGGGCACATCAAAAGTCCACAAAGCTCCATAATCTCAGTGATTCCCCAAACATTTATTTATGTAAATAGACTTGGAAGCATGCCCTGAAGATCAAAAAGTAGCGTAGTGAAATTACTTCTCTTAAAGTGAGGCTGGGAGGTTCAATGCTATTTGATGGATTGAAGGAAAAGAGCTTACTGTTTTATATATTAATTAAAACAAAAGATAGCAATAATCTGACACTTATATGGTCCAAAACATGGGACATGTCCTTCATACCAGATTGTTAAAGAAAGGAACAAGCTCCCTTTGACCAGAACCTGTGATTAGAAAAGGCAATGTTGTAGGTTTATATTCTCCCTTTCCTTCAACCCTGCTTTGAAAGACAGTCAGTCTTGGTGTTACGACCTAGGAAAATGGACCCTTATTAACGATCTAGACCAGAAAAAATTTTTCAACCACTTTTAGCAACCCATAGGTTTAAAACTTATTATCCTTAACTTTTCCATGGATGACCAAAACCCACCCTTCTGTTTACAGTCATATTTAGAAGCAGATTATACTCCATATTTACAACAATGATCTTCACTTTCTAGACTATGGTTCAGTTTAGATTTTCATAGTAACCCCAACATATATAGCAAATCAACTACCAGAATTATTTCTGGCTTCTTCTCTGACTTTCTAGTAAAGATGAAAGGAGGCTAAATCATAATTCTAAAGGGTTTTGCCCACTCCATGTTACAGTTCATTATATAGTAATGCAGGTTACTATATGCAACTTTATTGTTACTCCAAAAGTATATGTATATATAAATAAAGAAAAAAAATGTAAATGTAATGTAAAAAAAAAAAGGAGAGAGGGAGAGTATCAGACAGAAAATCAAGATAACAAGAACTGCAGGTCATCCTAATGGATTATAAAAGTGGAGCCTAGAAAATAATTAATAACGAGCAATGAACTACAACTAGTGTCGGATTCCCTGCCTCTCTCTGAGCTGGCATTAGCTGCCATTATAAATTGAGGAAAGAATTCCCCAAATAATTGCAAATAGCCACTAGAGATTCTGCACACCAGCTAATATGTGTCTGTGGGCACGCTAACAAAAGCAATTTCTTAGCAAGCAATATGCTAACCCCCTGGGACTGTTAATGAATCTGCTTTGTGGTAAACTTTTTAGGAGTACATGCTATGGAGACTTTTTAAGCATGTTGGTTTCTGAGTTTTCTTATTTCCATAAAGTTCTTTTGACTGAGATTCATACTTCATTTTATTCAGGAGATTTCTGCAGGTCAGTTTTCACTGCACTATACAATTAGCATTGGGGCAGCTTTTTTATAAAATGTTATCTGCAGGTGAGAGTACTATTTTCAGCTTTATTTTAACACTTTTTTTTTGTTATTTTTTCACTGTTTCATTTATACATAATATTTAGTCTCTCTCAGAGCCAGACAGCTCAGAAATTATTCTTTTCTTTTGCTCTCTGAGTGTTGAACTCCAGCTACCCATCATCATTTACAGCCTCTCCCCTACAGAGGGCACCTTTGCCTTATTGGAATTGCTTCTGCAAAAGAGATAATCGGTGGTTATCACAGAAATAACTGAGCCTTAAAGAGAGATCAGACTCCTCACAGATAACAAGGACCTTGTTTGCCGAGTCTTTTTAATTAACGAAGTTTTGTACTATAATTCAGCAGCAAGCAATAACAATGTTACATTCTGTATTATTATAGTCTCCACCAAGAAGTGAGGAGATGAACTGGAGATTGCTAGGATTTATATCAGAAGCCAATGAGTACTGAGATGAATTAAAGAGCATAAGTTTGGGTTTGTTTTTTTTTCCATCAATAATTAAGGGGTTTGCCATTAAAAAATGTTTCTGAGATGCGTACTAAAAACATTATCCATGGGAAAACAAGCCATAGAAAGAAAGTCAACCATTTCCCAAAAAAATCTTTTTAACAGACCTCCAATTAGTAATTACTATCTAAAAGCTGTTCAAGTGAAAGAAGGGAAGATTTTGTTCTCTTTTGTAGGGTTAGGCTATCAAAACTAACCCTAAAATTCATATTTGGGAAAAATATCAATTGACTGCAAGCCCAAACCAAAAAGTAATTTTCTTCCTGATTTTTTGGTGTGCTATTATTTATGAAGTGTCAAGTATATCATTCATAGGTCTGCTGGTTCTGAATAAAACTAGCAATACTTTTCTGTTCAATATTGTTTTTCAGCTCAATCTGTAACACAGCCTTCCTTTACAGTCCGTTTCACTAATGTGTTAAGACAGATGCAAACGTCATTGATTTGTAAATGGCAAAGTGAAAATTCTAAAGAATAATCTTTCCTCTGTCATTTTATATCTGTCTGACTATTCAAAACAAGCTACAGCTGTAAAAAGAAGTGCAAGACATTGCATTTATGCTACTCCCAAACAGGTCAGTACTATGTTAGGTCATATTAACTGGGGGAAAACACACAAATAAATGCATCAGTCCCTTTGCATAATGCTTTTTTATGGTGTTCCTATCAATAAAAGTTACAAATAGCCTTATAAATTCAACAGCAGTCAACCTGTTGCAAGAAGACTCTAACTTCCCCGGGCTGTTTTCTGGGACTGATATTGACTGTAAAGAATCTGACACAAAACGCAGCAAGGAATGTGCTTCCCTAACATTTTTCTAGAAGTCTCTTATAGAAAATGCATTCGTATTTACATTTTCAGCTTCAAATACCAAGCACAAAAGCACGAGAGCACAAAAACCTGAATCTCTAGTCCAGGCTGCTAAATTAATTAAGCAGGCCCTGTATTAGTGAGTAATACTTTAATGCCATTGGAAAATTGTTTTCAGGAGTATTTGAGCAAGCTCCTCCTGTGTTATCTTTTTACTTCCTTTTTCTTTTCTAATTATAGGCCAAGGCTGGATTCCTCACTAATTAAGGAAACTTTTTTTTTAAAGATTTCATTTCTAGAAGTCAATAGGAATGTTGCCCGTGTAAAGACTGCAAGATCAAGAGCTTGTACCTATAAAAGTGTCCAGTGTGAATATATGCTTCAAGACAGTTACTGTAATATAAAATAGTTGAAGCTGCATTTGTACTAGTAAATTAAACAGTGTCAGGAATGTTCCTGGGTACTGGAACATGATGGTCTATACTGTAAAACTGTTTGAATGGCCCTTGGCACACTTTAAGCAACCTAAAAAACAATTCCTGGGCGCAGTTTGACGGAGAGGGAAGCTGCATATCCCAGAGACCCTTCCCAGCTGGCAGGCTGGTGCCACTATCCTCTTTTGGACAGAAGAGTTTAGAAGTACATATATGTGCTAGTTGGCTTTACTGCATAGAAACATTCCCAGGCAAGTTTAATTTGCTAGCATAAATACAGCCTCCGAATCTGTATTTACTGCAGCCATTATATGTCACTGTATTTAAAAGTATTCAGCTATTGGCCCTTACTTGTAAATTGTGTGCGGAGTTCTAAGTTTATATCAGTGGGAAACAAAACACTCAAGAAAACATTTTCTCAATTATATATACTGTTGTATGCATTATTTTCCTTGTAATTGTTTCAGCTTGATAGTAAAAAATAAAACTTAAAGCTGTTAAGAAAATGTTTGTTTTTAATATAGCTTTATGGCTGTAGATAGAACAGTTTAAAACAGAAAGTAAAAGCCATGGGATAACATTTTAGAAGTATCATCTAAGCTACTTAGGAGAAACTGTCATAGCAGGACAAATTCACCAGCGGAGAACAGAAGGTCTTCATTATCAGCATGGGGTACCCCATGATATTGATAGGGAAGAGGGTGTTCAACCCAACAGCAACAGTGTGGCTGAATTCAGCCCTTTTAAAAATCTGCCTTTTCTCAGAGAGGTGACACAAACATTTACCTGAGAAGTATAAGAGTCTACTTGGAGGTCTTTCTCCTGGTAGCAGTGTATTGGTCAACTGGCCTAAATTTTCCAAAGAACCACCAGAGAAACCTTCACCATTGCAGACCTCATATTTGATTGCTTGTGCTCACTGCTACCATGTGGGAAACCTGGCTTAGTTCTTTTGTCCTGCAGGAATGATAGAAGCTGGATGTGTGAAAACAGGTTTCCCACCCTGCAAGTGACCTGCCTAACTGGTTATTAGCTGTACCACAGAATGCAAATATGGACACAGAAGCAAATGGCCTCATTTCAGCTTTACCTTGCTTGAAGCTCCACTTGTGTGAATGTAGTAGACCCAAGCAAAGACTTTGTGTTTAGGCATGGACTCTCTCTGCAAAAAAAACCCCACAAACACTTAGATTTGGGCTTCCATATATACATCCAGCAAAGGAAACCTACACACTTGGTGAATTGTGTCAACATGAGCTTATGTACTAAGGGATTTAAGCACCTATTAAATCATGCAACAATTGGTAGTATAAGTATGGCACCCGAATTTTTTTGTGGATCTTAGTTGCCCTATCCCTCCTCACATGTGAAAACGGAATAATCCTCAGCTGCCTGAGAGTGATCATCAGATTGAAGGATGCAATTAAGCAAAAGCAAGACAATTAAAACCCTTTCTAACCAGCTAGATTAAAGCAACTTAGACAGTGGTAGTTAATTTTTCTTGCTTTGAAGTTTATATTTTAAGTTCATATTCACATGTTTAGAAGAAAGCTTTAATAAAACCAACATGCTAGTACAGAGTTTTGACTAAAAAATATTTTGTATGGATAAAATTTTATTACTGTAACTCACCTCCTTGTATACTTTATGATTTTCTTAAATTCATTTCTTATTTGAATGTAGTCACTGATTTTCCCCTAAAATTCCCTTCGCTTTTCAAAATATAAGGATCAAATGTGTTTTTGGTTTTTTTTTTTAATTCATTTTGGTACTTTTGTGACTCAAATTCTTGCATTTCAGTGTTAAGTACCTACTTATAGATCTACAGTTGTGCCTAAAGCTAAGAATGTATTGAGGAATTGCTGTCTTTATAAGTCTATTTTTATTGGATAAATATTCCAAGAATTTACTTTGTATAAGCACTCAAATACATAAGCTTGAAGTCCAGTATTCACACTAATAAAATTCAATTGCATGTAAATCACTGAGCACTGAAGAGGAACAGACAACAGTGAAGTTATATTATTTATAAATTCAAAGAAATGGTCATAATAAAAGTCTTTTGCCATTATCCATAAAAATCAACAGTGTATTTTAAGGGAACTTATTTTGGCTGTACTATCCCTATTATACCTGCCGTAAAGATACAGGAACTTTTTTTAACGTTTTGTATCTATGCCAAGTATTATCCTATTTTAAAATAAGCATCTTTTTTTTGGAAATGTGAAAATAGAGAAAATCAGGATCTCCTGAAAATTATTTTCAACTGCTGCGGTATTCAGTGCCTTCCGTATTTATGGTTTTGTGTGATGAATTTTTGACATTGACAACTATTTGAGCATATGTTTAGGTGCTTATTATTAATGAAGAAATGCACAGCAACAATAAAGGACAAGGGAAAGATGTGACTGTCAAATAGAGGCAGAGAAGAGACACATGTTAATCCTGGCCCACCTTTCATCATCCACCAGATGATTTTAGACATTGAGCCCAAGGTATTTGAGAACATATTTGGCTAGACAAGGTCTTAGTATCTCAAGAAGTTTATACAATGTGAACCAATGGTTTACTGAAAGCTTTTAAAGATGGAGTTAGAAGGTGACAGGATTAGTCCATTGCCACCTACTAGTGACCCAGTGTGTGTGACATAGTTCAAAGCTGCCTCTTACAGCTTTTGGAATCCTGCATGGGAAATCTTTTTTTTCTGGACATCATTGTGAGTGCCTGGATCTGACTGGGAACGTTATCCAGTATCCCAATGCACAACAAACAATAAGCAAATACTGGAGACATTCAGTGCCACTGTGAAAGTGTATCTTGAGTTTATCTACTTCATATCTTCTACCCAGACAAGAGGGCTGTGTGTCACCTTCCTTGCAAAGTCTGTCCTCTTCTCCAAAGCAAGGAGAAAAGTTTCCAAGATAACCTAAACGCTGCCCATTAACAAACTCTGAACATGATGTGTATATATAAAAAAAAAAACACCTAACAAACAAACAAATAAAAACACCTGAGGAAAGAAAGAAGGGGCCTAACAGAAATATCTTGCAGAGCTTCTGTGGTGTTGCACGTCAGGTGGGTATCCAAAACTCAGAAACGTATCTAGCGTTGTTCATGTTTCGCATCAGGTCTTTACAGCCGGGCAGCCCCTCCAGTTCCTTTCATGATGGCAGTGTCAAGGTGCTGCCTATGAAACACTTGCTCCATTCACACACCTCCTCAAACAGAGGGGGGGCAGCGAGATGGGAAGAAGCAGGGAAAAGACAACTTTTCCGCTTCTGCTTTTTCGAAGCTTCCACTTAGAAAACGAAGAAACAAACCTCCACTTAATCGAAGATGAGCTTAAACCTTATTTTGTCCGTATCACATTCCCCAGTTCTGCCCGCCTCTCCTTCCCCCCGAAGGACGATTCCCCCGGGGCCGACCCGCGGGGAGCGGAGAGAGGGGCGGAGAGGGGCGGAGGGGAGAGGAGAGGGGCGGAGGGGAGCGGAGGGGAGCGGAGGGGAGCGGAGGGCAGCGCTGGCCGCGCAGCCCGGCTCCCCCCCCCACGCACGGGCACTAGTGGGCGCTGCGATTTCTAGTAAGTTTCTCTAAGCAACGGTACTCCACAGTGCATCCAACCGGTCCTTGGGGGACGGCGGGGGGGGCAAAAACTATTGCTTCAGTATAAAAGACTCCGTCTGTGTGTGCAGTCTGCAGGCTGTTGTCATTTATGTTTCTTTGCGTTACTGGAGCTGAGCTGGGAGAGGTCACCGGACAAACAAGCACCAGGCAAGCAGGCAAATTACTCCTAGTGCTTTTTTTTTTTTTTTTTTTTTTAAAAAAAAAAGCAGGACCTGGCAAAGCAGCACCCCGCGTTACAGCTCAGGGCTCAGAAATAAGGTGTCACTCCAGTTATACTGCACAACACATCCGTGAAGTCCCCAAGAAGCACAGCTGAAAACTGTCGAAAGAGCTGTACATGCCACACTACATTTGAGATTCTTTTGGTTGGCAACCTAACTTTGTTTTGTCTAGGCTGGGGGAGGAGGTCGCACTTTTTAAAAAATCTGCTCCACTGACATGTTTCTCTCCTGTTGTTTAACAAAGACGGGATCTCTTTGGTACTATTGCAAGAGACAGGCAGAAGAACCTCGGCACATTACCCAAGCGTACTTCGCAACTTCCAGACTTTGTTCCTTTGCTTTACTATCTAAATACAGTAGACGGAAATGGGAGATAAGGCTCCCATGCAAATGAAGATAACAGTTGCTCGCCCACTCTCCGCTTAGGATAGTGGAAGACGCACTGGTTTCCCCTAAAGCAGATTTTTTCCCCGGTAGCCTCCTGCACGTAAAGCGCCAGCTCATTGTCCTCTGACAGCTGATGCTTATCGTGCCGGTGGGGGCATGGTGTGTCGGCTCGTGGCACTGGAAAACCTTGGAACTTTCTTTTGGAGTTCAATGGCTTCGTTTTGCTTCCATGTATGAATAACTCTCCGAAGAAGTATAGTGACCCAAAAGTCGACCCATTTACAACGCAGGTCCGACCAACCTGTTCCGCCCTCGGTCGGAGCTTTGCCCAAGCAGCTCCTCTCGGAGCAGCAGGCGGGAGGGTAGGAGGAAAGGGGGAGGGAGGCTCCTCAACCAGTCCAAGTTGCATCGTAATTAAATTTTATTTTATCCTACCGAGGCATGCAAAATATCGAGCAAAATACAAGTTTAAGTAATTTGTTTGTATTCTTATCTGTAGGAGTTGGAAATTAACAGCCCCGCTAGTTTACTGTTAAGCCTGGAGAGCGAGAGATTGCTTTGCAAACATTACAGTTATTATGTCTGCAGTTGGTACTCTTTGTATAAATTATTGATCAGCCATCTTATTTTTCTTTCTGCTTAATGGATATTATAGCATAGCCGTTTACACGCTATAGTTAAGGTTGTGTCAGCACTTCCATTTATAACATCCCTCTCTTACCGAGAGTTTATAACTCGCTATAAAATTCCGCTCTGGGCTTAAACTTTCGAAGCAAGGGCTCGGACTTTTAAAGGTCCTCCCCCCCCATCAAAGAACAATTAAAAATATTTGTCTGCTGCTTTTGAAATATGGGAATAATAAAGGTAACCCCCCCACCCCAATGTTTTTCATTCCCTGAAGTGACTTGAGGAGGAAAAGGCTGCGTCTCGCAGGCTGTCAGCTCATCTATAAAAAAGGACCCAGCGTGCATTTTTGTATTATTATTATTATTATTATTATTATTATTATTATTATTATTATTATTATTATTATTAAGGGAAACAATTAGTGCTCGAGCGGCTGCCGAGCCGCCGCCCTCCGCCCGGCCGGGCGCGGGGTCCGATCCGCCGGCTGCCGCCCCTCTCACCGCCCCGCGGGCGGCGGCACCGAGCCCCGCGGCCGGGGCTTGGCCAGCCCGGCGGGGCGGAGGGAGGGAGGCAGAGGAGAGAGGGAGGGAAGGAGGGAGGGAGGGAAGGAGGGAAGGAGAGATGGAGGGGGGACGCCGCGGTCCCCCGCGGCTGCCGGGCGCGGGGTAGGAAAAGCGGTCCCCTGGCACCGGCAGAGATCGGGGCGCGTCTTGGAAAACCAGGAACATTTAAATATCGGGCCGGCTCTCCAGCGGTCTGTATTTCGATTAGCCTGGGTTGGGAGCTAGGGATGGAGTGGCTGAGTGAACTAATTCGGTAAGGGGGGGAAAGCACGGGAAAGGGCATCTCAGATTAGATCACCGCTTTGACATAATTTAGTCGCGGGGGCTTTGTACTTCATAATTATTGCTCTGAGCGACTTTTCCTACCTGTTGGTAGGTGAATTAACACGTTGGACTGAGGACCTCTAATGAGAGCCCAAGTATAACTCAAACATCACAGAGGGCTCCCCGTCTGTTCCAGTCCTCATTTAATTCACGCAGGGAAGTTGGTTATCGTTTCCTTCTCCTCCCGCAGCCTCCTCCCTCGGCTGGCGGCTGTCAGGTGGGTGGCAGCAGGCAGCGCCCACTCCCCTGCTCCATCCATCCCCGGCCGGCCCGAGAAGGGGACCCGCCCCGCCCCGCCTCGCCATTTGGCTCTGGGAGCTGCAGCGGGACCGGGAGGCTCAAATCAACATGAGCATTATTTTAGTTACTGACTTCGAAACATATTTTCTGAAGTCAGAACAGCGACTTAAGGGGAAAAAAAAAAAATCGTAAATAAGCAAGTAGCTTAATTGGCGTTTGGTATTTGCAATTTGCATATCGGCGCTTGTGCGTGGCTGTGGGTGCGTACGTGTGTTTGCGTGTGTGTCGGCTGCAGGGAGGCGGGAGGGAAGGGATGATGAGAAGGTTCCCAAGCCGTCGGTTATTGCCTCTCTCAGTACAGCGCGTCCTTGGTCAGAGCATCAGTTAGCATCACCGGAGGTAACGCTCATTTCTCGTGGGGATGAAGGGGAAGAACTGAAGGATACTATCTGGGGCTAAATCCTGCCCTTTTACGCAGGCGATGAATGCCCTCGGAGCCAGCGAGACGACTGGCGGGAGCAAAGCCGGCAAAAGATGCTCTGGCGCTGAGTGACCGGGTTAGGCAGGGCGTCTGCGAGCTGCCAAGCCCCGAACAATTCCTCCCCCAGCCCTGCGCCGGGGATGGGCAGCCGCTGCTTCCAACTCTCCACCTGAGAGATGCACATTAAACAATCAGCCCCGGCGATAATTTGCTCCCAGATTCTCGTTTTTAAAGACTTTAAAAGTTATTTTTAATGGCTCCTGAAGTTTCTTCGCTTCCATTCTTCCACCACTTTTTTGTTGTTGTTAAGCAGGCACTATACGTAAATATAAATTGCAGTAAACAGGACGTGAAAGCACTCTTGCCACGTATTCTGGACTTTTTATGATATATGGTGGACGGTTCAGAAGTGTATGCTATTGTTAAAGCTGTTTGTGCCGGGTGTGCTAATGCACTGTTTGATTGAGTGAATTAGCAGTCATAACAATCTGGCAGTCTGGCCATAGAAGTGTGCTCAAATTGATTTGTGTTATGGCTGGACTGGAAAATCTAGTGTTAGTTGTTTTTTGCCCTGGGGCATTGTATGTACCAAACTCCACTTTTCATTTAATTTTCCAATAGATTTTTGAAAGACCAAAAGGTTTCTGATCAACATTTGCTGCACTTTATTATTATTCAGTTATTAAAAATATCCTATGAGTAATTTCAGGTTCCCCAAAACCTTGCTTTCAATTAGAGTAAACATAATTAGCGTGACGTCGTGCCTGGAATGGTAAATCTCCCTTTGTATCTATTAAGCATGTTATCTACTTGTCCTGTCACTGAAAGGAATCCAGTTTGTATTTGTATTGGAGAAGGTCTGTGCTAATTTGACTATAATGCAACAATTAGAAAAACAGCACTGCAGTATCCAGTTTCTTATTACTGGTACAACACTTCACATCAATCTCAACTGTATTCATCGTGTTTTCAATGTTTAGTAAATATCTTGGTGGAAGGGCAAAAAAAAAAAAAAAAAAAAAAAAGGATCCCAATTCACAGACTTACATTTCTATGAGTCTATTTTCCTGAGCGATGCAGGGGGGATTCGGTATGAGGTCCCTCCCTCTTTCTCAGTCTTCCCTCTAAATAACAGATAGCTCCTGAAAGGAGGATTGCTGCTCGAGACCCTGGAGATTAAAAGCAAACCAGAACTTACCTTCTCTTCGCCAGTACTTGCTCCTTTCTCAGAATCTTCTGCTCAGCAGTCGTTTGCCAGAATTATAATGCAGCATGATTAAACCTAAAACATTACTCTATTGATCACACAGAAAGCTTTGTGAAATCATTTAGTTTCTTCTCTTCAGAAACCGGTGAACAAAATAGGTCACTAGACAAGGATAAGACAAAATACAAGACAGAAAGGTATTTCTCAGGAAAATAAATTCAAAAGAAATGCAGGAAAAAATACTGTGCATGAACTTAACAGGGTAATACACTATTCATCCTTACCAGGTGTCTATCTTCTGAATGCTTCCCCTCCCCCTGGTCCATTCCTTCACACACATTCAGAAGACAAGTATTCTTCTGGGTTTTTTTCTGAATGAATTTAAATATTTAATTATCAATAATAACTGAAGAAGGAGGAGGGAGCTGATGTACTATCCTATCTCCTGTCAGTCAGGTATTCAGATTCCTTAAAATGTAACTGCTACAATGCATTTTCTAATTGCATTTTACCCTTTACAGCTGCCCTCAAAATTGTAATTTAATAAAATAGTGAACTCCATATCAGTCTTTTTTTAGAGCAATGAATTACAATCACTGTCAATACATCTTACTGCTTTAACACACATTTTAATATACCAAAATGGTCAAAAGGAGAAAAAAAAAAGAGAGACAGAGAAACAGAGAGAATACCTGCCCTGAACAGTTACATGAGCAGAACAGAAACCCTGCTTCAAACAATATTGCAGGAAAGAAATTAAAGACTTCTTAATTAGTGCAGCAATTAAGCTTTCTTGGTCGCATTTTAATCAGCCTAGGCCCTATCAAAGGACAAACAGAACGATTTGCAGGTCTTTGAATTTTAAACAGTCTTATTGATTTCAGCACCATAAGTCTTCACTTGACACAGGGAGAATTTTCAAATATCAGTTACAGTAATTTGATTTTTGCTGATATCAACTCAGGGAGAAAAAAAGAAAACACCCAACAATATCATTCCGTGAAAGGGTCAGCAAGTAAGAGAAATGCAATCTAAAAAAGTTTGCAAAGAGCAAACTCAGGATTTGTTGGTGTGTTTATGTGAGTGTGTGAGTATATGTGTGTGCTAAAATAAGTCCAGTCGCTTGCCATAATCGGTAGAAACACTTACCAAGCCAGAAGCTTTGAGGAGCCTTGAACCCTTTCACAAATCTCTTTCTAGGTTTTTAATCCCATTGTTGCACTGAAATGATCAAGGTTAACCCAAACCTGTGGTAGTAAACCCTTTCAAACTACATTTTCTTTATATGGTTTTGAACCATGAGGATTATATACCCGTGAGGGCACACAGCAAGAAGAAAAGCAGAAGGACTGGTGTGCATCATGTTGTAGGGAAGGTAGAGAACAAATGAAATGATAGGTTTCCTAATTCAGAGTTCACTCAGATCTTGAAGTGGCAATATCACGTGCGTCTGGCTCTGTCCTGATCTTCTCAAGGATCTGTTCTGTCTTCAGAAGGTACCAGAGAAGTTGAGATGCAAAAGGATAGTTGAGGCAAATAAAACATGAACAGAGATGGTTTTCTACAGCTGAAAAAAAGAAAGATAGAGTGTATTTACGTTTTTCAACGTATTCCAAGTTTTATGCAACACTAGATCCTGCCACGGGAATTGAGTGTGAGCTCCTCCAGGTAGGTGTTCTGAAACACACCCGAAAGCGGCTTGAAGAAGTGTTCTGCAGAATAATGGGCACACAAGACTTCAAAACAAAGTGCCGCTTTGTATTTTCTTGGTTTTATTTGCCAATTTTAAAGATTTTTAGTGCAAGACATCTAAAATTTCACTAGCAAAAGACATCTTTTCTGGTGTTAGAACACAGATTCCCTTAAAGTACAATAAGCAAGTAGATCATACGAGAATAGTTTATATCTGATAATGTGGAAATTCCCCTCCACTGAATTACTAGTTGAGATTATCCACTCTGTGGATGTGTCATCCCGTGAGTCATAACTCACATAATAGTATACAATTTTTAAAAAAAGGCAGCTATGGGCACATACATGCATCACAATTAATGAAGTACACAGCGTAGATT
Organism: Platalea leucorodia; assembly: GCF_965183815.1. Taxonomy (NCBI): domain Eukaryota; kingdom Metazoa; phylum Chordata; class Aves; order Pelecaniformes; family Threskiornithidae; genus Platalea; species Platalea leucorodia. The sequence continues at coordinate 44,141,634 of NC_138824.1, read as the reverse complement.
TTTAAAACTGGAAGAATTACGCACACACCAAACCCTGTTTTTGCAGACCCCCCCTCCCCCGTCCGTACGAATGCCCATTTCTTTACCCCTTTACAAAAAAAAAAAAGCGAGGCGCCCTCAGGAGCAGCAGCACAAGGCTCTCGGCGCCCCGGGCCGTCCCTCACACCCCGCGGCCCAACACGCGTCACAAACTCCACCCTCAACTTCGGCGGCGGGCGGCTGCCACCCCACGCGTGGGGCCCGGCCGCGCCGCGCGAGGCGCGTCCCGCCGCCTGCCCCACTGCGCATGCGTGGGCAAGCGCAGCAGCTGACTTTCCGCGCTACCTGCCGCGGGGGGGGGGGGGGGGGGGCGCCGCTGCGCGGTTTCTGCGCGGCGCCGCCACCTGTTGCGCGGCGGTACCTGCGCGGGGCGGGCCCGGCCGCCCGCCTTCCCCTCTCCGAAGTTACTTCGGTGCCGCCGCGGCCCCTCTCGATGCGGTTTCTCGACGGCGTGACCCGCAGCGCCCCGTCCCCTCCGGTCGGCGGCCGCTGGCAGGAAGGTCCCCCGCCGGTGTTGCCGCCGGGGTTGCCCTTGCGCTCCCCGCGCAGCCACCGCCGCCCGCGCAACAAAGGGGCCTTGGCGCTGCCGCCGGACCCTCAGCAGCAGCTCCCACCCCGCCGGGAGGAGCGTTCGCGGTCCCGGGAGAACAACAGCAACGGCGAGAGCAACAGAGCCGTCCGGAGGTTTCTGCTTTTGTCCGCGGGTGCCCCCGCCCCAGCCCCGGCAAGGTGTGCGGCCAGCCCCCGCCCCGGCTTCCCCGCTCCCCCCCGCCCCGGCTTCGGGGGAACGCTGGAGACGCTCCTGTTTCTCCACAAACTGTGTTGACAAGCGACTGCTGAAAAGGGCTGGGAAAATTACATCTCGTCTCTGGTGGGGTGAAATATGAAACATGTAATCTAACGGTTCCTGGGGGGGGGGGGGGAGAGGGACTTCTCTCCCTCTCTCTCCGTTTCCCTGCTCCGGGTTCCTGGTTGGATAATTTGGGTTAATACTAGTGAGTGAGCCTTTTGCTGCTTCAAAGGGTATTTCAAGTTGCCGGAGCTCCTCCCCTCCGCACCGTGTGACAACAACAACTCGTCCAGCGAGCGAGCGAGCGGCGGCGGCGGCGGCAGCCAGCACTTCCCAGCTCATTTTCTCTCTGTCATTCCCCTCTCAATCTTTGATCAATGTACTTGCCAGAGAGAACCGAAGTCCTTCAAACCTCCTCCTTTTCACCTTCGTCTTTAACGTGGTGCTAGAGCAAGGACCACAAAAAGAAACTGCCCTCCCCCTCCCCTCGGCCCCAGCCCCGCCGCCCGGAGCGGACTTCTCCTCCTCCTCCTCCTCCTCCGTCCCCACTTGCGGGACACTTTGTGCATTTCTCTCTCTCACTCTGCCCCCTGCTCTCTCGCTCGCCGCAGCACCTGATCCGGGGTTATCCCCCCCTTCTTCTCCCCCCTCCTCCCTTCTCTCCTTTCCTCCTTTTTTTTTTAAAAAAATTTTTTTTTTTTTTTTAATTTTCCCCTTTCCCCTGCGTGTGTGTGTGGGAACTTTCCCCCCTCCCCCTGCCCCCTCCGCCGTATATGTGACCATGGCCGTACCGGCTGCTTTGATCCCTCCGACCCAGCTGGTCCCCCCTCAGCCTCCGGTCTCAACTTCTGCCGCCTGCACCACCACCACCACCACCTCCTCGTCGGCCACCTCCTCTCCGTCTCCGTCCGTCGCTCCCCCGCCGGCCGCTTCGGGGACAAACCTATTCCGGCCGGAGCCCATCGCAGCGGCGGCAGCGGCGGCGGCGGCAGCGGCGGCCACAGTCACCTCCACCACCAGCGGCGGCGGCGGTAACGGCAGCAGCGGCGGCAGCGGCGGCGGCAGCCCCAGCCTGGGCACCGGCGGCGGCGGCGGCAGCGGCGGCGGCGGCAGCAGCGGCGGCGGCGGCGGCGGCACCTCCACTCCCAATGCCAGCGGGGCCAGCGCGGCCAGCAGCCTGCCCGGCAAGCCCGTGTACTCGACCCCGTCCCCGGTGGAGAACACCCCCCAGAATAACGAGTGCAAGATGGTGGATCTGAGGGGGGCCAAAGTGGCCTCCTTCACCGTGGAGGGCTGCGAGCTCATCTGCCTGCCCCAGGCTTTCGACCTCTTCCTGAAGCACTTGGTGGGGGGCTTGCACACGGTCTACACCAAGCTGAAGCGGCTGGAGATCACGCCCGTGGTCTGCAACGTGGAGCAGGTCCGCATCCTGAGGGGGCTGGGGGCCATCCAGCCCGGGGTCAACCGCTGCAAACTCATCTCCAGGAAGGATTTCGAGACCCTCTACAACGACTGCACCAACGCCAGGTAACCGCCGCAAGGCACACGCGCACCCCGCGGGGCCCCCCCCGCCGCCGCCGCCGCCGCCCCCGTCCCACCCCCGCGCGGTGCGGCCCGGGCGGGCGCTGCGCCGCTTCCCGCTGCCACCCGCGGGTCCCGGGGAGGCGGGGGGGGGGGGCGGCCCGCGCCCTGCGGCCACATGCGCTCGTCCCCTCGCTGCCCCGGCACCCAGCCGCCCTCCTCCGCAGCCGGCTGCGCCGCGTCTCGGTGGGACGGAGGGAGAGAGGGGAAGGGGTGTTTCTGCCCCCCCCTCCCGCCCTGCCGTGCAAGTGTCGCCCCTGTCATTGTCCCCCTCTCTCTCCCCGGCCGAGGCGTGCCGGTGGCCCGGGGCGGCCGCGGGCAGCGCAGCGCGCTGCTTACGCCGGGAGCGGAGGGCCGGTGGGGGAGGGGGCAGCGCGGCCAAAAAGTGCTTTCTGACCGCCCTCCCCCCCCCAGATTTATCCCTGGATGTATCTTTAAAACGGGCAGCCCTGGGAAAAAGCTGCCCGAAGGGTGCACGGCAGTGGGCGGGGAGCGGTCCTGGGGGGGGTACACAGGCACTCGGGTTTTCGCGTACATGGGATGGGGCGCGGAGCTGCTTGCCGGGCAGAGGGCCCGATCCGGGGGGGATGGAGGCCGCTTGGCCATCAGCTGCTGTCATGCATCCGAGGGGGGCACGTGCACTTTTTGTATAGGTCTATAAGGCAGTTGCCACATGGCGAACGGGGACGGGGGGGCGGGAGGGCGGGAAGAGGAGAGGAGGAGGAGGAGGAGGTGGTGGCGGCGGCGGCTGGTTTGCTTTGGGGTAGCGGGGAGAGGTGCCAGGCGGCCGGGCCGGCCTGCTCCCCCGGGAGGGGGGGTCGGTCCCCGAGGAGCAGGTGCGAGCAGCTCCCGGCCTCCGCCAGCCGGGGAGGAGGCGAGGGGGGGCAGCGGGAGCGCGGAAGGGATTTGGCGAGGCCGAATCATGTTACCGCGCAGAATAACGCGGGCGCGGTGGCGGGGATGGCGCCGGGGGCGGGAGGGCAGCGCTCCGGCTGCGGGCGGTGCGCGGGTACCGCCGCGCTCCCCTGCCCGCTCCCCCCGCGGGTCGGGGGGGGCCCGCGGAGGAGAGGTGAAGCCCCAAACTTGGCACAACCGGGAAGGGGTGTCGAGGGGGGGGAGAAGAAGCTGGCAGAAGAGGAAATTCCTGCTGCAATAGCAGCCTGCTTTGCAACTGAGGGCGAAAGCGTGGGGCTGCTATCTCTCCATCTGTAGGTTACAGGGCTGAATCTGCTTGATAAGGAGAAGGGATCGCATAACTGCCGTGACCCCGAGATGAGAGCGGTCGGAAGCGCCTCCCGTTCCCGGGGGCTCCCCCGGCCTCGGGCGGGGGCGGGGGGGCTCTGGTTGTGCCGGGCCGGAGCGGCGGTGGGAACTTGAGAGGGAGCGAAGGGTCGCCGCGGAGGAGGTGGTAGACGAAGTCCCGATGCTCCTTTCAGTCCACGCAGATAAACAGAGCGGGCTCGTTTCACTTTCCCATTGTCAGATTTCAAGGTGCAGCAACAGCCAACACGTGGGGAATTAACCCCGTGCGATGCCGTGCTCCTTCCTTCCCTTCCCTGCCTTCCCTGATGGCGGGGGGTGCGACATTCCCTCCTTCCCCCCTGCCGGAGTGAGCTGAGGGCAGTTGGGACTCGTTAGCATAGAGCAAAGCACTGACTCCGCAGTAGCTGTTGCTAGATGGATTGCTGAAGTTCCTGAATATTCAGGGCAGCAGGACAAAACAGCCTGGAATAACTTCCAAGCGCTGACATAACTGTAGCTGCTCGGGTAACTCTGCTGTTGTTTCATGTGGAATCAACATGAATATTAATAGCTGCTCTTAGGCGATTGTGGTGGTGGTGTTTTTTTTTTTTTTTTGTGTGTGGCATGTAACTTCTAACAACTCTGCACGAGTTCCAAGATTTGGTCCTTAAAATAAACCGATGGAAGTTTTATTCTGCTACGGTTATACTGTGTGAATTGTAATTTGAACATGTGACATTAAAAAATAGAGAAACTTTTTTTTTGGGGGGGGGGAGTACAGGGACACCAGTTCCTGGACTTGGCAGGGCTATAAAAGGGTTTGGCAGCCGGGTTGTAACATGGGTTGATTATGTCAACAGCACAGAATCGGCCGTGTTTCAGCTGTTTCTGAGGGCTGCTGTGTTACCATCCAGCGTAGCAGAAATTACAGTCGTGGCTTCAGAAGTGGATAGGATTTGACCCTTAAAGAGCGTAATTGTAGTAGACTTATTTATACATCCATTAAGCAAATAACTTAATGGAAAGGATATACAATAGGTATGCAAAATATATTATTGCAGTATAGACGAATAAAGCAAAGTGGGTCAGTGAGTTTTGGTCAAAGTGGATGATATCATCAGAAGATCAAACTGTATTTACTTTCTGGGTTTCCCCTCCAATACATTTCATTCTGATTCTTCTTTCCTTACAAATCAATTATTTTTAATTATTTCTGACGTTACAGTAATTACGCAGGATATTTTGATCTGCTCGGTTTAGTGATTTAAGTGACCTTTCCAGACTCTCAGTTACTGCGTGCTTTAGCCAGGTGATGTCTTTTTGTATCCTGCGTGGACACTTACTGTTGAGATGGAAGCTGTGCAAGCCAAGTCCATCCTAGCAGCTAAATTGTTATACTCATCAGATTTAAAAATTTTGAACCAGCATCTTACCACTGTTATATTTGTCTCATAATCAGCTGATGTACTCGAATACCCTAATCCCTTTTTGGAAAGCTTCATCAAGGTTAATACGTTATTTAATCAAAAAAGGCATCCAAATAAAGCCATTACTTTGTTGTTCTTTAAATGGATTGAATCGTTAGTTGCCAGTTGCTGTGGAAATAATTTGTAATAACTTATTTCGAGATGGAAAAGTTTTAGACGTGTTTCACCAAAATGATACATTTTAACTGTGATATTGCTATTTAAAAAAATCAATAAAACAAAAATCAATAAAACACCAAGGGATTTTCTATTGAATGCTTAATGTGGAGGTCTGTAAAGTGAATTGGTTTCTGTGTTTATTTGTGATACTACTAATAATAACATGATACTAAAGGACCTTTTTCTAAATTAGGCTTCTGTATCAGTTCACTGGAAAAATAAGCTTCCGTTATGAAAGATGACTTTTCTTTTCTGGTCAAACTGACCTTTGCTTTTATTTTCCTCATAAAAAGCACTGGTCGCCAAACAGAAATCCAGGAAATAGCAAACTGTGCATGTAGCTTACGTTCTGATTAAACGCTTTGACATTAATGGGATGCTAGAAAGCCATATGCCAAACAAATAGGGGAAGGATAAAGGCAAAACATGGAAAATATTTAAAGCTACTGGATGCCAACAGAGTCAGGTTTCTTGAACGTGTGCATGAAAGAGAGTGGCGAACTGTGCATGGGATGTCACCTGCCCAGGATTAATGACCTGGAAGCTATTGATCCCAGATTGTTTCTGGTCTCTTGTGTTTCGAGCACTTGTCGTGGAATTTTACCATGCTGGGTCCCTTCGTGGAGTTTCCCCATAGACATAGGCTGGCTTCGGATCGTGCCCGCCCGGGTAAAGACTAAAAGCGTGTGCCGCCTTCTGACCTCCTTCCTGTGGCCAGGATATGTTAATCTTTTCTGACGTTTGAAGATAGTTTTGAATGAGTTCACTGGCATTCATACTTAAAGTGGGGAATTACTTGCACTGTTTGGAAGCTATTTACAAATTTTGGAAAACAACCTAATTGATTTTTGAGTATAAAGGGGAAAGATGCCGAACATGAAACAATTCTCTTCAAAGCCTGTCTTACACGGCAGTTATTCAGTCTCTCTCTGCTAGCTTCTGCTCCTCTCAAATTATGTGGACCTAGCATGTGCTTGTTTACTGAATACTGCACGCTTGCATAGGTTTTTTCTGTTTGTATTAATTAAAGGAGTTTCTCACCCAGATAGGTTAGTACAGATCACAGATATTTTAAATGAACAGGTCAGCAAGTGCAGCTGGAAGGAATGTCAAATATGTAGTATCTGTGGTTTGTATTGATGACCTTCCTTCTTGCCACAGATTACTAAAATATAATCAGCAGAAATATGGTAGGTTTTACAAGCAAAGCTGACTTCTGGAAGGCCAGAGGATAAATTGTAGTAACTATAAAGAAGGAGTAGGGTTTGGAGGTGGCTTCCTCAGACTTAAAAAAACCTAAGACTCCAGCCGCTCTCAATAACAGAACTTTAATATCCATCTTAAGGTATTTATTTATTTATTGGTGAATATTATAAATTAGAAGCTGAGATCTTTGGACCATCCTTATTACAACAGAACAATTTATCCCTTTAATCTGATACTTAGTCCCTGGCAGTAGCCCAGTATCTGATACTTGAGGCAGGGGACACTTCTCCCCAGTGAACGTTCATTGCCCGTTGTGCAATGCTGCCGGTGCTGTTCCTGTGCAGGGATGTGAGGGGCTGCTGGTGATGGGCAGAGGGACGTTTTTTCCTGATTGCTTCACATGATTTTCCTGAAGTATTCAGTTTGATTAACTCCTCCTTTATCTTATAGCTATGAATATTGGTAAAGTTCTGTTTGTTGTTTTTTTTTTTTTTTTTTTTTTTAAGAAATCTTTTACTGGTAGCTGTAGTTTTTATAAAAATGCACAGTTTCATTGTCAGTTTTGTACCAACTTTACTCAGGAGAACGGACTGTGTGAAAGCACAGCGAATAGCTTTGTTATTTCCACAAGCCATTGCTGTCTCTGTTCGGATGCTCAGTTCGATTTTAGGCCTCTGCCCTCTGTCCGGAGCTGCAGGCAGGATGGCTGCTGATCCCACCTGGGATGCTGGGAGCGGGCGCCCCGCAGCGTGCCCCCTATGGGCCGGCGCTCGGGGGGCCGCTGCTCCCGCACCGGTGGTCTTCTCCGCAACTCCTCAGCCCCGTAAACCAAAATGCACTTAAAGTAATCTTATTTACTACTTGTCTGCCTCATATTTTGTAATCTGGAGTGTGTTCCGAATGTTTGTTGGAAATGATAATTTTGTTTGACTGCCATTTAGTATTTCTTCTGTTTTCTCCTGTTACCAGATCGTTCCAGACGGCTGTTTTTGCCTATCACTGCAATTCATCATCTAAAGTGAATTGCATATGAAGGAGAGAATTGTCATACACTGGGTTGAATTTTAATATTTTCCTTTTGAACTATATTAAAGATATATTAAATTTTTCCTGCAGTCTGTGCTGGTCTGGTACAGGTAAATCTCTTTCAGCGTTGCCAGTATGGCCTCTTCGTGGAAAAGCTTTACAAGTTTAGCTGTAAAAATTCACTTCTGGCTGCAAGATAGGAGAGGGAGCAGTCAGAAACTACCAAGTTTTATCAAAATTGTATGAGCCAGCGAACCGCGAGTCCGAAACAACCACGATGCCTGTCTGTTTTTAAGCAACTGGGCTGGATTTAGATCCTCTTTGTTCTTTTATAAGTTAAATATGTTTTGTTTTAAAAATAACATTTGGGGCATCTGCTTTGCATTATGAGTTAATTCCATTCATTGTTTTAAAATAGTTATTAACCTTTTGCAAATTATATACTTCACATGAACAGTAATTTTTTCAATAATCTTTAAATGTGCATACTGTAACAGCGCCATAATGTGGACTGACATAATATGAATTGACAGTAAATTTTTAGTTGCCTAAATACGTATTTAAATGATAGAGCTGAGGAGTCATCTGCAAAAAGCTATTATGATCCAGAGAGTTAATTCATATATAGATAATTTCTCCAGCATGCATTAAGGAAGAATTTTTCTTTTTCCATTATCGTTTAAATTATTTTCAAAAACCCTGAAACATAAACCAAAAATCTTTATATTTAGAATCAAGGTATGTCTGTGACTTGAAATGATAAAATCCAGGTTGCTTCGAGGAGTAACTTTATCCTTAACCCACTATGTTCTGCTTATTTATCTGATACGGTGCTCAGCCGGGGGCATCTCCTAACAAGTGCTGATGTTTCATTTCATAAGCAGTGCAGAATATTGAAGTGTAATCTATTAAATACGGAATTTTAGCCTTAACTGTGAAAAACTGTGAGCTGTTTTAAACTTTTTGGTTTCTAATGGAAGAAAAAGAAAAAGGGTAGTAGTGTATTTTCCATAGCATAAAGTAGAAGAATGCTGTCACTGAATTCCGTGAGAGGAAGGATCGTCTTTTGACCATACAGTTACATCCCAATTTGGAATTCTTTACTCTGAATCACTGATAGCAGTCAGCTGGGAAACTACACTGGGGAAGAATAACTCTGTAAATACTGAATACTTGCATTCTCTCCTGTGGATTTCCATAGGTCTCTTGTAGAGATGGGATATTCGACTGAAAGGACCCTGAGCGGCAGTTCAGGATACATTCACCAAAACTAATGAAACTGTTCGCATGAGTTCTGATGGAGGAAATGGATCATAAAATGTATTTCAGTTCACATTGCTTTAAACGATGTTTTGTGATAATTACATTTACAGTCAACGTCCTCCTGTAGCAGGTGTATGAATATATACAATACAATCTCCAGAATTGTATGGAAAGATCTTGTAAATAGTGTGTATCCCAACAGTTTATTAGGAATAAACAGAAACTTTCTAAAATAGTAGAAACCTGTTTTTTAATACTCTTAATATTATGCTTTTGATGTAATAAAACAGTCTAAAGTTTTTATTGTGCACCCCTGAGAATACTCATGTGGGTAACAGCTACATAACTTTCTGTTCATTATTCTGTTTAAAGGTACCCTGTTCAGGCCAAAATTAATTTACTGCAGGTATTTTCTTTGCATCCCGTATACTCTGCATCTTCCTTGGGAAGAAGATAGTTATTTCAGTATGAAAAAAAAATATATTTTTTGTTGCAAATATCAAACAGTGGGATTTTATGTCCATTGGAAGGCTGAAATTAGCCATAGTCCAGAAGCAGTGAAGCAGGTGCAATTAAGATTTCCCGGTGCACCTCACCACACTGACTGGATGTTCTTTTTCCATTAAAATAAGAGGATGTTTTGGTCATGAAATTTTGATCATCCTTAGAATTTATAGAATTATTCTCTAAATTAGCCAAATGGCTGAATTCTGCCTAAATTTCTTTTGATGTAAAACAAGCTTGGGTTCAAGCAAAGCTTTCAGACTAGTTTTCTTATTCTCATTATACTTTTATGTGATACTAAAAATACTGAAAAAAATGCACCTTAATTATTAAGACATGTGTTTTTTATGTTTAATTTGTTCCTTAGATTGTATGACTAACTGAGAGGGCCATGCATAGGTGTGCGTACAGACTACCTGGCTGACAAAACAAGAGTTACATACTGGAATTGGATGGGGCTGGGGAGAAGGGGGAAGAAGGGGAGTACGTGAGACTGCAGCAAACGTTTTAGCATAATTGACAGCTAAAATATATTTATAACATTACGATGTCATGATTGAAGTTCATAACTCTATAACGTCCCTGTTAGAGCACTTGTTAATGATACTGTACTGAGAACAACTAATAGATATTTTACATTTGGACCAAAAGCTGTTCAGGACCTGTCTCTCAGAATATGCTTGTATTTACAAATTGTTGTATGATAGAAATTATTTTTAAATCTTACTTTTGGGAAATGCTTTGCTTTTTCATCTTACATAAACAATTGTAAGAGATCAAAAAGAAAGTAGTTAAGTAAACTATAAAGGGAACAGATAATATATAAATATATATTTTATTACTATTTAATTACATCTTTTGTAACCTTCATTTCATGTTGTTCACATACTTACTAATGAATTTTTATTTTTTTTTTTAATAAAGAGCTAGATCATGATTTTATGTATGGGACAGAAAAAGTTTCAGGTTATAGGCACTGTATTTTTAAGAGACGTACAAACTGCATTACATTTTTATCGGTGATAAATCTAGTCAGGGCTTATTAATAGTTTGAGCATTCTTTAGAAAACATTACTAAAGTTATTATTTTTGAATGATACTTTTCCAAATGTAGTAAAAATATAAACTTAATATTTTAATTGGTTTTATATCATGTTTTAATGGATGCCAGTGTTATCTCTCTTGACGAAGCATATAATTTGTTTCCAGTCTCCTGGCCTGCTGTAAAAACCTGTCTTTGTTGGAGAAGGTCACCTGTAGGACTCAGCTATTTACATTAAAATAAAAACGCTGTGGTTTTAAACCATATGCTTGACTTTAAGAATGTGGATAGTCCTGTTGCTTTCAATAGCCTACATACATCTTTTAAACCAAGCATATGCAAAACATATTTGGAATTGCTATAAAAGAATCAGTTGACATCTCTGGTAGGAAGCTGTCTTACTGTATACTTTCTTGCATTTGTAGGGACAGTTTGAAAGCACTGAAAAAATGCTTTAGATTTAGTGTCCTGTAAATTAACACTTGTTGCATAAAATAGATTCATGATGCATTTTTTAACGTTTTTGTAAGTATTGTCTTCTTTCATATTAATTAATTTTAGGAAATCAGGGCAATGTCTTGGCAGGAATGAGTATCAGAATTTGGTATAACCCGTGGCTTCATACCCGCTGCTGGGATTTTTTGTATTCATTTTTGTAGCACAGAAGCAGCCTATCTCTTTTCAAAGGGAATGGGCACTTCCAAGATGTGTGCCATGGCTGTCACTTTTCACATTTTAGTTCTGATACTCACTGATAGTTTGGTGGGAAGGAAGTGAAACTATTTTCCAATTGTTTTCTGTTTCCTTAAATTTCTGCTTAAAAGCTAAAAAAAATGGGGGGGAAGGAAAATACCTCAGGTGGTATTAAGTGTATAATAAGGACTGATACAAATAAAAAGTCATATGTTCTCTTTTTTTTTTTAATAAATTTCTCTCTTAGCTTGTTAGAACAGTTCTTATAGTGTACATGATACGTAGGACTTTATTATTTCTCTGTGTCTTAATCTACCACTAAAGACTAATGCCACGATTCTGTTGCAAATTTTGTTGTATATTGTTCTAATTCAAAGCAGGATTTTTTTTTTTTAAGCTGATTTTTTTTTTTTTTCATAGCTTTTAACAGGCCAGGTTAAAAAATAAACATGAAATGCTAATAAATTATTTTGTCTTACATTATTGGGTATTGTAGGTGGCTTATGATTCTACTGGTTCCCTTCAAAATTAATTTGCTGCTGAAATATCATGTTAAAAATAAAAATAAAGATAGTAGTAGAAAATGAAGCTCAATATACAGTAATTTACAGTTTAAAGTACAGCTCTGTATAAAATACATTTTTGAGAAGCTATGAGAAAAATGTATTAGAAATACTAGTTCAACAGCATCATATAGCTGTTTCAGGAGCACACATGCAAATTGTGTAAGGAAGGAGTCATAACATTTCCTGGGGAGGGCATCAATGAGGTTTTCAGTTGAAATGTTTGGGTATAGCCACAGCTGTTGGATTGGCTTGAGGCCACCTCAAGGTACAACAGGTGGGATGTGGCTGAGAATTAATAACCTCTCAACAGATTTTACCCGTTCGGAGCTTCTCTGGCATCATCCCGGTAGAGTGGAGGACAGAGTGGAATTTATCTTTAGAAGACACAGCCCACCTCCATAGTATGTAGAGCTCGCATTTATGCACTGAGAAAGTAATTTGCTTAAAGACTCTGAATTTCTTTGTCTGTTATCCTTCCTCGCTTTTGGAATCTGTTGTTAAAACTCCCCTGGTCTCTGTCCCTGTGGGGAGGTTCCTACAGAGATCAATCTGCCTGTGGGCTGAGATGGGGCAGTCCTTGGTGCCTCCTGGCCTTTGGCCTGCCTATGGACTTACAGGCATGTATTAGACGATGTTTGCGTGGAGCTGGACAAGGTACTCTTTACATAGGCTGGGGAAGCCTTAGTAGACCCAGAAAGAGTATGGTCCCATACAGGTGGATTTGTGTTGCTTAGTTGAGTGGTCAGACTCAATCCATTTTCATTCCGGCCTCACTGCAGTGAAGTTCAGACTGTAGTACATAGTGCATGGGACACGATGTTAAACAGAGTGGTTTCAGGTTGTTCCTGAAGGAGTGGAGCCTCCATGGCATTTAGCTCTCTGCTGCTGAGCCTTTGCTGACATGGGTCTGCCAAGTACAGGTTTCATCTGTTCTGGTGACCCCTTCTATGATTTTGTCTCGTTGCATCTTATTTTACATGTTTTATTGCTTAAATTAGGATAATACAATGATATCATGAGAGGTAATAAAATAATAGTTATGAAATGCACTGTGAAGCATACATGTATTCACAAATATTCCAAAGTGTGACTACATGAGTAAAACATTTTGACATTAAAGGAGAAGGATGTCGTCAGTTAGAACTGCTGGCATTGGTATGTGATAAGGTTGTCTGCTCTTTATTTGGTGTGCCAGCTGATGAAAGAAAAATATTTATTTTTTAGAGGTGAAAAATGCAGGCATTTTCATCAGCTTAAATGAAAAGAGCCAAGTAGTTCTAAATACTATGTTGTGAAATCATGTTTCATCCCCGTAAGTGGTTTTCTGTGTGGAAGGTGTGCTGTAATCGGGACGGGTCTATCTTTTCAGCTCAGCTAATCGTTTCCTTTCACAAATCCAGAATGCATGCAGATTTGAACTTGTAGCCAGGAAAAAGTGCTGCCATGCTTCAAATTGCCAAAGGACCTCAAGGGACAGAAACTTGACCTGGTTTTATGAAACCATAGAATTACATTTATACAAGTTACCCCATGGGAAAGGAATGAACTGATCCCAATTCATTTCTAAATACTGGGGCCTTGTGGGTCACATTTGAATTCTCTCCTACACCTGTTTTTCTACTAAATTTTTCCGAGGACATTTTTAGAAACTTACTTTACGTTAGGTATGGGTCATGTGCCTAATATTTAACAGTTCAATGTTCTAATTCTTTAAAATGTCTAATGGTTTCTCACTATAATTAAGCTGCAAAAAGTTTAAATTATAGAATTTGTTCGGTATGGGCTAAATCCTCAAAACGTGAACTCTCCTCTGGGTTTAGTAACTTAGGCTTCGTTTTCCTGCATGTGAAATGCAAACATAGAGCAGGCAGTGACTATAGTCAGTAGATGTTGTATGGACTATAGAGAAGAGAGTGACTCTGCCGATGGGTCATTAGGCTGCTCACCTGGGACGTGGGACATGGTGGCTCGAGGTTCAAAGAGGGTTACCCAATGAGACGGTTTACAAGAAGACACCAAGACTCCTTTCTTCCTTCCTCTGAAATGACCTTTCTCTTTCCCTCAGTCAGACTAAAAATTTCGGATTTGGAAAATCGAGGTTCAGACCTCCTCTTGGAATCAATTAAAGTAATGAGTAGGTGCCACCATGGCTTTCCTCTTTCAGTACTTTGGTTTGAGCTAGAAGCCTAAATACCCTATGGTGAGTGCTTACCCCTCTCTGGTGAGGTGGTATGGTACTTAAGGTGTCCAAGTGTTTCTGCCAGTGTAGTGCCAGGCTGGAGTATGCCAGCTAAGTTGAAACAGTGGGCCCTAAGGACGGGGAAGGGTTCATTAGTTCTTTTGAATATCTGGAACTATATGCTTATAGGGTTACATTAAAATTAGAATTCGCTTGCATTTTGATTTATTTAACAAACTAAGTGAGTGCTCTGTTCAGCTTAAGTTTGCCTCAGCAATTGCTATCCCACAGAGGCTCTGCAAACCTTCCAGGCTTTGCTTCCACCTTCTTGTGGAAACCATTTCCTTTTCTCAGGCAATCTTTCCCATCCTTGAAAGACATTTTCAGTGCTGAAATTGGCATTAAGTGCCTGCATAAGTAAGTCTACCTGTTTCTAGTGAATGAGTGACAGATTTGGATACTACTCATCTAGTATAGATTGCTTTTCTCTTTATACACCATCTTAACACTTTAGATCGACGGAACGGCTCAGCTGATGATCCCTGGCTGTAGACTTTCTACTCCTCAATGTGGATGTGGCAGAGGAGGTTTTTGTGTGGAATTACTGCTCCCAGTGTCACCTAGTCCCGAGTTTGTAGTCACTTTTTTGGCTTGGGCAAAAAGGATTGGAAGGTGAGAAATGAGAATAACCGTGTTACCACAACAAGTAAGAAGATATTTATTTACTCTGCTTGCTTTTCACACCGGTGAATTTTTCTGTACAGTTTGTATTAAGCCATTCATGACTTTGCTGCTCTGGATAACCAAACTGTTTCGTGAGGCATCATCATAGGGCTGTTATTCATGGACTGTGCTTCCTTTGACTAGCAGAGTGAAGGGCAAGTCTTCTAAATGGTGATTACTTCTCACCATTATGTATTTATTATAAATGTGTACATAATGTCCCTCTCTAATTCACCTCAAAGAAGCGGTCATATCGATCCCTAAGCTCTTTTTTTGTCTTTCTCTAAGTCAGCCTTACGCTTTTAGCCATTCAGTTTTTGTTGATACCATCAACAGGTGTGACTACTGTGTGATACTGATATCCTGAGGGGGTAGAGGGGGACATTTTTGCCAAGACACAGAGAATGGTTTTGTTCCCAAATGATTTTTAATGGAGGGTAAAGGTCCAGTTGCATTCAGGGGTTTAAACATTTTTCTTAAGCACTTATTTGCTTGGCTTTTCCTTTGTAGTTGTGTTGTTCATAAGTTGGGTAGAAGATGCATTAATGAAGGAACAAATTCAGATCTTTGAAAATCTAAACTCTTCCCTTTCCTCTCCTTCTCTTTGCTTTCTTCCCCTCACACAGCTCTCTGGATTTTGAAGAAAATGAAGATGAAAATTTACAATTCTTCATGGAAGCCCCATTTTATTAGGCAGTGTGAAAACTTCAAATACAGAGGATTCTTGGTTGGAAGCAGTTGCTAACCCTAGCAGTAGCAGTAGGGACAAGAGCCCTGAGGCTATGGGGCTGGGAACATGCTGAAGAGTAGCATAGTGAAGAGACAAAAGTGAAAGGCTGGTTGACAGCACGTTAAAGCAAATTTACCCGGTGTTACTGTTACATGCAGCCTTATAAGTTTACATATGTATGATCAAATTGCCAGTCTTTGGATCACAAATGTTTCCTTTCTCTTTGGTAAGTAAGACTGTGTTTAGAGCAGTGCCTGGGAAAGCAAGCAAGAAGAAATAAGCTTTGCTTTGGAGTTTGATGTGGGATGAGATTCTTGTGGCAGAGATGCTAGATGGGAGGCAGGTATTTGTGTTTTTATTATATACCTGAAAGAATGGATTACCTCCATCTCCTTTAATCGCCTCTTTTCTGGGGCTGGTATCCATATGGAGATAAAAGAAGTTACTGTTAGAACATAAGACTGAGTTTTGCTGATTATTCCTCCACTAAACGCTAACATGCAAATACCAGGCATTGATTATGCCTCAGCATAGCCTCAGCCAGGAGAGAGACTAGAATGAAACAGTTTGTTAGACACTTTTTCTTTCAGAAATTCATTCATTCTGGAAATTCTCACCTATGCTTTGTATGGTTCTAAGTTCACTTCAGAAACATATAGCTGTAATTCCCAGGTTTCTTCATACTTTTCCATATCACATGTGCAATAACGGATACAGTCACTGTGATACTGGGTTGCATGTGAAAGTCTTAATCCTGCAAGTGGGAAGGAAACTCTGGTTTGTGTAAGGAGTCCTGTTGCCTATAGCGTCTCAGTTGGATGATTTATAGGAATAAAATTATGCAGGTCCTTAAATATTGGCAGTATTGGAACCCACATGGCATAGCTAGCAGAGTTTTCATAAGCTGGAGTTTCACAGATACCGGCAACCAAGTGTGGGAACGATCAAAGAACATTATTTGTAATCAAAATGTGAGTTAGGTGTTTATAAAACAACTGGTGGGTGCTCATATGCATGTGAAATTTGCTTACACGAGTAATCCCATTGATTTAAATGAGAGCATTCATGTGATGAAAACAAGTTCAACGCGGGAACGTTTAGAAGATGGTGACCTTAGAAACGAACAGTCGTCTTTGGAAGTATTCAAAGGGTGGTTATTAAAACTTAAAGCTGAGAGTTGCCGTTTGAAGGGAGAAATGGCTAGAAAGATGTTTGGGGAGCTCACCTGCCAAATAATAATGCATTTTAATGATGCTGGGTAACTCTGCCTCAACTTCCTCGCACGCTTTTTTTTTTGGGGGGGGTGGGGGAAGGGATGGGAAGGAGGGCGAGAGAGGGACGGTGACAGCGAGGCTGTTTGTTTTTCCCGAAAGTTGTTTGTGATTTCAGGTACTCATGGGAAATCTCTTGATCAGATTCACATCTGTTCCTGTCAAAGTGGGTGCTAAGATACCGGTCACCCAGCAACCATGTCCAAGAGGGAATTGGGCCGATAATAACTTCAAAAAGGAATGACAGATGCTAGATTAGGATGAAAGACAAAACGCATGAAAAATGAGCTTGTTAGAATAAAAAAATTCTTCAAGCACCTTCATGCAAATTAAATGAATATTGAACATTTGCATGCAGTAATTTCTACTTTTTCTGTTGATTGAGAAGAAATAAAGATGGCACATATAAAAACATAAATGTAATTTTTTTTTTGCACCAATTAACATACAAAGCAGTATCTTTCTTCTAAAAATGAGATTAGCCACCTGGGTGCTTGGCTGTATCCCACATATGTCGCAACATTTTTGTAATGAGTATGCTTCTGTTGAAGGAACACCTTATCTAATTTTTCGTAGCAAAACAAACAAGGAAGCAACCTTATATTAATTTTAGAATACTTTAGGTTAGCATGGTTCTATTTTTTTTCAGCTGTGGTTTTCAGAGCTGAATTATTTCCTGCTGTCCTTGAATTCAATCGGTATAATGTGCATTAATAAAAGATCACATAAGATGAGTTCAGACCAAATGCTAAGGTTTCCTATTGACTGGTCAAACAATACATTTTTTAAAACGCGATGTCTGTCAGGGTAACGTGAAAAAGAAATAGTCACTTTTCCATGCCTATGTATTAAGATAATTTAAATAATCTAACAATTTTATTATTGAAACGTTCATATAACAATCAGAATTTGGAAAAGAATGATAAAATGTTCTGATTGAGAAAGGACTCTGTGTCTTGGTTTAGCAATGTCTAATGTGGTCACGTACAGAAATTGATTTTCTTCAGAAATTAATTAATTTTTCATATCGCCCTAAGCTGCAGTTAAAAAGAGTGCATACTTGTCTGTTTTTTCCAGAAATATTGCCTAATCATATTAATACCATTGCCCCAAGGATGAAAAGATAATTGTACAAATGCATTTGGAAATATGTATCACTGAGTATTTATGATTAAATTATGCAAATGACCCAGCTCTCATCCTTTCCAGACCCAGATTGTCTAATTAGGATTGATATGCTGAATAGATGTTCCAGAATTTGAATACAAGCATGTCCAAAGAGCAGAAAATTGGAAATGACAAGGCTGAAATGCTAAGAAAAGTGTCTTTCCCTTTTATACTTTACTAATGTGGTGTTAGCAGTTGCAGTTTTTCCTTTGGCTATATTGTGTGACTCATGTGTCCTACAAGAAATAAGTCAGGAAAGAAAAATCAACTTTCATAAATAGCATTACTTTGCTCTGGACTTATTTTTCTTTAAAAGCCCGTTTAGTCATTCCTCTCCCCTTTAAAGCTTTGTATCCTTCATGTTAAAATAATGATGTATTCCACATAAATTACTTCTTAATTTGGAGCACTGTTGTTTGTAGCTTGTCTCCAGCTGCCGGTGCTAGATATTTAGCTCGTCAGCTTCTCATGTATTCAGACGAGATTTACACACCTAACATTTTTAAGTTTGGTGGGTATTTTTGGTTCTTATTTATTTGAATTCACAATTCCGTAATGTAACAACCTTTTTTTTTTTTTTTTTTTTTTTAAGAAGAGAGCTGATGTCTCATTAAGCTTGTTTATAGACATTCTGAGTTGTAATAATAGCTATCAGCAAGTCTACAGCGTTTAAATCCTTCTTCTTCAGTGGGCTGTTTGTTCATTTATCGCTCTTGGGAAGCTGGGAGAAGAGCCTGGTGAGGAGCAAGGAGTAGTAGTGAACTGTCAGTACTTCAGCCATTGTTAGCAGCGGGAGTCGCTCCCTCTGAACTCTGTTGGCTCCTGCTTCCCATCTGCGGGATGATGGATTGCTATGTTTAATACATTTCAGCTTTTGTCTGTCATAGTGTGGATAGACAGCGCTATCAATGATTTCAACACTGATTAGAGCGCTGGTTGTACCCACTGCTATTGGGCAGGCACCTCCCAGGAATGTTTGATGTAGGAACTCGTTGGCACTCTCTCCATGCAAATGAGTTGCTTGGCTAACTTGTTTTAAACACCTACAAAAGACCGCTGGGAATTACTAAACCTGCACAGCCCCTCCGGAACAAAATTCAGACACCCCTGCGAATGCTTTGGTACCAAATGTAAATGCTCATCCCGAGCGGTCCTGACCTCAGAGAGAAACGCCTCATGCTTTTAATGGAGCGCGGATGGGAGCAGGGTTGCAGGGATGCATTCCAGGGAGTGTGATGTCAGCGGCGCTTGGCTCATCTGTACTTAAGTGTTTCGCTACTGGTGATACGGTAGGAGTGCAAGGGTTGCGTTGAAGCAATAAGATACGACATGACATGTGTCGTACGAGGATTTGCTGAGCCGTGGGTGCTTTGTGATTCACAGGTCCACAGGGCTGAATGATTTCAACCACCAGAGAAGTCGCTGTACACCAGCACAACATATGCCCTGGAGTATCTTCTAATAATTATAAAATGGTGCAGTGGACATATAAATTGGAAAAAAAAGATAATTGTGTTGTAGGCATCGTTTTAGAGAAGTGGATATATATTATTTTCATTATTGACATATTAATTTTCCACTCTTAGAAGAAATTATTATTCAAAATCTTAAGTGTGAAACAGTGTTGTATCAGAAACAAATAGATGATTATGCTTTCTAAAGCATATAATATTAGCTTTAAAAGATGCTTGACCCAGTTTTCTTGATTTGGACCGTTGCCCACCATGACAGGCCAGGCTGAGGATAACTCTCACTTCATTTTGGACTGTGGAAGGAAGGGAAGTTAAATCAGGAGATATTAATCATCCTTGATTTAGCTTTGTTAGTAGAGATTTTAATTTACAACACCAGAAGAATGAGTAACTAATAAAGCCCACCAATAACAAAAGTGGAGAAATTGCCAGGCTTAAATGTGTTTTCTTTACCCTTACTTCACTTAATATTCACTTGGCTGTGGCATTTTTTGCTTTTAAAAAATTCCTTCCCCTTTGGTTCTACCAACCTTCAACTTCCATG
The DNA here is from genome assembly GCF_965183815.1 of Platalea leucorodia. NCBI lineage: Eukaryota > Metazoa > Chordata > Aves > Pelecaniformes > Threskiornithidae > Platalea > Platalea leucorodia. The sequence continues at coordinate 44,121,950 of NC_138824.1, read as the reverse complement.
CTTATAGGCATGTAATTTCTCTGTTGTGCTTGCTGGAAAGGTAGGCTCGACAGCACAGTCGTGGGATGCCATTTTTATTCCTTTTTAAGACGATCCAGGCAGTGGCAATGCTCATAGGGAGGAGTGTTCATGCTAATTAAAAGCTCGAGTTTACCTTTCAAAAAAATATTGGCAATTTGCCTGGGAGAAAATTCTGTCTTCAGTCACCATTTTTAATCTACTTGGCTGTTTGGAGTTATCTTCACTTTAAGAGTTGCCTGGTTTTAAAAGTTGCCTGGATGTTGAAGTAGTTTCTTTGACATCATTCCTAAGTAAGTGCTCACTCGCCATATATGATGATCAGAGGGTCTGAAGTCTTTGTGGAAAGGAGTATCAGTAAGAAGGAGGGCGTAATCTTGACATGTACAGCTGCCAGCTTTTCTCAATTTAGGTTCCCTTCATTAGCAATGGCTGCACGGTGGTGAAACAAGGAAACTTGAGGAGTGCTTTGCAAATTTAAGAGAAAAGTACAAAATAAAGGGTCTGAACATATTAAACCTTTCCTGATTTTTTTTTCTCCTTCAAAATAAATGACATTTGGCTAGAGATCGTGAAAAGGGTTGTTTTTCTGCAGAGATCAATAGCTGGAGCATTCATACATGCACAGAGAGGAAATAACAGCAACTTGAAAGTTAATGAAAAGCAAGTATGAAATAAATCCATGTATTAGTAGGTGATGTATTAATAAATATGATAGGTGAAGGAATCAGATAAATGGTTTCTTAATCAGATAAAAGATCTCTGTTGTTTATATTCTTTCTGTAGAAGTAAGGCTGTGATTTACAGTCTTTTTTGGTAGCAGGGCTGGTTTAGATAATTTTGCCCCTCTGCTGTTTTCTTCTGGCACCGTGATCGCATTCCTGTACAGCTACGGCTGTACAACCGTGCGTGATCATTTTCTGCACAGGATCAGGTCTAGGTTAAAAATCCTTCCCGCGTACTCCCCCTTTTTCAGTATATTGTTTTTATTAACCCTGATCTGTTTTGGGAAAACAGTTCACCATGTGTTTTCATCAGCAGTTGTGCTGTTACAAGTGAACGGGCAACGGGGACAGGAATGAATGATGGTGGCAGGACGGGGGGGAACTGTGCCTTCAATTTTATGTATCATCGTCCTGTGTGCCATCCTAACTGCAGAGTCCTGAGCCTAGCCTGGGAAATGAACTGTGGATTACACAGCGGTTTTAACACTGTATTTAAAAGGAGGAAACAGGAGGGGGGTCAGCACTAATGAACGGAGAAGTAAAATCTTTGAAAGAAAAATGTATGAATGCAGTGAAAGCCACGTTCCTCTCTCTTGGAAATCTGCTTTACTAAATCTTGGCAAGCTGGCCTGCTGTGTATAGCAAAACAAATGCTGTCGGTCTCTGAGGTACAGCGTGATTTCGGCCCTCGGATGCTCCCCCTAGCCACGTTCTAGTGGCAGGGAAAGATGAGACATGGGTGTGCACCATCTTCCATGCCCCCCATATCTCAGCTTGTTCAGGGAGAGGAAGCCCACTTGTTACAGAGCATCCTCTCCTCTGTGGGACGTACTGCACAGTGGAAGAACCCTGGAGCTTAGGTCAAGCCTAAGTCTCTGCTGGTGGAGTGAGGTGGAGCAAAAGCCCTAAATTGTTCTACTTTTTTGAGTGGCCTTTCATCACTCTTGCCTTCTTTGGGACCTCTTTTCCCCTGGTAATGGCATATACATTAGCATAGAAAGCATCTCCTATAGCTATGCAGGATCTGACAGCGTCGCTTAGACCTCTGGGTTCTGATACAGTATAAAATTACTGACTACTGTTTTACTGTGAGCCCCTAGTTCACAATAGTCCTGCTAAATGTTAATGATGATGGAAATATTCTGCTGTCTGTAAGAAAAGCTAGGCTACGATAACCTGTGCACTTTTTGCAAGCTATGTTGATAGAATTATACTAGTTTGTATTTCTTTAGGAATACTCTTACTCTATTATTATTTAGAACAGAAAACTTGTTTTAAACACCAGTTGGTTTCTTCAGCAGCTTTTTGCAAACGTGATGGAAATACATCATCTGAAGCTACAAGATTCTCGTCGACACAGAACCAGTGAGAAACTCAAAATTTCCCTGGGTAGGCATGGTTTTAGCAAAACTTCACTCTCTTCAGAATGGTCTGACTTCACTGTAAAGTGGGTTCCACTGTGCTAATCCTCTTGGAATGCAGCAATTATCACCTACCGTATAGGTGTTAAGTGCTGAATTTCAAAGGGATTATCACTTTCCTCCTTTAGTGGCTAAGCAAGAAGAGAAAAGTTGTTAGTACTTCTAAAGGGGAGGGAAGAGGAAAAAAAAAAGAAATCTCTCTTGTTTTCTTTCTGTGGTTGCCTTCAGTCTGGCAAAAGATGAGCAAGCTGGGTTTTGCTACAGCTAGTTACTTTGGGTTTGATCTTTAAGAATTCTAAAGGCATTTATTTCCCATCCCTCCAAAGTACCCTTCTTTTGTGGAAAGAGGTAAATATAACAGCCATTGAGAATAAAACCCGAAAGTTATGTAGGTGGGCAAAATTATATAGGAAAACCAAAGTTCTCTATATCCTTAGAGTATGTTTTCATAATCTGGAGACTTTTGTCAAGCTAAGTATGTAGCAGTACTTCAGATCTTCAACAATTTGTAGAAGTTGGTATCTTTTCAGTCTAAAAACATAATTGATGGTTTTATTGATGTTGCAGACAGAGCATTGGAAATTATCCTAAGACTATTTTTGTGCGTATTCTCTTTCCATATACCTTTTTCTTTAACTGACGTGAATATTTTGTTCTTCTAGCACTATCTACCATACAGATAATATTAATTACACATGGTTGTTGGATAAGGTGGGATTAATGTCCTTGAATCCTTCCCCCCCCCCCCTTTTTTTTTTTTTTTTAATCCACTCCTAAGAATCTCATCTATGGCTACTTCTGTAAGTACTTGCTCCTGCACTCTTGATCTCCAGTGAACTGTTGTCTGGGTACATAATGGGCAATAAAAGTGGAGCAGAACCCCGTGACCCTAACAATGTACCCTGGATACCATGCAGCAACCATAGGCAATGCTTCTTCCATATTTGATTTTCAGATTATGAGTTCAGTTTCTGCCTGGAAATGAGCTCAACATTCCTCAGTGTCATCTAGTAATTAGCAGGCAGCGTATTCAGCTTTTCCGTCTGCTGTGTTTGCTTTTTAGTTACAAGTATGAAAAAAAGGGGACTGCAGTTGCACAGGGACAAATGCGTGCACTTGAGTGTACCACTGAGTTATGTTCTTAAGTAAATAGAGAAGCCAGAGGCTTGGGTACCCAGCATATACATGTTCAGCACATACATGTTATAGGCCTGGCCTTTAGCCTGCTCAGCCTAGCTTTCTTCAGAAACATATAAGGGTCGACAGCCAAGTCTCCAGAGGTTGCTTTTGGGTTTGCTGATGTGAACTAAACGGGGAATGGTCGTTATGGAGAGGACATTCACATCTGGAGAAGGAGTTACGATGTTGTAAGAGATAGAGGTAGGTAATAATGGGCAGGAGAGGGCTGCCTTATGGAGAAGTCTTATTCGTGAGGCTGCAAAATAACCAAAAGGGGTTTTCAGAGAAGAAGGCAGTATTTGGAATTGTATTGATGATGCTGAATAGGAGGTTTCATGAAGGAAGGATGCAGAATATCAGATTGTAAGATTGTCTCCTAGCCTGTTATTTTTATTTTCTCTATCACTTTATTGGAATGAAGGATGGTAAATTCTGTTAGAAGTGTTTGGTCTAGAGCTGGCTTTCTCAGAGCTAAGAATTTAAAGTTTTAGTGCTGGAAAATGGGTTAAAAAAAGTTGCGGTTTCTTCACAAATCTCAGAAGTTCATGAATTGCAGAATTAAGCTGTATCGCAGTGTTTAGATAGCATTTTCCAGGGATTGCCCCAGAACATTTCAATAAATGATGAAAATTTTCTTCTATTAAATAAAATATTTTACCTATTAAATGTAGTCCTCAAAATACAAGATAGTATACCTTGGTACTTGTAGTATTAGTTCCTATTATAAGAATTTCTAAGATACATGCAATCCATTTTATTAAAAGGGGACATAAAAAATTGCATTTTAGGTTCTAAAGCTAACAATATTTTCCAGGGAATAACAATCTCCTTCTTAAATATGAAAAAATTTGATGGAAGAACTAAACTTAGGAAGTTGTAAAAATGAGTATTCTTAATTTTTAATGAATTTCTGAAATATTAATTCATTTAGTCCATTTTTGATGGCAGTAATGGTTTGTAGACTTTATGGCGTATTTTGAACTGTAAGGGCTTAACTGCTTAACTTTCTGTATCAAGATGATATTATATACCACCAAATGTCCACAGTGGAGAGAAGGTACTTTGTATTGTTGGAAGTGATGTTCATTCAGGTCTGTTATGCATGCAAAGAAGGCAGTATTTATGTAGATAGGGATTCAGCACGGGCTCAATGCCAAGAGTCATCATAAGACACAGATATTTGTTTCAGGAAGTCGGGAGCACCCTGCCATTGTAGGGTATCTGAGTATTTGGTTTGTGAATTCTGGCATTTTCCTTAATTTGATTTCATCATAATTTGCATACATCTTCTATGGAATTTCATGCTATAGAAATAACTTGCCAACTTCTGGATAAAAAAAAAGGAGGCATTTTAAAGTAACACATTTCTGTCATTTGTTTTGCTGCCTCTTTAGTGTAATGATCCCAATACCAAAGAACTACAGCTCCTCCTTTGTCAGCAGGATTTATGATAATGTCTTGCCGTTTTTGTAAATTATGTAACACACACTGTTCCTCCTTTGTTATATAGTGAAATTTAGTAGGTTGTTTTAATTGTTTGATTGATTTTTTTTTTCCTTTGGCATTTGTCTACACTGAAATCTAATGTCTGAGATTTACTAGGAGGAGCAATTGAGAAGAATGTCTTTTGTCTGAATTTCTGAAGATGTCAGGTGGTTTAGGGATGTTTGTGATAAGTCTTTTGTTTTGCAAAGTCTAGAATTGGGTATGCAATGCTGTATGAAAAGTGTTGAGCAGCACATTTCTTAACAGGAACAAACTCCAGTCTTTCACGTAGTACTGAATATTCAGCAGCTTTTAGTCGTTCATATTTATTGTTGTTGAAATGGTAATAATGTTTTAAACGCTGTGCTGCATGGGACACCTAGAATATAGATTGATCATTGTTACGCAGCGAACTTTGAGGCCACAGCAAGATGCCCGTGGACTTAACGACACCAGATATTACCCTACTGTCTAAAACAAATAGTTTCCTTACAAAGATGCCAATATCCATTTGTTAAAGCACTGATACTACTTGTTGCACTGTGATAATCAAGAATGTGAAAGAATTGGCAGGTAGAGTCTCTACCTTCCTACATTTTCAAATGAAAGTGTTAAAGTTTATTTTTCATAACTCTTTGGGGTAGACAGGAGAGACTCAACCAAAAAGGGCTGAGCCAGTCTGGTTCTGTTTTGTAAGGGATTTGAAAAATAGACTAATGCAGAATTGAGATGCTTTTAGGATATTTTTTAGATTTTTCTTACTTCATTTTGATTACTTACTTAGATATACCAAACGTGCTCTTGTTCAAAGGCTGGTTTTGGAATAGTATTTTTAAAAAATATGCCTGTAATTCTCTAGCTGCTATGTGTGGTCTTAACTGGGATTTCATGGATGTGACTGAGCAGCCCAGTTCTGAATTTCCTAGGTTTCCTCTTCTGACAAGTCGATATTAAAACATTACCCAACCAACTGCTCCTCAGAAGCTTTCAGAGAAATCTGGTTTTATATTAATTTCAACATATCCTGTATTTCAAATTATCAAGACCTCTGATGGGATAATTGGTCACTGAGATTATTAACTATATGAAAGTCCAAATCTATATAGTTGCCAATTTGAAGTTTGTAGACATAATCTCTATTTTTTACTGCCTCGCCCCTCCCAGAGTTATGTCTTCTCTTTGAATACTTCGAATCTTTTTACTGATTTTAGCATTTTCTGTGACCGTAAGCAAGACCTCAGCTGAAAACATAGAGATCCGGCCTTTGACTTTCCAGTTGCACAACATAAGAATAGCTGTTGAGCTGCTATAATGTATATTTCATTATAAAAGTTACTTAGGTTTTTTTTTAATTGTTATTATACTGCTAGGAAACCCTTTAAACTCTCTTTCTAGATGTGTAGATATAAAGAGGGAGAGATATTTAAGTCAGTAAAGTTATCGTCATTATCTATCACCTGTGCTGTTGTTATTGTGATTATTATTTTATTATCACTCTTCTGAGATGATGATTCATGTTTTGAAAGAGTGACTTTATAAAGTATTGACTGACTAAATAGTAATGAGTACATTTTCTTTTCCCTCCGTTTCTTCCCAAGATGTTCTGTTGTCTATCCATTTTTTTTAATGTATTGGGCTTTGAAGTAATTCAGAGGATTGTGAAGACAGGCATATTCATGAGATTTATCAGATTTCCACATAAATGGAGCTAAAATGTGATAAAAGTAATTCTGCACTTGTTTCTGGCACAGCTAGTCAGCTCAGATGTACATGGAAACCTGAAATGGGTGAACTGAGGGGGGATGGATGATAGAGGTAAAAATGAGGTAGATGGGGTATTTAGATTAAGCATTTCAGACGTCATGTTCTTGTGCTAGTAGATGCATAGAATATCAATATGGACTGTTTTTAAGGCTCAAGTATGTTTTAGTGCCTGTGGATGTTGAAGTTTCCTTATTGACCATTCTATAGTGAATTAATATTCTCAAAGTCCTAGAGGGTTAAAATTGTTTTTGCTTTTCTTATTTGAGATGATGATCTGGGTGTCAGAACTGAAAGCTGTAAGAATCATAGTTATTTCAGATTCCAATTTAAATAATGTTTTTGGCTGTACTTTTAGCCATTGTTGAAAATTCATGTTGTAAAAAAGATAAATATTAAACCTGTGCTACTGTTTAGTGAATACTTCTGCAGCTTCATGGTTGTTCTTGGAAATCTAGATAACATTTTGATTGTTGTTTTTAATAGAGTCTATTTTCACCACTGCAGATCTGTGCCCAAGGACCTGCTCATGAAACACCTCACAATCAAATGCTTCTTTTTATTTTGAGCATAATTATGTTGTATTTTAGTTACTGCTCTGGAAACATCTCATATTTGCACGTCGGTTTCCAGAAGAATAGATTCATGTCTAAATGAGCTTGTATTCAGGGCTTCTACTAGTTTCAAAGAGTTTTGTTACAGTTGTAGTTGTAGTAGCTATTTTTTGTAAGACTTTGAAATGCTTTTGTCTTATCAAGTGCCATTCTCTGCTGTCCTTTAAGCCATTTGAAATGGAGCATGGGGTTTAGATCAGCTACGATGAATTTCCTTAGATCAGCAAGTGTTCCTGTGAATCTTAAAATATTCTGCACTCTGCCTTTTGTAGTTCTGCTGCCATTTTTTCTCAAGATTATCAGAACAGAAATAATTGCTTCCACCCATTTTTAAAGATGTCGGAGTTCAAGTATGGAAGCAGTTCAAAAGGGAATTTACGTATGCACACGCGTAATCATTCATATAAAAATATTCGCCTTAAAAGTTTGGCAAGGAGCTCCAAATATTTTCCTGCATCTTAATTCAGATAATTGCAAATGCAAAATAAAATAGGATCATTATTTTTCCAAGCTAAAAAATAATTTTCACTAATAAGGTTCTGAACTATGATAATTTGTAGGGCATCTAATGTACTTTTTCCTACAATTTTTGGGCTTCAATATCTCCCTTCCTCTTTATGCCTTTTTCCACATTATGGCAACATGCTAAAATCACTGTAACTCTTCCTTTATCCAGGCTGGCTTATTTAGGGCTAGTTCGTACATATCTGTATGTTATGGTTCATTATACAGTGTGGCGTGTAGAAAAGTCACATTAGTGTAATACTGGAGGTACACAAAGGCACGTGGCGATTCTTTATGCTGTATCACTTTCCAGATACTTCCACAAACTGTTTCCATGTTTCAAAGCCCATTGGTTCAGTTTTCACCTCATCATAGGCAGCAACATATCAGTGTGACTTTTTCACTGACTTTCTGAAGCTAGCTCAGGTGTCTTGCTCAGGGAGCTTGATAATTAAGACATTTCTTCGGAGGTAGGGTTCCTCTTAAGAAACTGGTGAAATGACTTTAAAGATGAAACTGCAAACAAGGCAGTGGATGTTCTGCATTCATGAGAAACACTGAGACTCACTATTGTGAGTGAACAAGTCAGGAAAGACAGGTTGAGGCACCTTATATCTTTAATGCCAGGAAAAAAAAATACATATATAGTGAATAAATGGCCTGTCTGTGTAATACAGGTTTGGGACTTCTGCTTTAGGTTCAATAACCATTTGAACTTAAAGAAATATTTCAGAAGAAAAATCAACCTTTTCTCAAATTTGAAGTAATAGGGATTCTTCACATCTCAGTCTAAGTTTGTTTAGTCTCTCTCTTCTGTTATTTTTTTTTTCTTCTACATTTGCTTACTACGTGCTTATCAACTGCTTACATTATTGAAATTTTGTTTCCCGGGTAGGTACTTTCAGATCTTCACTCCTTCTCTTTGATAAGTTAAATAGCTTGAGCTCATTAAATCTTTCACTGCCTTTTTTTTTTTTTTTTTTGCTTTGCCGTCCTTTTTTCTTTCAAATGCTCATCATGAGTAACATTTATTTTGCCCTTGTTTATACTTGCACAGCCTAATTGTTTTTGGTAAATGATGGGGTTTTTTTAGTGGGACTGTATAGATGTAACAGAATAAAAATTTTGGCGGGGCAAAGAGAACTTTTTTAATAATCCTGTTGCTGCAGGAACAGGGGTGGGACTCCTGCAGAATGAGCGAAGTCATGTTAGTTTTGCTGGGTTAACAGCGGTAAAGAGCAGCAAAAACTGAACTCTAAAGTGAGCAAACATTTGCCTTAGTACTCCCCAAAAGCAGGTCTGTTCATTAAGAAGATGATATTTTTCAAGTTATTTCTTGGAGTGAAACTGTTGTTTAAGAGTCAGTATTTGTTCAGGCAGAGTGCTTTTAAGGTGTTGTGTACTATGTGAAGGGACTTTGTGGATTACTGTTCTTCAAAAAAGTCAGGGTCTAATGATATGAGTAACTATAAGAATGGCACTTTTAATGAAAATCTATTTTAAGAGTATTTTGAGTAGTTCCTGTTTCCAGAGTCAAAAAGGAAGCGATTGGCGATAGGGACATTAAGAGCAGACAATACCAGACTTTCCAGGTCTGATCCTTTAAGTATAGCATACTTATGCTCTAAGGTACAATATCTTGTGACTTTTCAGGATCAAACAGCATTGAAGGACTAGCGTTCAAAAGGGAAAAAAAAAAAAAGAGCTTTTAATCTTTAGTCTACTAGCAAATAGGCCTATTAAGTGTTAAACAGTGTGAGATAAAATACATGATTAAGGACTATTGACTACAGCTAGAGTAATCCAACAATTAATTGAGATTGTTGAATCAAGCTCAAGGAATAGTCCAATAATAGAACACTTTCTGAAATTAATGGGGAAAAAAGGTAAGAAAACATCTGACCGATGCATGGCATTCTCAAATGACAAACCAGATACAGTCTGTAAACAAATTGCAGCAAAGAGCAGACTTAGGCTAAGCAAAATGTTTATGCCATTGAGATATGTTTATGGTGACACAGTTATCTTAAAAGATATTGAGATTCAATTTGTTAATATTTTTAACTTTTATAGTGCCTTATAAAATTAGAATTTCTCATTAAATTTCTGTTCTGTTTATCTAGCGTCTTACTGGTATTTGTTATTTTTTGAGATGTTGGCTTTTATTAAGGACAGTGAAGGATCTTATGACATTTCTGAGATGTAGGAACAGGGAAAGGATTATAGTAGTAAAACATTAAGATTTGTATCCCTGAATTTTGGTCCGTTAATGGTGTCATTGGAGAGGGGCTGTTTATTCATTGGTACGTAGAGTCTGACCTGACTAATCGCAACCATAATGGTAATGGTTTTCAAATGGAGAGCTTAGGGTTTGTGTAGGTCCTGCCTGATTTTGTGTGAGCAGGAAATAATCTCCTTCATTCCATGTTGTTTGTGGACTACAAAGCTGGACTGTTCACTTATTCTGGAATAACTAAACTCAATTTGCTTAATATTTTCTTATCACTACCTTGAGTTACAGTACCATATTGGTAGCATATCTGGCAATGAACAGCAGCAAACCTTGTGGGAAACTAGTGTTCTCAGCCCAGGTAGCTGTTTCAGCTGTTGTAGTACAGGTCTTATACCCAACAAAACATAATTGTTACTGATTCACTTACTGAGTGTCCTAGCAGAGTGAATAGTTATTAGAGGCAGTTGTGCACTTTGGAGGAATGCTGTGTTGAGGTTCTCAATGGGGGTTACGGAAGAGCCGTAGTTCCAAGTTCAGGCTTGAAATGGCCAGATTTATTTGAATAAAAGCAATCTGAATAGGGTTGTAGAAAAGGGGTTATGGATTGTGCTGTATTTTTTTTTTTTTTTTCTACAAATGAAAGCTTTGTGTTGAAGGCAAGATTCTTGAAATCCATTTTTTTGGGGAAAAAACAAGCCAAACATGCAGTTTCAAAAATAAAAGAAACGTTAGGAAAGAATTTTTGTTTTTTGAGGGATGTGTTTTTTAACTCTGAAGTCATGGTCTTGTAATTACTTGAAGAGCAGTCCCTCAACGATAATGGGAGAAGTGAGTCAGGTACAGAACAAATCTGCTTTCCCAGTCCAGAAAAGCACGAAAGTTTGTGGTCCTTTTGAAAGTTAGGCTTTTGTATTTCATGCTTACGGCATCACAAGAAGAATGAGCATTGGGGGAGCAAGAATCGTGGAGCAAGAATTAGTGATAGCACCCAGGAAAAAATTAGCCACTATTAGGGTATGTTTTCATAGCAGGAGGTAAGTGTGACTGTAGCAGGAGCCAGTAACTTTGCCAGCATGTGTAACAGGCGTAGTGAATATCTGGCAGTGTGGTCTAGCAGCTAGAGTATTGTCCCTTTAAAAGCCTGTACCAAGCATTACAGTTGCCAGTTCCTGATGAAGGCAGTGCAGCAGTGTCTTCACTAATATTCTCACCTATGCGAGCTAAATTAAAAGTGAGATGAATGCTCTGATATAACCACATTTTCATTTTATGTAGATCAAGACAGGCTGCAACACATTTCTGCTAGACAAGGTTAAGAACTCTCCGCTGTCCCTGAACAACAGTGTTCTAATTAAACGGGAGTATGGTAAGCAGGTTGTTTCCCTGCTCAGACCAGCTGAAAATTAGTCCTTTTTTCTTCCCCCTTTTTTTTTTCCTTTTCCTTTTTGGAAGTACTAGTTTCCAGGCAGACCAGTCATCTGAAGTGTCTTGCTACATGGCACAAATTCTAGTGTCTGTATGAAGGAGGGGGTGGCACCGCATGGTTTGGGACAGGAGGAAGACAACACTGTAAATTGGTGGCCTCCAATGTAAAAGAGTTTAAGCCACCGTAGAAGCGTGTACTTACATTCGAACAGTTTTAGGTAGCTATATTTCAGTTATGGTTTGGGTCTTTTTTTTTTTAAAGAAAAAAAAGGAAAAAAAAAAAGACAGTTAATAGACACCAATTCTGAACATAGTCTCTTAGGTCTAATGAATGCGTAACAACTTTTGCTACAGTAAAATAGATTCAGAAATGAAAAGGTAACTGGTAATGAGTCTTCAAACAACATGGGAAAATGTTAGGTGTTGAAAATCAGCTAAACTGAGCTTATGAGGTTCCACTTCGAAGACGACTAATTATGTCTTAAGGATGGAAAGGTAGGCTAGGCAGTTGGTGTTTATTCTCCAGAGCTGAGATTTTGTAGTATTAAGGGTAAAAGAAGGTTGGTTGTGGTTTAAAAATCACTGGCAATGCTGACCAGTTATTTCCCATTTGAATAATGGCAAAGTTTCAACCTAACTGTATCCAACATATTGAGGTGTGATAGGATCGTGTGATGAAACAAAATGCTTCAAGACATGTGAAATGTATTAAAGGTCTTTCTACAATGTAGGAGGAGGAGTTGGGTTTTGAGGATGCCAATTACGAAGCATGTCAGAAGTTGATATCTCCAGGAGCACTCTAATTTTGTATCTCCCATTTAACACAATCTTTGATTTTTACACCAGTCTTTGCTTTTCCCTAGTAAGGAATCAAGCCAGGAGAAGACACTGATCATGCCAAATATTTCTTAGAATAATTTGTTACTCCTTAAGCTGATATTAGCTGTAGAATGAAACTGTTAGTAGAAGATATCTGTTCGTACCACACATTCCCTCATTCGCTCACGTGGTTCACTCATACACTGAAATGTTCACTCACCATTACGTGGTTGGAGCAACAGCTGGGACGCCAACCCAAACTGTGTACTCAGAAGTGGAAGGTGGTACTGATGCTTCAGTGGCTTCCAGGCTCAGGAAATGTCCGAGTCATGTGTTTCATCAGGTGTATGAATCCAGTAGCCTTTGTCAGTGCATAGCAGCCACCAGCCTCCTGGACGTAAGCTGAATTGCACGAGCCAGTTGTTGATGCCAGCATGTGCTGGTGGCCTGGGCAGAAGTGGCATGCTCTTGGTGTCCTGAGTGTATCAGCTCTTTCAAATTCAACAGGAGCACCAATCTCTGGAGCTTTGGAAACTTATGCACTGCACTCTCTCAGCACATAATTTTCCTCTCTTTGGCCTGTTGTTTTCTGGTAATTATTTCTCCATCCAAAACTATAGGTTGGTTGGGTTTTTTTTTAAGAAAAAAGAAATGATGCATTGTGTATTTTCATGTTTTGATTTCATTGTCCAGTCAGTTTTGTTCTCCATGTCAGGAATTCAGTTTTTTTCAAATGTAATTTTCAGGTATGAACTAGGACAGTGGCTCCATGTTACTATTCATCTGGCAGCTATGTAAGAGGTTCCCTTCCCTATTCCTGCCAATGGTTTTGTCCTGTGAGTTACATTGATTCAATTCTTTCTTTAGCTGTCTGAACTGGTTCTGTGAAATGATTGTATTAAAAAAACCAAACCCAAAACCAAACCAACGCTTTTTAGACTTTTAGAGTTTGTTCCCCCCCCCCCTTCATTTCATGCGTTTGATTTCGGAACACAGCCAGGCAAATGGTTGAACTAACGTGATTTATAGCAACGGACAAGAACCTTTAGATGAGTGAGAACTGGAGGTGAAGGGAAGGAATGATGGGGAAATATATAGAAAACCTCTTATACTTGATCTGCTACTGACAGAATAATGACATGTAACAACAGCTTAAATGTCTAAAATATCTCAGAAGGTGTGCAGAACAAATTTTTATGACATGCTTTCTTATTCTTCACCTTCAGAGTAGTAACAAATTTGTGGTTACTATCACATTGATGTTTATCATTATGGGGTGGCTGTCATCAGGTGGAGACAGTGTGAAAATCTTAACAGCTCCTAAGATTTTAAACCTTTGTGATAATGATGGAGAAAGCATTAAATGTGCTGTAGTCAAAGAATATCATATTTTATGGAAAAACTTATGGCGTCTCTTTTTCTTCACTTCTTTTAGCTACTGAATGACATATTCACCATCATTCATTTTGAAAATGTGGGTATATTTGTTCAAATGAAAATGTTACTTTGGGAGCACAGGTAAATAAAAATTTATGACTACGGTTATTATATGGTACAGTAGAAATCCAGGGTTAAATATCTGGAGGAATAATGTTCTTCAGTTTGGCAAGGGAAGATCTTCCAGTCAGTTGTTTCAGACCAACAAGGTAAAAGACTTGTGCGTGGAGAAGTTACTTTCAAGTAAGCTAACATATCATTTTAATGCACTAGCTACTCCAAATTAACTTGCTGTTTGGAATTGTAGGACATGATTCAATTGCATAAACACAGGCATCTAGATGCATTTGAAAGGCCCTAGGGTATCTTCTCTGTTTTACGGCTGCCATTCAGAGGAGTGCAAGTCTTCCCAGGTCCTTTGTCAAGTCTGCCAGCTTGTCTGCATGTCTTGGATACTCCAGGGCATCACAGATGGCACTAGGCTCCTATATTCAGACAGCCGATCAAACTTGTAGGGAAGAATTCAACTCTGGATTCAGACACCTAGATTTAGTCAATGGCGGTTTCATCAATACAGTCAAAGGAAGACTCATTATTCTAAAGTAGACACCTACATGTGCTCGGCTGAATAGCTTCCTAGAGTTCTTTGACTGCATTGACTAGATCTCCTTTGACAATAATGGGAGCTTAGACAACTGCATTGTAGATACCTAATTTTAGACGCTCCTTCTTAACATACAGTAGATATAAAGCAGCATAATACATTTTTAAAGCAGCATGACTGAGTGAATTTCAGCCCTTTAGCCTCAGATATGTAAATTTTTAAAATTTGAGCTACACCTCCTTTATAGTCAAAAAGAGAGGGTTGGGCACCTCCAGAAAAGCCATTCATCTGTCCTTAAAGTATATGGTAAGATAGACAAGATGGATTACTTTCTAGAGGTGCCAGTCTTTATTCCTTCGACTATAGAAAGAGTCTTGATCACTAGTTTCGATTTAGATAGCTAGTAGATGCCTAAAGCTAGGGGCAAATAATCTTACCTTAAATTGGTCTCAGTTTAGTTGCCTAAACATAAGCATCTGGTACCACTTAAGGTACTCTGTGTGTAACAGCATCCAGCTTTAAGGGCTGGCAGGTACGACGAAAAACTTTCAGGATATCAGCTTCTTCTTAGAAGCCATCACTGTGGTGCCCCATGGGGACTGAAATAACTTTATGTGCCTATTCAGGCAACTGAATCCTACCTTACATGTCTGTACACAGATTTTATCTGAAATACAAAATGCGCTGTAAATGCATATTCTTTTTTGTAATAACTTCCCTGGATAGGCATACCCACTTTTATTTCCCTCTGACTTGAAATATAATTTTGTCTACATATCCCTTTAGTTGAAATGCTTTGAAAGCATTGTACTATATAAAGGTCATTCCTCTGTCATTGAAATTACTAGTGATAAGTAGAGTGAAACACAGCATCTACGTAACAGCATGCAGCCACATTCTGATGTGTAAAGAGTAATATATACAGAACTTACTTACCTATTTTTTAATTCAGAAGACACTGGGTGAGAAATTTTGGATGAACACAATATAATTTGCCAATTAGTGTTGGGCCAGACTGTTGGGACTGACATACAGGCTTTAGTGACAAGTGCTTTAATACAAAAGTATACACCTGCAGTGCAGTCTGAGATTGCAGTGATTAATCCAGTAGATTTTTTTAAAAAAGTAGATATATTTTTGTTACTGTTTTGCATATGAAAGAGCAAGAAGAGTTTTTTCTTTTTTTTTTTTTTTTTTAAATAAATTTAAATTAACAACAAATAGGATGAAGAGTGCTTAAGAGAAATTATTCCTGGCTTTCCTGTTTTGTTCTTTGAAGGTGGGATTCATTGGTGGCTATTCATGATTGCAGATTGGGAATGCTTTCTGTAGTTTGTGGAATGAATGGATAATCTCTCCGCCCCACCCCCTGATATACTGCAATGTAAAGGCCCTATAAGGACCTGGTTAAAAAGACTAATAAGTGAATGGTTCAATATATAAATTTCTTTATATCAGCAGCTCCTACTGACTTTTCATGTTACAATCCTAGGAATATGCATTTTGTTTCCAATCACGTTTTATGCATCTATCAGATATTTTACTTCCTAACCCCTCTATTATCCAGCAGCTCTTGCTGATTCAGCATCGGTTTTCAGTGTTCACTTCTGAAACTGCCTTGTTACCATAAAGAGTACTACTTAGAAACATGCAGTAAGTATCTGTTACTTAGAACAAACTGAAGGAATGATTGAGAAGTGCATGGACTGCCAAACTAACTTTATCCTAAGGGACTTTTCTCCATTTTAATTGATTTTTTTTTTTTTCCCCGAGATTTTGTTCATCTTATTAAGCAAGTCCTTAGAGGAGTGAAACAGTAGGTTACCTCCTTGAGAGCAAAGGACAACCTGACTTATTTGCTACAATTATCAATTTGTCCTTATCTTCATGAAGTGAAATACTTTTTTTATCCTCCTGAAACAGCTTACAGTGATGAATAAAACAATAAAGAATAGCTGGTGTTAACTCCAGCCTCTGAGCCTATTTAATTTTTAACTATCATCAAGTGCAATATTGTGAAGACTGCACATAATTTTATTTTCCTAAACCAGATATTTGGCAGGTGAAGAAATTGTCAGGCACAGCTGATTGAAATGCTATATTTTGTTGTCTTTACTAGAATATTGAACAGTTAAATTGTCAGTAAAAAATATTTTATGTTTAGCTACAGCCTATCATATGAAAAAGTTGTCTGTTAAAGTTTTGTGCATAATTCAATTACCTATTATATTTACTCATAGCTTTCTAATATTTTTTCAAGCGATAGTTACCTGATTTGTACTTCCATTGAAAATTGTTTTGCAATGCTACTAGCTTGGATAGGGAGAGGTAGGACCCAATAGGTACCTTGTGGATCAGCTGAGCATTTGCTTTAAAAGAGAAACCTTGCAACATTCAATTCAGTGCAAATTTTGCCAATAATGGATCAAGTTCTAATTATGACCAAATTGAAACTTCTTTTATGCAGACAGTCAGATCAGGAGGGAGGCAGCTTCTGTAACCTATCTGTATATTGTCTGAAGTAGAGATACCAGGGAATCCATGCTGTACAGGGTGGGACCAGGACAGTTTGCTGAATTCCTGGCATAGCATGGGCAATTGAGGGGGAAATGGTGGCTATTATCATCATAAACTTTCACCTGAGGTTATATAAGTATGTCTTGCCCAGGGGTCATAACAAAGTCACTGTTGGGCTCTAATTAACTTATCTTTAATGATTAATTTTTGAATGCATAAATCAAATGAATATTAACTCATTTTAGGAGAAGGATAAGATTATACATACTTTCAGTGCTGTTTGTTTTTACAATGCTTTGGTTTAAAATGTGCAAGGAATAAGCACTATATCAAGTTAAGTTTTTCTTAAAATTATATTGCTAAAAATATTTGTAGATAGTAAAATTAGCAATGCTTTCCATTAGAATGAGTGAAATAAGCGTACCTCAGATGGCCAATGCCTTCATAAACCAAGTATGCTGAGGGAGGAGAAACTTCAAAAATATTTTCTCATAGTACATTTATTTAATAAACAAGAAAATTGTGTATTTATTTTAGTGTTTGTGGAATTTCCCCTCTTTAGGTTTTCTGATGCACTGTATGTATGTTATCTGCTTCTTTCTTTCCTTTTCCCTGCTTAAAAATGTTTTACAGGCATTTCTCAACGCTTCCATTCATATATGGAATATTTTCTGTTTTATCAATGAATACTCTGCATCTTTTGTTCCTAAAGTGGAAAAGCATATTTGATAAAGAGATCGCAGCACAATATGTAGTCAGTAGTAGTCTGATAAGCTTAGAAGAAATAGTATTATTTCTGTCATTAAGAGATCCACTTTATTATTTTCCTGTTTAGTTGTCTTCTCTGGGTTAGGCATCAGACTAATGAGAAATTCTTAGAACGATCCTTTTTCTGTCTAAACACTAAGCACAGAAATGCTTTCAACAGGGAAAAAACCGCCAATAACCCACAAGAAGTGCGTGCAGAGATAATACGTAGCCTGAAAAATACTTATGTGCTGACAGCTATCCAACAGTGTTGTCACAGCAGGAAGACATCAGTTGAAGAAACAGATAGCGACCTCAAAAAAAAAAAAAAAAAAAAGTCTGGTCAGCAGTGTGGACAGGGTTTCACAAGATTATAAATCACCCCAGGGTCGCTGTGTTCCCACCATAAAGAGAGCATGGTCGTTTTATTGTAATCTAATAAGTGATGGGAGCAAAGGACAGCTCCAGTGTGTGTGTTTGAAAAAAAAAAAAAAAATCTTGATTACAGTTTCAAAACTATACAGTTTCCCTTGCCATTGAAGTGCAGATTATGGGGGTTAAGGCCATTTTAGGATTGGATTACCTTTTTATAGCTGTATGTTATTCCCTTGTTCATGAATCAGAAAGTACTTAAATTAAACTGAACATTTGGGAGTAATACTAATAGGGAGTGTGGTAGTAGAAAATTAATCACTATTTAGTGTTAGATGGCTAGCCAAGTAAGTCTTTGTTTTCAAGGCTTTTTTCACTGAATGAAATACCCACCTTAATGAACTGAGGAGAATTTATATACAGTGGTTCCTTTTATTTTTCAAAAAGTTAGTTTTTGTGGTGACTCGTGCGAAAGCAAGTCGGTAGGAATGCATTTGTAATGTCAGATTTAATCAACTTATTCGCACTTTCATTGTGGAGTTTATTCTATATTGGGTAAAAGAAGCCAGAGGAAATTTTTATTCTTCTTTGTCTTATTTCTTGGGGTTACACATTTGATGCATCTTAACATTCTGGGTAATAGCCTTCATGTGCACAAAGAAAAGTCAGAAATGGGATTCTTTTCTTACCTTTCCAACTTTTTACATCTTAGCCTTCTGATTCTTTCCCTGTTATTTGGATAGCTCTTCTGGGACCATTTATTTTTTTCTCTAGAATCTTCTCAGATGCTTGAAGCCATCTTGTGAAGCGAGTGGCTCCAGAAGTGAAGAGGTAGGTTGCTGAGCAGCAGGGCTAGGGATGGCTGAAGAGCAAAACAGGTACAGAAGCCAGTAAAATGCTCCAGTGCTTCCCTCTGTTAGTGATCACATGCCTGCTTGCTTCCTCAGTACACTGAAGTTACCAGCTAGTAACCCATTTTGGTGCCTGCTGCCCAGACACTACCCAGCCCTCGCTAGTTCTGAGTAGGCATCTACTGTCCTTCTGCCACTAAGGACAAGCGGTTGAGAGAAAACGAATAGGAAAGAGAAGTCAAACAGGCCTTCGTATGCTTTCTGGACCTCCCTCCTCAGACTAAAAACTACCGTTCTTAGTTCCTCTTGACGGCTATATTTTCTAAGCCAAAACCCAGGCAGCCTTTCCTTCTTGACCATTTCATTCCTTGGTGTGCTTTTTTTTAAGTAAAGATGACACCAAATTTATGTCTGCTTACCTCCTGCATCCACAGGTAGACTTGGGAAAAGAACAGATCTAGCACTTTAAGAATGTAAAGCAAGAGGGTTCAGGAACTGTTTTCTCTGCAGTCTCCTCGGGCTCCACATTTTCTTCGTGGCATTTAATTCCACTTGCTCATGCAGACATCCAGATCTGTGTTAAACCCAAAAGTCCTAATACTTAGAGTCAGGCCTGGGTTTTAAGAAAAAAAAAAACCTATAGGCCAACTTCTGGGACAAAATCCAGGAAAAAATGTTTCAAATAAACTTTCTTTTTTGCTGACATTTAAAAAAAAAATTTAATATTTCAGTATGGCATAACATCACTGAAAATGTTTTCTGAATTTTTTTTCCTTATGCTTTTGTATTTCAGAGTTAATGTTAATCTGTAGGAAGTTTCATAAGACAATATTATCCAAATCTGAATTTGTTAGTGGCATTTTAATTTCAGATTTTTATTTCCCTTCCTCTGTGTGTCAGGATGTACAGCAGCATCACGCCAGTTCCTGAGAAGCACTCTGTCAGATCTGGGCAATTTACCAAATTCTGTTTTCTAGGAAGCAGACTGGTATCATGAGGAGACCTGGAGTGCAGGTGGCTGCTTGCTTCACAATTAATCTTGCATTTCAGATTTCCAAACATACATGGATGGAAAGGTTGTTGTTTGTTTGTTTGTTTTGCTATAGCTCACAATTTTAATGGTATTTTTCAAACGTGTTCAGTGTGGTAGCATTACCAAAGGCCAACAGTATATTAAGTGCCTTCTTCGGTCAGAAACCTCACCCAATCGTGCAACTGTTCCTGCTTGCTTTCTTGAACAAAATGTGAGTATTAGTTTTCCTCGGATATTGGTTGATGATGAAGATAATTATTTGCACTTAGACTCATAAAGTGAACCTTTGGTCCACTCCAGCTCACTTGTCTATCATAGTTCCCATGTTATTCCATGATTCTCACCCCCTTCAGCTGTTAATATAGGCAACTCTCACCCTGTATCTAATAGGACTGACAGAATCTCCTACCGCAGCTATCGGTGTCATTCCTTTAATTGAAAATGGGGCATGATTGATGGCTATGCAGGTTCTGCTTCCCGTTGGACAGAAAGCTTTGCCTGCTTGACTTTCCCAGCACATTTCTGGTAAAGAGAATAACATCACTGGAGTAATTACTACACCAAATCCAACATGGTACACAGGGTATTTGAAGTTCCCATCTTATGATATTAGATACACAAAACTCTTACCAATGGTGCAACAAAACATCACAAAAAATAAAGAAGAGAAAATGTGGTTGTGGATCTAACTTCACTTTTGCTCTGTATACCCATTGAATCGTCTAGGATCCTCCAAAGTATCAGTCAGGTGAGTTCAACTTTTGTTTTGTCCAGTTAAGGGATTTGCAAGGTTTTTCCCCCCCCCCTTGATGGCTAAGTTTAAAAAATAAAAAAAAAAAAAAAGAAGGTGAATTTCTATCACTGTATTATGGAGAATGGAGTTGATCAGGCACATTGTATTTAATCAAAAGCAGGATGTTGCATAAAAATAATCTCGGGCTTCATGAGATGTTGTAGGGGGGAGAAACATCTTATCCTGCTTCAGATACAAACAGTGCTAGTTCCCACATAAGTCAAGCTATACTTGTTATTATTAGAAGAAAGGAATGAGTGAGTTGTTTTGCATACGATGCTTTACTACTTGCAAAATTACTCATGCTCTCAGAATAAACTACAGAGTGCAAATGCCAGGGTGATTTTTTTGTTGCTGTTGTTGAAGACATAGGATAGATTGGTTAAGGTAGAGAAACAAATGTAGTTGCTTTGATTTATCACTTGTGACATTAGCATGTACTATACCGTTCTCCTGGAAACAAAATGGTTGCACCTGAGGACAGTGATATAAACACTACTTTGATTATTTGAAACAAACCATTAGGCTTTGATGAAAGAACCATTACTTTAGTAGACCTTGTACAGAGAGCGTGCTTGGAGATAATGGATGAGCAGGCTACAAATTGCTTGCTTAGAATTTAAAGAAGTCACATGTTTGTTTGAACTTCATGGCATAAACAGATATCTAACATGAACAAGACAAGCTAATGGTATACTTACAATGTAGTTGAAAAACACTTGCAAACTTTACTTGCAATACTTTAAATACTGCATTTTAGAGAGCACGCTGAAAAAAATCAATTAGCTGTGTAGCCATGCCATATACAATAGTTTTATATATTGATGTGTATACAATGTATACACTTGTATATACGTGTATTTGTATACTACATATTTGTATTAAAACAGTAAGTTTGATTTTACATATTTGCTGCATGTTTTTATAATGAAAATACATGTTTTGGAGTATTACACAACTAAAATGGTTGTAAAAGGTGTCAAATTTGAGTCTATTTAACAAGGAAAGCCCAAAATATATTTAAAATATTTGTGTTCTGTGGTAGATTTTCTTTACCATCTCTTAAATGATTACCTAGAAAGCTGTTGTTTCTTTAATTCTGTGTATGATGCCTTAGGTAGAGCTGGTCTCTTGGGCATTCCTGTGCTGTAAAATAGCTCCCCTTTTACTTCTGGATCCTTATTGCTCACACTCCACCACTTTTTGTGTATTCTTTTGGGATAAACCAGCTACTTCCCTCTGAAACAAAATGCAAGTGTAGTTCTGGTGATAGTCCACTCTAGGAACTATTTCCCAAAGGCACTATGGACAAGACAGCCCTAGGTTTGTTTCTTTCTGCTTCACATGATCCTCCAACACTATCCCAGATAACTCTGCACTTTCTCATACTCCCCTGTACTCTCATGCTGTTTCCTGGATGACACAATACATACCTTACACATCAGCCAGAATTTGGAGATGGAGAAAATTTCCTAAACATCCCACCAATAGGACCTGTACTTGCAGTGTTCTTGCAGTGTTACTTCGATCTACAGTGGTGGAATTGGTTCATCTCAATTTACACCTACAGCGTACAACTCTCCGTCTGAACCAATGACTAGTGATCTTTGGCTTGATAGTCAAGGAACTGTGTTTTCAAGATGTTATTCACTTTGTTGGGAAGAAGCTCAAAAGTAGTCAGATGAAGCAAACTGTACAAGTTCCTGTGTTGCACCATTGGTTATGAAAGAAGTATACAGGATGGCTGTGGCGCATGGGTAGCACATTGCAGATCTGCTACATTGCAGATACCTAAATCTAAGCGAAGGGAGGGCACCTCATTTGTAAATATGGTGTGAGTGAGAAAGCTTAAAATTGCACAATAAATTCATAGGCCTTTAATGCGTACTGTTTGTAATAGTTATGTGTTGGGGGGGGGGGCAACACTGCAAATTTCTGCAAGTAATTTTTATCTGCCCATACTTTCAAAGTGAAGATTATTAATAAATTTATTTATTAATTACTTACCCTATCACTAAAAGTGCCAGACTGGAGTCTCCCCCTTAGTATTCCCCGAAATAATAGTCTAGCCTTAACTGCTGTTGGAGATGAAAAGATAAACAAAAATTGAGAAGATCATTCTGAGCCCCTGTGACAGCCAAGGACATATAGAGCCTGAATGATTTACCTTTCCATTGTGGTAGTCATGTCCCAGGATCCTGTTTCATGTGACAAGTCAACAAGCAGTAAAAAATACAACACTTGGATATCTGACTGTTTTTCGTGTTTAATTTCAGGAACAAAATAAATGCTGGTTACTATATATAGAACATCATGTACTGGTTACAGAATACTGAGGATTGTACAGAATAGTGGGCTGTATTTCCATAGTCCATATAGTGCCTGACAGGAGAATATGAGCTCTCTTTTTTCAGTTCCATAGATAAGTTCTTGATTTATTAAAATGTTTCTCCAGGGCATAAGCACAAACGTGGTGCCATAGTCTAAGCCCCTCTGTGTTGTGTATTTTGAAATGGTTGCATTATCCTGCAAATCTGTAAAATGTTCAGGATTTAGATATAAACATCCTAAGCAGGTTACATTTTGTGAAACAAATATTTACCCTACTTAACTATTTTGAACTTTTTATAGGCCTGTTAAGTGACATAAAACCTTTAAATGATTGTCTTAACAACTTTCTTTTCTTTTGAACTTCATGTATTTAGCTACTATTCTCTTGCTCAAGCTTTTTGTGCTTGATCTAATAGATTTTACTAGAGGTAATGAATTGAGAGCAAACTTTCATCTGCTATGGATACATCCTCTGAACTGTATTACAACTGTAATACACCCCACGAACTACTTCTGTCCTGATTAAGGACACATTACCAAGCTGCTGTAGGGCTTTTTAATTGGAGTGAGTACTTTTTTTGTAGGTTGTGTTCATTTAAATATTTATTTTTTAAATGCTGTTAAATATACAGCTGGTAAATCAAGAGGTTTTATAAATAGTTTTACGGAAATGCATACAAAGATGCAAACCAGTAAAATCGCTCAGTAGTTTACTAATCAATGAATTCAGGACGGTTTTGAAAAAAGAATTTTCACATTTCTAAGCCTGAATTCACGTTAGCAATTTGTGGTTCATTGAATGAGTTGTTTTCTCTTTTATGAGCAGCAGAATTGTATTCTATGAACCAACTAAATCACCTAAATTCTGTTTCATTCTCTGATAAATGATGAATCCAGTATCGATAGTTTAGACCCACTTATTCCAAAGCAAAACACTGTATACATGAAATAACAGAGAGGTGATTTTTACTCCTATTCCTGCTCAGTTTAAGTAAGTTAATCACTTGTCTTTTTACGAGATCTTTCATGGCTTGATGGCCCTCTGAAGTTCCATTGCGAGCTTTTAGTATCATTATGTGCATGCTGCTTGGATATCAAGGGGTTTAGTTAACTGATGAAAAGCTTTTTTTTTAAAATTCAGTTTTCATACAGTGACCCATAATATTTTTTTCTCATAAAGTTTGCGAACTCTCATCAAATAAGAATTCTACGATGGTGACAAATTTAAGCAGGTTTTAAAGATTTTTTTGTTTTGGTTTGGTTTTTTTACAGCTTGAAAAAGTCAGTGCCCATTTTAATCAGAACAAAAAATTCTAGTTATGTTCTGCTCAGGAAATGGGGAAAAATAAGCTAAACATGGCAGTAACGAGGCTAGCTCTTTCTAATGTTTGTAATTTCAATTAATGAGAAAATATTTAGCTGCTTCTGAACTGAATATGCCCAAAGAAATAATTAATTATTTTCACACATAAAAGACTACATATATATATATATATATGCATGTACATATGTATATGTGAACTAAAGCAATCCTACAGTTGTATGTCTTCTTACTTGAGTCAGAAACTTTATTGTATTTCTTTAGGGGCTGCAAGATGAGATAGCAAGATGGGGTATTTGGTTAACTAACTTCTCTATTTTCTTCCTCATGATTTTGAGACTGATTTTTAAGATGTTTGCTGAGTTGCTCTCACAAGTTCATTTAGACAGTTGTTCTGAAAAAATTGAAAATAGATATGTGGCTTTGTCGCTTGTTGTCAAATACTGTCTGAGGTAGGATTCATCAGGACAGATTTAGGTATCTGCTATTCAGACACCGATATTTGAGCTTGCTGCCTTGTATAGAGTGTAAAAAAATAGGAACTTCTTGGACTACGATTCACTTGACCTATTTGAAATGACCACCAGTGGTTGAGATGATTCATTCCTGGAATTGCCCATTTCTCTCCATCAACTGGAAAACACAGCAAAGGGGGCTAGCGTAGATACGGATGTGTACAACAGGTCAGACATTTCCCATTTCTTGGGGATGGCGTTAGCATATAGTACAGCTCCAGTCAGAGTAGGGCATTATTTGGGGTAGCTTGTTCATTCTGCAAAAAGAACAAGTACTGTTTGGGGTCCTTTCTGAAAAAATAGTATCTTCTGCTTTCTTCTGCCTGGAAAATAAGGTTGAAAATAATAAGCCAATGTCATCTTCCTGCAAAATGTTGTCATGCCAGCGGACCATTAGCCATTTAATCTCCAGGAAAAGTTTTTCTGGAGGAGCTTCCCCTCTCCCACCCCCGAAGTGTGGTGTCTAAAATGACAGGCTAATTTCAGATTCAGCTGTGATTGAGCACATGCCAATTTTTACATGCTTTACATAACTAAAATAGAGCTGTCTTTAGAAATCTGTATATTAGGGAAATGAGCTCTAATCAGTGAAAGCTTTTTTCATAAGTGGATATATTCATATAATTTTTACTTTTTTTCAAACATGTAGCACTTAAAATTATATTAGGAAACTTACAGAATTATTACTACATGGCTCATAGCAGCATATAGGAAATAATGGAAATGATAATTCTGTTATTTTCCCTAATAGATAACCACTGATATTATATCAGTTGCATAATCATCCCCAGTCTGAAACATCTGCCTTTCATCTGAGTAATATTTTTTAAAGATGAAAGAAAATATGCTTCCCCAAGGTTTATGGGTATATGATGCTGTTGTTAAGTTTGATGGTTTTCCTTTTTTATATGTTTAGAGTAGAAGGACTAAAAATGATTAGCCCAGATTAATTTAAGTGCAAATAATAAGCAGAAGGTTAAACTTTGGGATTCTTATTAAGGAATGCTTGTCTATTAATTACCTACTCTGCAAGCCAAAATGTAGTGTTTTTCATACTAAGAATCTGAAAACGAAAACTGGTAAAACATTCAGAACTTGGAAAATCAAATTTGTCCCAAATCTTACTCTCAGAATAGAATCACACCACTGCCATTACCCAAAATATAGTTTATAGGGGAAAACTGAGTAAAGATGTGGACCTACTGCTGCTGGATTTTTTCAAAACCTAATTTTGAAAGAAACATTTTTTAAAGATTAACGGGCAACAAACAGAACTGTCTTTGGACCGTGGTGCTTGAAAATGTAGTAAGAATGAGGATGAAATCTTACTTTTCTTTAGTTTGACCATGTATTTCTGCTGCCGTGTAGGAAAAAGCTAAACTGAATTAGCAGATCTTTTGGATTTGATAGCTGGGTTAAATGGTATTCAGAAGTGTATCACTGCAGACCCATTAAGTCTTGAGCATTGCATGGGGAATTCACACAACAGACTTTCACTTTATGTTTCTCTGTGATTGTCTCTGCAGCTTTTTGGTTTCTCTGCTGCTCTTTGTAGATGATGGGTGATGCGTTAAAAGGATTTCTAATAAAAGGCATGTGTATCCATGGTCATTTGACCACATGCAGTGTTGTGCTATGTAATGGAAAGCAGATAAATACACAATTTTTTACCATTAATTAGAATATGACACAAACAAGTAGTATCTGGCATGAAATAATTAAGTATAAGCATACATAGAAGGGGATAAATAACATCACTTAAATGGCTTTGATGCCGTATGAGTCATGAGGGCATTGTTCTCACTCTTGGAACTTAAAGATCTAAGCGAATCCTGGAAAACAAAAAAATAATATTCTGCATACTAATATCCTTCCTCACACAATATATCCAGCTGGGTGGTCAAGCTCTCATTTACAGCACCAACTAGGCTTTTTTGTATCCTACACTCAGTTAGGAAGCATCTGGGCTTAATATTTTTCCTGTTGCCTTTGACTGCTAATAGGAACTGTTAGCTAGATGGTGATGAATATGAATAACTGTGATACACTGAACCTTAAAGTGGTCGAATTTGCCTTCTAAATCAAGAGGTAGATGCACAAGTGAGTAGCTTTGCTAAGCCACTCATGTACATAAACAATAGGTATTTCTTTCATGACCATGTAGATGCCTGCATAGAATAGTTCTTTGGTAGATCATGCTGGAAGCCCCAGGGAAGGGATTCATCTGCAGCTGACATATGTAAAAAAGGAATAAACACTTCCAGAGCACTACTCATCTGTTCCTGATGTGAACATCTAAAATAGCAGATGAATTATGCCTTAAAAGTTCCTGTTCCTCTCAGTTGAGGGTAAGGAATGATTTGCTCAGATGGAGATGCTTACGCTTGAGACCTCTGTGTTAGGTCAGATGAATGGGATCAATACAATCCATGATGCAAGCATGCTTCAAAGAATGGTGTAAAGGATTTGGCTTATTAGAATTACATATTTGAGACAGAAATTGCACAGAGCTGTGACTTTATAGAAACGCAAGGTGTCAGCTCACATAGAACAAGGAGAACAAAACAACTGGTGGGCAGCTGAGACATGTAAACCGAACTTCAGTGCTTCATGCAGTTTGAAAGCTTTTCCCTAATATATCAAGGAACCCTGCCTAAAGTTGATCTCCACTGATACACTCTGGTAATTATAGCAGTTAACATTCAACATAGTTAACATCTGATGTAACAAAGGCTGTATGGTAAAAACTGAATGGGTAAGTGATGTTAAAGGGTTTTAATGCAAATAAAAATGTATTTAAGAATCTGAGTTAGATGTCTAGGATGGAAAAAAGCCATTTGAGTTTATACATTTATAGTATTCTTTCCAAGAATCACTTTTGTCCAAAGTAGGAAGGGAGACGTTACTTTTGATGTTATGTTTTGCTTTGAAGGCTGTTTTCCCTTGCTGAGAGAATTCTTTAGTGTTTAGGATTATGTTATTTTTTCTACAAACCCACATGAAATACATAGTCATCAACTTGCATGTAATTCCTGTGTAACGTGGGGACCTTCATTTTAAGGAATAAACAGGAGAGTTGAAATTTTTGAAAACACACCTTCGTAACAACACAATAAGCCAATAGATTTGCTCATATTAATAAGGATTTGCAAACCTGGGGCTGCTTTTAGTTTATTGCTTTTCATTGAGCATGGCAAACTATAGTAAGTGCTGGCTAAATAAAAAAAAAAAGTTGTTAATGCTATGTCCGACATTTGATTGTGTGATGAGGAAATTAATTTGGTTTGGGAAAGACATATCGATGTGTAGCATTGATGCTAGACATCAGTTTCAACACAGAGATGGTTTTAAATGCAGTGTGTCTAGTGCTTCTTTCTTTTACAGATACTGTTAACACTGTTTGAAAATGCATTATTTCACGCAGAGGGTGTCTATAAGTGAGTGAATATGGTATAGTACATCAAGTTAGAGTTATTTTAGATAAGGTGATAATACTGAATAATGATGTGAAGCGTTTCAGCAGTTTTGTTTCAGTTGAAATCCAGATTTACTGGAATGTTTCAAAGTCCAAAAAACCCAGTCTCTGCCACTTGAACAGTCTTGCTCTAAGGAATATGTGGACATTAGCATAAAGGTTGCACATGTTAGACAAAGTGTAATTAAAGAAGCTTTGATCCCCCAAATGTCAACTAGCTTGCTAAGTGTCATAACAAAGTGTCAAGCATCTGGTATACAGTTAATTTGTAGTCATTAACTGCATATTGTTGATGTGACAGTTTGTTAGCAAAGCAAGCTTGACAGTTTGCATTTTGTTATTGATTGACACCTACAGACCTCCCCACCCGTTTAGTTTACATTCCTTATGAGGGTTCCTCAGGTTGCACTTTTACTTTTAACTAATTAGTTTAGTTAGTTGGTCCAATACGTTAAAAAGGAGTGAATGTATATAGGGAGCCCAAGACCCCTAATTCCTTAGCAAGAGTGTTTCTTAATTGCATGCATCTTAGTCTGTCTTCATTGGGTTAGCAATCAGTTTTACCAATGCACTTTTCTTTTGGTATTATTTGTAATCTGTAGCTTGCATTAACGTATACCATCAGAATCACCTATTTACATTTACACAAAGCGCGCTTATGATCTAGATTGCGATATCTTCCAATGTGATTTACCAAAGAGCCTAAAAGAGTACCTTTCTACTATGTTCCGTTTTGTACTGTGCAGCATAAATGTATTTTGGTTTGTATAGCTTGTTAAATATTCAATAGCATTCTGCATTATTTTGAAAGCTGGAATTAATTAAAATAATTAAACTGCTTTTTGATTTTGGTTCCAATTTCCTCTTTCCCCCCATATGATATGAAGGCAATCTATCAACAAACTGAGCATGCTAATGAGCAGCAATAAATATTATGCAACTATTCTTACATCCAGAAAGGAATTTGTGTGGTTTTTTTATCATGGATGATGAAAGTAGGTTATAAAAGAAGTAATATAAGGAATACTGATTCAAAGTAGTTAGATGTTTTGACGTTTTTCAGACACTTCCACAAACTTCTGATGTTGTTTTCTAAATTAATTCAAACTGTACTGGTTGCACTTTCAAAGTTCATGCTTATGACCAGAGAGAGAAATACTAAGGAACTCCTTATTTATTGATTCACTTTATTTATCGGTCTTCAGCTATTGAGTCTATCACCCACTCCACAAGAAGTGGACTGGATTAAATTTCTTTCAGATCCTGCCACCTTTGCTTAGACTGATGCTGATATAATATCAGACGCTAGATACAAGGCTTTGCTCAGTTCCATAAGTTATGTACACTCTAGTCTACCATCCTGGTAGTCCTCATACTTGTGTCTTAATGTGTGTCCCTGGCACTTGCTTCTGGAAGTGTGCTAGCTAATGGTAGTTTTTGTGTTGCATGTCATATGCACGTGTGAGTAATAGCACTTGTTTTTCCATCAATACACCATTTTCATGCCATGCAAAAATTACACACAAATTTGTCATCCTAAAATTTCAGACTTTGCCTAAAAATCAGAATAATTTTGGATTTTGGTCTTTATTTTGCTTCTGTTTAGTTCTTTTTTTTTTTTTTTTTTTTTTCTTTTTGACCTTTAGTCTTCATAAATAATGTAGACTATAGCTTCTCAGACTTCTTATTTTATTTAGACTTATTTTAACAAAAATTGAGATACCCGATTTCATGATCTGTGGTGAAATTCCAGATATGGTGCTTGAAAGAAGGATGGCAAGCACTTGAGGAAGCAGCAAATATTTCAGTGATAACACAGAATTGACTTTATTTTTATATTTTAATTATTATGGAAAGGCAGTGTAATGAATAATTAGTATGGAGTGCTTGAATAAATGAGAAAGGAGAAGCTAAAAGGATACATTTATTGGTGCTTATGCCTCTATTTATGGTGCTCTGAAAAGGTTCTTCATCCACCGCTGTTGGTGGTATTGCATGATGATGAGGGAGAAGTTGAGTGGAGAACACTGAACTTTTCTGCGTGGAGGAATTAAGAGCAGTTACCACCTTTTTGGCATGAACAAAATGTGAGATCCCGGTGATGTCAAAGGCAACACCAAAATTCCCATTGTCCTCTCTTGGGCCAGCATTTTCTGTTGGTGCTGTTTCCAAGGAGAGGACAGTACCCATATAAAGCCAATCAGTGGTACTAAAGTTAGGAGGTGATTTTCTCCTTTTTTGTTCTTGCAAAAGTTATTAAGACTGCATAAGGAACAGTATATTAGCACTCTGAAAATTTAAGAAGGATATGTAAAAGCACAAATAATGGAGAATATAAGGGCATTTTTCCTTACTGACTGAATAATGAATTCAGAGAAGGGGAACACTGGGAACAAAACATTATTTAAATTGTCTTTCTGAAATAATTTTCCTAAAGAAAAATTAAAGTGTTTAGTTGGAATTGCTTCCTTTTTATTGATTCCTTCATGCTTGACATACTTAGAGAATTCCCATAATTTAAAGTGGGGAAGATTGTGTGAGATGTGGCTCATTGCCACATTCTCATTCAAATAACAACTATTGTATTCTTTGTTTATTCTTTAAAGGTGTTACGGTTTTTTTTCCTTTAGAATTTTGAAATTTTAGAAAAAAATTGTGTAAATTAGAACTTCCTAAGGTGGCTTTAAATTGTGCCCCTGGTATGTACTTAGCAAAGACTGCTGACCTTGGCAGGGATTATATTTTTATATAGGTTTATTAGTCAGGAACAATTTCTTTATGTTAAACAGAAATATGTTTTGGGCTCTAGCAGCATGAATACTATGAGTACTAAAACAATCCAGTGCTTAAGGGCTTAAAAATAAGTGAATTTTTATTGTGACTTAAACTCATTTAATAAAAAATCTAGCACTTTGGCTGTATAGAAAAAAATAGTCATATTTTACTCATATTCAGATTGCTAGAATGTGCTCCAGGTTTTCTTTAGAATGGTGGAAGAAAGCAGTTTGAGTATCTGCTCTCATTTGCCGTGCTGCTATTCCACTTGCTGCTGGTTCAGCCTCTATGAAGTGCTATCACAAGGGTCAGCAAAACGGTTTCCTTACTGACTGCCTTTTATCAGAAACAGCGTGGCAGTCGTATCTTATAAGGTGATCCTCCTTGAGGAGGCTTGTCTAAATGAGAAGCTGCATTTCGGAATGCATTTTAGCTTGGTATTTAACGGAGCATGAGTATAATGCTTGGGGACAGTTTTGTAGCTGGTATAATTTAATGTAACTTCATTGAAGTCTGTGGAC
This sequence comes from Platalea leucorodia, assembly GCF_965183815.1. Taxonomy (NCBI): domain Eukaryota; kingdom Metazoa; phylum Chordata; class Aves; order Pelecaniformes; family Threskiornithidae; genus Platalea; species Platalea leucorodia. The sequence continues at coordinate 44,090,474 of NC_138824.1, read as the reverse complement.
CTATTACAGTTTGGACCAACTGAGAATCTGCACTAATTTTTTTATATAGGGATGCTGAGCACCTCTTTCTGTGGGTGGTTACTTTTACTTTGTCAGAAATGTTACCCTGTTTTTCATTCCTTTGTATCTGTAGTCATTGAGTTCACAACCTTACCATTTCTGGTGGTTAGTTATTTCAAATACATTAAATAAATTATTAGATTTTTAGACTACATTTGAAAGTAGGTGTTTGAAACTTCCTATCCTAGTGAAAGGAAAAATTAAGATTTAGTTTTTTAAAAAAATGGTTGGATGAAACCAGTTTTTTTTTAAAGGAACAAATAATAACTTTATATATCCTTTAGTAATGCTAAAATAGAGGAGACGTGAACTTTTCCTTCGTTTTTTGCTTTAATTGTGGTGACAATTGATACTGTTCAGAAAGCTTATTTCTAGGTGCTTTTAGGTTGGTACTTCTTAATCTCTTTTTAAATACTTTAGGCCATGTATGTTACGTGTATTTTTAGCGTGGTTTCTTAAAGAAGTGAGACCTGTATATTTGCCTGTTCCTTCCTCAGACCTCATCTCTCACAAAATGTGTGTTCAAGTGCTGGTCTAGGTGAGGCATGGGGATAAGGTATTCTTTCCAGTGGAAATATTCAGCACCAGCTAAATAAAAGGACATAAAAGGATATAAAAAGGAGAATGACTTTGGCTGCCCAACAGCTGCTTTGCTTTTGACTTCCCCTTATACAAATGGAATCCAGAAATTGTCCAAACTCCAGACCTTCAAACACCATTGTTTTCAAACTGTTCAGTGAAGAAAAAAAACAAACCATCACCTTCCTTGTGAATTATTTTCCACTTTAAAAACAAAAAAAAAGGAGGCAGAGGAACTCTTTGTGACCTGCCTCTATGTTAATCCTTAAAATTGTGGCAGATTATACAGAAAAATCTTCCTGGACTTGCCCAAGATGTTTCCCATTGGCCAATAAACATAATCCTTCTTCTTGGAGTAAATCAGGTCCTCTTGATAAATATGTAGTATGGAAATCCTGCTAGCAGATGTGAAAGATGAGATGTGCACTTTCCTAGATTACTGTACTTTCTAGAAGAGCTGGTTCATGTTACGTCTGATGCAGGGGAGACCTACCCAGAAGAGAAATGTCCTCTTTGGGGAATGCTTCCATCAGTGGGTACCCCAACACTGAATTGAATAGTGACAGGTAATCAAGAAAGAAAATAATCAATCAGTCACATTTAGGTTCAGCTCCCTTGATGTAAGCATCAACCAAACACTGGTAACCTTGCTGACAGTAAGCAGGATTTGGCATATATACTGATGTCCCTAACACTATTGACTTCATTACTGGTTTGCTGTTTCTTGGTCCAAGATAAGGTGAGGCCAAGAGACCCCATCAAGCAGAATGCAGAGGGCCAGACATTGGAAAATGTCCATTAAGGAGAAGCAGGTAGGAATCCAGTTTTATTGCTAGTGATTATGAAGAAGTTGCTTTTTAAATTAACTGACTTGATTTAAAATAGCTTTTTAAATTAACTGACTTGATTTAAAATAGCAGTGAGGACAAAGAAGTGGCTTGAGTTTTGGCAGTTTTAAGTAGGACTAGAAGCTAGGTTTCAATCTCAGACTGCTTTTCAGATCTTGAGCACTACTTAAACTCTTGAGTTGTCTAATTCAAGTTAGCTAACACAGCCTTTTTTTTTTTTTTTTTTTTTTTTGCGCAACAGCTATACCCCAAAGCTTCTGCCAAGAAAAGTTATGATTTTCAAGTCAGACCTGGCACTAACCAAGATGCTGGTGCTTATTCCTGGACATTTACCTGCAATAAGATAGTCTTTGAAACCTCTTCTTCCCAAGGATGCTTTTGAAACCTTTGAAACTTCTTTTTCCCAGGAACACTTCTGGTGTAGTATTTACTTGACACCAGAAAATTAATATATGATTTTGCAATTAACATTCTCTTTCACCCCCTCCATATCCTCTCTTCTGCTCCATCATCTCAGGCAGAGATGCCTCTCCTCCCTATGCTAAGAGAAAAAATATAAAATGATATCCATTACCCAGTGCTGAGCCAGGGGAGGCATAATAGGTAAAACATATGCAACAACTCCAGTCGCTTTTTCTATTTGCCACCATTATCTCAGATACAGTTCTCTTTCCTGTAAATCAGGGGAAAGGACTTTCTCATGCCATTGTTAGTTGGGCCACCATTAACAGAACCCAAGTTTGTGAATGGGGATTTTAGTACTGAATTTCAAAGAATTATCCTTATGATTGATGAAAAATTTGCCTAGTCCGTTCACCTGGCTGTGGACAATGTAAAATGCAAAATTTTTAGGTCCTGTGATAATATCAGTGCACACTTTTATTTGTTCAAAGTTGTGAGACATGATTCCAATCAACTTTGTGCTGTTTAGCAAGAAAACGTTAGCTTAGTTATTTTGATACTAAATTGATGAAATCTTCTGTCGACTTTATAGGGAATCTGGAGATGGTTTAGAGTCCATTGGGAAGGTCTGCCCTAAGCCTCTTCCAGAAGATTAGTGTGAGGGCATGCCAGGGTGTTTATTCAATGTGCACCATTTCTATCTTCTCTCCTTCACACTTCCCGAGAAAATGAAGTGACTCCTGATTGACTGGTTAGAACAGACGAAATTGTCCTTGCTTATCCACCTCTGGATGGCAGATAAGGATAACTGAGTGAAACACAACTGCTGATGTAGCTGCGTAAAGTGTCTCCTGGATTCTCTAGGAGGGGTTATAAGATGGATTTTGCAGACAAAAGGCTAGAATTTCACCTGGCATACATTGACATGGACCCATTGACTAAAAGGAGCCCTTTTAAGGAAAAACAGCTGAAAATCTGGCATAAAATCATGATCATGGTGTTGAGAAATACGTGATTTTTCTTTCAATTACACTCTTATTTTTTTCCCTTTGTACATAGTTGGTATTTGTGAATATTTTTTTCCATCTACCTGTTGGTTTGACTAACTGTGTGAAATACTATGCCATAAGTGTTTTTTTAATTTAAATTAGAAAATAATAAATTCTGGGCTTGCTTACCAAAAGGTTTTCCACAAAATGCCTTGCTCCAGGAAGAAAAAAAAACAGCAACAAAAAACCCCTCTCCAGTTTCTGGTTGCATTTATTTTTCATCACATTTTTTTATTTGCATACTTACCTTTGAATTATCAACATCATTTTATCTTTCTCACTAATCAAATGTGGATTATCACAAAGTCATTCACAAATCAAAGTGACGAGGAAAGAATTTATATTTTGTTAAAACATGGCTAATATTCCACTTTTTCCTTCTAACTAAATTTAGAAGGTACAGACTGTATTCATCAGGCTATTCTGCAGAACCCTCTGGATGTGGTAGAAGAGCTGATTTGTATGCATGAACTCTCATTCTTGTGTTTGTGCTAGCTTTAAGTAGCAACACAGCTTTTAATTGTGAGGTTTTTAAGTTCTGCAATTAAAATTTACCCTTTCTACTGAGAGGATTGAGTGATAGTTTTTTGATTTACTTTAGACAGTTTAGACAAATTATATTTAAAAGCACATAAAGATGCAAGATGCATTTCCTGACTATAAGAAGGTCAATATGTCTTAGGCACATTTGCTGGAAGTTTTACTTTGAATAGCTAATGATTTTTTTTCTACTGTATTGCAGAGAACATGCTAAAATGCTACAAAGAGTTTTCCTGTCAATCTCCTCCAAGGAATCGGTTTTCTTGAAACCATGACTAAAAAGACCTTGAAGAGTTTAGTTAATAAATTTTCCATTGTGTAAAGTTATGTCAGTAGCATTCATTTTATTAGAAGTCTAAAAGCCAAATATGTACAAAATACCCAAAGTACCTTAAGGGAATTCTCATATTTATAAAGTAGATAAATGACATTTAGGAGGTATGGTTATATGGTCAAGGAATCTTGAGATAGATAAGTAGAGTTCATACTGCAGAGTTTTGTAAATGATTTGTACATGATGCCTTCTCCTTAGAAGACAAAGGAATGAGTACATTGTTAACTGTCTGGTTTTAGATTTTGTTAACTGTATATTAACTGCAGGTGTGCAAAAAATAAAGTACCTCCTCAAATTGATAAATTTGTAAAATTACATTAATATATGTAAGTTCATGTACTGTTATCTGCTTACGATAACACAGACTATAGGATGTCCTGTAGTTTATATCTTCATGAATATATCTTCTATAAACTTTTCAAATCTTGATTTCAGAAGTTCTTCTAAGAGTATTAGTCCAACCTATGACAATTTTATCAGTAATAAAAAAATCATTTTGTTTATAATATGAATTTCAGATTCTAGGGGGTTTTTTTTGTTTGTTAAGAAGTATTAAACTGTTTACTAGCTGGAAAAAGCTCCTATTTTGATTTTCCTGTGTTTCTGTCCTATTCACATCACTGTTGTTTCTAGAAGTCCTCACTGTGGACTGTTGTGCTACTCAGTTCAGACATTCAGTCCCTGCCCCAAGGAGTCCTTGGTCTAAGTATAAGCAAAAAACAACAGATGAATGCTGCCATATGGAGTATATGCAAATGAGATAATATTGATCAACATGATAAGCATGCTGTGACTCTTAAACTATATGTAAACCTTTTTTACAGTTTTCAGACAACTTCTTCACATTCCCATTTCAAGTCTTCTGCCAAGTATATATACTTCATGGTCACAGCTGCAATAATAGTAATAAAAAGCTTAATAAAGAACCTCTAAGCCGTGAAGAATAATTTAGATTTTAAAAAAAAAAATGAGATGTTGCAGATGTCCTCAAAAGTATATACTTGTAACAGTACAGTGTACTGTTGTGTATACTTAAAATATTGAATTATTTTTGTCTGAACAGTATATGATTTTAAGGCATCAGTTCTTTTATTCTTAAAAAAGCACTAGTACTCTAGCAATCAAAGGACTGAACACAGATGTGTCGATGCATATGTTTGCAATATGCATGGCCATGTTTCATGTTATAAAAATTAAACCATATTCAAATTTTTAGCTGATTACTACAGATCAAAAAGGAAATAATGTATAAAACAAACAGTAAAGGATTTGAAGAATTCAAAGTGTGACCTGAAAAAAACGGGATTTAGATTTTTAGACTAAAACAATTCCTTTGGTTTCATAAATTAGTGAAACCTTATGTTTTATGTTAGCAGTATTTGTGAACATTGTATGTTTGATTCTAAATATACACAAATTTTATTCTGGTTGGATCTGAGAAGGTGACACATGTGTGGAAAACAAGGTGAACGCGTGTAGAGTTCACTTCTCATTCATCTAGGTTACTCTTATCTTAATGTTTAAACATATCCTGCTGCAGCAACAGACAATGTTGCTTTCCATGTTGTGTTCCAGTAGGAGCTTGCTATTTTTAGGAAGTTGGTAATCATCCCGAACTTAGTTTATATGCTCTGAATGATTTGGCACATAATTTCTCTCATTAATATTGTTTTTAAGCAATAAGCATCACAGGAAAGCTTGAAAAATCCTACCAGGATGAGGCAGCATCTCTGGTCCTGCAGAGTTGGGTGTCTCTTCTCTGTTACAGGTATTCAGTGGCCCATGGGAAATAAGTTGATAATTTTGGCATAATATTTAGTAGTCATCCTGACACTGAGACTGCCTCCATTGAGGAGTGAATGGGCATGGGATTAAATTCCATTTTATTTCTTGGTGAAAGTAGAAGTGGGATTTGAACCTTTTTTCCATGAAGGCTGACGTTGTCCTTGACTTCAGTCTTTGTTTCACAAAATGCAATCCGAAATGATGGGCCAGCGTTTGGCATAGTCTTAAACTAAACCCAACCTTCCAGCTTACTTTTATTGCTGAAAAATAGCTTTTAATAGAATATGCTTTGGTTTGCTTCCTTCTCTAGCCAAAGCATGGGAGAAGGAAGAGGGTGTTTGGGAGAGCAGTGTTGGAAGGGGAATACGAATAGATCCAGTCTCTCTGGGGGATTAGTTCAGTGATGAACTGGTGCCTTCTTTCTTTCACTAAAAGAAAAGCTGCTTTACAAGTGTTACGCTAATGTAAGTGTTAATGTTTGCTTAGGAGACTGGAAGGGGACTCTGCTTGAGGCTATCGGAAGAAATAAAGGCACTTTAATAGGAAAAGTAGGGGAAAACATGAAAAATGCAAGTGTATTAAATCAGGAATCAGCATACAGTAGGTATGTTCATATGTAGGATTTCTGTATTGAAAAAAACTCAGTACTAACACCCCTAAATTTTTAGAAGCACATACAGGAGATTTAAAAATGTTCCTTGGTTAAAGCATTTCAGATACTTAGCAAGGAATTATTTCTCATTATTGTTGTGACTTTAACCTCTGATAAATGGAAGTAATCATCTGTTCTTATTTATTGCATTTCTGAAAATATTAGGTGTGGGTTTTTTAATATGGCAGTTAGGCAATAAAGTTGCTTTACAGGATACCAAAATATCATTCAGTGAAAATACTACACATGGTTTATATTCAAGTTCTTCATTGTTCAAAATTCAATTTTCCTCCACCCTCGTGCATTATGTTGATGGTGTTGACTTTAAGGGGTACATTTTCAAAGTCTTTTCTTCAGGATTTATAGCTAAATAACTCCCATTAATTTTAATGGTAAATGTGTGGCTAAATCCTGTGTACTGTTTTTGAAAAATGTGTCCCTAAGGTTATTGTTTTACACACTTCTGTGTAGATCCAGCTATCAAAGTTTATATTTTTCAGCTGTTTTATATAATACACACATGAAAGTGTAACATATATAATAATGTTAAACAGATTTTAGGTCTAAAGATACCGGCTTTTCAAAAAATCTGTTTATATAGTTTTCCAAAAGATAAAGCAATATAAATTGCAGTTAGAAGTTTCACCGTGTATATTTTATGCAAATCAAATTTACTGCTGTTTTGTTTGGTATTCTTATCTTGGTTCTGTAAATATATGTTCAGTTAGGCAGTTCCCTCTTATGCTTACCATTATCTGCAAATTCAACAATAAGTAACCTTTGAAATAACAAATTCTGCTATTTTTCATTAAAATGTGAAGAGTTAATTATGTATTGTATTCTATTCACAATAATATTTGTAATGTTTCTGTGTTAATCTTAGCTCTCATTATTCACAAATGCCTGTGGCATCTATGAGTTATTAGGGCCTTCTTCTTTTGCGGTATAAACATGCTTTCCTCCTGCAATGGACATCTGTGTGGCTTGTACTAATATAAAAATCATCATCTTCTTTTCCTCCACAGAAGTAGAAAATGTGCACAAAACATAGTATCGGCATTTTGTGCAGTTACTATGTGTTTTTTTTTATTTTTTAATCATAATGAATTCAGTGTTTGGAGTTTTCCAGCAGTTAATCAGAAACTAGCAGGACAAACAGTATATGTTGCTTTAGCTGACTGTATATTAACTATTTTGTTGCAATTTAAAAAAAAAAAAAAAAGTAAGTTCAGTGAACTGAATAAATGGGATAATCTAATTGGCCACGTTGCCTGGCCCAAAGTATGGTTGAAAAGTATGGTTAAAAAGTATGTTCTTGTAAAAATAAGTAAATGAATTAGAAACTGAATTTCAATTTCTTTTGGAATAAAAATGGTAGCAAATGGGGAGGGGAAGAAAATGATGGTAGATATTTACTAAAAAACACAGACAATATGAAAGGATTAAAATGCTTTAATCAGACAGAAAAAAAGGCTTTGGCTACTTGATTAGGGCTGATTTCCACCATCTGCTTATACTTACTGAGGATCTAGCCCTGACTGAACACTAATTTGTGCACTTCCTAGAAATTGAAATCTCTCAGCAAGCAAATTAACAAGAGCAGGGATTCAGCAATAATGGAGCTCCTCGGCTTTTGTTTCCCTCTGACAGATGGACAGGGTGCGCTCAAATTGAATTCAGCTTTAATTGCATTGTGCCATTTAAAATTTTATCTGCTCCACAGATTTTGTTTACAGGTTTCAAGATTCCAAACCTTTGGAAATTTTTTTAGCCCTGGGTGAAATAAAGAGCACTATAATTCTGTGTGACTAGTAGGTGTTCATTACCACTCTTTGCCCTAAAGGGTGGTGTGCTGAAAAAAGGCAAAGAATTCTATTTTCAAGCCTTAAATTGATGGGTGGAGAAGTACAATTTTTCTCACTGTAAATGCTCTCTTATTGAGTATCTATTCATAACTAGAAATATTGTTAAAAGCTAGGCCAGAAAATAAGATGTGTTGGAGCTGCTTTGATTTTCTCTTTTTATTAAGGCATCACAAACTTCCCTCAGCTGTGAAGTCTGTTGCCTAGAGTTATAAATTTTTTGTGCTTTAGAGATAAATTTTTACCAAATAAATAATGACATTGTAAAACTTTCTGCCTTTTTCCTGACTGAAGGTTGGTCTGATTGAAGAGGCTAATGAGAACCTGTTCCTTTTGGGCAAGGTGTGAAATATGACTAAATATTTTACTTGGGTTCTAAACATTCCTGTGACGCCAATGTTTGAGGGATGCTTTTGTAACAAAATTGCTTGTCAGTCTGTGAGCTCTTCTTCATAAATCTGTGGCTTGGTGGATACCGAACTGTGGCTCTTCTGATGGTGAACCAGAGATCTCAGAGTTTGAGTCAACCATGATAACCGTTTTGTGTTTCTGCTTCAGCAAAGGCTGAAGACTCTGCATTGCTGCCAGGGATTCCAGTTTCATACTCTGACACAGTTTATGTAAATGTTCTTCTAATTTTATTTTTTGCCGAACATCTGCAGTGAGGATTGCTGAATGATGATGGGAAGTACTGCAAATTCATCTTGCTTCTTTGTACACAAGCACAAGAGTGTTTCATGCACCTACAAGCTGCTTGTTCCAGAACTAAGTTCTTGGCTGTGAGAAGTACCACAGTTCCCATATGAACCAGTGGAAACTGTGATATTAAAAATGTGTTTTATGAGGTAGATTTTGTAGTCATCGATAAAATTTCAAAGTCTGAGGGAAAGGGAAGAGCTGACTTACCTTTCTTTGCATTGCAGAATAGACTTATTTTAGGGCTAACCTCAATTTCTATTTTTTCTTTGAAACAGAAGACCACAAAAATACATTTCTTTTTAAATCAGTTATTTGCATTTATGGATGCTAACCAAGCTATACATGTGTTTAAACAGGTTCCAAGAGGGAAAGAAAAAAAAAAAAAGTGACAATCATGGCAAAAGGGAAGATTTTGTAAAAACTTACTATATGCAACTTCATATACCAGGAGGACAAGTCTATGATGTTAAACTTTCTTCCGTTAGTGTGGAAGGTCAGATGTGAGCAAAGTCAGTATTGATAGAGATTACTGCTTGATGCTGCTTGATTTGGATACAGTTACTTCGGGTGGCCAGTTCCTTTGAGCAAATCTTAAGTGAGGATTTTTAAAGAACAGTGTCATACCTGGAACCCTTGTTGCAGTGGTGGCCCTCCAAATGTCTTCTTTTAGGGACTAGATGCATTATTGAGAGTCTCAGGGAGATCTGGCAGTGAATTGCCCTGGCAAATTCAAAAGCAAAAATCCTACCAATTTCAGTGAGGCCAGGTTTTGGTCCATGAGCTACAGGTATCTGTTCTGTTTTTGGCATCTGATAGCAATCTCAAATGCATTTTGTGATCCTTCAAAGGCACTGAATTTTCTTATTTAAAAAATAAGAGAAAGCAGGACAAAGAGATGGAGTGAGTAACAAGCACCTGACACTGCATCCCTTGAGCATTTCTAAAGGGTTAAATTGAGAATTATAAAATTCCATTTTACTAACTTTTATATTTTTCCAGTCTTTTATGATTTGAGTTAGTAAAATCTTGAGAAATACTCTAAGGAATCAATGTCTTTATCTGGTTTTGACCCGTACTGAAGTCTTCAAGACAGTTTACTGTGCATTTCCTAGTGCAGAGTGTTTAGCAAGTGTAGTGATGGAATATAATTTTTTTGTTTTTCATTAATATTTTGTCCTACAGTAGCACTTGAAAGCACTAGTCAGGCACTGGGACTGTATTGTTAGGTGGTATAGAGATGGGCTGTTGCTCTTCTGAAGAAACAGTGAAGGTAATACAAAATAATAAAAATGGACTTTGAGACTTGGCGCATAAGAGGTATTAAGAAACCTTAACAGAGATGTTTTCTTTACACACTAAGTTTCCTAGGATTTCCTCACTCTCTGCATGACTTCAGTCCATTGTGTTTTGCTTCGCAATAAAAAGCCAAGTAGGTAAAAGTGAGAAAATATCTTCTGGCTGAGGTAGGAAAAACCTTAGGATACATCAAAGTACTTTGTGCTGTACGGTAACTGGGAGCTGATGAATTCTTCTTTTGCCAAATTCAGGAATGAAGGAGTCAATTGGAGTTTTGCCATTGTCATCAGTGGGAACAGGATCATGCCTATTCTGCCTTAATCAGTTATGATAAGAGAGATTTATAGGTAGGAAGTATATACATGACAGTTTCCAGCTCAGTGAGTTTACACTTACAGCTATGAGATTTTTGGCTAATTCCCTGGAGTCCTCCCATCACATTTCTTCTCTTAGGTTAGCTGCATTAGATTCTCTGGGTTTTTAAGTAGGAAGACTAAATACCCCCCTATGGTGGCTTAATTGTTCTTAAAACGAGATGGATTTCATTTATCAGCTTGAGAACGATGGAACTGTTAGTATTGGTGTTGGGGTCTACCATATGCTAAGGACCAATATTACCAAGTTTTTGAGACACACTGTTAGGCCTTTCCGATTCCACACAATTAGAATCCACTTGCTGCTCTGATTTGGTCTCCTGTCTCTATGCATCAAGTAGCTGAGATTTGGTGTTAGCAGTTTAGTAGTTGGGGTTTAGAATTAATAGCTACAGTAAGGTTTCTTCTAACAACTTAGTTTACCGAGAAACAATACAAAATCCTTTTTCTTCCTCAAAGTGGAAGAAAATCCAGCTAAAGCAACGTAACCGTGTTGATGTGCATGTATCACATCCACAAACGCACCTAGATTTAACTTCAGTAAGGGGCTTATTAACAAAAATGTGCTTAACTTCTGGAGCAACACCCAGAACATAATTTCCATATGTAGTAGGTGAAGGTGTTTGTTTTACCCTTAAAAATAACTTAGGAGTAGGGCTGTAGGCTTCTTAGTGAGTGCCCTAATTTCTAAGTCACAGATTATTTGTGGTCAAAAAATGCTAAGTAATTTTCTGTGACATGGATGGCTCAGTTTGAATAAGAGCCATTTATAATACTGATCATCTGGCCAGTGGTCTGCTGTGTATTCCTGAGAGGTGAGTTGGTGTGGGTTTGAACTTTCTCAGGTGAAGGAACTGAACCTTCCCATTTCATTGTCTAGACAAATTCCCAGGTCTCTGAAACGTTCCACAAAAGGTGGCTTTGGGAAAAAAAAAAAAAAAAAAAAAAAAAGGCAATCATGGTGAATCTTGCAATGAATTTAAGCTGGTTAGCGTGTGCTAGGTGCTGTCCTAGTATGCCAGTTTGACTGAGGTCTTTAGACAGTGACATGTCCAGTTCGTGATCCCAGTTGACTTTATAACTGGGATGAGTCTTTAACATATGTGTATTCAAGAAACTGGTAAAAGTAAAATACTAAAGCATAGGAACTTACAGGACTAGTTTCTGTTTTAGAGAAGTCCTCAGTTTAACAGCTTTTGAATTTACAATGAAATTCTGTCTAAATTGCCTCACAAGTTTCTAGTCAAATGACTTGATATTCTTAAATGCATTTCTTTTCTTTTCAAGATGAATACTGTACTGATTGTTAGAAGCCTGGTTCTATTAAAAATATTCTTGATATAAGGGTAGTTTTGGAAGTGTTCTATTTTCTCATGGTACTTTTTTTCTAAACAGGAATGCAAAGGAAGTATTGTCTAAATCAGTTTGGGTGATTAGAAAATTATAATTAAGAGTAACTGTGTCTTATATGCTGGCATTTTTTTCTTATCCCTCTATTGAAAAAGATTGATTATGCTGAATTAAAGTTACTTGATGGCTGCTAGTTGTGGGTTTTTTCACTTAAAAAAACCAACCTTGAAAGTATTTTTAGTTCCTTTTTTTTAAGCGGTGGCATATTGTGTTATTTTCTCTGCCTGAGGATTTTTACATTTTGAAATGAAAGTAGATATTTCTAATGTCATTCATTTTAACCACAAACATTTGCTTTTATCCTGTTGTTAGTCTTGGTCACTTGTAGTTAATTAAGATTTCAGACGTAGAGTTGCCAATCAACATACTAAATGTACCTCTCTCTTCTGTTTTCACAAGCAGGCACCAGGAGATTCAACACAGTAGTTGATAGCTGGTATGTGATATCTGTCTCCTGGTTTATAGCCTGGTACAATAATGTCATTGCCCCATGTGGCAAATGGTGTAAGCTATTGTAAAACTGTTTGTCTATGTGATTAAGACATTGCAGCAGTGTGCAGCACCAGCCAATTACTTTTTTAATTTAATTATAGCAGAAAAAAGAGAATAGTATAATAGAAATTCTTGTCATAGGGAATATGTAAAATGTAAATTGAAGAGCCATGAAAATTTCATGCATTGGCAGGCTGATTTGTTCTTATTTTCAACTTGTTATGAAGACTGAGTTTCTTAAATGCAATAAAACAAGACATAGCAGTGTTTAGTAATTACTTAGTTCTACATCAAAATAATTATATACAGTATGTGTTTGCAATCCACTCTGCTGCGTATGAATGTAAAAATGAACACTTCAGGGCCCATATCAATTTTGTCTTTTAGACAGTGTAAATAAAGCTGAATCTTCAACTTTCAAATTAAAACTGATAACCTTGGGCAATCAGGGCTTTTATAAAGAAGGGGAAAAAAACTTTAACTTGCCTCAGAACAGGTTGTGTCTCTGGAATGCTTCTGGGACTAAAGAGATCAATTAAGTGTGTATAAACAAACAGTTGGAAAAAAGCTACTAAAACAACAGAGGAGAAAGCTCTCTATTGGGCTCCAGGGGCCTGGGGGAGCGAAGTTTCATTAACTGGATCTGAAGTCCTATGGCCTTCTATAAACAGGCATTAATTAAAGAATGTAAAAAATAAAGTTTCAGACCTTGCAATATGTTAATGATCATATGATTCAGGGCCTGGGAAGGAGAGGAGCAGCAGAGGTCATAAAATAAGCATGAAGCATTTAATATGAGTGCTTGGCAGGGATTTCTGCAAATTAGTTGGTTATTTGCTGGTCCAAAGCAAATTAAGGTGATTTTGCTTCACTTGCTAATTTTTTATGTGCATGCTTGGCAAAATGTTTTTCACAAATGGATGAAGGTTATTGTTAATGGCATAATGAGAAATATTAACATATTTAAATAAACCAGTGTATTCTGACATAGGCCACAAGCGCTCACTTTACATGTGTATTTAAATAGATCTCCTTCTGTAGCACAGCAAAAGCGTTTTGGATAAAGTTCGTAAAAGAGCTTATGTTATTTGTAATATCCTGTTTATATATTGTATTATTTAAATCCAGCTAACACCTGAAACTTTATCTTTGTGTAAAAGGACATTGTCCTTCTGAAACTTGAAAGGAACACTTACCAGTTAAAACTCATGTGTTAAAGACAAATTAATTTTTTTGCATATATTTAAGAAAATCTTCATTTTTATAAATCTTAATTATTATAATTGATTAACAAACAATTTTGTTTTCACTGGCCCTGATGTTTGCTTTTTATATTACTTCCAGCTTTTGAAGCACCTTAAGTTCTTTATTATTTCAAGGAAAGTTAAAGTCTTTTGAACAGATGGGAGCATAAGTACATTTGCGTGCCTATTTCTTCCTCTCCACACAGCTGTGAAATCAAGTCAGGACCAAAAGTAATCTGTTTCTTTTTTACTATTATGAGTAGAGTGAGAACGATGGTTGCTCACTTCTTGCAGCAGCTACTGTCAAAAACAAAGTGCAAAAGAAAAAATCCAAGGAAAATGACAGGAGTTGACTATTCTTAATTCCAGGTAATGGGATTCTAGCTCTAACTTGTTCAAGTAGGACATTTTTCTTGTCACTTGTTGGTATTCTTTCATTTCATCTGTTCAGTCATATGCGCTACTAGTTTCTTACTTTTGGCAGCTGATTACTCCCTTTATTTGCATTTTTTTTTTATTTCCATTACCTGGTGGATTAAGAAGAGGAAGTGCTTGAGGAACTGTTTAACGTGTAGGTGGAGGAAGCTCTGTGTCTTTAAATTCTCTGAAGTTAGGAGGTGGATGTAGCAAGAGTGTGTAGTAGAGGGAGATAGTATGAGTAGGAAGCTACTATTGACATTGTTCTGTTGCAGCAATTTTAGATGGACAAATTGCAGTTGAGAAAATTTCATGACTCGGTAAAATGAGCAATGATGACATCTGTGGATGCAGGTCTGTTCATATCTTTGCAGAGCCTTTAGGGAAATAAATATCTTGGAACATTCGGTGAAGTGAAGCTCACTCAATAAATCAACCTGACACAATAACACTTCTGGCACATGAGCTCTACTTCTCCTCAGCACCACCTACCCCTCTGTGTTTCTGTGCTACCAAATGGTGTCTCCCCACAGGCCCCTAAATCAAATCAGAGCACACAAATACAGTGAGAATTTATTGGGAATTGGTTTTGTTCGGCAAAAACATTACTTATTAGATGAACTGAAATGATAAATTTTGACCCTTTAAGCGCTGAGGAAGTTCAGACAACTTTCTTAAGTAGAAAAGGGAAGATAAACTTTATGCTAACTTGCAGAAGGTAAATAAATGGGAAGATAAGTTTACAATCTGTTTTTTCAAAGGGAATATGTAAGTTCCCCAAATGAGATAAGTTCGCTTTTGAACTTTTTAATTAGTTGCTCTATTTGGGAAATACAGTTAGAATTTACAAAGTTCTAGCAATAGGAATAATAAACATACCACCCTGTTGCACTGGGGCAGTACAACAAGGAGGGTCCCAACCAGTTCACAGGTAGATGCTATTCTTATATAATAACATTAAAACACATTATTTCTATGGACGGAAGCTTGAATGTGTAGAATAGTGTATTCTGTCCATTGTTTAGAGTTACTGGAAGCAGATGGCAAAAAGAAAGGGTTCAATGCTTTTTCTTTTATACTTTAGAGATTTAGAACAGAAACATTTAGAATAAACGAAGAGGCCCTGGGTTAAGTAAAGTAAAATAGGGCTCGGTAAGTAGTTTTGATAAAAGTGTATCACTTGGCTGGAAAAAAAAGTCTGTGATATGTTAAATCTTTGTTTTATTGTGAAAAGAAAGAGTACTTTTAAAAATTACAGATGCTTCCCACAGAAGTTGCAAAATGACATTTCCATGAATGAATTTTATGCATGCAGATATACATGCATGCATGAAGTTATATGTCTATAAATATTATATATGTATGTACAAACACATAAATTAATTAGGAAGGATTGCTTTGCCATTGGGAGTTGTTTCAACAGATAACTTTCTTATTTCACTGTGATTAATTCCAGTTGTTAAACTCTCAATGATTTAAGAAGTAAACTGATGTTTGAAAGAGCAGTTACTTAAAATGGCAGGAAAAGACAGGGCCTTATTGTACTGCTGTTTTGCCCTCCATCTAAAAAATCTAATATCCTTTTAGATTATTATCTAATTAATAAGATTTCTTTGTAATTAGGTTGAAATTATAACATTTTGTGAATGTCCCCTTACTAAGCAAGACACTTCTTAGAATACCTGCGCTCTGGGGAACATGAAATATCTTTTCTTGAGGGAACTGTAGCAACCTTAAGATTGTTAAACTGGAACATCTGATGGATTTCTGATTGAAATGCCAAATGCTACTTTACAGAAGTGGATTTAAATCTGACATTAACCAATCTGAACAGTATTTTACATCCTATCAAGTTAAGAAAATAGAGATAGTGTAAGTCTATTTTTTTTTTCCTTTTTATATTTCATTTTGAACCCAGGAGAGTAAGCTAATGGACTTGTTTTTTGCGTTTTGCTGAAGATCGTAAGTTCTGATATTTCATTTGTTTATACTGAGCCAGAAGTTGTTTATAGCATCTTTTACAAGTTATGATGTTTGTCCGTCTCCCTTTTTTATAGGGAATGAAGTTTTAAGGAAAAGAAACACTAAAAATTGGGTCTTAAATTGCAACACAGTTCTGGCGGAACTCCAAACTTTTCCGTATATCTGTTGTCCTGCTTGAAATGTATTAAAGCAAGAAGAGCTGTGCAACCTGCTGAGTGGAATGCATTTGTATTGTTTGTACTGTTAGAGTTTGTTTCTGTATCTGGAGGAGAAGTAGTATAGTGATAACCAAGGCTTGTCTAGCCCAGGCAGTTTTGTTACTTCAGGATAATTTTGCAAAGCTTCTGTTCTGTTGTGCAGTGTAAATGCAACTGCATTGGTATGAAGGTGACAAAATGATCCAAGTTTTGTATCGGGAACCACTGTTCCTTTGTCAGTGTGAATTCTTGCATCACATTGAGATTGGAGTCTAATCTTGAACATGCTCCTATTTTGGTGCAAAGTTGAGGTAAAAATAGTTATCTTGCACTATCGTGTATATATATGCTTGAGAAATGCTAACCCAATCAGTGATGACTTTGTGAACATGTGCCAGGTAGAGCAGGCTTTTAATAAAACTTTGATAAGGAACAGTAGAAATTCTAACTGTAACCAGTGTGGTTGCACTGGTTTGTGTGAAGCAGACAAACTGATGAATGAACGTTTGTCTCGTGATTGGTTTGTCAGTTTTTCCCTTTTGTCCTGAAAGAGAAAAGAGAGGTTGTAGTACTTGAGAAGTGTGGAAATACGTAAACAAAATATAGTTATGTAGAATCAGACTGTGAAGATTTTCTGTGGGGGTGTATGTAGTATCACTGAGATGGCAATTCCTTGCAGGGGTAAGGGCTGTGATTTGGTCCATCATCTTCCCTCAAGCCAAACATTCCCTAATGCAGGAGGTCGCTAAGTCAAATACTATGGAAGAATTTTTAAAACGTCTGAGTAATTGTGTGACTACAGTAACATTTATAGTCATGCGTGTTAAAACGCAGACAATCCGATTCCATGCTTCAGGGTATAAAATTACGATGATTAGGGTTCTGGAAGGAATTTCTCCCTTGTGTGGTGGTACACAACTGACTGCACCCTGAGTTACTGATGTTTCTTGGAGGCTCTGGGAGTTTACTGGGCTCAGTGTGGTTATATTTCATAGACTATCTACATTTGGTAGACAGATAGCACAAAAGCTGTGGTGAATTTTTTACTGTTATGCATCTGCCTGTCTGTGTCAGCTACTGTTTGTTCTAAGTTGGCCCAATGTAAGCTGACGCTGCTGTCAGTAGGGGTTGGACCAGAGGACATCTAGAAGTCTTTTCTGATACAAATAATTTACGATTGCATGTTTCTGGGGGGTTTTGGTTTTGGTTTTCTTTTTGTCAGTATATAGTATAATGGGCATAACAATATGATGGTATGAAAAACTGAAATTCCAAATAATCAGATCACAGCATAATTTCTAAAAATGTATTCTTCTTTGCTTCCTTCTTTTCTGCCTTTGAAGTACATGATTGTGCTTGATCTTCATGCTTCATCAATTGTTTTGCTGTATCGGTCATTCAACCAAACTTCCTACTGAGACAACTTTGGCTTTTAAAGTTAAAAGTTAAATTTTCATTGCTTATAAAGGTTTACTACATTTTTTTCTGTTGAATATCTCATACACACAGGGAGCAAGTCAATTTTTTTTCCCTTTGGAAAAAATGCCTTAAGAATATTCTGTAGAATGATGAAGTTGTCCTTCCTTCCTATCCCATCTTCCGGATTCTAGCTAGAGTGTCCTGTTACCATTTTCATATCTGGGACACTAAACTTGGTCAGCACCTATCATTCTAAGACAGGTCTTAAGTATGAAATAAAACTACCTTTAGAAATGACTAAAAGGTATAGCCTCAACTAGGAGCTCCGTTTGTTTTTCTTTTACGCTGGTTTAAAAAAAAAAAGAAGGTCTGTTTCAAATCCTATTTGTCCCTTATCTCTGTTTGTTCAGTTGTTTTTAATATCACGTACTGAAAGAATTTCAATAGCTGTTTCACCATGAAGTCATTTGTTATCCTTCAGCAGGCCTTTGCCTGCTGAATTGTAAAGCAGCCTCGACTATTTGCATCCTCCAGATGGAGCAGCATATAAACACTCCCAGATATTTCTGGTAAGTATGAAAAAATATCTTATTTGTCCTTTCTGTGAATAAATAAGAGAATGTCAAATTTTATAGACTAATAAATTTGTATGCCGGCACTGACATTGAATCTCTCATGGCCTGCAATGTCACAGACCCTGAGAAACACAATTTTTTTGTTTTCAAATGTATACTAAGTCAAATAGAAGCTCAATAAAAAGCCAGGGAATTTGATTGCATTGTTTATGTCTGCCCAGTAGTCTAATTCAGTTGCAATTTGCTATGAGGAAATACAATTTACATTTTTCCCAGGCTTATTGCATAAGCAATCACTCACATATACATGCATGAGTGTATGTCAAGGACAACTCAAATAATGGGTTAAAGTATCATTTAATAATATATTCTAATGTCTGTTTTTATAACGAACAAAAAACTTTGCTGTATTACAATGCATTCTTCTAGCTACTGAAAATTAATTCAAATGTTATCATTATTAATATTTTTTATTCGTCTAATTTACAACATAGCCTAAATCTCAATTGCTTTGTGATACAAATGTATGTATCAAGTATCACCACATGCAGCAGTTCCAGACATCACTGTAAGTCTACATTTAAATTCTATTTTAGTTCCTGAAATTAATCTCAATGAGAATTTTAATTTATGTATTTCTAATTTTAAACAGAACACACAATAGAATAACTTATAATGCTCATGCTCATCTAAATAATGAAGCCTGACAGTATCCTCTGTGGTTGAGTAATAGGCTTTTTATATTTGCTAGTTTTCGTAGTTTGTTTTTCAGTTTCTTTCTAAATTAGAAACAGAATAAAAATATACATAGGACATAAAAGTCAATGAATGTATAAAGTGTTAGGGATTGAATTTAATTCACTGTATTTACACATGATAAAATACTCCTTGATTGAATGCCTACTGATTATTTTCTGAACTGTTTGATTTTCAAAACAAAGTTATAATAAGTCCTATGCAATATTTATCTTGTTTCATTAGTGCTGTTAAATGGAAATTAGTGCGATTTACTTGCGTTTTCCAGCATCAGTCTAATTCCTTGAAAATTAACTTTACTTAGTAGGTTTTTACCTAACTGAAGTGAAATGTTTAAAATCAATATTTGAGTGTTTTTTGAAATAGTGCTCAGTAGCAGCAACAGCTCATCAGAGGAGATGGAGGGGACATAGTCGTATGCTAAGAATAAGCATACGTTTTCTCTGTAATGGTTATTGGACAACTTTTTCATTCAGGACATGTTGCTGCTGTTTTTCTTGGAGAAAGTTGCGGAAGATACACAGTTGGTATGTATGAATATAAGACAGGCTTTAATTTGGTTTTTATGTAATTCAGTTTTCTTTCATAATGATAGCTGATTTGCCATGCCATAATTTTGATTTATGGCAAATTTATGGCAAATTCTGATTTGCCACCAGGTCATAACTGGTTTGTTTCAGTTGCGTGCTCGTGTAAATAGAAAGCAAATAAGCTATATATTCAAAGGTCAGTCCTGAAGTATTGTCTGTCTTAAAAGGCTTTCACATGAAGCCAAATGAAGTCCTACAGATGTTGCAAGTCTTTTTACAGATAAAACGCCCATTTACTTAAATATTTTTTCCAGAGTAACAACTGCACTATTTGCTTTATCGTCATTATAAGGTAGCACTATTATTGTTACTTTGATAACAAGAGAGATATGATACAGAGCACAGTATTGTCTGGTACTTTTTTTTCTCTCCTCCTTTGGTAGTACCTTTTTTTTTTTTTTTTTTTTTAAACACAATGTACTCTTTACTTGATAAAAAGTCAAATTGTTACAAATAGTAGAAAAGAGGGATGCTGGTAGGAAACAAAAAATATTGCAATTTGGCATATTCAGCTGTACCAGGACACTAGCTTAAAAAAATGGGACATTTTGAGGATGAAACTGGGAAGAAGAAAGAATCAGTTGATTTAATGGGATGCTTTCCAGTGACGTTGGGAGACGTCTAGATGGAATTTTAATGTCCAAAACAAAGTTATCTTCCAGTTTCTGCAAAAGAGGCAGCAAATATGGAGAGAGCCCTTGACAATACAGTTCTTGTGAGAGTTACTCTGCTCATTGTCACCCGGAATAGTCTGATAGTCTCACTAACTTTAGTCATCTAGAAATTAGTCATCTAGTCTCAGCTAGTCATCTGGGTTCTCTGAGGTCATGGACTCTGTCTTTAATGGAGGGAGACACTCACAGAGGGTGTTGTAAGACAGTTGTGATGAATTGCTCTCTGGGGGTGCTTGTCTCTGTCTCCTCCCTCTCCTTCTCTCTATTTGTTGACTGCAGAGGGAGCTTAGATGACTAACTTGGACCAAATGCCTTGGATTCTTATGGATTCTGCCCTAAGCATCTAGTGGAAGCTGGCTGGCTGGGTAGAGATAAATCATCATCTGGGGGTGCCTATCCATTGAGTTGAAAGGGAATGCAGGCAGATAACTTAATGGGGTAAAATAAAAGTTTCTGATAATAAATATAATGAATATTACATCAGGCACACAACTCTCACTGAGAGCGTTTATCCATAGCTTCAAATTTTTAATGGAGTCAGAACTGAGCAAAGAATTGCTGTGTGTGTTATGGCCAACAAGCATCTTCAAGATTTCTCACCAGAACAAAACCTTTTCTTTTTCCAAAGCCCTTTTTATGTTACTTGAAGTGCATTTGATTCACTTCAGTACTTTCACTGAAGCTTCATTTTCCTTTCTTTTCTCAACATGCAAGTTTTCTTTTTCTGGGTCATATTCAATCATTGGTATAGATGGACTTGGCAGTGTTAGGTTAACGGTTGGACTCGATGATCTTAAGGGTCTTTTCCAACCTTGACGATTCTATGATTTTATGATTCTATGATTGTTTAATACATATGCGTCCCAGCAACATGAATAAGACTTAGGTGGCGTTGGTCACAAAGAGCCGCTTAAAAACTGTCAAGCAGTGCTACATACTTGTCATCGCTTTCCTGAGTTCTGTATCAAGACTAGGAAAGCCTCAAAGGTTTGAGGATGGGTAATATGTCTTAATTTTGAGATACAGAAGAATTGTTAACGACCATATGTAAAGAAGGGCTACTACTGTGACCGGTGTCCTCAAAGGAAATGGAAGATGGAATTAGCAGAGGATTGTGCCAGCCTGCACAGGGAGCGGATGCACTGAAAATTGTATGGTTGTTTCATGCACGTCTTGAAATTGTCCTAATTACCCATGCTGTCAACATGCATTTATTTAAAGGAGTACAGGGGTGAAGAAAAATTAAAGGTGTGGACTAAAAGTAGGCCAGAATGCTGCTTTTTCATGAAATCAGTAGTTAAACTTCCCCTGACTTCAGCAGGGGAATCAGGAATAGTTGCAGGGGAATCAGGAATAGTTGCATTCACATTAAATACGTGAGATAGCAATTATCATATTTTTTCACTTTGTGTATTTGAACACATAACTTGCTTGCATGTCTCTCCTGCTAAAACGTCAGCGAGCTAGACTCACATCGCTGTGCTAGCTGTACTTAAAGATCTTAGTTTTATGTTTCTGAAAATGTCATCTATTCCTTCAATCACTTGTAAGCCCCCTGTAATCTCTTTTTAATGTAAGCGCGCTGGAGTTTTCCCTTTTGTTTGCTGCCCTTGCATTATTTACTTTGATCCGCTGTGAGAAAATCTGAAAGTGTGTTGTCCTAAATGCTAGCATCTCACCAACAAGATTTGAGGCCTTGTACTTCACATTGAAGAAAAAGGCTCTTGTGTGAAGACGCAGGTTTTGTTTAGTTCTCTGTCCCTGGTGGGAGCCTTAATTGCATTTTCTCTCTCACACAGTGGCTGGCTAAGGAGTGCCTGCCTTCCCTGCTGATGCTGGAGTTTTCAAGCTCTATTACTCTGTGACGGAGAAAATTCCTTGGTCCAAGAAGAAAAGACTCAGATTAAAAAAAAAAGTAAAAAAAAAAAAAAGTGTTTAAGTATTGTCAGTTTACCATGTGTGGTAAACAGAACAAACAATAGACTTGCTTAACCTTCCTCCCCACCCTCTGAGACTCCTCTACAAGTTTTGTATGACCTACTTTATAGAAATCGTATCATATTTAGAATGTTAAATATTATGGAAAGTATAATTCCCTAGGGCAAATAAATTAGACTTCTTGGGAAAAGTGGTAAACAGAAAATTATAAATGCTTTGTGTTCTCTTAATCTGTGCCAGCCCATTCTAATGCATATTTTATAACCTTTAACTGGAGTTAAAACAAAGCAAAAGTCCACGATTCGTTTTTAAATTCTGTTTCATTTACACTGGGAAAACGTTTGAGATTCTGCATGTTGCAAATAAATATTTAATAGTCAAGCATGGTTGTGACAGAGCTTTCTATAAAGTAAGGAGAAGCTTTGCAAGATTTTAAATTGCAGTTAGGACTCATTTGCACTGAGTGTTTCCTAACACACTGCACTGTGCTTTGGTGCACTCTGCACTGGACAGGGCTCTCTAGAATAGCTGGAAATAATGTGAAGAATTAAGGGCTATGTCATTTTAACTTGTGTGAACATGCTGCTGGATGGAAGCATGCTAATATTCAAGCAAGCTTGTATATTTTTAGTAGTCTTATGCATGCATGTGTCTATGACAGCTTGGTGATTTTTGCACTTTGATCTGCGAATTCATGTCCCACTTAAAAATTCCATATTTTGGAAGGCAAAAAAACCCTTCCTAAGGTAGGGGAAAAAAGCCTCTTCCCCCCCCCCCCGAAATTTTGGCATGTTCTTCATTGATCCGTGGTTGCTAATGGTGAAACAATGATGTCATAGGTAGGAGGTTATTTTTTTGCATTAGTGTTCAGCTGTAAAACCTTTTTATATGGAAGTAGCTTTTGCCTTGCATGTCCATGTCCTCCTTCCTTTGGGATTAGAGTCTACAGAACTTAAATTCTGGAATGATTAAAATAAGTACTTACATTTTTAACCACGGTTATTCTGCACTTAACAACAAATCTTTAAGCAAAAATTTATTCAAATTTTGGATAGCAAATTTGGACTTCGGGTAGCCCAAAATATCCCTGCCTGCTAATGAATTTTCTGATGTTGTACAGATGACACACTTCACTTTATATATTTCACTGATTGGCTTTTGTTTGTCTGTTTGTTTTTCCAAGATGTTTAATTCTTAAATGCAATTTATCTTAAAGAATTATCTCACTTACTGTACATCTTGACAGTAGAGATCACCCAGGATGCTTTTGATAAACAGCTCTTGGGTGTGAGCCTGAGGCTGTTGAAAGGATTCTGAGTTGGGGAGGGGGGAGAAGCGCCAAGCTCTGGAGTTCACTTCTGTGATTAGTCTCACAGAGCTCAAATTTGTTGGGCACATTACAAGATCTATCTGTCTTAAGAAAAAATTAAGTTTTTCTGGGAGAAAGTAAATTTCTCCTGTGATTTGGCAGGAGTCTGTTTTGATGTGATTTGGCAGGAGTCTGTTTTGCTGTAGAGGGGCATTTTAAAGGCATCTCACTACAGAGATGCCTAGAAGAATCCAGCTTCAGAAGTAGTTCCGGAAGGGGCAAAATAATTGCACTTTTCTTCACTTGCAAACCTACTCAGAGGGTGGATAAACATGTTTTTCTTCACATAGATATCTGTTGTTATAAAGGTCTCAGTGCAAATATTAACACTTGATAAACATCTTGATGACTCGCAGTTTTTCATGTAGTATTCAGAGGATGCTTAAGACAACTGTCTGCTCTGTTTACTGAAAATATATTGGAAAAGATCTGAAACAGTGTATTCTTCATGGTCTGCTATGTGTTTTTAGAATGTACAGAAAGACCAATCGAATAACTTCCCATTACATTAGGAAAAAAAAAAATTCTTTTTTTAGTAATCCCAACCATTGCTAAATATACACTTAGTAGAAGAATGATATACTTAGGTCTTTCTCAGTTCTCTGATCTCAAAGAATATGTAGTTCATCTAGTTCTTCAGCCTTCCTCTGCCCCCATCGCATCATGCTTGCATTCATACCCAATATACAAGGCATTTATCCCTTACCGCAGTGAACATGTAAAACTGTTAGATTTTGAAGATTCTGAACATTTTCACTGAGGCTTTTAATCAGTTCTAAGATACTCATACAAATAGCTTATTATGTAGATCCTTTGTCTTCCCAAAGTATTTTTAATAGTCTTAGCTTTGGTCTGACTGAAAGAAGATATCTTCCTGTTGTATGAAGTATTTCTTATTGATATTGAAATTAAAAAAGAGGTTCTTTTACATCTATGCTTTTGGAGGACATCAAACAGCTTGATATTCTTTCTCTCTCCTAGTTAACTCATTTTAAAATAGAAAAATAAAGAAAATCAGCTTCTTGTTCTTATCAGTGTCCTTTTTAGGCATTGTTAAGGTTTGTAAGGTCCCAGAAACATGCCTTAAGTAGATGTGAAGAAGAGTACTGCATAAAAGGAATCCTGTTTCTTAGGTGGATCACATGCATTTGCATTAAATATTTTATTTTTTAGGTTTTTTTAAGAAGATAAAAATAATCTGAATGATATAATTATAATTCTTCTGTTACATTAACGAACACTGTAGCTTAGATGCTTCTTTATTCATCAGATGGAAATTACACCTGATCAGAGTAGAAGTCTCTTCCACTTCTGTTATGCAGGTGATTTCCATCCTTTTCTTGGTTCAGAGTGCATTCCCTGAACAAGATGTAAAAATCTGAACTATACCTGTAATTTTTTTTCCCCGCTTCCATCTGGAAAGATGCTCTCAGCAGTCCTATCCTAGAAAGACGTATTAACTTTGTTTGCGTTTTAATTCAGTTGTTGTTCTGCTATTCCATTGAGATGTGCTTCTAGTTTTTATTTCGTATAGTATTATAGATAAGAAATTATTAACTGGAATAGCAATATTGTAATCAAAAGGATGGTCAACCACAGGTTTGCAGTGCTGGAATGGAGAACACTGCATAGGAAACTGCCTATATGCCAATAAGAAGAACTCTCATAGTGTGCTGAGACATTTTACAGCTTCTGTGTTACTTTATTCTTTTGTTAAATGTAGATAAGTCCTCAGGTTCCTTACTGTGAGGAAAAGCAACTATGCTCCAGATTAACTGAAGCATTCAGATAGAAAGAGATAATATTTTAGGAAGCACCTTAAAGTAAGACAAGGTAGCTTTCATGAGCACCTCAGCACTTAAACATAACTTTAAAATTAATGTCTGGTAGAACGTTGAGCATGTATTTGAGCAATGTAGATCTGGAAACCTTTCTCATCTGTGGCTTTATAACCCACGTGACACTAAGGGATGGTGCAAGTTGAATTTTTTCCATCCCAGTTTTACAACAAAATCCCTGAACAGTTGGGTGAATATGGATATCTGATAAGAGTATGCTTATAATAATAATTAAAATAATAGTAATGTCTTAAGTCAGTAACTATTGCCTGTTTACTTGTAAGCAAGTGACTAACCCAATCTCAGTTTCGCTCTCCCTTTACATAATTACTTGTTGGAAGGGCTATAATTTGGTAAGAAGAGAAAAAAGACGTGACTTGACACTGCTCTTCATAAAGGTGGGTGGAACTGAGACTGAGGGCAAATGTCTGTTGCTCTTTTTTTTCTTGTGCTACCTTATTTTGATTCTTGTTTTAAGCATTAACCTTTGAAGACTACCTTTGCTGATATCATCTGTTTGTTTCTGCTGAGTCAGTCTACCAGCTTATAAAATTTATGTATACAGAAACTCATGTAACCAAAGGCACTGTTCTGTTCTAATTGAATTCAGTGGCAGATCTCTCAACGATTTGATTAGTTGGTTGAACTGCATAAAACAACATCTTCCACTTTTTGTAAAAGAAATTTTTGCAAACCTTTTATTTTTCTGCTTGGTTTGGCACCTTGCATCTATCTAAGGAAAGATGGCACATTCACATAGCAATATGCAATAGGAGTTGATTGTCTATGTCCAGCAGGATATTTTTTCCCAAGGATTATGAGTAGATATAGCATCTAAGTCAGCTTTCGTATAGGTGGATTACAAGTCTTAGAGGGGAGAATGTTTGTCATAAGTATGTGAAAGGCCTTTCTAGCTGAATTGTAGCATCATATTTTAAACAGTGAATCATAAAAATCCATGGCTAAAAGGACCTAGAGTAATGATTTTAGTCTACCTCTTGCCCAAATACGTGGTTCACTTTCCTAGGCCATTCATGAAATGTTTGTGTGACCTGTTTAATATAAACTGATGCAGCAGAACTATTTTTAAATATGTTAGATTTCTGAAAGTTTACAGCTGGTCTCCAGAAAATGACCTACACATATATAAATACATAAAAGAAGAATACATAAGTTGACTTACAGTTCAGATTGTAGGAGTGAAAGAAGTATTTTCTCCTTCTGTTTTTCTGACTTACAAATTCCATTATAAAAAATATTACAGAATGAATTTCATCTACTGCCTAAAAATGCAGAGGCCTGCATTAGGTGAAATTCTTATTCTGTAGCCAATTTTGTAGGACACAAGAAAAATTGATGGGATGTGCTTTGTGGACTTAGAGATCATCGTTGCAAAAGAGATGCTCACTTTTGGTAATTATTTGACCCTGGGTTGACAAAGGCTCCTTGGATAACCATGTGTTTATGTCTTGTTATTTTAAATACATCCATAATAATCCTTACGCTAATACAACCTTGCAGTTTCTAGTTAAATCTATCATGCAGTGAGAAATTTGGAGTTTGTTAAATTAAATTCCATTTTCAGTCAGTCCATCTTACCAGTTCATTCCAGAGTGGGCTGTCAGATAACTGTAGGAAGCTAAAGAAAAATTGCTACAACAACTGTTAATTTATTGTAGAGTCATCACGTTATGTGATTGAGAGGATATTAGCCGTAACTAGTGAAAGATATATTTTGTACCATAACATTGGTTTAGACTCACAGGTACCTCTGATGGTATTGGTTTCAACATGAGAGGAAGTCAGGATCCTATGAGATCTCAAATTGTAATACAGTTGGCTCAGCAGCTCAGAACACAACTTTCTTTTTCTTCTCTTTTAAGGTCTTGGATGTTGAATACGACTTTTCGAGAAGGTATTTTCAAAAATGTTTCATACTGTAGTGATTCTTAGAGCTTAGCAGTGTTTGACATTGCATTCCTGGCACCATTGCTAAGCTCTTTGTGGAGAACTCAACGATGTTTACTGTGCTGATGCTAAATGTAAACTTGTTTGAAAACAAGGTGGTTTAGTTTGCAGTCAGATCATTGTGATCTTTATCACTATACTTGGTGTGTTACAGGCTCCTTAATTCCCTCTTCCTAAGAAAATATTGTTGTGTGAAATTGTTAAGAACCTTCTGCATTTTGAGCATTGTGGCAGAAACTGAAAATTGTGGGAAGAAAGATGAAAATCAAAGAAATGCTTTTCTTGTTGGTGTTGACCTCCAGCTTGGGGTAGCTAAGACAAATGGTTTTGAAACATTGTCTTTCCTCTTCTCACTTGTGTTCCTCAATAAAATTTTGACAGCCCAACAAAATAATTTATTTTGACCATCCTAAAGTAGGGCTGGTGGAAGTGAAGAAAGAAAAATGAAGTAGAAAAGGATCCTCATAGCAAATTAAAGTCAGTATGTGGACTCAGAGGTCCAACTTTGAGGGGAATCTCCAGAGGAAGGAAATAAAGGACAGGACAAACAGGAGTGTTCATAGCCTGGATCAGCTAGACCTAGTCTTGTGGCCCTGATAACTCGTTTCAGCTCCTACAACCTTCTGCTGCTTATTCGAAGACAATGTTCAGTAACTTAGTATTTTATGCAGTGATGAAGGCTAAATAATCAACAAATTCTGATGTACTCTGAGGCAAGATTGGAGTATATGTATATATGATTGAGACCACAAAGCCAATTCCTGAAAAATCCTGAATGTCCAACTTCGATTGCCCATGGAGCATTCACACTAAGTTATTATTAGGATACAGTTTTTAATTTATATATCGTATGCTATTTTTTATTTAGCATCCCTGTTTATTTCGATGTACAGGATGGCTGTTTATAGGAACTTTGGCTCATTTTCTGCAGAAAGTGAAACAAACCAGGGACTGCAAAAAGAGAGAGGATGCTTTTGTGATTGAGTCAAGAGAAAGACACTCTGGCAAACCCAGTTTTATCCCTGTTTCTGTCACAGGCTTTCTGTGATGCTGAGCAACTCAATTAAAACATTTGGCAGATGGCCACTAACTGCATATAATTCATTTTCAGGGTGCTCAGCTTGAGATATGTGGGCTCTTACTTGCAGCAGTTGTTATTCTCCTTACAGCCACTGAAATCAATGGAAGTAGTGGCTGCTCAGCATGTTCGTTAGCGTAGCGGAGGAATGTGCACGTGGGGAAAGTGAAAATTCCTGAAGCCTAGTGCCATCTTTCTCACTGATTCTCTCTGCCAAGACAGGGAAGCCTCCCTGTGTTGGATTACCAATGGTTACTTTATGCTATATGTGGACTACTATGTATAGGTATATATTAGGAAAAGAACGTTCTTGTCTCAGTTGGAATCTGTGAAGTTTATAATGAACATCTTACAAAAGAGCACAAGAAGCCAATTATTTCTATATTTCTTGTCTGATAAACTGTGAACAAGGTGTAGTCTACTAGCTGGATGATGCATACAAAATTACTGAGTAACTGCCCCATTTCCCAAGTACAGCCTATCCAGAGCATGGGCTAAAACATAGCAGCTTTAGAAAAAATACCATGTGATCACATAATTAAAAAATTGTTACATAATATAACATGTACAAGGAGGCAGAATTCAGATTACATCAGAAGCCATCTTCTGATATTTCTCAATTTCAAAATGCTTGATTTGACAACCTGAATATTGTTCTGAGTAATGTAATATATGGTATGGAAAATTAAAGTATGGCTGCACAGCTATAAATACAATTCACAGGCTAAAAACTACTCCTATTAACATTGCAACTGAAAGATATAAATCAGTTCATAAATATGAAATTACTTGCATGCTTGGGTTTTTGCAGAATTGAGGTCTAATTAGTGAAAGGCATGATCTTGTGAAATACCGGGGTGGGAGTTGCAGTTGCACCTTCTAGGACTGGGCCCTACCTTGAAATGATTATAACTATATGTCTATTTATAGCTAAGGAGAAATTTAAACAAAATATTTGTTTTATTTGTATAGCATTTTCATTGGTTTACCCTAAAGATATATGCTAGATGATAATAAAGTAATAAAAGATTGTTTTCACAGCTGTTTGTCTTTGATTACATATTTCTTTGAAGTATTGCAATAAGACAGACTTTGAACCTGGAAAGAGATCAAATAATGAATTGTTCTGCTTTGTGAAGCTTAAGAAGGGATTTTATTGTTGAAACATATAGTGCAACATAGTTTTGTTTTTTTTTTTCTTCTAACAGTTAAATAATGGTTGAAAGTACTATGAGATCATTACAGATGGACTAGATTAAAGAGCTTGGGGCCAAACATTAGGAACTGTGTTAGTACTAACTAAAATAATTTCTTAAGTTCTGTCATTACCAATTTATTTTTGTTAGTTTTCTTTTTGAATCAAAATAGAATTTCAAAGAAAGTGTTTTAAATCTTTTAATTATCCATTTACTTAAAGCAAAGGATGACAGGAAACTTAATAAACGTATGAATCCTGTGGGAT
The DNA here is from genome assembly GCF_965183815.1 of Platalea leucorodia. Classification (NCBI taxonomy): domain Eukaryota; kingdom Metazoa; phylum Chordata; class Aves; order Pelecaniformes; family Threskiornithidae; genus Platalea; species Platalea leucorodia. Next base: position 44,060,584 of record NC_138824.1, on the reverse strand, counting down.
TCTGTTTGCATTATGGATCATTTGGCCACACTTTGTGCCCTGGATAATATATTTAGTGTTAAATTGGAATAAAAGTTGTAGAGCCGTGAATAAACTTTGTAGGATTTTCTAAAACTGGAAGGATTATAGCATTTAAAATGTGTCTGAGGAGGTTCAAGTAAAATATTGAATACAAAATTTGAAAGCTTTTTATATTGCTTTTGCTCAAAACAATATTATATATGACATTAACTTCACCACCTCCCCCCCTGAAATTCATCTTGAAAGCAACTAAGTGACAAATACGTAAGTGACAGAGAAAGATACTTAGTTTATTTTTTTCAAGGCTAGTGAACAATAAAATATCAAATAATGCAGGTCAGCATTTCACATGATGTATTTGAGTTGCGACTGGTTATGTTGGAAGAATTTTTCTCTCTACAAGAAACACCTGAAAGTTTATAATCATATATTTTGGATATACAAAAACGTTAAGGGGTATATTTTTAAAATCCCTGAAATGTTTGTACGCTCTATATCAGTCGACTGAAATTAGTTGTTGTGTTATTTAGAACAAACTTTTGCCTCTGTGGAAGAGAGAAACCTTTCAAATGTTAATTTCAATAGAAACATTAGACAAAGGAATATTGTAACTTTAGAGATTTTTATGATGAAGGTGTGTTTAAGAGATGTCACTTTGATATTTTTACATTATGTCCTACATTTGTCAGCTAAAACCAGGATATTGCCTCAATGAGAAAAAGCATGTTCTGCACTTGTCAAAAGGCAGTAAGTAATGATTAAAATAGCAGTGTGAAACGCTGGGAGATTAAAGTGATGCTAATGATAAGTGAGAGAAGAAAAGGGCAAGCTATATTTTAATCCCTGAGAGAATGGTTAATGACTTCTATTGCCTGAGATTAAACTAAACCTGTCTCATCAGCTTTTTCTGCCTGGTGAAAAAAAGCTCTCTGCACTTTAATTTATTAAAGTCTTTTAAGGAAGCACATTGATCCACAGAGGTTAAACTTTAAAAAATTGTGCAAAATACACACTAAAAATGCTTTAACAAAAGTGTGACTTTGTTGCTTTAGGCAAGCTCACAGTTTTATAAAGAATTCATTGTCTGTGGCTTGGTGAATTTAATTAAGGAATATTAATTACTTAAACTGGGAGGTTTGTTCCTTTTTAAACCAGAACATTTTTGCAATACTGGTGCAGGAAAAGTAGCTAGTATGTTTTAGAAGATATCAGCAGAAAGGGACTAAGTTACAGTTAAAATTACTGTATGATCTCTTATGAGCGTGATATCGAAAAGCCATTTTAAAAACGCTTCTCAAAATATATGTACTACTTGGTATAATGTAATGAGTACATTTGTTTATACTGAGTTACTGTTAGTCCATTTTTTTTAATAATTCTTATGACTGCAAGACAGTGTTATAAAATCATGTTTATATTGAGAAGCTGCCTAGTTCAGCATTGCCTTTTCAAAAAGCATGTTAAGTCTTTCTTCACATTAGAGAGGGATGGCAGGAGAATTGTTAATTAGACTATTTTTTAAATACATGTGATAAAATTGTCAAGTCTGAGTTCTTAGGATAAACTGCAACATTGCAGCATGCTTGGGAAAACAAGATTTTCCTCTCAGGCAGCTTTGCAAGCTTTTGTCACTTTTAACCTCCATCCTTTCATTACACTTATTTCACATAGCATGTGTATCCTCAGCCTACAGGACAGACAATAGGTTTAGAAACAGAAAACGGAAAATACTCAAGCAAATATGCATGGCTTGCCTAAGCCTTATTCAAGTTCCAACTCCATTTGCTTTTTGATTTTTTTTATTTTTTTTTTCTCTATAGGTTAGAACACTGGAAGTAAACAGTGTGCTTTTGTCCTCTTTTGCAAGTTCAGTACCCACAGTGCCTTTCTGGCTCCGTACTAGCAAACTGCAATGTGCATCCCAGCTCGGGGAATAAATCCGGTGCTCGTGGATACCAACAGTTCTGCTCTATATCCTTTCCCTCCTGCCTCCTGGAAAGCGTTTTCCCTTTTCCAATCTCCGAACCTCTGTAAATAAGAGCCCATTTAGTGACTATCTTATGTGATGGTTGTAATCCAGGTTATTTTTTAAAGCTGTTTTTTAAGTATAACTTGTTTGGTAAGTGAGTTTAAACTTGATTCATGCTTTGATGTTAATGAAACACCAATTTATCGGAAGGCCCTGCAGCCCTAATGAGCAGTTTCTTTAAAAAGAACATTTAATCAAGGTTTATTTTTAACTTGTTTAAACAGATCTAATAGTTTGTGCTGATTTCATTTCAGTATAATAATTGCTAGCAATCCTATTAGTAAGTCGTGGTACATGGAAGTTAACACAAATTCCATTCTAATGAGTGTAGTATAACAGCAAAACCCTTGTAGTCAAGGAAAGGTTCATGTTTGAGAGGAGTGACAGAGGCACTCGGACGTTTTGCTGACAGCAGATTATTTTTGTTTTTATACAAAAGTCAGGCATGACTTGCTAGTATTTAAGTGGGTTTTGTTGTTTTTGGGAGGTGAAGCATTTTCGTATTAACTTTTTAAGGTGAAAGGAGCCACTTATTTCCTGATGTTAGGAATAATACTTGATCTGCTAGCATAACTCATATTTGTCTTTATACTTTACCTGTACATGAGGATTTAGCTGTAATATGCTATTTTATGAGGATAAAGTTCCACAATCTCAAAATGCAACTTCTGGCATTTATTTTAATGAATATAAAATCTTGGAAGCAATTTAGTGTGAAAAGCAAATGAAGTTTCAGTGCTCAATTTACAGTTAAGAAAAATCTCTAAAAGAGCAGATGAAGCTGAAAAATGTGTGATCACCTGAAATACTATTTTTTATGATAAATGTAGAGTTCTATCTGTACGTACTGGAGATTACGTAGTCAAATTTTCATTGTGACTAAAGTCTAAATTTTGGTTTATTGGCAAAAAATAAAGAAGGAAAATAATTATTCTTTAATTTGAAAATATAAATATCAAATCAGTATTTTCAGTATTAAATACAGTGTTCAGGTGTTATCAGTCAAGTTCAGTTATTAGCTTTTAAACTTTTTATTACTTAGTCTGACACCATGACATTTAAAATATGAGAAAGTTTGGAGATAAATAATACAGAGTGATTTAGGATTTTAGAGCCATACTAAAAAGCGTTCTGATGCACTGAAGGGCATCTGTAAGTTACACATTGTTTATAGGTGTCTGGGTTTCTGATTAGAATCCAGGAGCTCCATGTTTTACAAGCTTTGGAGCTGGGGTGGAAGAAAATAGCTTGAGAGAACATTGATAATTGGATTTCAGTTCTGCAAGAAGGAGTCTTGGAAGTCTTTACAAATTCAGGGGTCCAACCAAACAGGCAGCTTGCAGGGTCAGTACTTGAGCCTGTCATTAGGTGGAATAACTCCTCCTTATTTGCATAAGCATCTTACTGGGAAATTATTCAGAGGGATTCTTCTGCCTCTGGGGGCAGAGAGGGAGGAACATCTGCATTCATATCTCAGCTCTGGCTTGCTCTTGTGACACTAGTTTCCTTATTTTGAAATAAGTTAGAGAATAATAATAATGATCTACTTTTTGTATAGTTCCTCCTTGTTCTTCCTTTGCTTCTCTGGTTATAGAATAAGTACTTATGTGTGTGACTTCAATTATATACTGTCCATATTATTTAGAAAATGTTTGTTATGACTACAACAAAAAATGATATGACTGCTTTGTGATGGTATGGGTGATACGGGGCAGATTTATGTGATGCTGATGTGTAAAGACTTCTTCTCTTCTCTTGTCCCGAATACCTCCAGGATATGATTTTCCTCTGCCCAACAGACTCCACTTATGTGAGCCATGTTTGTCCTGGGGAAAGGATGCGGTCCTGGTTTTCTTGGGGAAAGAATAGTTGTAATATTTCGACATCTTCCCAATGTTGTCCTTGCTAGAAGAAAGCCTGTGAACATAGAATATGTTTCAAGAGTTACCACAACTGGCCTATCAGTGCAGTTCATGGGGAGCTGATGCTTGGGAAACCACGTCTGTGGGTCTGCCCCATAGAGTTCCTTCACGGACTTGCCCTGGCTTGGCTCTTCATCGGGCTTTCCCAGGCCTGGCACCCTATTGCTCCCAGAGAAAAGACAGGGCGGACTGTCTTGGTGAGATGTTGCAGGGCAATTTTGATGTGAGAAGCGTTGCTGAGTCCTCCTGCCACAGCTCTTCTCGGGGAGCAGGAGGCCTGGCTATGATCATGGGGAGGTTCTGGTGCTCAAGGGTCTTGGGTGTTCAGTATGATAAGGAACAATTTTCTGTTGTCTTGAATGCCTGAGTAAAAGCAGGACACCTCCACAGTTAAATTTCACAATGGTGCTTTAAAAAGGAAGGAATATTTTGGAATATGTATTCTTTTGGGGTTTTATTTTGGGGACCTGTTATGAAAAAAACTAGCATAGTGACTGTGGGAGTCAAAGCACAGCATTAGCTCAAAGTCTGCTGCATTAAGCTTATTATTTGCATTGATTTTTGAATGTGAATAATATTGCAGATCTTTAAATATTTTTAAAGGTATATATTTTTACAAAAATAAACATTCTCAATGCTGTGGTACAAAACTAAGGTGAAAGCACAACTCCGTCTGGTTTCGGTCCTGAGCTTGTGACAAACCTTTTAAAGGGAATGCAAGTTCACATCTGAATAGTCTTTTCTAATGGGAGTTTTGAGACTTCTTTAAAGACAAGGGAAATAAATTGGGACTTATCTGTTCATTGACAAATGTATGCTCCGATGAATCACGTCATCTGACTTAAGTCCTTTTTTCTGCCTTACTAAAAACAAACTCATGCTATTTGTACTTAATGCTGATACACATTGCACCCTGAATACTAAGTTGGAATGTATTTACAAATGTGAAAGAACCTGTGGTCCTTTCATGCATCAGGTTGTCATAGAAACTAATTAACTTTCATTTCTGTGTCAGGGAAAAGTAGTGTGATGCAGATGTAAATTGTAGTTCAGAAATCACCCCGATGAAACTGTAGAGAAAAAGAAACATCAGAATCTTCAGAATTCCTGCAGGACATCGGGAATGCAAAATATGTGATGGGAAGTTACAGTGTTAAATGCCTCATTTCACCAGGTCTTTTTGCATAATCTGCTGCTTCATAAGTGCTTGGAATGTTACTAAACTGACAAAACAGTATGGCTTATGTGTATTACGTTTGCGTATGTATGTGAAAACGGATGTGTCCAGGGAGCGTGTATAGATGCACACTGAGTATTGAAATTCTGCAGAAATGGTGTCTAAAATACAGAGTGGCAATTACAGACTACTTACTGCTAGAGAAACTTTAAAAACTTATACTATAACCTTTGCTTTCTCAAATGAATTAAGCTGATTCCTCTCCAGTTAGTTTCCCTCTCTACGAGTTACTATAATTTTACATGAAATGTGAATACATTAATATTTTAACTGAGAGAGGTATACTTTGACTGGCTTAAGTGGTAAAGGAATGTGATTACAAGATGATTTATTGGAAGTCATTAAAAATGATTTATTAAGAGAAAAATGTTGTGTTACTAAAGCTTTTTTTTTCCTCCGCTGAAGATGGGGTTATGCTGTCACGTTGCCTTCTTCGGAAGAGGAAAGCAGCCTGCAAAAAATCAGGAAAACATTTTGCTTTGTGGGTTACTGGCATGAATAATTGTAAAGAGCGTGGCCAGCTTGCTTTTAGCACAGAGACGTAGCGAGACTTGTCCTCCGTCACAGATTCACTCTTAATAGGTCCTGGTCTTATGGGGAAGACTGTGTGCGTGTAGCCCGACCAGCGGGGCTGGGCAGCAGTTTCATGCACATTTCCAAGAGCAGTGGCCAGCTTCTGCCACTCTTGTTTCTGTGCTGTTTACTCAATTTTATGTGCTACCGCTGTTTGTGGGGCTGCGCCATGAATCACATTAGTAATTGATCCAGATTAAAATATCTGCCCCCCACTTCTCCCTCCTTCCCCCTCCTTCTGCCCTCCAACCCCCGGCCCAATTCGGAGGAGGGCCATAGAAAGAATAAGTTGGAGGGAAGGGATGGGTCTTTGATGATTGTAAAAGCAATGGTTTTCTTTAGATGACATTTCTTAGGTGGGGAATGAAAGAAAAGCAACGCGAATCTGTAGCGGAGTGGGTGCACAATTTATACATTAATGAATAGAAGACTTCTTGCTCTTGCATGTTCTCCCAACTCGGAGTGTGAACTTAAAACAGAGTTGATAATATTGCACTTAGAAGAAAAAAAAGTATAGAGGAAGATAGGCAATTATGCAATTTTCCTATAGTTGATTCCTTCACACAGGAAGAAAGGGGAAAATATTTTTGTAAATGAGAATCATGGCAAAGCTAAAGACAGTCATAGAACTTGATTATTTTTCAGCTAAGGCAAAAAATGTATATGCAAATGGAAGGTACGTGAATACCACACCCCAACAAAGAAAAAAAGAAAAAAAAAAAAGTTGGGGGATTGATGATGTATTCTCTCTTTCCTGCTCACTTTATTTGTTAAGTGGGATTTTTTTGTTTTTCCTTCTGGCTACTCTGCAGTTTCTTGTTCTTATGAATAGCTTCATTTCATTGTTTTGAAGTCAATATACATTTCTTTTGAAATATGATGTAAAATGAGCTAGAGGAGAAATAATTTATCTGTAAAGTATGTATTTCCCCTATCTTCTTTCACTGTGTGTGTATATATCTTTCTATATTCAGGAAAGTCATTGGCAACTCTCCAGTTGACTTCAGCAGGACAGGACCTGGCAATATAATTAGGCATATATTATTAAATGGAGGAGTCGATGTGTCACAGAAGAGTAGTATGTCGTTTGTTGTAGATGTTGTAGAAGAAGGGTAATATCGAAAGAGATTTAAATGAACAGTAGACTAGATATGTTGAAATTTTATCAGCCTAACAATCAAGTAATGGCTAATGGCAGACACTGCTTCCAATCAGTCTTGTTGAACTTGATCTAATCCTGTCTGTTGTTCCATAAATGAAATGGCACATACTCTTGTACAAGCGGCCCCCAACTTCTTTGTCTATGGATATGGATACAAAAATAGCTTAACTCTTGTGCCAAGTACTGAGTGATTCCTGAAGCCAAGCTGCTATTTGCACCTAATGTATTCCGTAGGAAAACTTAACCCTCAAGTCTTTTTTGGGACCTTAGGTTCAAGGTCTGCAGCTGAAACACCTGAATCACCTGAGACTACAACTCCAGAATTTAGACTTAGTTAAATGTTCAAGAGGAGAAGACCAAAATGAGTTTTGTTACCATAACAAAGCTCTAGGGATGTCTAGTGAAGGACCCCACTGTAGCTTTGGACAAACAGATGCTCTTCCATGAATCTGTTCTGTGTGGAAGGAGCATCTGGGCTGGCAGTAGTGATGATGGGGGGCTTACAAAGCCATCAGACTCAGCAAAAACTGAGAGGGAGGGAGGAATAAGTTTTATCTGTAAAGAAATCTGCATAACAGGGTAGCATGGCAATTGGGAGGTGAGGGCAGCAGTCTTCAACATCTCTGTCACAGCAATACTGCTTGCCATAAAATCTAACCAGGCAAGGCATTGGTTACATCTCAGAGAATATAAAAGCCACATGGTCTAATACTGCATCTTTTTTTTTTTTTTTTTTTATTATTATTCTTCAGCAAACTAAGGGGCTCTTCAGTAACCTTTGTTCTCTTTCCTGCTACCCAGAGCAAATTAGATAGTTACGGGCTGACTGGATAACTCCAAGGCATCCGCAGGAAATTCACATTACTATCAAACGAAAGATTAATAAAAAAAAAGTCCTTTGTAAGAATGGTTGTGAGTGAATACGGTTTGATAGTGGGCACAAGCACTCGGTGGTATGTTGAATCTTCCCACAAGGCCATTTTACATAATTTATTAACAAGATCATTTTACTTTCTGATTTAAAAGATTTGTAACTATAAGCTCCTGCGTTTTCCCTGAACAAGTCACACAATGCACACAGTAGGCAAAGTGTTAAAGGGCTAGGAAAATATTATTTCATCACTCCTGTTCCATTAGAATTCACTTGGGTGGCTGAGAAAATGGTTTATGGATTAGAGAGAGAAGAACAAGCTAAAACATTTCATACCTTCATCTCTGATAAATTCCCCAAACTCATTCTTCGCATCTGAGCCATAAATAACAACCATGCTTTTTGCTAAAAAGAGCTTTTTTCCTGTACCAGGTCTTTTGTCTTGGAGATGAATGCTATAATAAATTTGAAGTCTTAGGGGGGGCATTGTTTGAACTATAACATTATGGTTTACAACTGTTGCTTCTATTATGAGGAGGATAAAAAGCGACTATGAAGCTTGATCTCTGTCATAGAAACAGATTAATATTTCAGCCTTCAGCTTGGGTCAAGTGTATGATTTTTCCCAAAAGCACCTTAGCAATTAATTATTATTCTGTTTGCATTTAAAATCTTACCCCTTTAACCACCTTTCATCCTTATCCAAATGTTATGCTTACTTTAATTCTATATCGAAATGATTTTTTTATATTTAAAAATTATGCTATAGATCAACACAGGTAGGAAAGTTCTAGAGGAAAACATCTTTAGAAAACAAAGATTCATCAAAAGGCATTAATTTTTTGAGGTACTCTTTCCTTATAATTGGACAATATTTGTTTAAAAATTAAGATTACACTTAATTTCAGTTGTGTTTCTCAGAAGGTAAATGCAAACAGCTCGAATGTTTGCATTAATAAGCAAACGAAACACACTTGTAACTATGAATTAGAATCATGAAAATTACTGCACCCATAAGCTCTATCATTCAGAGATTTTGGTCAAAATAAAAATCCTTAGGAATAAAATAGCATGCCTTGCCTTTTAGTTTCTACTGCACTTTCCCTGCGCAAGCTGAACTGCTTGAATTTTTAGCTTTGAATAACCTGGGTTTGGTACACCTGGGAAAACTGAGATCAGGGTGAAGATGCTACTTGACTACCTTGCTCACCTCCTGGCACAAAGTCAGCTGTGTTGTAGTAGTGCAAATCTTCTGATTGAACATACCAAGATATGGTGAAGAAACAGTTCCTCTCAGTACCAGCAGGCTTTCTGTCCCTGTTTGGTCTTGGTTATTCCTGACATCTATGAATTTCATTTTTTGGCTGTCAGATCCACATTTACTAGTCACCTTGTCTGAATCAGAAGATCATCTCTTCACACCTAAGGGTGTGAACTTGCAATGTACTAGTTATCTCTTGTGGGAAAAGTGGGGTCAGTTTTGATGAAACTGGGGGAGTTGGGCCATCCTGAGAAGCTCTGCTCAGGACTTCTTGGGTCAGTGCTGAGGAGGCTCAGGTTTTAACGAGAGACTGGATGAGTGCGTGGAGAGATGGAGAATGCTACTTACATAATGTAATATTTTATGTCAAGTATTTTTCAAAAGTGTAATCAATTTTACTTGCAGCTTCTAAGGCCTCAAACCTCTTTTCCTCCTACTTAATTGTATTGATTATGTGCAGCTCCAGTATCACTTGCCCAACCCTGAACACCCTTATTCAAGTGTTCATCCTTGAAATACCTGACTGTAGATCTAAGGACTTTCTTAGCATTTGACTGTATGGAGAACCATATCTTTGTCTTCAAGTCAATTCTTGTGTGTCTCAAAATGGTTTACTTCAAAATTTATTTGTCTGCAAACATAAAATCAAGTTATCAACAAGTAAGGAGAGAATACCTTTGACATAACCAAACCTGATATTAATATCATCTAAAGACACATAATTATAGCTAAGAGCAGAATAAAGTGAATAATATGTGAAAAGTTGTATTGATTACATATTTTAAGAAATAATTATTAGCTATAGAATGCAACATTTTGCATTCCTTAGTGAGATGTTTACACTCATATATTGTTTCGTGTATCAAAATTTTCAAAAGCAATGCAATAACCAGTCAAATTTATGTTTAAGAAAAGACATTATGAGAAAATGAAACAAAACTGGATTTTTCCAAACAGTTTGAAAGGAATTTAAAAATCACTGAAATTGTATTAAGAAATTACGGTTATTTTTCATTTATTTTTTTCTCGGTAATTTATATTCTATTTTGTTTCTTCATGTGTATGTTTGTTGGTGAATAGTTTTGTATGTTAAGTCAAAATATATATTATTAGTGCTATAAATATGTAGAGTATGGTAATGGAAGCTATTATAGTGGAAACGATAATCCATGTTGCTTGTTCTGTGTAAGTTTTAAAATTTATTTAATTTTTTTAAAAATCACAATCATTTGGAGAAGACTAGCCAAATTTAAAATAAGGGGCTAGGCTGAAGTTGATGTGCTGTCCAACTACCTGGACTTTGTGGTTACAGTTGGGGTTTTACCCCTCACTTACCCCACAATCCAGGCTGGAACAGGGTGGATCCACATCTGTTGCAGCTATGTTTCTGAACAGCTTTCTTTTCTACATGGGGAGAGACTTCCATACCTCTATTTATTGTTCTTTGAAACTAAAATAATGTAAAATGAAATCTGATTTGTTTTGTAACCTTGCTTACTGAATCTGTTCTCCTTTTTAGACTCTCAGTACATCCTATATGATAATTTATTTACTCTTTTTCAAATGGAAATAGCATTTTAGGTTTACCAGGGAAGAATATTTGCTGATTTAAGAAATATGCTTTCTGTACTCAAGAAGTCTAAAACTGTGAAGTCTTAATCTTTATCTAATGCATTTTATGAAAGAATAAGTATCTTTGTAAATATCTTGCTGTATAATTTTAAGTCAAACTTAATTTTGTTAATTTGAACAAATTAAAAAAGTCTTTTATTTATGTCACAGTACACAATATAAAACCAAATTTTGAATCATACCTTAACTTGAAGTTCATCAAAGGAGTTACCTGGAAATGAAGGAGCTATATTCCAGTTTTTCATTTTGTTATAGGTCAGAAATTCATTTTTTCGTAGCATAGCCTTTTCAATCAGCAGGAAAAGGAGAGTAGGAACTCTTGGCTTTCTCATTATCACATATTTTTGAAGCAAATATTACCTTCAGTTGACAAACTGTAATGCTTTTCTCCAGTGAAAATTCTACTTTTATCTGAAAGATCAGCATTTGTTTAAAACAATGTGTCAGGAGTCAAAAAACAAATAAACCATTAAAAATTCCCTTTTACCTAGACTTGACCTAATGGTTACTATTATGTTTGAATATTCATATTTAAGATAAGGAAATTAGGTTTAGCACTTTAAAGCATTCAAGATTTATTTCACCATTGATTAGCAAGAGTTGAGGGAACTATGCCTGGACTAAAATCAGGCTCGGCATGTAAATCTTGTGATTTACAGATATGAAATAGTGAACTGGCTTTGTTTGTTTGTTTTTGTTTTTTTGTTTTTTTGTTTTTTTTTCCCATTGGAAAAGCTGTATGTTTCTGAATCATAGTTAAGTATTGAAGTGGAAATCAAAAAATGAAAATAATTTTAAAGGGATAAAAATGTATACAGAATAACTGAAGAAATAAAGACAATGCAATCTTTGGGGGAATACTTGCGGTAAATGACTTCTTTCCTTTAATTCCTGTAGTGCATCCTTACTGATTGACATCTGAATGGCAGTAATTTGGGGTAATGGGTAGCTACTAATTGAGGGTGAGCTTCCCCACTTTGCAGAAGAACATTCTCAAGACCTTCCAGTATAACACTCAAATCTTGTATTAAGTGCATAAATTGGTATAGGATTTTATGTTAGCCTTCTCTGTATGGGTTAATTTTATCAGGTCTGCTTATGACAGGCGCTAAAGTGTGCTTGAAAGATGTCTGTATACATATGGTAATTTCTTACTTGTGGCTCTCTTTTCTGTATTTATGCAGCGTGGTATCTACCAGCATTATGGCCAAAGATACGTTTTTATTGTGCTATTCTGTCAGTGTTTCTGTGACTATTTTGCTCTAAGAGTTTTAGATGGATATTCTGTTTCCTTCTCCGTAGAATTGCATGGTTGCAACCAGTTATGTCTATGATTGCATAGATAACTGGGTTATGTAGCTGTACTAGAACATTATTGGGACATAATACTGCTTTTTTCAACACAGTTCGCAAGCAGTTGACTTACTAAAACTTATATACTTCAAATTTACCTCCTTGAAATGGAAATACTGTAATTGAGGTTTACTTTTTTTTGGTACCAGTTGGTTGTAGGTGATGATGTGTGAGGCGGAAATCGGATAGTTTGATTCCTAGTGTTTTGCTGAGTTTGCAGGACGACTGCACAGAGCCCAGAACAGTGCCTTGTAGGGGTATTTTTAGCATTAAACCCTGGGTTAGTGCTGGGACATGTGGATGACATGGGAATGTGAGCAGGACCTAAGGAGACTGCTCAGTGAATATTTACTCTAGGGGGGGTTAAATTTTACATGCTGACCTACAGCTCTGCTCCGAGATCTCCGCTTTTCTTGTATTTCTCAAAGAGGCACTGGATATCTCCTCTGTGAACAGCTGATAGAAGAAAAGCCCATTTCATTTGATTCAGAAAGAGAGGGAATGACAAAGAATATCCCCCCCTCCCCAGTTGAATGGGAGGGGGGAAGAAAAGGAGGAGGGGAGTGGGAAAGTCCTCCAGGAGATGAGGGCAGGAGGAAGAGGACATCTTTAAAAATTTTCTGAAAAGAGACGCAAGACGTAAACTTAGAGTAACGTTCTTCCTGTTGTAAAAATTGTGGATAAAAAAGCCTGGCTACTTTAAAGGTAACCTAAGTTAATCAAAGTTTATAGAAGGGATTTTATGATGTGCTTGCCTAAAATAGCAGGGAATAACAATGCTGCTGTGTACCTGCAAAGTGTGTTTGTTACCTTTGCCTCATCTGAACCGGGAAAAGGTTTGGGCTCCTGAAAGAACTGCTGCACAAAATATCCTGTTATCTATCATTGCCTGTCTGGGAGGGTTATAAAGGTGCTGACATCTTCCCTTATAAGTATCCAGCAGAAATATTAAGTGCAAGACTCTAGAAAGGAAAAAAAACCAAAGAGGTTTTGTGGAGACTTGTACAAATTTACATGTTTTTCTTTTTTCCTTTTTTTTAATAGTATCAGTTCTGTTAAAATAGTGCTAAGTTGATGAAACTAATTAGTCTTGGTTTTGAAAGATGCCAGGGAGCTCTGGCAGGATGCTAAATTCTAACGTGAGCTGTGAACATTTACCGTCCCTCAACTAATCCCAGCAAGTACTGGGATCGAGCCCAGTGCGCAAGCAGTAATCGATAAGAAAACGAAGGTGGTTTTGATGATTGGAGAATATTTTTGAAAGACAAAAAGGTCAAAGTGAGTAATAATACAAAAAAAACCCCTCTCGTGAATCTGCTCGGGAACCTTTTTTTTTTTTAACGTTGTTAGCAGACAGGCCTGTGTCCTTCCCTTTGATGATGGTAACAAGTTCTATGACATTGCCACTTTGAGTTCTTGCTTCATTAGATTGGGTGACTGTTTATTTGAAATTGTAATGAAATATTTACTTTATAGAGCTATAAGGATTAGCGGCGATAATTGAGTGAGGCTGATCCGGAGCTTTCAGTGTAATAGGGCCCCCTTGTTTGAATACAGAGCGCGGGGAGAATGGCGGGGCGAGGCAGCGTGTTTCTGCCTGTCACTTTCTCTCTACATGTTGCTTTTTCTCCCGGAGATAAGTGGGCCTAATGCTGAACAAATACTGGAAATCAGAAGCCACTGAGAATCATTCGCCTCTCGCTTTCCCATGGCAGCGTGATAGACGCCGGCTCAAAAGAGCCCCCCCCCCCCCCCGCCCCCCTCCTCTCCGGCCGGCGACGATTTTGTCACCGCCAGCAAATCCAATTGCGGAGTCCCCGGGACGGCGGGGCGAGCGGGGCCCGTCAGCGGCCGCCACCCCGCCTGAGAGGAGGCGGGCGGGGGAAGAGGGCACCTGGTGCCGGCGGCGGCGGCGGCCGTGATAGGCTGCGGCATTGTGCCGGGGGGCGCGCGGCCATTTGCGGAGATAATGGCAGGAATTAATGCAAATGAGTGAATGGAAGGGAGCGCATTTTCATGCAGATCGGAGGGGCTCGCGCGGGCTGCTTGATAACAAGTCGCGGGGAGAAAAGGCCGACATTGTGAGGACTCATTTTTTCCCCATTTCTTCTCACTAGTGCCTCATAAGGGCCCTTTGTTCTCTAAGTAAACTCTTTCTAAACTATTGACATTGCTCATTTATGTGAATTCCAGATTTTTTTTCCTCCCCCCCACCCCCGTAGCCTTGGGTGATCTGGGAAAGCGTTAATTGCAAGAGAACAAGGAAACTGGCTGAAACAAGAAATGCAATCATTACGTGTAATGTTGCAGTTGTCCATGCCTCATTATAACGTGCATACAAGGCAATAAAATGCGTGTTTCACAAACAAATCTTTTAACAAGTGTAGTTCAAGAGCCTCCAGCTGTCCAGATTTACACCTATTTCTTTTTCCTTTTTTTCAGTCATTACTGCAAATAAACTTTATGCTATTTTATAAGATGTATTTCTACAACAACAAACTTCCTGCATGCAGAAATAACTTTTCACTCCTTTTTCATTAACAATTAAAAAAAAAAGTGGTGTGTGCTCTTTCAGGTTTTCCAAAGAAACCTAGTTGCTCTAAAGAAAATAAACTCTCTCCAGTCCTTTCTAGAAACATCCCCTATCTTTAGCTTTGCGCTTCATATATGGAATATGCCTTTTAGATTTGCAGTAGTTAAATCTGTGCTTTCCTCAAGCAAGAGCAACTTTTAGAGATGGAAAACACTGTTGCTAACTTCATGCATTTGTTTATTTTTGAAGTCTTTAAAAAAAAAAAAAAAGAAAAGAGGAAGAGTAGCTAAATAATCAGATGTAAAGGTCATCAAGTGTAAGTACAGCTTGGAACCGGTGAACTATCGGACCCAAGAGTAAAGCAGCCAGAAAGGAAAAAAATAAAAGGTAACAGATTCAGCATTGTCCAAAAGTTCCAGACCAGTGATTAATGTGTAAGATAATGGACTTGGGAAATGAGTAAACACTCCCGTGCTCCCTGCTTTGTGCTTGAATGACTTGATGACAAGGGCAGAGCAAGGTGAGAATTTAAACAGGACTACAGGAAAAGAGACAAAGCCTTGCCACAGCAGCATGCGAGGGGGAGTTCGCTGGGTTGCCTTATTGCAGTGCACGGGAGCCGGTCCTGGGGACAGTCCCCAAAATGTAATAACTTCAACTTTACAGTTTTTTAAAAGCTGCAATAATTAGCCAGTCTTTTTTTAAGAAGTTGCGTTTGGGCTAAACCCAAAATCTCGCGCTAATCAGAGATAACACTTGTTTTAAAACTTAAGCTAGGACTAGTCATGGTTTCTCTGAATTACGCCCTTCGATACGTTTCACCTCAGATTTACGTATTACTAAGGAACTCCTAAATGATGTTCTAACTTAGGCTGTATGGTGATCCATTATTAGATATTTTGATGAAAAATATACTTTGAGTTTATGTGCAACTATGTGATGTTGCATTCGATGGACTTTCCTAAATATTTTCTGTACTCTTCTACAGAAATGATGTTTTATTAGTCCATGATGTACAGATAACCTGCCTCTGTCTATTTAGGAAACACTAAAGGCACAAAGATGATTCACGAGAAAACAATACTTAATAGCAATCACAGTATTAAAAAATCTTGGACATTGGTCTCAAATTGGGTTTACTGCTACTAATGAAGGTGGAGTCTGCAGTTTTTCTCTCTTTTTTTTTTTTTTTTCTCTGGTACATCTTAGGTCTTCTCATTCATTTAAGTGATTCAGGATTTAGATCTTGTAATGCTTATCTTCCAATATGATGTTACTAATAACCTGTTGGATTTTTTTTAAACTATAGCTACTTGAGAAAAAAAGTTAGATTTAAGAAACTGGATTTTTTTTGTTGTTGTTTTGTATGATTTTGTTAGGTGATTACATTTCAGGGCCTTTCAAAAATGTTGGTTAATTTTAGGAAAAAATGCTCTATGAAAATTTGTATAAGAATTTCAAGAGGTTACGCTTTGCAAATGTGTCATTTATATTTACTTAGATTAATTAAAATACTGACTTGTCATCAGAGCGCCACAAAGCCATAGTCATAGGTCTTCATTGTACTAAGGACTGTACAAAACCTAAATAGCTTATAATATAAGGGTAAAATCCTTAGCGATTAAAGGTGTTTTTTCCTTTTTAATATTTGACACTATGTTCTAATTGGTGTTTTAGCGAATTTGCAAGTCTTCTGTGGAGTATCTCTTGTTTAAAAATGTCCATGCTAACTTAGCATACATACTGAGTTTAATCAGTATATACTGATTATGGGAAAGTTCTTATAATTTCTTGTAAAATGGGTTTTATGGTATTTTGAACAGGATAGAACAAAGGAAATGGAACCGGAAAGATTCTGTTACAGTAGCTAAGGGTCCATAGAGCTACAAAAGTAACGCAATCCACGTGTAAGCAGTTAGGTATTTTCCTAAATGCAATACAAAATTCTCAGCTCATAGTGGGGGCTTTGCAACTATGTAGATAAATAATACCGCTCCAAGTTTTTCACTCAGTTTCTTCAGTCTTTGAGCTGAATATGTCTGAATTTGATCTCAGAATGGTTAAATGAAAAACGTGTGTTCATCATTGAAAGTTTCTCATTCTTTAGGATTTTATTCCCCTTTCTTTAGATAATTATTCACTATCAGTTATAATTATTCACTATCAGTTTAGTTTAGAAGTTGAACGAATGACAAATTTTAATGTAATATTATGCAACACATAACAGAGTTATCGGTATTGTCCCTTCCTCACTGAAGAGTATTTAATGAGTTAGTTAGATCTCAGCTCACTAGTGCCTGTGCGTGAATATTACTTTTAGCAGTCTTGTCAGGTTCAATGGGCGTATTTATACCTATGTATATGGATGTATAAAGTACCAGCTTGATTGATCGTCTTGCATTCTTTTCATCTTCTGTATGTCAGCCACACCATCTCTCCTCTTGAGGACAAGAACTTTGCTGTTTGACCTGTGAATGGTGTCGTTGCCTTGAAATATGTACAGATCCTGTATTGCAAATTAGGAAGATAAAATTTTAGGTAGCCTGGTAAATGGACTTGGTCGTTACTTTTATGCTTGCTTATGGCCCAGATTTCTTGGATGCTACCAATAAAAGCACGCATGGAAAAAGTCAGCGAGTGACTTGAAGCATGGTTGCTAGCCCAGTCAAACACAAGTTGGTATGCCATCAGGTGGCTGCTCATATGTAATCAAACAATCGCTCTTTCAATCAGAGTATATCTACTCTTTGGTATACTTTGGTATTACGTTTATGCGCAGTTTATTTCTTAATGGGAGTTCAAATGCTGTTACTGTATACATTCTGCTGATTATTTCTTCTGCCCTACATTTTGTAACTATTTAAGGCTTCCACTTAGAGCGTTAAATTGTTGCTTCTTCCCCCTTTAAGTAATGCATAGACAAAGTACATACAGAGTTAGAGCATCTGGGTGCCTAATTCATCATCATCCCCTCATTTATAAGCCCAGAAGGCTAATGAAAGAGGGACCAGCACTGTAAATAGGTCATCGCTTTCATGTCTTTCACGTAGTAGGTAACTTCTCTGCTTTGAATCACATCAACAGAGACCAGAATGAAGCCCAAGAAGTATTTTTGTTCTGGCATTTTTTTGCGCATGAATTCTGTTGTGGTTTTGTTGTAGTTTTCTTTCCTGAGTTGTCAATTCCCTTTCCATGAAATTCACTTGCAAGGACTTCTGTTACAGTTTGTATCCTCTTGTCCTGGAAAGACAGCTGAAAAATTTGAGTCCTAAAACTCAAATTTTTGATTAATTCTGAACTACAGACCTCTCAGTCCATCTGGATTTGGTCCAATTTCATGTGAGAGTTAAATTTGTGATACCTTCCTGTAGGGAGCTCTGGCACTTGATACTCTGTCACAATTATTGCTCTGGTGATGGTCTGTGGTATATAGTTATGTATCTATAAGCCAGCAATGGAGTTAAACAGTTTGGCCCTGCTTTTTCTTGCTGTAATAAAATGTTCAGCTTCTCTCTCAACTTACCATACCACAGTTAATTTTCACGAAGTCCTTTTAACTACGCATTAGGAATGATGGGATATTAACTATATACATCATTAATTTTAAAAATTAATTTTACATTACTTAGTAATTTCCACTTGTATTTCCAAACACTCTGTATCCTTTAAGCAGTGTTGCCTTTGAAAACAATAAGCCAAAGGGAAAAGAGAGAGAGAAAGTGAAAATAGATGTAAAATGTCACATAATCTAGAGGTATTCTTGAATGTAACAGAAGTTTAAGAGTCTAAATTTTGACTTCTGTAGTTTATATTGGAAAGGAGAGCAATCAACAGGAATTAAAGACAGCTGTCAAACAACAGAATTAATTCATTTGATCATGTTGTGTTATCTTACACATTCTTGGAGGTAAAAATAGCTATATTATTTTACCTGTCCAACTATATCCATTAGGTTATGTACAAGACAGGCATTTATGGCATTATCAGAGTGAAGTAAGGTCCAATATTATTATTCAGACAAGAGAATTTTTTTTCCCCCACTTGTTTTCTTCTGAGAATTTTGGGGAAGATGGAAAGCAAACGCATATTCTGATAATGTCTATTTTGTAGTTTCTTTCTGCTAGCCTTAAATATATTATTTTTACCAAGGCATCATATTTGTTTTCTATTTTGAAAGCTACAGTAGTTGCTATAAAAAGGTTAAATTTGCAAGCACTTATCACACAGCAGTAACTGAGATCTCCCACTCATTTCCTATTTGAAGTACAGGGGAAAAAAAAAAAAAACCTGTGATTGCTGTTGGCAAATGAAGACTTTTAAAATGGTACCCGCTGTAGCTTCAGTTAGAAATGTTCCTATGTCTTCACAGAAAAAGGGGAGAGAAGGGACACACTGACTTGCTAAGAAATGTTTGATTAATATGTAAAGTAATCTGTTCCTGAAGAAAGCTATTCCTGAAGGAGCCGCGCAGCATACAAAAATCCCGTTACTGCTCCGTCTCCAGATATGTTTATCATTGTGTTTGTGGTACACATAGGTAGATTAATAGATACATACATAGAATCCTACGTAGTTATTGCTTTAAGCTATTGCATGTTCAAACAGATGTTGAAGCCAAGATTAGCCTTTTTTTTGCATGTGCTAGTGTGCAAACCTTTTAAAGGCATCTATGAATTATTGCTTTGGTTCAGCATGAGTGCAGTAAGAAGAAATGTACCTCATCTGTAATACACTGTGTAGACTAATATCAGCTTCTTTTTTTCTTATATTGCAGTGAGATATTGATCTGGTAAAATGGTACCATATTGGAGCTGTCTGTTGTGGTATTCATCATGCTGTCACATCCCTAGTGCCTTGGAGTTATTGAAAAGCGGAATTGAGGGAGTTTTGTCATTGTGTGTTGCAATCCATTCATAAGAAAGTTCACTAAAACATCTGAAGTAGTATTCTCGCTTGTTTATTTATTTACCTCTAGTGAGCATCGTTTCATGTCTTCAGAGGCGCAGAACCCTCCTATTTCAGGCACAGGGCCATTAATAGGCTCGGTTACCTCTTCTCAGGCGTCTTTCACTTGTATAACATTTGTTCTTTAGTCAAAGCTCACACCTGCTGCCTTTACTGATGCTGATGCATTTGGGTTCTGTCCTTTGGGAGTAATATATCTGAGAGCTGTGGCTTCATTGCCCTTATGCTTTTATCTGATAGCTGTGAGAAGGTAAACGATGAACTTTTATATGTAGAAAGCTTTTAGTTTCTTCCCACACTAAAGTATCAGCTAATGTTAAAAGAGCTTTCAAAAATATATAAAGATACTGTCAATCTGCACTGAGTAGATTAAACAGTTTGAATGAATTATTTTTGTTTTGGAGTCTGCCTGGCAACCTGATGATGAATTTAGAAGGATGTCATGTTTTCTGTAAGGCCATGATGAAAGAGGGATTTATTTATACATATAAGCAACAATCTAACTATTTAACCCAGCTAAAGTAAAGGTCTGCTCTGCAGCTACAACCCCCTGACTTCCGTAGTGTATACATATATCGTAAATAATCACCCCCAATTTAAATTTAGTGTATAACAGATTAGCAGAAGAGCAATTAAGTGTCATTTGGTGATTTTAAAAGTTGTGAAGAGAATGAACAAAAATCATAGAAATCACAGGTTGGCTTTATCTTGCAAGGTGCTAAGGACATCTTGTGACCCTCTGAGGGCTCATAACTCCAGCCAGCTACACTGGGAATTGGAAATGTTCATCAGTTTTCTGAATTGGTCCTCAGATTCTTCATAACTGCATAAAATGTGTTAATTCTTTATATTCAAAGATTTTAAGAAAGAAAAATTAGAATACCTTTGTTAATGTTGCAGTTCCTTCAGCTATAAAATTATGTTAGTGTTACTGGAATTTAAATAGACATTGTTTCTTTCATATTTTAATAAGAATTTATAATGTGTTTTGATATTGGTGCAAAACTGACTATGTATTATGGATTTATAATAGCCAAATGTGCAGTATTTTTAATACACAGCCACAGCATGCTCTACAGTTGCTTAGAAGAAGCCTTCTGTGCTGTTAGGATGTATGACATGAATGCATATTAAGATTTATTCGTGTTGTGTGTATTATTCCTAAGAAGTCCAATAACTTGACAGAAGTTAACCGAAGGCATAGAATTCAAAGCACATCGCTATTACTTACTAATTTATTTACTTATTTATTTATTTACTTATTTATTTATTTACTAATTTATTTATTTTTTCCCCATTAAAAAAGTGGCTCTTTAGGTTTGGAAACCAAAACAAAAACTTACCTTAAATCCCCAAAGGGAAATTAAATTTAATGCTGAAAGTACACTCTTCAGGCAGGTCATCTATGATTGGGTGCCACTTCAAATTATGTGACTTTCATATGTGGCTTTGTTGATTTAAACAGCTTAGCTGCATCTATGGTTGTAGAGTTGGAAGAGTCACCGACTGAGTTCCTACTAACTCTTCTAATTCCTTCCCATTGAATGTGTGCAGGATTTCTTTATATTCTCCTGAATTCTCTTCTGTGCAGCTGCTGGAGAGAGCAATGTTTAACTTCTTAATGCTTTTGTAGCACCGCTTTTAATCAGTATTACTCAGTGGTGTGTTTTCTTTCAAAAACTTTTTATTGGGTTGTGCAACCTGTGTCACTTCTCTGCCTCCTCCCTCTATTTCTTGCTGCTTCTGGTACCTTCACCAGAACACCTCTCATGTGCTACTCAGGCAAGTGCTGTAGCAAGATGAGCTCTCTAGAAAATACTGCTTTGCTTTGCTCCGTCTGTTTTCTTGGGGCAGCACATAGTCAACATTTCTAGTCATTTCGGTATAGTTGAAGGAAATTTTGCTGCAGTGTAGAAAAGCACTTGCAAGAAGTCTGCTCTGTGACATATTTCAGGCTTTTCAGAATATGGCTGTCAGATATGGCCATGCTAGTGTTCTCTTTGAACCCTGCCTCCTCCAGTATATCAAACTGATCTTTTTTTTGCAATTTCCTTCAAGGTCCTACCTAACTGTCCTTGGCTCCATATCTCTAGATATCTTTCATCCCTCCATCTCCCATCCTTTTAGTTTTCAATAACTGTATCCCAGAACTGTTTTCACACCTCTCCATGCCTACTAAAGACCTTTTTCTGGAGGGTCTTCAAAGCCCAGTGCTGCTCCTGTGAAGTTTCCTTTGCTTCGGTCCTATGAGTGCATGTTTGTGGTTCCCCAGAACCCCTCTCTCCATTTCAGTGGTTTGTGTGAAGACTTGTCTTTATGGGAAGGGGAGGACTGAATACTGGCTGTGACAGTTCAGCAGCACCTGGAAGCTGATGAGCGAAGAAAAAAGAAAGACTGAACCGTGGGAGAATAAATGGAGGGGAGCTCAGCATTATAAACCTCAAAGATAATGGAAAAGCCCCTCGCCCTCAAAATAAAAATAGTGAGGCTAATAAGACCTATGCTTCTCCATATTAGAACCTTTTTGTGGACATCTTATTCTTTTTCCCCCCTCCCCTGCTTCATCTGTCATTGTCTTTTTATATGTACGCTGTCCGGAAATGTGTCTTCATCTCTGTTTGGAAAGAATCTAGCATACTGCGGGGTGTTATCACAGTGTAAAAAATAACTCCCAAGACAAGATCCTATTGCCATATTTATAACTGATTTCAGGAGAAGGAGGATCAGGTTCATTCTTTATGGCTTTTTCACCATGCCTGTATATTGAAGACATTTGATTTACTTAACATATGGCCAAGCGAACTGTTGTGCATATTGGGAAAAATATGTGAAACTACTTTGAAATGTTGCGAATGTGTTTGGAGACCTTTGTGCCACACTGAGCGTTTCTGTTGTTATTCAATTACTCTGGTTTATTTTTTTCTTTCTTTTCCTTTTAAACACTGGGTAATTATTTTTTGAATCTTGCCAAATATATTGGTACATTAACAAAATATTTCTGTGCTTCCTTGAGTGATACCAATTCATATCTCTCTATCTAATTTACCCATCTTCTAAGTTCTTTTATCCAGTGAAAATGTGTATGCTGCCATAATGAAATCATTTCCATGTCCTATAGAGTATTTAGATCAACAAGACCTTCACTTATTAGAAAGGGCAGAGTAGAAATGCTTTTGGCAAAGCCATTATTGTGGTATTGGTATTCACTAGAAAGGACAGAAATAGAACAACACTGTCCTCCATAAACAATTCCAATTTGATCTGTGTACATGATAAAATCTTGGCTTCTCAATGCATTTAGGTGCTGTCATAGCTGTTGTTGCCAAATAAGAATGCAGTGTGATGTTATTATAGTAAACAGCACTTAAGCACAGCTGGCAGAATTGATCAGGGCCACATTAGAGTGAACTTCAGCAGATGACTGACGCAGCAGAAACAATAACTGAATATGCAAACAGTTCTTGCAATGAATGCTCTGGGGATCAGGCACCATTATTTTTGACTTTGAACAGGGAAAAGGGGCAGATTTGTAACCTCCTTCCACACAAAAGGGTTCTGGGTATTCTGTAAACATCTGACTGCCATTTATAATAGTAGCTAGTTACAAAGCAAAACTCTAGACTCCCTTGACTATTTACATTTCATTAATTATTAAAGAAAAAAACATAAATATCAGATAAGTTTGTTTAATGTTTCACACAGGATTCTTTTTTTTTTTCTAGAAAAGCCTTTTCTCAATTAATGTTAATCATCGAGGACTTCCTGTTTAAATTGCACAGAAATGCGTGTTTGCCTCAGTGAGGGCTTTTTTCCCCTTCTAATTATTGTAAGAGCTAATTATGTGACCACATATTGCTATTCTTTTATTGTAGTAATTTGGATTAGTAAAAATAAACAGAGGACAAATAGTGTATGAACCTCATTCTTGCACAATGTAAATCAGAACTTCTCTTTGTATCTTGGTAATTCGCACACTGCACATTACCAAAATATTTAAAATCCATGTAAACAGCTATTCATGATTGTACTTTTACATTGTACAGTGTCATCTTTTGATTTATTTGACCATTAATGCAAAACAAAAAGCTCAACAATCCAAGCTAAAACAATAGAAAACTTTTTTTTCTATCTTTTTAACTGAGTTTGTCTGCTCATATAATGAATTTTTTTCTTCAAACAAGATGTGCTTTAAAAATGAATGTGATTAAAATGGAGGGAAACAGAAGGTGGAGGACAAGAAAGAAATAAAAAAAGGCTGTCTTAAATGAGTACTTGAATTTGCCATACGTGAGGCCCTGTGAAATATTTTAAGTTTC
This sequence comes from Platalea leucorodia, assembly GCF_965183815.1. Classification (NCBI taxonomy): domain Eukaryota; kingdom Metazoa; phylum Chordata; class Aves; order Pelecaniformes; family Threskiornithidae; genus Platalea; species Platalea leucorodia. The sequence goes on along the minus strand of NC_138824.1, from coordinate 44,036,709 downwards.
TTACTAGCTCTTCTTGAGGAATGTAGATGGAAGCTGCGCTGAGACTTTCATTCCAGTGTTATATGATGTGGAAAAGGCAGTTGATGGAGACTCAGCTGAGTCCAGCTATGCCTGGTGGCATCAGATTCTGTTCTGAGAGGCACTGAGAGGCTGCCATCACTTTGTCGTTGCCAAAATTAGACTAAGACGCATACTGGGGCCTCACAGAGTGCCTGTGAAGTTCTTGTAACAGTCGTTAAGTTATGCTGTTTACTCATTAACATCTTATTGTAGCCAGCCTGGGCCCTCCCCCCCTCCATTCTGGCAGCAGAAATAGGTAGCTTCCAAAATGTATATGTGAAATGTTTCCTGTTAATTTTACTTCAACTTTTTATTTTATTGTAGTCCTCTGACTTTTACAAAAAAGTTATAGAGACTCATAGAGAAACTGGAGTTTCTCTTCTAATTTTTCGTGTCAGAGGTGGGATTCGCTAAAAATCACACAAAGTTTGCCCCAGAGTAAGTGCTTGCAATTTTATGGTCATTTTGTGGCTTCCCCCTACCAAAACTAATTTCAGCCATTCCCCCAAAAGCAGTTTTACACAAATACAGTATTCTTATTGGTCATGAGAAAACATTTGAGCTAACCTCCCGACCGTTGTCACATTTTACAGCATTTTGTTTCATAAAACTTGCTTACTGAAAGATGAGGGACGTAGAGATGAGTTACAAACTTCTGGAAACGCTTGCATGATGCTGTGATGGGATATAACAATTCAACCCTTCTGTCTAGGTGCACATAAAGAGGCCATGCCCCATCCCTCTGATACCCATCACTAAAGACTAAGCTTTAGTGTGGATGTCTTCCAGGCCCACGCCCAGCTCACAGCCCAGGGAGAGATGATCTCTTCAGAGTAGTTACATACTTATCTAACTTGAAGCAGGAGAGCCTAGGGAGGCAGCAAGAATGTTTTAAGGTTTCAGATTTTTTTTTTTTTTTTTGGGTGTATGGGATGGTCAAAATCCTAAATAGAGCCAGCCAGTCAAATGGAAATGACTGTAGTAGGTCTATAGACTTACCAAGACTGTGATTCCTGAGCTACTTTATTTTAGGATTGCATGTTGTGCAAGATTATGTGAAAATAGAGTAATGAATCCAAAAGTTGTAATCCAGACTGCAAGGGAGGAACTAAAAATGCTTCAGAAAATGGTTGGTTAGAGTGTGAGTGTGCCTCCGGGTCCTTGGTCTGATATAAATAGAAGTATTATACTAAATATTTCTCACCAGGCTCATGACCAGAATTCATGAAACACTGACATGGAAACTTTTTAATGAGCATTCACCATATAGGTGCTCCCAGATTGTTTGCTCAGGCCTATTACAATCTAGAGACATGTAGTCATTTGGGAAAAGGTGTCTCGTAGACTGCTTTCTGCTGCTATATGCAATAAAGTTTCTATAGTTTCTGTTGCATGACAATTTTTTTTTAGTGTAAGAAGTTACGTATTAAATCACTTAACCACTATGAAAATAAGTCTTTTGATAAGTGGTGTGTGAGCATGCACACATACAGACACACATGTATCTATATAAATGTATGTATGCATACACATGTGTGCACTTGCTGTATGCTTGAAACATGTTCTTTCCACATCGGAGAAGCCCATCAGTTGCAAAATCCTATATACTAACTTGGTTTCTCACGCAAGGGATTTCTCTCAGCATAGGGGAAGGTTATCCTGTCACTGAGAAAGCATCTGTAATCTTCTGGAGCTTTCATGGACAGGAGCAATGCATACATTTTTGTTTATGCTGGGCTCCTTTTCATTAGCTGAAGCAAATATCATTCAAAAAGCACAAAATTATAACATTGTATTATACAGGTCTTCACATGCTGAAAAAGTGGCTGCAAGTCTCTTCCTTGGCTACCAGTTCTTTATTGGAACCAAATGTCCAGTTTGGGGCATTTTTTTTAAAAGAAGTCATACATATGAGCATCAGTCTTTATTCTCAGTTGGCTAATAGTCTTGTGCTAACCTTCTGTATTCGTTGTCTGTTTGTCAAGAACTGTGGACTGCTTCATCACCTGAAATTGTAAGTCCTCATGGGCTGAAATTGCCCACAATTGTACATTTCCAGTAGAAATAAAAGATGTCAGTTTGCACTGGTAGTGCTGTGGGCATCCCAGTTACCCCAGTAGCAGTGGACTGATATTGAACTTCAGAGCTACTGCAATTAGTCTGTTGGTCTTATGACTGCATTATCATTAGAGAGATTTTCCCGTTGTCTGATGGCTGTGAATGTTGCCAGTTCACAGAACCATGATTTTTTTTTTTGGTGTGATCTGTAAGGGAGGTGGAGAGTACCCAAATTTCGTATGGTCTGGGATCCTTTCAAAAATCTCAACTGAGTCTTCTTACTTTCCTCTGACATTTGTCAATACCTTCCACTGACATTTCATATAGAGAAAACCAAGCTGATCTATCCTGGCAAAATGTAATTTATTATGGCTGGACCAGGACATTGATTTGTCCTTAATGTAAAGCCAGGAAGCAGTGCATTTTCCTGGTTTAACTTGCATGTTTTGTTTCTCACTAAAAGGGTCCAGCGCTCATGTTACAAGTTCAACATTGGTATCATTTGCTTTTTTTGGCAGGTCCTGTAATGACAGCTGACAGTTGGAAGCTTAACTGGGTAAAAGTACTAATCTCTTCAGTAGTTCAAGTTCCCATAAATATTAAGTTAGTCAATTTTATCTGCCTTTCCTTCATTATTGGATCTATGATCAAATTAAAGTAATAAAATCCATGTCCATTATGCTATTTTGTGGTCTAATTTTGATTGCCAGTATAGATACAACTCACATAGACAAGCATTTATGAAAGTCAAAGTGAAATACTTGCTTTGTTTTTCTAAAAATGTGTTTCTTTTAATCCTCCCCCTCCCCCCAGTTTTGGATGGCTTACATTTTAGAAAACAAAACAAAAATCGATCCATATGGGGTTTTTTTTAGTAATTATGCCAGTCCTGATGTCAATGAAGTGAAGAGTTGCCTTAGGCTGCAAAAGAAGAAAAATGAATTGAATGAGTGTATTGTTATGATCAATGAAAATATCTATCACTGATCTGGTAGAGGATCAGCTGCGTTCTGCATTTGAAGATATCTCTTTAGAATCTAGGCATAAGTGTTTCCCATTTTCAAAAATGCAGTATGATACATGAACAGTTCCAAATTTTCAGTGAAATGTCTCTTTTTTTTAAAAAAAAATCTTTTTCTGTAATTAACTTTATGGAAAAAGCTCTCTATTTTTTTCTCTCCCCCCCTCCTCTTTTTTTTTTTTTTTTTCTTTTTTTTCCCCTTCTTTTTTTCTTTTTTTTTTTCAGGAAGGAAACATTGCAAATTAATTTGATCCAGTTTTACTCTACTAAGGACATGATTACTGTCAGTACAATTCTGGAAGTTCAATAAAAGATATTTTCAGCCCAGTTTTATAACACCAGTGGAAAGGCTGTCTTGAAAAAACACAGATATTTTAGAAACATGGATGTGACTTTGTTTTTTATGATGCAACATTTCCACACAACAGTTTTTGCAAGGAGCTAGTGTGTATGACATACTAGAACACGAGGATGCGGAAACTGGATAATGTAACATTTAATAATTTCAGAAATGCGTATTTAGATAATAGAATATGACAGCTGGTGTTATTATGGTCTCTTTTGTCAGTCTCAGAAGTACCTGGATGTATCAAGAAGTGGTTTTATTTTATTTTTAATGTATTTTTTTTTAATTTCAACAGATATAAATAGTAACGTAGTTAAGTTCCCATTAAAAAATAAGCACTTTATATCTATTTTTATTTTTCCTACACATTATTATTCTACATACATATGTTAGACCATTTTAATATATTGTGATGCTAGTGAATAAAGATCACATGTCCATGTGATACAGTAACAAGGACTGTTTTCTTCCTGTCTGCTTTTGATGGAGGAAATTCCCTGTTTATATAGGCCAAAGTATCAGAGCTTTTAATTTTGAGCCGTTATACATATCAACATATGGATTTTGGTATCTTGCTTTAAAATTATGGTCTTGTTTTTAGAATAGGCTGCACCAGTACATTTAACTTTTGTGTTGGGGGAAAAAAAAAAACAATTAAAAAAGAACTGTTTGTTTCTTCATCTTCATTTAAAGATATAGGAAGTAGGTATAGCTGAATGAGAGTTTCTGCTTAAAAATGTTAATAAGAAACCTTTAACTCATTCATCAGATTAACAGATGATAATATAAAATTAAACTATGGAGTAGTACAGATTAACCTCGTGCAAGCTAAATCTAGAAACATGCATGCCTAGTAAAATTGCTAAATCTGCTTTCCTGTGTCCTTATAGTGCCTCATGCACTCACAGAGAAAAACTTTTCTGAATTAAAAAGCCAATATTTCTGTTGGGTGGAGCTTAAGCATTTTTGGATTGGACAACCGGGTTTTTGCCAGGGCAGCTCCTTCCTGCCTTCCATTATCATCTCGTAAAAGAAAGGACAGAGATTTATCTAATCCATTATCCTTTCTGCAGTATTTGCCAGTAGAGGCTGCTTAGGATGCAGATCCTTCCACGTTTGCAAACACTATATTCAAGCAATCACGGATTTACAAATTTCCAGGCCTGAATTGTAGCTTGACTTTTTTTCTTAACTGGCCCCAAGTTGTTTAATCTGTTTCTGAGCAGAATTAGGGTTTGACTGTCAAAGCATCCTCTGGCATTGATTTCTATGTGTGTTGCTCAAAAAACCATTTCCTTAATTTGTTCCAAACCTGTTGCTTGATGTTTTCAGTAGGTACTCTCAAGTTCTTGTGAAAAATCAGGAAATAATAAGATAGTTCCCTTGTAATCTTTTCCACATTAGTCACGATTTTATGATCTCTTTCCTGTCCTCTTTCAGGTGTCTCTGAATACAGAAACCACTAATATCTGATCATCCTGGTTGCTCTTCTTTGCATCTTCTGTTGTTCCACTGTATTGCTTTAAAGGTGGTATACTCAGAACTGCATAAGGCTGATGTGTAGGTTTATCTGCTTTTCTGTTTATATCATAAATGCCACAATATGGATTTGACAGCTCTGTTTCTCAGTGGCATGGGTTATGGAGGGGTTTTTTCATATAAAAACCAATTATTCTCCCCTCGCCCCCCACCCCACCCCCCCCGCTTCCCTAAACAAACTTGCAAATGTGAACTGAGTGCATAGTGAATCATTTAGCACCCAAGGGTGAATAAAAAGACCCCAAATATATTTATTCTTACTATCGTTTACTGCACTTATTTTGAATTATGGTCTTTGAAGGCAGGATTTGTTGATACTGCCAAGATGAGATGTCCAGATGAGAGAGACCTGTCGCTAGAGGCTCCACAAGACCCAAAGGACAGTTCTTGTCTCAGCACAGGCGATAAGTATCACTAGACAAATATCTATGCAATTGCAGCTGCACAAAAGGGAGAAGTGAACATGTCCCTTGGGGAAAAAAACTTCCCTGTACCATGGAAAAGTTTCACAATTTCTGCTCCATAAATGTCAGAGTTTTGTAGGGAAGTAAAATTACTTGAAAAGTTGAAGTCGTAAATAAAATTTGGTTGGTAACCAGGACAATTTCAGCTACTTAGTTTTCTAGGGTAATCAGAGTCTGTCCAGTCTGTTGGAGATTTCCCATTGATTGAAGGAGCTGCCCATCTTAATTTAAAGTGTTTGGTGGCACTTGGTTTAGTTCCATCTGTCTCGCACGTTTTTTACTTTCTTTTTTAATTATTCTGAAATTCTTCCCTCAGTCTCAGGTCAAACCTTGGCGTTTAGAAATAAACTTATCATTTAAAAAAATTAGTTGCGTATATGTAATAGTCAGAAGCAATCATAGCTGAAATCCCCAAGAACTCACGAAAAACATAAGAAAATTCAAAAGGCTACAGCAGTTCCAGAAATTAAAAATAATTAAAAAATGTCTAATGTTAAAGCCCAGTTCAGCTAAGCTCTGATGCATGTGCACAACTCTATGCACATTCTTAAATCCGGTGGGACCTCAGCATATGGCCAAGTGATTTGCTAAATTGGGACCTAATTAAGGACAATTGTAAAAGTAGCTGCTATTTAAGCAATTATGGAATCTTCAGTTAGATTTTGACTGGAACTCTGAAGTTAACAGCAAAGTCTTCTAAAAATCAGCATTTAATCTGTATCTCTTTTTGTTTAAAACAAAAGACTGAGTAAATAAACCAAAACACATTATTATTAGTTCAGCATTACTCACCACAATTTACAATATTCTGTACTTCTAAAAGATTTCACAGGTATTTATTTCAAAAAGTTACTATCGAGAAAAGTGTTTTCTACCAGTAAAAGGCAAAAAAGTTACAGTGATGTATGCTCTTTGGATCACTGGTGCAAAGCTATGATTCCTTAAACTGTTGACATTTTAAAGGTTTAATGTTTTACAGTTCTCTGAAGTATTTACAGTGTGATGTTGTCACTTACCTATCAAATACACATTTATGAAACTATGTTAGAATTTAAGCAAAAATACAATTTTGTAACATGATACGATATGACTGAAAGAAGTAGTGCTTTGTAACTTTTAAGCTAGAAACTTAAATTTATTTAGAACCAAGGAGCTTTAATCCTGATATTTCTTGTAATGGCTATTTCCAATTTTATTGTTTTTCAGAGTAGTTCGATATCCAAGCTTTTCTTCATTTTTTTTTTTTTTAATAAAACATTTTCAATAGATTTCTCTCATATTCTGGAGTTTTGAAGCAATTACATATTGTGGAATACAGGTGAAAGTAAGGCTTTTCTCTAGTTTATGATAGTGGGCGATATTAAATTGAGGTGTAATATCTGGACTGCGTGTCCTAGTTTTGCAATACTGGAAATAAGCCTTGCAATCAGCACATCCTATTAGTAGCTCTCCTTTATACATGCTTTTTAAAAATGTCTTTTAGTTGTACTACTACATCTTATAATGTAAGAAATTATTCACAGACCACATTGGTAGGTATAGCATAAAACCTTATCAGATAACAGATAGGTAAATAATAAAAAAAGAAATACTGATCTGTGCTGTTCGTTTTGAGTCTTCATTCTTGACTTCTTCAGTACAACTTCATCAGCGTTACATTGTACCATACCTATCAACTAGGTATATCACTTTCCTGGTGCTTCCTTAATTGCTCAGACTGTGGGAACTCTGCAGTATAGCCCTTCCTCAACCAATTTAATTTTTGGTGAATTTATCGTTAAAGTTTCTTTTCATAATTTTTTTTCTCTTCGTGGCCAGTAGCACCAATAACTTTGTGAGAGCTGTCAGGGAACTGATTGGCTCAGTAGTTTTCACTGTTGTGCTGCTTCATGACACTGTGACTTGGAGCAGCCTGCAGTTTCCTTCTGTGTCTGAATCTTCCCTTGTAAATTTATCAGACCTTTCCTGTAGTTGTGAGAGAAGAATTATATCCCACCTCAGCCTTTGCTTTTCCAACACTAGAGAAGTCAAACTCTTTCAGCCTTGTCTTGGAAGCCTCCCCATCCTGTAATCATGTTTGCGGTCCTTCTCTAGGCTGATTTCTCTGTGAATCTATCTTTTCTGAAGATGATTGGCTAAGGTTATACAGGCAAAATATCCCACTGATGCCTTATATGTCAGTCATAGTTTCTGACCTACCAGAAATGTATAGCCTGATATGTTCAAGAAGGGTATTTGTCTGTTTCAGCGCTGTGTCACATTGGTGGTTCATAATCATCCAGGGATCAGCTAATAAACCTAGATATTTCTTCTCCTTGGTTATTCCCAACTTATGAGTTCTTGGCTTACAGCAGCTACTCTTATTTATGGTCCCTGAGTGAGTGACCTTGCACTTCGCTCCATTAACATTCATCATCTTTCCTCAAGACCATCCAGTTCTTTCAGTGTGATGCTCAATCCTCTTCCAACTTTGTGTCATCAACATGTGTGTTGGACATTAGTTAAATTATTAAACAAGACTGATCCAAAAACTGATTCCTGATGAACTCTGCTATTCATTTCTCTCCACTCTGACATTTCCTCTTTCCAAGAAGATGATACTTTTCATTCTTTGTTTACTTACCTTTAAAATTAATATCTTTATATTTTACTGCTGAATACATATCTTTTCAATACGTATTAGAATGCAAGCTGACCTTTCAGATCTGACAGCATAGGAAAGAATAATTTTTAAAAATTGAGATAATTTTGAAAAAGCCATTACTGTTTTGTCGCCTGTGTTGTATGTGCAGTCAATTTATTTTTATCAACTATGGCCATGATTTTGACATTATATGCATTCTTTTATGCAGATCTAATATTTTCAGTTAAGTTATATAGCACACTTACTTTTTAGTACTTGCTAAGGGATAATCACAAATGATTCCAGTACTCATGAAACAGAAACATTGGTGGAAGTCAGTAGTTGTTAAGATACTAAGAAAAATCACAAAGCTTTACATGTTTTGTAGGTAGGCAAGACTAGTAATTACTAGAAAGAACCTGGCCTAGCATGTTGGCTAATAAAGAATGGATCTACTTAAAAAAGGTGAAGGGCTGAATGCACACTAGTGGGACTTCAAATAAGAAGTCAAGAGAATTCGTGACACACCATAATGCCAAGATTAATAGACAATCTCTAGCTCCGTCTGTCCTCAGACAGACTTAAGATGTACAGTGACTGGAGATCTAGCTGAAAAAAAACTACCCTTGTGTTTTGGTATGGGAATTATTCTGTGAAAATCATAGTTTTGTTTACTGGGAGATTTTTTTTTGTAAATTAATTTGTGTCTGTATTGTGTATTTTTACAGAGAGTACATTTTAAGTACTGAAATGACCTTCTATTCTTAAGAATGCCTAGTTCCAATTCTTGTTTTATGTTTTGTAGATCTTTTTTGTTGGGTGAAAAGTAAACCAAGTTTAGCCAAATGGAATTTTATTTGCTTACTGGAGTCTGTAAAAAACAAAAAGACAACTAGAGTAATGTTTCATTAACTAACAAACCTGAAATTTCTGCAGTTGTGCTAGCTGGAAGCTCTGCATATGATGTTTTAAGAGACTTCAAAACTTGACATTAGCTTCACCCTTTCAAGTGCTCCTATAAACCATTCGATTTTTTCCTGTGTCTTCTCTGAGAGATATTTACAACATGATTTTAAGTTTTTTAGGCCTGTAAACAAGTTCTAAGATGTGGTACTCCATCCGTTGTCCTATGTTACAAGCTGTTTTGTGGTTGTTACTGTGTCTGCGTACAGCAACTGTCTGGTTTATCTCTTAATCACATTACTTTGTAAATTACTAATTTAAAAATACACTCTGAATTATGATAATTTATGAAAAATATGAAAATATATGAAAATGATCTGAAAATACAGATAATTTTCATATAATGTGGCCCAAAATCATTATATGTTAAAAACTTTTTTCTGTATCACATTTCATGACGGCAAGTCAAAACACATGAAATAAAGAAAAAAATCGCAAGAGAAAAGAAGAGTGCATGTCTACATCTGTGCATAACTGATCATGTCTGACAGAAGCATAGAGGATGTTAAACTTCCCACGAGCAGGATCTACTGACAGAGATGTGTGAAAAATAGAACAGTATCTGCCTTACTTTCTCTGAGTGAGATGCGAAGATACACCAGACTTTTGAGATGAAGGTTACGTATTTTCCTAGCATGAAAGTGATTCAAAGAGATGCAGATAATTTTAAATGTACTGATAAACTTGCTTACCTTTTTATCGCATTCTCTGTACGTTTCATTGAACTCTCCTGGAGCTATTTATACTCATTGTATATAAATTGGTATTGTTGCTCTTCTGAAAAGCTGGAGGTTGATTTAAAAAAAAAAAAAAGTTAGATTTGCTTTAGTTTAACGTGCAGCAGTTTTTTACCCCATCTCCTCCATTTCAGTTGGAACAGATTCAAAGCTGGTTTAAAGGAAATACATAATGGAATGATACTTACTCCAGGAACTTTGCCACCTCAGAAGGAGAATTAGTAATTTTCAAGATTGAGAGGCTACTCTGTGCAAGGCAAAGCAGCTCAGAGTATAGACTTCACCCCTTTAGGCTCCCCCTTGACTTTAGGCTAAAGTACAATCGGTGAATTAAATTTTTAGAGAGCAAGGGTGAGACTGAGCTTGCTTAATCTCTGTAGTGTACAGTGTAAACGTCTATATCTGAACTCATCATCTAGACTCCGCATATAAACAGCAGAGAGAAATTCTACGGAGCAATTAATATCATCCTCAGATAGGCATGGTAAATAAGTCAAGTGAATTGTGACAAAGAAGTGCTTATTTCTCAACATGGATTACAAAAAGATCATAGAGTGACAAACTCAAATTGCAACATCTGCATTTTAAGTGTCTACATGTAGGGAAGATAAGAGGTCATTGTGAATGAACTGTATACTATATGTTTATTAAAAAGCATGAACACTTTTTTCTGTATGTTGAAAACGTGAAGTCAGACTTTTAAAATAATATCGAAAGGATCATCTATGTTAAATATTATCTGTGTATTCTAAACCACTATCAAAGTATCTATCTTCACTTTAAAAAACCCCAACTTTTTATAAAACATTTGGAAGGTTTTTATGTGTCAATGGTTCAACTAGTAGATCGTTTTCTGGCATAGTTTGATTTAAGCAATTTTTATTGCTAGATGCCTCTTTCTGGCTCTCAAACACAAAACTTCTTCCTTCCTCATCTTGTTACCTGAAATTGCAGTCATTCTTTCTTTCATTCAGAATGATTCACTTAGAAAAGCATTATCTGAAGAACAGTTGTTTTTGTGGAAGTATTAGTGTTTCAGTAGGTAACTGGAAATTTTATTTCATGGTGGATTATTTTAGACAAAGAGCAGAAGTTTTACATGAGGTATATTGATGAAATTTCTGTGATCGGTGAAATATAGATACTTGCTTTTCACCAACGGGCTCACTACAGCTTTGAAATGCTCTCCAGGCTTGGGGCAGTACGCAGCAACACCACTTCAGGAGAAGCCTGAAGTTCAAAACCCGATTAGTTGTAAGGATAACTTAAGTAACTAGCAAAGGTAGAAATTGTATGTTTAAGCATAGGAATGGCTATATGTTCCCTTTTCTAAGCTCTGCTAGAGGAAAGGAAGATTATGTCATGTGGTTGAAGTAGCTTGAAAACGATTAACACCTTAAGTTGCCTCAGCCAGAGATGATCAAAGTCTTAACATCTCAGACAGTGCCACCATTAATGCTTCCCTTCAAGTAAATCTATTTTGTGGCAGAATAAGTCAAAGACATAGCCCTCTTTCCTGTTGTCTGCCAGTGTTCCTCCTTTCTGTACAGCTTGTGGGAAGAATTAGAGTTTGACCCTACTTGCTCCCTCCTAATACTCTATGAATTAATTAAAAACACGGTGTATGTATGGCATTGAGTGCTTTAGGCTCAAAAAAAAAAAAAGAAAAAAGAAAAAGATAGCATGCAGAGCAACCAAGTCATCAAAGTTCACAGGCCTAAGCTGTGCTGTTGTTGCATGCTTTTGATAAGTTCTGCTCAGTGGTTGCCTTTGGCTGAAGTCATTTATCTGTGTGCGTCACTGCCTCTGAGTGTGTATGTGTAGTATGAATCTCTACTATGATACTATCTGTTCTACTATGTAACATGGTATTTTGGCTGCTTCCGAAACTATAAGTATTGGGGAAATTACAAATTGCTATTTAAGTTACGTTATTCTTTTAAAGTATAGAAGTATAATTTACTATATACTATATACTTTACTGAAGTATAGGCCTTTCTAACCATTAGCATTAGCAGTTCTGAAAGTTGATTGACTTAACAGAGACAGGTTTGAAGCTGTGAGTGAAAAGATATTTGAAAGAGTAAAGCCAGTAGTGGAAAGTCTGTAGATATGTGACTTTGAGGGGGATGTGTGGATGAACAGAAAGATTCAAGAGAATGGAGAATCTCTGCACTAGTTTTTGCTCACAGCGTCTTTTTCAAAATGTTATGTTCGAGATATTACTTTTATGAAATTGGTTTTCTTGTGCACTGTATGTTGTGCTATGTTGAAGTCCCTGCAGGGACTTCAGTTTAATAACTGCGCTGTAGATCTTGTTCAATTCGTTATAACTAAATTCATTCAAATATTTGGGACTGTTGCTTTCGGTGGTTACTGCTGCTGTGCTCAGTTCTGACTCATGCATATGGAATTTAGAGGTTTAAATAGTTCATATGTCTGTACTTTGTAGAACATGTTTGTAGCCTAAGAGGATACAATTTAATGCTCTTTGGGACTTTGTGGGCCCATGTGTTTCTTACTGTCTTTGCTTGTTAAGATTTCTCCGGAGATAGGCAGCTTCCGCTTAGAGAGTGTGGTAATTGTTGGCATTCCATAGGTAGGTGTGATGAAACCTTCAGCGCTATGTAGCGTACTACGTTAGACTGTTACCTGACAAAGAAGTTTTCTCTGCAGATGATGTATATCATCACAGCATCACTGCTCATTTTGAAATTCAAGCAATCACCAATACCCCAAACCTAACTTTTGAATGTTTGAAATAACAGAAGAGGAAAGCTGTCCAGAAGTTCAGAATAAAAATGAACTGATGTCTTCCATGTTTCGTAATGAGGATTACAACTTTTGCTCTAAGCTTCTTGTGCCTCATATGAGTCATGGGTACCAAAGGTTTTCCACAATCTGTTTAACTGCTGTGGTTTTAGGAAGACAGAGGAGGAGGTCATTTGTCTTTTCAAGACTGTTTTGGATATTTCCAGGCACTCTGCTTAAAGCTTGTTATTTTAGCAGTAACGATAATCATATAGCATGCATCCACAGAGAGCACTTACCATATCATGTTGCATAAATGCACAAACATGGCACCTGTGTGCGCCCATGTATTGTAAAGTGACATGCAGCAGCATTTGTTTCATTTGCAATTTAATACAGCTTACCATTTCTGCAGCTGCAAATAAATACTTGGGTGAGTTTAAATAATGCTTGACAGGAATAAAAGGATCAATGTAAAGAAGCTTTTTTTGGAAGGAAACTGATTTTACTAATTGTGACATGAATTGATACTTCATCCAATCTATTACTAACAGCTTTAGTGTGATTCAGTTAGGATTTAGTTGCAATACATTAACATCTGAGTAGCTATGTAGTAGTTGCAACATAATTTGACATTAGAAATTACTCTTTAAACAATCAAATCAAATGTAATTTTCTTATTCTTTGCAAAAATAACCATGCCTAAGACAGTTCTACATATTAGCAAACTTTCTTTACACGCTAGCTGACTTACCTAAAGTCTAAGTTCAGAATTGCCTGTGTTTATGTATGTTGACATAAACTGTAAACTGGATAGTTCATTTATCCACTAAAAAATGATCTTTCATTACCACTGTAGAATCATAGAATCATAGAATGGTTTGAGTTGAAAAGGACCTTAAAGATCATCCACATCCAACCCCTCTGCCATGGGCAGGGACCCCTTCCACTAGATCAGGTTGCTCAAAGCCCCATCCAACCTGGCCTTGAACACTTGCAGGGAGGGGGCATCCACAATTCCTCTGGGCAACCTGTTCCGGTGCCTCACTACCCTCATAGTAAAGACCTTCTTCCTTATATTTAATCTAAATCTACCCTCTTTCAGTTTAAAGCCATTACCCCTTGTCCTATCACTACAAGCCCTTGTAAAAAAATAAGTCCCTCTCCAGCTTTCTTGTAGGCTCCCTTCAGGTACTGGAAGGCTGCTATAAGGTCTCTCTGGAGCCTGCTCTTCTCCAGACTGAACAACCCCAACTCTCTCAGCCTGTCCTCATAGGAGAGGTGCTCCAGCCCTCTGATCATCTTTGCGGCCCTCCTCTGGACCTACTCTAACAGGTCCGTGTCCTTCTTATGTTGGGGGCCCCAGAGCTGAACGCAGTACTCCAGGTGGGTTCTCACAAGAGTGGAGTAGAGGGGGAGAATCACCTCCCTCAACCTTCTGGCCACGCTTCTTTTGATGCAGCCCAGAATACGGTTGGCTTTCTGGGCTGCAAGCGCACATTGCTGGGTCATGTTGTTTCTCATCAACCAACCTGCCCAAGTCCTTCCCCTCAGGGCTACCCTCAATCTGTTCTTAGCCCAGCCTGTATTTGTGCTTGGGATTGTCCCAACCCATGTGCAGGACCTTGCACTTGGCCTTGTTGAACTTCATGAGGTTTGCAGGGGCCCACCTCTCGAGCCTGTCAAGGTCCCTCTGGATGGCATTCCTTCCCTCCAGCGTGTTGACTGCACTACACTGCTTGGTGTCGTCAGCGAACTTGGTGAGGGTGCACTCAATCCCACTGTCCATGTCTCTGACAAAGATGTTAAACAGCACCGGTCCCAATACTGACCCCTGAGGAACGCCACTTGTCACTGGTCTCCACTTGAACATCAAGCTGTTGACTCCAACACTTTGAGTGTGATCATGCAGCCAATTCCTTATCCACCAAGTGGTCCATCCGTCGAATCCATGTCTTCCAATTTAGAGACAGGGATGTCATGTGGGACAGTTCAAATGCTTTCCACAAGTCCAGGTAGATGATGTATCCTTTCTTGGTTTAAAACTTCCCACCATTTTCAGTGAAATTCCACCATTTTATAAGTAATAAGTCATATGGACTGAATCTTGTTTACTAGTACTATATAATGAAAAATTAATGTCAGTATGTAGTTTGATTTCCTGTTTAATTTAGTTAAAGCTCCAGCAGTTTAAGGACAGCAAAAATTCCTGGGAAGAGAGAGAAGAGAAGGTGGCTGAGGTGGAGGTGCCTATGATTTAGCACTTCCCCAAAATATATTAAAAAAAAAAAAAATTCTTCTCATGCAAGATGCATCTAGTCAGCCTTGGGCTCTTTAAGCTACAAAGGACGTTTAAGGCCATATTACTTTTTCATTTTCACCTGATTTAGGATCAAGATTTAGTTTTCGTTCAGAATCTAGTACTTGGAAAAAATGGAGTCTTGAGTTATTTTAAATTATGTCTTTTTGCAGCTGACTGTGATGACATGGAAGAATAATTAACAAATACAGACTGTTCTAATGAGATATACGATTCTAGGTATTTTAGGTTTATGTGAGTGTATGGAGACATGTTCAACTGGTGTTTTTAATTTTACTTAAGATGGTCGCTGTGAATAATGACTTCATATGTACTGTAATTGCACCTGTGGAAGTAGATTCCTTCAAAAGGGAAACAGGATTACATAATCCCTGAAGAAGTTTTGAGCTTTGTATATATTTTTGAAAATTTGAGGATTAGATTAAGATTACATGTAAACTGTAACAGAAATAAATAGCAAAGTAATGTGTGGCATTGATAACTAAGCAGTCCAATCTGTTTCTCAAATTCCAGCTCTTTACTTATTTAAAACATGTAGAGTTTTTGCAAGGAAGTGATAATGTTTTGGTGAGGTTACAGGAACTCCCATGAAATGAACTTTCAATCCGAACTTGTTTTAATAAAGATTTTATCTGAAAATTTCATAGGTATTTGAACCAGCTCCAGCATTTAAATCTCACTGGCACTGGATTGGCATCCACAGGAGGGGTTTTGTGCTTCAGCAGGTATTATCAGAGCAGAACTTCTGTCTTGCAGACATTCATGAGCTAATGAAAAGGAAGGAAGAAGGTGTTATATCTACACAGATTTGAAAATAATTAACAGGAATGGAGAAAGGGAAAGCTTTTTTTTATATTAGCAGTTGAGGTGCCTACATATCCTAGGTCTGGTGCCTTTATGTGTAACATGAAAAGATTATCTGTTTTTCTTTGTTGCTCTGTCTGGGTGGTTCAAGAGGAATAATTTCCTCTTTTCCATATTCTTAGTGCTATGTTACCCTCCTGAGCCCCCTTCCCTCATATTTACAGAAAAGTGGGAGAGAAAGAGAAAGGGGCAGATAAATTTAACAGTTAAGTAGGCCAAAGAGAAATGTAGCAAAATAACTATTTATTTACAAACCTTTTTTGTAAACACATATTCCTACAGATTTCTTATTTCTCTTTTTCTAGATTCATACCACCTATAAGAAGTTGTACTTTCCCTCTCTTATGTCTTCAGAGGCATAAGCCCTGTTTCTGATACATGTTTTTAAAATCTTTGCTGTAATCATGGAAATAGGTAGGCTGATCTTATGCATAGGCTGATCCCTCTTCCCCAGAGATCCATGAAAGGCTGAATGAGGCTTTTCCTCAAGCAAAAAATCATACCAAAGTGTGTCTTTTGAGGTGTACATTTAAATGACAAGGTGAAAATGTTGACAAATATAAAGTGGGATGTTTGAAAAACAAACAGCCCAGAATAATGTTAAATAACTCTGTCTTTATTCCATTGCCCTCATTCCACTGAATTCAGACCTCATTTGATCTGTGATGATGTAAAATGTAAAAATTCAAAGAGATTTTGGAAGATGATCTATTTTATAGTGGTAAGCAAAGTCCAATATTAAGTTTGGAGTCACGTTTGGTCCAGGACACATTTGCTTGTCTTTTGTATCTTTTTAGAATGTAGTTTTTCAGATGAGCTATTTCTTATCACTGAGATAGGTGCTTGTAGTAGACTAGTCATGAAAGCACTGTAATAAGATGATTTGTCCTAGATTTATACTTTCAGGCTCAAAGTTAATACAGTCAATTTTAACAATTATAAAGATTTGGAGGTTTCAAACTAAAAGAGGTTCTATAGTAATTTATTACTGTATAGTCATTCATTGCTGTTTATCTCAAAATCTCTTGCAGAATTAAATTTAGAAATATTTTTGAGTAGATTTCTCATAAGTGAGAAAGTCACTAGTAAGATCTGTTGAGAATTTTATGAAGTGAACTCCATCTGACCCCAGTGCCAAAAAGCTGCTACATAGGTGATGCTTTTCATTGGACTGAGTTTGAAGAAGTCATAGCTTCGTTCTGACTGCCTTTCATTTCAGCACAAATGTACTGAGGTAGTTGGTTGCCTTACAAAGCTTTAAATAGAAAGACTGAACAGGTGGTTTGGGTTCAGGAAATAAAATAAGCTATATTATTGTAGACAGGGAAAATTCTTTTCTCATTACACACTACTTGGATAGAATTAAGCAGACAGCTCATGCTGAGAAATTTGAAACTCGGAGAATGCAACAGTTAAAAAGACAGATAAAAAATGCAGTAGTAATTCAGGGATGGACCTAAACAGTCTGCAGTACAGCAGCTAACTCAAAATAAACAAACCAAAATAACAAAAAAAGCCCTGTTATTTTATCTTTGACAATGGAAATCTATTTTATAAACGAAGCATAATGATGACTTCATTTCTCTGATTAAAGTTAGTCATCTGTTTATTTTTCCAGGGTTAGTTAACTTTATTCGCATGGGATTATGTTAGCAATTATGTTTAGAATGAAATCTCTCTTCATTTTTAAACAGATTTGGGGGAGGAGAGAAGAGAAAAAATATTTGTTTGCCACTCAGTAATCCAGTCCAAATGTTCAACAGTCCCTCTGTGGCAAGAGGCAGCATATGACTTTTAAGCTAGACTTGGTGCTGAACACATTTGAACAATAAAACCTTAGATCACTAATATTTGAAGTATTTATTTCTAATTTGCTCACCATCTGCTCTGAGATTCTTTGGTTTATATTACACATATTTAAAGGCCCCAATACTTTTTATATTGAAATTAAAAAAAAATTCTGTTAACTTGGTCTGGGAAGTAGCACTACAAAGTGTTACACGTACTCTCTAAGAAGTTCAGAAATGTTTTGTGTTAGATTTTTATTTTTTCATAGCTTATGCTTTTATTTGTTAAAAATAACATTTCTTGGAGAAAATGGCAACTTTATTTTGGTATTTTTATGCTACTTTTTTACTAGGTAATTAACAATATAAAATGAGCCAATAAATTTAGAGAGAGCCTTAAGAGTAATTTTAGACAGTGCTGATACATTCATATATTTTAATTTAGAAACTCCCAGACATGAATGAGTGTTATGCATTAAATTCAGCACCTGATCACATGCATGTTGGAAGGTATCCAGAGACGGGGCGAGCAAAGACTGCTACTTCCTAGTTGTGCCACTGAAATTAAGATTAACTCCCTAGAGAAGACAATTGAATTAACACAGCATGTTTTATATGCAACAAAAACAAACTTACCTGTATCACCACTTTGCCTACAACTTTCAGAAGTGCAGTCAGGTACACATTGCAGTGGCTGTGAATAAGCTGATTTTTCACATTAGACATTTGTTGTCTCTTCTTAATTATATTTTAATGTTAAATTTTAATGGTTTAATTATGTGCATATTACCATTACACTCTAAGAGAAATATTCTGACTTAATACTGATGGCTATTTTAAATGATAGATTTATAATTTGGTATTTTTTCCTCATTGCTTAGTTTTTTATTAAGCTTAGCTAAGCAAATTAGTGATGTTAAACAGCAAAAAGAAAAACCTGAAAATACTAATCATATTATTTTTACTCCGATGTGTGCATTCTGCATTTATATAAAGAAAACATTCATGCCATATCATTAGCAAACAAATAATAATCAGTCAGACATGAAGTATTATTAAAAGACAAGAAGATTTTATGATGAAGACAGGAGAAATAATAGAAATTTGCAGAAGGGCTGTTGTTGTATCTTGTAAGGAATAGCTAGAAAATTAGATTAATCAAGGAGCAGACATTTGGAAGAAAGTTTGTGTGAATGCCTGACAGTCTTGCTCTTTCCCTCATTTCAAATGTTGGCAGGGTAGCATGCAGCTCCAAGGGAAATGTGCTCCTTTCATACTTGAGTAATTGATGAATTGTATGCAATATGCAAATGAGAATCCATAAATCTTATGAATGACAGCTTAATTTATGTGAGCCTTAATGAATGCAGGATTAGATTTTAATTAAATATCCTCAAAGGCACCCTGAGTAGTAGGTTTTTTTAGGCCTTGTTTTTTTGAAGACTTGTTTCACATGCAGTGCATTTTATGAAAGAAGAAAATCAGGCAAAGAACTTAGTAGAAATGTTCTTATGTTTTAATGATAAGCATTGTTCTGTTTTGTGAAGCAAACAGTACTTCAACTGATAATAAGCATTTAACAAAATATCTACAGATCTTTTTTGTACTTCCTACACAATTTCCCAAATTTGATTACCTTTAATTGCTGCTGGCTTCTGATATTGTATGCTTTTTTTAATTACAGGAAAAGTTATTAAAAGTTTTCCAAAAATAAACAGTATCTGCAGAAGAGTTCATTAAAGTTTGATTGGCTATATGAATGTTTTAAATGCTAAATCTAATTCCGCTAAAATAAGGTGTTCCCACCCCATTTTGAAAATTGCATCTCTAGACAATACATAATGAGATAAAATGATAAATAACACAGAAGGTTGTAAATAACATTTAGCAAGCAGAATTCTAAGATAAAAGTGTTCTGCAACAGTGCCTGCTATTCCCAGCTGTCTTTGGAATAAGGGGACTGATCCTGTTCCTCTCACACCTGTTTTAAATTAGCCACTAAGAATGTGGCCAGGATCTGCTTCAGTTGGGAGAGAAAGTTGAGCAGACTTCAGAAATGCAGGCATTGAAGTTGTGCAAGATGTGGCTCCTCAGCCTTATTTCACTGATGGAGTTTGTGTTACATGGTAGTGTTTACATGGCCAAACCACCAGTCCTGTCAGGTAATTTTCTACTGTCCTGTATGTGATTCTTGCCTTTTGATAGGAGCAAAGGCAAGGGCCTCCATTTATTGGCAAGATCCGATCTTTTTTTTGGTGGTGTTTACAGCTGTCAACTGTGAATATTGTTGTCTCTTTCAAAAAAAATCTCTTTCAGTTGACAGTTGTAATCTTCCCTGTGAAATTCAACAACTTCAAAAAATCCAGAAACTCATCATTTTTCTTTCCAACTAGAGCAGTTTATCAGTAACTCCTTTTCCAACTTTGAATAGTCAAGATTCTTCCTCTTCACTATCTCACGGGTGCTGCTCTTCAAGGCTTTTGTCCACGCTCTGGCTGTGGTAATGGCAACTGGGGCGATCTTGCTGTTTCTTTTAGCTGAAGTAGTAGCAAGGACATGGAGAAGGGTAAGGAACAATTAGTCTTTTCTGGTTAATGAGTAGGTATGGAGGAGTCCTGCACATCTTCTCATCTCTGAGACAGTCCTCTTCAAGTCAGCTGTGGGCAGGTGCGGAGAACCCCTGGGAGAAGTGGACTTTGCCACAGTGCAGCAGTGCCTACTTCCTCTGGATGCTTCTGCATAGCTAGGAGCCTAAATAAAAAGCTATACAAGAATGTCAGTAAAAGAAAGTATAGGACAAATTAACAAGATGAATGCCAAGGGTCCAGTGGCATTCTGGTTTAAAGGGAAGTCAGGTATGAAACAGCTGAACAGTTAATGCAAAGATGTAACCTCTTGCTTAAAACTCTATTGGTGTCGGTGGAACAGTGGCAAATATGATGCTCAAAAAGGGTCCTAGACTGTGTACAGAGAAATACAGACCAGGAAGTCTGGATCTATAGTTCACAAATGAGTAGAATGAATAATGCTAATGGGCATTAGATAAATATGATATACTGGGGAAGAGTCAACACTGCTTCTGTAGGTGGAAATTCTAAAAGGATTAATGAATATGCAAGAA
The DNA here is from genome assembly GCF_965183815.1 of Platalea leucorodia. NCBI lineage: Eukaryota > Metazoa > Chordata > Aves > Pelecaniformes > Threskiornithidae > Platalea > Platalea leucorodia. The sequence goes on along the minus strand of NC_138824.1, from coordinate 44,016,055 downwards.
AAGGCTATCCAGTTGATAGAACTTACTTGGAGTCTCCAAAAGCTTTTAGCAAGGTTCGTCAGCAGGGAAATTATGCTGCCATGGGTCATTTGGAAAATATCTGGTTAAAATGTAGGAAACTAACCGTTTTTTATGTTTTGTTTGCTAGTTGAGAAAGATTACTACTGAAGTCATGGTGGTCTGTGATAAGACCTATGTTTTTCAGTATCTTCATAAACAATGTGGTAACAAAGGGAAGTAGTAGTGCATTAAAAATTAAACGTTAGAACTTTTCTGACTAGAGAAAAGATGAGTGGAGCGGAGGAGCAGAGAGAGCAAGGGAGGAAGTGTAAGATAGAGGTCTGTAAAATTGGGAGCGGAGTAAGAAGGTCAGAAGGGAGCATTCTTCTAATAAGAGAACTAGAGGTCATCAAATGAAACTAACAGATGGTAAATGTAACAAAAAAAATTGAGTCACTGCTTCACACAATTCATACTTAAGTTGCCAGATGTACTGTCACAGGACACTCTAGGTGCCAAAAATTGATAGAGGTTCAGAAAATTACAATTAAAGTTTAGGTAAGAAAACTCCATCAAAGATAGTAAAAGACCACTGCACAAGGTTCAGGAAATCTTTGGCATGCAAATTACCGGAGGCTGGGAATGTATCCTGATACTGTATCACTACATGGTTTTCCTTTTCTATAAATCTTCCTTAGGCAGCTGGTACTGGTCATCATCAGAGACAGGATACCTGGATAGATAGGTCTTTGGTTTCACCCAGTATGGATGTTCTTTGGTTACTGTGATACGTGTTGCGGCCCTTGCGTACCCCTAGAGACATGCATAGGGTATAAAGAGAAAGCATAGAGCATTTGTAATTGAGCGTGCACTCTCAAAATTCTAACAAGCAGATGAATTCTCAAATGTTTTGATGGGGAAAGGAGAAGAGAAAGTGGGACTGGCATGAAGAACAGCGTATTTGGAAAAGAATATAGTTGTTGACCACTATCCAAATATAGATGATTGCTGTCTGTAATTATCAAGACACAGTTAACAGGTCTGGCAAATGCTTAAGTAGGAAGTGAATGGAAATTTGATACCAAATTAGAGTGTGGGTGACATGTATTTTTGGACAGTTGAAGAAAAAGAAAGGGAAGAGCAAGAAGTAAAAGTGATTTTCATTTCTATTCTCTCATTCTCCTCTACTGAAATGGAACCTAGATATGCGTCCTTTTCAGAACTGTAAGTAATTTGCAGCACTTTTATGTTTTAAAGACAGGTGTCAGAAGATATCTTTTTTCAATTATTTTATCTGAATGCTGACATTTTCTTTTCACAAACTTCAAATGGTGACTGTGTCAACAAAAGAGTGTTTGAATCCCTTCAGCTCCATGAAGAACTTAAATAAGCAGCTCCAGTAATGACCCGATGTGTGGTAATAGTTTATTAGTTCATGAACTAGCAAAAAGTGGGGAGGGAAGATGATCCTTTTTCTATGAGCATAGCTCTTTACAGGAAGTACGTTTGATTCAGCAATGTCAGCATTACACAGCCTGCATGAGCCATTTCAGACATGGCTTTGTGTTTACAATATAGACTTTTATAATGTCAGTTAGGCTGGGCTTTACAAATGAGCTTTGAATGATTGCTTACTGTTATTTGCCTAGTGACTCTAGTCTTTAGTATTTGGCTAGTGACTGCCATTTTTGAAATACAAGTGATAGAGAGAAATGGAAAAAGTCCGAACTTCTATATTGCATTAGTTAACATAGACTTGGATAGGTTTTATTAGTGGATGCATATAAAATAGAAAGGCCAGTAACCTCCCTAGAGAAATAAGCAAATCAGGTAGCTCAGCCACTAAAAGCTCTAATTTCTTCCTATATGAAGATTTATGTCTATATATCTATATACATACATATATATATAGTTTCATATATATTTATCCATCTATCTATCTGTCTATCTTCCTATATTTCTTTGTAAGGAAATTGTAGAAATTTGTACAAGAACTTTGAAGCCTGCAGTTAGAATACGTGCATATATGGCACATGTATTTTATTCCTTGTATACTGATTTTATTTACTTTCTCTTTCTATGCTAAATATGAACACTCATTTTGATCTTAAAAGTAAAAAGGATGGATGAAGGTGAAAGAAAAGGAAGAGTCTTTGAATTCACAATTATGAGATCCAAATAGAGTTCCACAAGATAAAATGTCTCTGTAATCATATTTAACAAACTGTAATTCGCAGCTCAGCTGTATGCTACAATTTGCATCAGATTCACTGCCTACAATTCATAGTTTTTTTCAAGAAGATCTGCATGAAGTTTATAACAAATAAATTGTTTAGGTGGAAATATGTATGGATTCTCTACAAAGCATGAATTTCATGTTGTGAGAGGAATCAGGCCCAATATATCTGCAGTAATTGTGAGAGGTAATTATAAGATCTCCTTGAAAAGGACGTTTTTACAGATCTCGATTTGGCTTTCAGCATTTATGAATTTGAATTGACATCCTCAGCACAGTGCCAATTCCGCATGACTAGATTCATTCCACAAACGGAGTTTAAATGGCTGCATATATACTGCTAAACTCACTGGGGCAGGGTTTTGTGCAAGCATCAAATTGTTAACCTGGTGTGGTTTTGGGAAGAAGGTGATTTTAGCTGTGTTGTGTCATGTGGCCTCCTGACCAGAGAAATAAAATGGTCTGGCTTATTTTCCGGTTTAGACAAAGCCAGGTCATCTTAGACTCAGGTTAGCTTTTAGCTGCCTGGATTTGAGGGAGAAGAATCGCCACCCCGGTTTGTATGGAGTGAGGAACGACCAATTTTTCCAGTCTCACAGGAGCAGAATCATTCTGCTGCATTTGTCCTTGACTGTGGAGGGAGCAGAAAGATCTCCACACTCCATGAATCCCTCAGCCTCTAGATCACACCTCTGGGCCTGTTTACCACCTGACTGAATTTATACTATAAAGAGAACTTTCAGCCCACTCCTCCTGACGTATTTTCTTTCAAAATCCATCCTCTTCCCAGTCAAAAGAAACATAACAACTTTTTTCAGGCAAGGATTAAACCTCCACCTTGTTAGTGGAGAGTTTTACTGATTTCACAGAGAGGAAGCCTGAGAACTAGCTGAAGTAAGTGAGTGGCCAACATGAGTGTGCTCTTGTAGTGAAGATGGCCGCCTTATACTGGGATAGCAAGTGTGGAGCCAGCATGTCAAGAAAACTAATTGTCCTCCTCTCTTCTTCAGGACTGGTGAGACTGCATCTGGAGTACTGAGTCCAGTTTTGGGCTCTCCAGTACAAGAGCGATGTGTGGAGTGAGTGCAGTGGAGGCCACCAGGGTGGTGGAGGGCTGGAGCACCTGGCCTGTGTGGACAGGCTGTGGGAGCTCAGGCTGTTCAGTGGTAAGATCAGAAAGCAAAGGGATGATTTTGTTGAGGTCTTCAGCTACCTAAAGGGGGGATATAGAGAAGACAGAGCCTGACTTTTCTCAGGGGATTGCTGCAAAGAGGCAAGGGGCCAAAGTCCCAAGTTGCAACAAAGAAAATTCTGTCTAGATAGAATGAAAAATAAAGTCACCATGAGAGTCATTAAACACTGGATCAGATTGTCCAGAGCGGTTGTGGGTTCTCTAACCTTGGAAATACTGAAAGCTCACCTAGATAAGGCCCTGAGTAATCTGTTCTTGTTGATTTTTCCCTGAACAGGGGTTGGACTAGATGATGTCCAGAGGTCCCTTTCAAGCTAAAATGTTCAATGATTCTGAGTTAGGACTAGATCTACCTTGTGCCTCCTGTATTTGTCTTTCACCGTAACCATAGTATTTACAGCTAATTTCTGTTCAGATTCACTTTTGATTCTAATTCTCTACTCTAATGATAAAAAAGTTAGTTTTGTTAAGTTTTAAGTGTAATGCAGTATTTTGTGATGAATGGAGTTAAAAAGTCTGTACTACTTTAGCCAGCTTGTGGGCCCATGTTGTTTCAGCTTTGTGTGTAACAAATAATGTTACAACAAGCAAAAACTGAATTTAGTTTTGTTGAACTTTGCAATTTTTTAATGTGCTCAGCTTTTAGATGGGGAACAAGAAGCAGTGATATTCAGTGGAGCATATTATTCCAAAAGTTTGGAATATGTCTCTTGATTTGCATATGTTATCTGATTGATTACTTTTGCTCTAGGCCTCAGTATGTTCACCTCTAAAGAGGTAAGTGCTACTGAGCTGTTTGATTTAGCATTTGATTTTGCCTTGATGGGATTGCAAACACGGAATGCGTTCTTGCATACAACAATAATATTGACAGCCTACAACATATGCATTGCACGTAAAGGATTTTGAAAAGTTATTGTAGGTGATGCTGCCTATGGTAAAGTGTCATAAGCCACCTAATAATCTGATCATAACTGACATGGGAGATGCTTCTATAATATTTACAAAACCACGATAAGGTGGATTAATATGGCAGTTGTATTTTAAGCATCTAACTGAAATCTATCTGAACAATTGTTAGCGGTGATGGTCGATTAAAGGAGACTCTTATGGAAATCGTAGAAGAACCCTGAAATTAAAAGAAGCGTGAAGGTATTATAACAATTTTGTAAGGCAGTATAACAATTTTGGACAAGTCTTTGCAGTGATTATGTGTTTTCATAGATAGGTCATAGTGTCCTATGTCTTTACATACTTAGGAATTTTAGTTTAGGAAAAAACAAAGCAGGTGACTTAAATGGTTCTTGAATTATGCTATCAGTACACATTTCAGTGGATAACTGTGTATACATCTTTTGTAAAATAATGTTGGTTGACTTGTTTCCTTTGGCCTTGGAAAAGATACACTGGTATTAGAACTGGGCTTTCCTTCTCCTAGTTAGCTGTCACTTCCAGTGACAGTGTCCACTCAGTATTATTTTAATTTGTTATTTGATGCCAGGTTAGTATTTTCAGCTGGTGTTTGTATTGTAAACCCCACCATTATATTACTATTATTGTCAAAACTGAGTACCAGTTGCAAGCAGTGTTGGAGATGCTCAAGGAACCTGAGTAAACCTAATTAGCATTAGGTGTGTAGTCACCACATCCCAAATGCATACCAAGTTACATTACTTTTCATGAGCCCTCTCTTCTTTCTTCACTCCTCTCCAAGCTTCAGAAGCACGTGTGTGATGAAGATGAGGGAAAAGCTAGCCTTTGTGCACAGCTTCAGTAACGAAGAAGCTCACTGGTTACAGACTCATCGTATCTCATGCTATAGTTATAGCCTTCCAGCTATTTAGTCAATGCGAATACTCACATCAGTAAAAGCAGAATTACTAGACCTTATTGGTGTGTAGAATATTCCACAAATTGGTGAAAAATGTAATCAGAACAAGTAGAGTCCAAACATGTATCAAAAAAAATCAGTTAGTGATCCTGATTTTTTGTTCTCTTTAAAACAATATAAGCTGTAATTACGTTAAGCACAAATAAATAAAATTCATAGTGCAGAAATGGATCCAAATAACAAAACCAAAGCCCTCGATCTTGTGAAAATGCTCCAGAAATTCTCCTCTTCAACCTGCTGCATTGGTAACAATTTCAGGTCCTGTCTAAAAGGGAGACCAGCACTTTCAGTGTGGTCGGTTGCTGTGTAGAATGGAAAGGTTTGTGAAGGTCTGATACGTAGCTTTGTTTTCAGTAACGCTGACAAACGGTGCATATACAGAAGTGTTAGGTCAGATGGTTTGAAGCATTTGTTGAGTAATCAAAATGCAGTAATTATACATGCAATTTGGTCTTTTTAACGGCTCTTGACTTGCCTACATCATATAGGACTTGGTTGGCGCCAGGTAGGCTTGGCAACAGCTCTGAAAGGTATGAGTCATGGGAATAGCTGGCAGATCCCAGAGATACTAGTACATATCCAAGAAGAAAAAAGTTCTTGACCTCTCTCAAACAAAGCAGAGGGAATGTAAAAATCAAAAGTTATAACAGTTCCAGCCCCTTTGCTATCCAGTTTTGGTATATTTTCAGTTTCACAACTGATGGATTACCTGCTTGTTCAATGGCCATCTAAATTGAAGGTAAAGATTATTAAAAATCAGAATACATTACTGACATTGCTAAGGTAACTGTTGTCTTGCGATGTCATGGTGGGTTGTATTGCCCATTGTGGATATCTCTAGCCGGTACAATATAACGATTTTGTTTTGGGATTCGCTTTAAACAGAAGATTTATAACTTTATTGTAGAGCATACTGATGTACAGAGGTTGGAAGCTGCTATGCAACTGCCATTGGCAAAAGACAGAAAATTTTTCTCACCACACTGCTGCTGCTGTAGGCAATATAGGGATACCTGCTATGATTCACTTAGAAAATGTTATGAAACATAACCTTACAAGATCTATTCACAGATACCTACAAATTAAGTTGCAGAGACCTGAAAAATATTTCATTCTTCTTGTAACTGTTGTTTCAAAGCAGATGAAACAATAATTGAGCAAAAGAAATTTTAAAAAAATCTATATCCAGAGAACTTGAATATGAAATTAAAATGTAGTACTGCTTACATCATCTGTTTCTAATTCATGCTTATTTAACTATTTTCTAAATTTCTCTCACCCTAATATTGGGTCAGAAGCTTCCTTGAACCTACTGCCATGTTAATTAACTCATTAAGAATTTGATATGAGATTTATGCACTGTTCTTTTACAGTCATTGCCTCACAACCAGCGATGAAAATATGATGTAGTAGAAAGACTAACTTTTTAAATTTTGTATCCATGGGACAGAGTGTGGTCAACCAGGGGTTTTTTTTTGTATAAATTTTGGATACAAATTATTACTCTGTGAAGAAAGAGCTTGATTTCAGAGTTTTGGAAAAACACATTTATTACCAGAAAGAGTACCAAGAAAATATTTACTTTTGTAGTCCTATGGTACTGAGGCTTCAACAGACTAAAGATGTGATAGTTTATGTTCCCTTCTGATACTCAGTTTGTATTGTTGGATCATGGCTGCTTCAATTTACCTTTATCCATATGAATTTCTTAAATTTTCACATGAGCAGAAGAAAATATCTATTAAATATCCTTTAGGTTAGGAGCAGATTTATTATGATTGAATTGAAACATTAAAAAAAGCCATCCTATGCAAATGTGTATGAAGATATTGTGCCCTCAGTTTTTAAATAGAGACCCCTTTGGTTAATGGGGAGCTTTGCTTTAGAATTATTGGTATGATATAGCTCACTCAGGTCCACTTAATCGATTTGACCATGATAACTGAACTTCTTTTTTCATGAATTTTCTTTATTGTTTTGAAAAATGTATGAAGAATGCATTTGGTGCTTTGCATATGTGGTGCTTTCTATATATACTACAAAATGCTGACAGAGTAATGATAAATTTGCTTCTAGCATTGAAGGGTAGTATCTTGAGGTGACTTTTCTTCTTTGGTTCTTTATTCACATAATGCCATTAGTATTGTTTGTTACAATGTAGGATATTTATAACAGGAAACATCTGTGGAGCAGTAATAAAGAATAGTTTTCATAAAGCAGTTTTACATTATCCTTCTACCAGTATCTGATAACAGTCACATTTATCTGGGTGTAGGAACGTTCTGACAGGTGTAAGGGATAACTGATTGATATAAACTCACTACTGCATGAAAATGAACCTTTTGATAAAGACATCTTAGTTAGAACTGATAAGTAAAGTACAGAGAACATAACTGTCTGCTATTATGTATCATTTTATTACCTTTATGTTGATCTTGATCTTTTAAATGGATAGTAAAGCATTGACAAAAGATGACTGAATATAGGCATTTGTATAATGTACCTTTAGCGGGAGCATAATCTTTAGATCAAGGACAACTTAACAGGCAAAGGGCTCATAATTCATTAAAATAGAGACACTATCTAGTTCATAACATGGAAAACTTAAACAATGCAGTAGTCTAAGGATTCAAAATTAATACTTTTTCTATTTCTTTAAGATATAACTCTATTTAGATTTTGATGGATTGAGAGGCAGATGAAAGCATTGGCTAAAAATTAAAAATAGTTAAGAAATTTATTTCCTGTTTTATCAGTTCCCAGAGCTTTTATGGGCATATCCATGTTAACATCTCTCTGATATTAACTTCTGAGCAGATGGATGCCGTGAAAATTATTACTTCATTTAATAATATCAAAATAAAAGTTTTTCTCCACTTACATGTTTTCTGCGAACATGTTCTGACTCTAAGTATTATTAATGCAGTATTCTGGTATTTTAAAGAAGAAAATAAATGGAAATGTATAATGATCTGAAATCCTATAGAATATAGAGACCGTTCTCCTGATTATGCAATAGCATCTTACATCAGCGTGTTGCTGGAGTCATGGAATAAACATCAAGAACTTGAATATTTTGACATGCGTTGATTTAATTTCATATAGAAAGAGGGTCAATAAAAATACCAAAGAAAATTCTAATTAAAACGAAAATATAATAGACCAAAACACAAAGAAAGCAGGTAGACACCCATAGTTTTTTATCATATGTTAGATATTATTTCAAAATGTTTGTGTAAGTGTATGTAGTCAGATAACGTTAATTTATGCTTATTTAGTAAAAAAATGTAGGAAATCTAGTCCTGTATGCTTTAAGTAGAGTCTTTTTGATACTCAATATTTGTGATTTACTAAATAATCTTGAAATGAAACAAATATATTTTTTGTGTCTGAGGCTAGAACTGTAACTTCTCAGTGCTACAAAGGTTGAAAAGGGAATAATAGAATCTAAAAATTAATAATAATTTGTGCTATATCTTAAGCACTTTTGATAGTTTGTTCATTTCCATTTATTTTTAAAAAAATAAACTTGAGAGGAAAAAAGTATATTTGCCATTGTAGATCTTTACAAACTTTACATCATTATTTTAAAATAGTAAAAGTTCGATGTTATGTATGTGTGGATGAATGTACATGTGAATGTTGTGTTTATTGTCAGCTCATCAGAACCTGCTAAATTGCATGAGATGTGGTAATCTGATTCTTTCATTTACTGTGTTTTTATTTTAAATAAAATTAAGAGGAGGGTGGTTTTATGAAACGTACTCTTGATCTGAGATTCACCCTTTCAACTGTACAGTGAAAGTGGCCTCTTAAATCACTGGTAGAACCTCAACATTTTATTTTTAATCAAAGAGATTTTCTGTCCTAAATTTAAAGGAATTTATGCACATGATTAAGCAATTTCTTGAATGAGGGCCTTCATTTTTACCAGGAGGATACTTCATATGAACAGTAGTCTGTGCTGTGTAATTAAAACACGTTATCAGATTTAGCTTAATTAATGTCAAAACAAAACAAATGCTTGATGCCTCCTTCAAGGACATTAAAAAAAAATGCTTTCCTGCTATTCTTGATTTGTCATGTTGTGCCAATGTTGAAAATGAATGAATTATGTTACTTGCCATAGTGACAGATTCTTTTACCTGAAATGTTGTTCTGCATATAGCATTTGTCTGAAATCAGTTGTTCATATGCTGGAGAAGTCCATGTACATCTTGTATGCAAATTATTATCTTTTAATCTGTTTATGAATACAGCAAGGTTGAGGTAACAGAGGTCTGCAAAAATTAACATTGCATTATCTTCGTTTTTGTGGGTTTAAGTTAAAACTTTCAGAGCATGCTAATATTGTGGTTAGTTTTCCACGTTTTTATGGCAACTGAAAAAGAGAGGGGCGTGGAGTTGCCTCTTCAAAAATATACCATCTCTGTCCGAGATGGTACATCATCGTGTCAGTGAAATTTTCACGTTTATGAAATGACTGTGTGATCCACCTCATGTGACTCTTATCTCTTCTTCTCCAGAGGCCAGTAGTAAAATTTCACTTACATCAAATGGCAGGAGAACTATGTGACTGTTTATGTAGGTTGTTCAGCAATCTTTGAAACACATCAGCATATGCATAAATCACATTATTTCTTCTCTAAGATCTTAATACTTCTAATACATGTTTAGTGGTTGTGTATTGTTTTAGTATTTATGTTCTGAGCCCAATAGCACCAGTAGCATAAGATTTTAATTTTTTTTTTTTTTTTTTTTTTTTAAATCAAAGGAGAACTATATTGGTAAATTCAGTGTTTCACATCGTAGAAAGTATCATCCCCATTGGTGATACATGTAGATTAGATAAAGAGGCTGAAGTCTAAGTAAACAGAACAGATGGATTTCTGTTGCACTTGAAATCATGGTCCCTTTAATTAAGGAATGAGACTTACCAGATATGGGGACAGAGGACTTTGACATACATAGCTGTTAATCTGGCACCTTCCATGAAAACTAAAATTTTCTTCTAAAAATGAAAATTTAAAACACAAACCAGAAAAAACCTAAACAAGGCCACGTTAATTCTTTACTGGAGACAGTATTTCTGAATTTTCAAAATGGAATTCAGCTTTTTGAAATAATTTCTTGTAGAATGACATATAAAATCCTGGTTTGAAACAGTACTGATCCACACATCTGTAACACATCTTATCATTAGAGCGCTGGCACATTTTAAAAGTGAAACTTAATGAGAAAAAAGAAAAAAAGAAAGAAAAAGGAAAATCCTGTAAAAGTATAAATGAGAAGCAAACCAAAACCAAACCACACAGCTGACATTTTAGAATTGTTTAGTGGAATTGCATCTTGGCACAGGCTGATTGGAATAAATGAACCTCTCCTGACCATTGACTCCTAGTGTCTTAGAAACTGAATTCTGGATGCATAATATGTATTAGCTTTGGTGCATTTTTTTTTTTATATTTACAGGTCTTGGCAATATCTGAGAGACCTTGTTTTCATTTCTGGTCACCACCTCAGCAAACTAATCAATGAGGCATGAACTGCTATCTGCAGAGAAAGAAATGAAAAATAAACCAGAGATAATCCTTCAGTTAAAAGGTTATTCTGTGCGATAAAAGCTATTTTGTTAATTTATTTACTTACTGGTACAGTGAGATAAAGTGAGGGAACAATTAGGGAATTCTAGTTGAAAGGATTTAAAAGGGCAATGACGACTTAATATTTTAGGTTATTTGATTGACAATATAGTTACACAGATTTCTTAAATTAAAAGGCAAAACAGTTTTCACTAAGTCAGAATTCTGTTTGGTTCAATTAGTATTTTCTGCTTTTTCTATCAATCATATCTTCATGCTCACAAATATTAGTTTTAAACTATATTTTATTTTTATATGGTAATTTGGTTAAACTAGGATAAGAAGTTGTTTCTATACAGTATTTGCGGTAATAATTGTTTCCATATTTTATTCCTATTTTTCATATTTTCATATTTCCTGTTCTTCATAATGTACTAAGATGCATAAAACTTTGTTGGTTTTGACCTATATGAAATCTAGTAAAGGATATTTGTAGTTTGCAGACTATTATATATTATTAATTTGGTTTATTAAAAATAATTAAAAATTATTTTAATATTCAGATAGTTACTTCTGAATATAAACACAAAGTGTAAGAAAATTATTAGTAAAATCTGTACATAACATGTTGCAATAATAGTTTATTTTGTCCCAGTGTTTTTCTTTTTTCATTTTTTAAATTTATTTATAAAATCTTCCCAGTGAGCAAGTCCGTATTTTGGCATGTAATTCTGTTTAGTTGCAAACAATATTATAATAATATTTTACGTGCACATCTCTGCTGATTCACTAATATTTTGAGAAGCAAAAATACATAGGCATATCTGTCTTTCTCCAAGTCTGTTAGGAGGGTTTGGTCTATGTTTGGGAAACCAGTAACACAGTGAGCAGCCCCTTCACCTTTTGGAAGTGGACAAGACTTTGTAGCATCCTGTACATGCAGAATAATCCACCTTTAAGAGATTCTGTAGTTGTTGATACTTTACAACTTCTGTCATTTTACAGGACTGAGGAGTAACATTGCCAAGAAATTTTCTCTTTCTCTTTTGGATCTTCATCTTTTCCTCTGCAGGAGGATTGGTCTTTCCTATTTTATTCTACTTGGAGAGTTGTTTTTCACTCTGCTATTCTCTCTCCCACTTGCATTTTCATGAAGCCCATTTTTTTCCAGAACTATGAAATTTGCACCTTTTTTCCTAGCATGAGAAGAGAAAATAATATATGTTGCTCAGTTCTATTCTCTCTAATTGCTTTTAAGTGGCAGAGACATTGACCAAGGTCTTGCAAGTTAGAAGCACTTTTTGTGGAGATGGATTGAGCGTATCATCTGTGAACTATCATGGGTATGATACAATTTTTACAAAAATTAAAGGGAGTCTTTCCTTTGATTATAAAGAAAAGGGCTCATGGCCGTTGTTGCCAAGTGTGGCACAGTAACGATGCTGGAAGGGTATTGAGCAAGTCCTCTTTCATGCCAAATCCAAGCAGTGGAGATTCTAATAAATTCCTGTGCAACCTTTGCTCCACGCTACAACACAGAGGTTCTTTCATGGTCCTGAGCTTGTGCTTCCAAGCAAAGCATTTCGGTTTTCCTCCTCTCTTTGCTCACTGCCTCCACCTCGTGGAACTGGCTCACCTGCCATGCGTTACGGTTTTCCAAAGAATTGATGAACTCAGAAGAGGCGGATCAGATGAGATAGATAGGTTCAACTTGGCTAGTTGGATGTAGAAATGGATTATCAAAAATCAGTCAAGCCAATTTAGAATTTCTGAAAAAAGGGGGGGAAATGGGCAGCTGGAGAAAAAAGTGCTAAACTGTGTTTGGAGGAAGAAAGTTATTATGGACGAAAGCTGGGAAACTGCAATGAAGCGGGCATCTTCCAACCTAGTAGTCACTGGCTGCATTTCAAAGAGCATCTCTTCTCACTCCTCCCTACGCCATAAAGCATCTTTGTTTCCTGTTTAAAACCTGTGTTTTTCATAGTATAAATACTCATGTTTATGTTAGCATCATTGTGTGTGAGGTGCTTTCCAAATACACTAGACCAGAAGCTGTTCTGAAGGACTACTGTCTGACATGTCCAGACAAACAGGACACTAAAAGGAGATATTGCTGGTATGCGTGTATGCTCAAGATACTGATATGTAACATTTACATTGCAGTAATAAACTACTAAATTTGGGTCTCATTTTGGTAGTTTATGTTGTACCTTGTGCAATACAGGATTGCCCCTGTATATTGTGACTTTATTAGAGGAAAATTCTTATGCACGTGCGGAGTAGAGAAGCACAACAATTTAAGGCTAATTTGACTTAAATGTTTTCAGTGATGTGATTGCTGCTGCTGCTGCAAGCCAGACTAAGCTTTAACAGGTTCTCGTTCTTGAACAAGTTTAAGTCAATATAAACCCCTTTTTTGCTAGAGTTTGCCTTTTTCTTCTGCTCAGAGCGGTCACATACTGAACTTGATTATAACCCCCCAAAAATTAAGTTCCTATATTAATGATTGTGAAGGATGTGGTACATGATCAGAGCACGTGTTCTGAGTGTCTGCAACCTAAGTGGAGCAGTCACCACCTTCTTTAAAAACATGGTTGCAGAAAGAGAAGAAATATGAGGTAGATGTGGAGACCCTCTGCTCTCCCATTGCAACAGCTTAGTGGTCAAAGTGGGATGTGGGGGACTCAATGGTTACAGTAAAGTTGTCTGTCTGAGAAAATGCAACAAGTTGGTCAGCAAGAAGACTAGTATCACAAATAGGCTATAGTTAACTCTGGGGTAGGACGGTCTCAATCCCTGTTGAAGCTATTCAGGCACATGGAAGGAAATGAAAGATTCCTTGGACAAGAGAAAAAAAATGAGTGCAAGTCTGTGTCATAACGATAAGGGCATTCATCTATAAGGAGAAAAAGTTGAGTGCTAATTTGTGCGTAAATAATATTTTAACGTAAACTAAGCAAAATTGGTAGAGCACAGCCAGAAATCCTCCTCCCAGATGAATAGTCTTACTAATGTTACATTTATTCTGAATAGTCTTACTAATGTTACTTTTTTTTTTTCTGTCTTTGTAGTTTAGTGGAGAACTCAGTCTCTTCTTCAGTCTTAATATTATTATCCTGACTTGCGTACAGGATGATGATTGATTAGTTTTCTTTTTAAGAAAGTAGAGTTGTATCCCTCTGCTTTGATTGAGAAAATCTTTCTGTCTGTGTATTTCACATTCTGGATAAGTAGTCTATATTTTGGACTATTTTATACAAGTTAGTGACTTGTGGTAGCTGTGTTAAAGATGAGAGCTGTAGCTGCCTAATAGGTGACTAGGGTCTTCATATAACCACTGTAGCCACAAACACATCCCAAAAGTGATTTATGTCACCTTAACATAGATGACTTAAAAGGGAAGGGGATGAATAGATCTTGGAGGATGTCTCTCACTCTCCAGAGAAACGTCATAAAAGACTAACTTTGGCTGAATACTTACTTCTGGAAAATTTAGGCCAATTTAAATTAATATTCCTCCTTAAAACTTTTTTTTTAAAAAAATCAATGCCTGTAAATGAAAAATTTTGTGAAATGTCTAGAATATGTTGTAGTGAAACATTTACTATTTAAAGATTGACTTCTTCGTAACTTCAAAATATATTTTACTTGCTTTTTGCCTGGACACTTAAGTCTAGAAATGAGCTATTCAGCTTCCAAAAAATAACAGTATAAATTTGAAAAGTCATCACAGTCTTTTCAGAACTGATGGGAAATGGTGCCACATCTAATACATTATTTATCAAGCTACGATTGCAGGAATAACAAATATCTTAATTAGTGGAATTAATCAATTATGCCTTCATACATTAGTTGCCTGTAGTCCTCTAGAAGAAAAAAAAGTTTCTTCTGTTATTCTACCTTTTAAAAATGTGGTTATCATGCTCTCCTTCTTTCAAGCATTTAGAACAAAGTCCTGATAATTTAATTACATGCCTCATTCAAATGCAGGATCATATGAACCTGTAATGGCTCAAATCATCTGTTTACTAATAATTCATGCAGTAGTGCTTTTTTCTGAAGGGAGAGGGGAAGGGAGAACCTTATCTGCGATTTCACTTTGGTACAGTATTATAATTGTAAAAGAATAACAATATAGTTGTACAGTCTGCCATTTAGTTCAATGTTTTTGGGTGCATTTAAGCTATTGAATTAATCTCACTTTTAAACAATAGAATGTAATACTTTAATAGCTTGCCTTTGCGCTGGCTTTGTGGGATGCTGAAATTAGTATTATAATGCACTGTGTATAGTTTCTGCTGAATCTGATTGCTTTAGCAGCAGTCAGTTTGATAGTATCAGGTTCCAGCTTGCATTGCTGGGTCAACATGGACCCAGGCCATTAAAGGAGAAAGGTTCAGGGAAAGTTCATTTCTATTGTTTTACCATGGTTACAAAACAGAAAAAAAAGGAGAAATCCTGCATTTGTAACATATTGCTTCCTTGGGCCCTGGAGGTAGTATGATCTTTTTTTCCTCTTAAATTGAACACAGAAATATAAACCTCATGATAATCTGTAGTATAAACAAAAGAATATTTTCTGATCACTTTTAAAGTAAAACACAGATGTTCTGCATTGACTGCTGATGTCATTAAACAAAATGTTTGTATTCATTTAATTTGATCTCCCAAACTGTTAGTATTTAAATTTGTTACTAGGTCAATAGAAAAATTAAAACTTCATACCGGCTGGTATGACTTTTGTTTACATAATTTTCACTTTAATTAACTGACAGTAAGTCTGTTGAAATAAGTATGTTTGCTTTTTCTTTAAAATATAACCTGTCCATTGAAGCATTTTCTTTTTACTGTGGTTATAAAATAAAGAAACATTTTCATGAAAAAGCGTGATCTTAAATGTCATCATATGTGTTCAACATTTATGGCAAGGTTGTAAACCACTTGTGAGGTACCATTATGAAAGGGTTTAAATCTTAAGATAAACGTGTTGATTACATATATAAGAAAAAGAAAGGATAAATGCCTTTTCACAGCATTAGTATATTTTACATGTGAACTGTTGAAGAAAGCTAATTCTACAGCAACAAATACTTCATTCAAAGAGGTAAATCATGTAATGGGTGTAATATAGAATAAAATTTGCTATCATCTGTACCAATATGAGGAAATTCTGTAAAGCAAAAAGTTGCACAAACATTCTCTTAATGGGAAGATTTGCATGAAATTTGACTGAACTCTGAAGGTTGTGACACAGCATAATCTTCAACACTATGTTTTTGTTTATAAAGGCCTTTATGTATAATTCCCATAAGCCAGTTTTTAGATAAGTGAAGCTATTTGTAGATCTGACTGTTACACAAGTCAAAGAGATAATGGCATTCAAGACAATGTTAGTTATGGAAACTAGCTTACAGGGGTGAGTGTATATTTGTTATTTTCCAGAGTTGCCTGCCTCTATTATTATTAAATGTGATCTCATTAAGAAAAGCAAATTTCACATATGCTAAGCTGGGCCAGGATGAATGTGTATTTTAATTTAAGATCTTTGGGGAACATGCAGATAATATTGTTGACTTAGTATGTGTCATTAATCTTCCAAGACGGTGGTGCAAGGCACGTACTCTTAGGGTCTGTCTACCAAAACAGGTTTACAAGAGAGGTCTGTGGTCATTCAAAAGGGTCATCTCAGTATACCATTGCTATTGACTGAATTGACATTTGAGTTTTAACAATAACGTGGAAAAGAAAAAAAAAAAAAAGGAAAATACTTGTTTGTTTGGCATATGTGAGAGTTAGGAAAGTTTATAATGTGCAAATGAGTACTAAGTAAACTCTATTACCCTTTGTTTACCCTTGACTACACTTCTAGGTTTGATATCCATTAGCAAATGACATCTGTTTTTTCAATTGACTATGGTGCTCATTTTCTTTCTTAAATGATTGTGTTAATGTTACTGTGCCCTGATAATCACATGCAGGGATTGCAGTCTGTATGTATGCATACTACACAGACAGATACACACACACACACACACGTATATGTGTTTGTGTATGTAGATATTCTAATGATCAACCTTATAGATCACAGTTCTGTCATGATGGGGAGACTGGAGATACTCATCTTTCACTGTTTAGTACTTGGTGAAAGAGTCACAGAAGCTGGAGTTGACCCGTTTACATACTATGTGTTTCTCTAGCTCACTTGAGTGGTGTGTAGTCTCACAACACAGTGGGAGAGAAAATGGCAATCAGTACTTACTAAAGATGATGAAGTCTAGATTGATTCCTCCTTTCCTTTAAGGCATTTTGGGACCACAACACCTACTGCTTTGGGAATATCAGCCTAGAGACTCCTGTGTGCGGAGAGTGTGCTACACAATATGGTCTATATATACATGTATGTATGCGTGTGTGTATATATATACACAAACACACATGTATCTCACATAAAGAGTTATCGCGTGAGAGAGAAAGCTTTTGTGAGGACTAAATCTCCTATGCCAAGGAGTCCAAGTCATGTCTTGTCATTATTTTTTTCTTAAGTCACTGAATAAATGGATAAATTGGAACAGATGACTGCTTTACTGTTCTGCTTGCCAGACTGCTTTTGTGTGTCTGAGCCTCTATATTTGGAAGATACTGCTTAAAAACTGTAAAACTTTTATCTTTTTTAAAAGACCGTATAATGAAAAAACATCATTACAAACATATTATACTTTGCCACTTTATTCAGTTTTATTAAAACAGATTATATCTGATATCCAAGTCAAGAAAGTCTTGAAGACATCACTCTGACCTTCAGCCAAGCACGTAACCAAGCGTGTTTCTGGACAGGATAGTGTCTAATTTGATTCCTATTCTGTAAAAGGAATAGTCTTTTGCTGATTTTTTTTTTCCTAAGACTTTGATCCATTACCACAGAAACCTGCCCAGTTCTGCCAGAAGTACTGATTCACAGCAGAGAAAGCATATTGTTTGGTCAAGTAGTTGTTTCTTTGGTGTCATCTTTAGGGCTGGAGTGAAGCTTGAAACTGCAAAAGCTAATATGAAGTCTCAAGCAAACAAATAACATCTTGGGCAAAACATTAGCATTGGTGAAAATGTCCCTCTTAGTTTGACCCCTGCCACTTTGACCAGTGTTTACAACATCTAACATTCAGAGATCATCAGCCAGAACAAACTCAGGAGAAAAAACTTTTGGATTAGTTTCTTTGATGATTTTGGATGATTTTTCATTTCTAAGCCCTTAACTTGCATGTGACATAACATTTTCAGAGCATTTTCTGCATGTGAGCAAGACAGAGTGATAGAACAGTAAATTTTTATTGCTGAGAAAACAGAATAGAAACTGAGGTACTCAGTTTTTGAAGCTAAGGCTTTCAGAAAAGTAGAAAACGTGAAGAGTCAAAATATAATTGTGAATTGGCACCTACTTTAACTCTTGCCTAACTTGACTCTGGGCATGGAAAGAAAATGTGTTTGTAGTTATTATGATTAATTTGTATTTCATTATCATCTTAATGCTCAGTCAGAATTTGAGCTTGTTGTGCTACGAGCTATATGGACAGAGCCAAAAGGTAGTTCTGTGTACATGTTATATATGGAGATGTTCCAGGCATGGAGCATGCCAATCAGACATCATATGGATGTATATACTGGCCAGCTATAGTATGCCCCAGGAGAGCGTGCTGCAAGTCTATGGTGCCATTTTGACCATCTTGGAAGTCATGCTCCTATAAGAAATTCTCTTATATGAAATTCTGTTGGATGTATCCCATGCTGCTGAAGATACGAAGTTCATAAAATAATGAGAATGCATTTGCAACCGTTAAAATTACATGACGAATTTGGTCTTTTATTTTGGGGGTTCTTTATTTTGGCTAATGTAAGATGTTTTTGAGAAACATACTTAGATTTTTTCAGACCTATTGCAGCAGTAATTTAAATTAATTTTAAAGTCTTATATCTTTCTCTCATAATAGGCTTTGGAGATGGGAGGTAAAGGGACTAAGCAAGTATAAGTTTTCCAGTCACAGAGTAGATACAGAGCAGATCCATGGTTAGGCATGTTAAATTGCATATTAAAATAAACTTCTCAGTAATTGATTTCTGTCTTTCTGTAAAGTAGATCCTTTGATATCTTCCTATATAACTGTATTGTATGAAGCTTCACCCAACTGGAATGATGAGAATTACACAGAAATATAAGTAATAATAAAATCTTACTAGAAGTAGATACATTTGTCAGCTCTGTTATCTAAAAACATACTACTTGTACTACTTAACAGAAATGACTGATTAACTTTTCAGTGTTTCCCTAGGATAACACATTAGTAGCAGACTGTTATTGCTGATAGGGCAAACTTTACATAAGATAGTTATGGGACAGCTTTGAGCACTGGCTGTATTGCAGACCTGCAAATAACATATCTACAAACACCAACTAAAGGGTTATGGTGTTATATTTTACAATATCACCAGATTTGATCCGCTGCAGCTTGATAGCAATGCATGAATGACTTTTAAGTTGTTGAAAGGATAACAAATAGAAGTATCTTTGGTTGGATCACTTTGATATTTCCACTTGAACCTATAGTACTGTCTATTTTTTTAAATTTAATTGTTTTAGGACTTGAGAGTCTTGGATTGGCTGCTCAGGAGGGAAAACTGTTCTACTATTAACATGGTTATAGATGCTGCTCTGCAAAGAAAATGGGAGGTTGAATTTGGGTGCTTGTTTCTGTTCCTTACCTTGCACAAGGAAAACAATACAAATTTATTTTATGGTATTCCATAGTAAAATATAAAGGCCAAGCAAGACTACATCTAGACTTACAAGGTTGGAACACTGTAACATGCCTGGGATCTCAGTTTCACAAACACTAGATTTTGGGGAACTGGGTACATAGATCAGGGATTTTACCTAGAATATACTATAATTTATTTTTGCCCTGTAAGTTCATATTTTGCTGTGTTTTGGAAGTAAAGTACAACTAGAGTACACACAAGGATTTAATAATTAAAGGGTACCTACAAAGGTAACCAGCTCTCCTGTATCTCTTGGTCCACATGGAGTTTAAGTGATGAGCATTGTGCTGGGCATTGCACAAACCCATTGCTATACTAATAGCTGGTTTCTGTCCCAAACATTCTCAAGTCTGAATGACAGGCATGAAAGTAATGATGTGCGTACTCATTAACTTTTAGTTTAGGACTTGCTTGCTGGTATCAGATGGAAATGCACTCAGTCAGAGAGTAGAGACTTTTCACCGGTGTTACTTGTACAGTGCTACCCAACATAAATACCTCACTCTGACCCTGGATATCAACTGTTCAAAGAAACCTGTCATTTTATTGCTCAGTACTCATCTAGTAGATTCATTCATAGATTTGTTTATAGATATATGCAAATACAAACCACCTTATTTAAGGTTTAAATTCTTGATTTTAGTGGATACTGCGTTGTTACCATCAATCTGTGCTACATCAGCTGTGCAGTTATAGCTATACAGACTAACGGAGAGTCTTTTCAGTATTTCATATTGCTACTGTTACTCTCAAATGTACAATAAAAGTAACTTTTAAGCTTTTATTTAGGTGGTTCCAGCAATTCTTTGGAAGTGTACAGTTAATGAGTGTGCATTTTCAGAATTAAAAATAAGGTGAATAAAGGGCAGTGAACATTAACCACAGTCTCTGGCAGAAGCTAGAATAAAATTTTTCATTTTGAGAATAAATAGTTTTTTAAAGGGCAAAGGGTTTAAGATATAGGCAGCTTCATTAAAAAGGTGACAGTTCACTTGTTTCAGCATTTCATGCGAAGAATTGTGGCCAATTAAGTGATGAATGCATTCAGATATTACAGTGGATACACTTATATGATAGAACTCCATTATCGACTGTTACGAATAAGAAGAGCATATTAATTAACAAACTGCCAAGAGAACCAGAGTATTTTCGCAAAATACTTACCTTGAATAGTACAATATTTTTTTCTTTCTTACTTGAGCTTAAATCAGCACTGAAATGTTTATGTATCTTCAATTTAATGCAGGCGGTAATGAACACCAGCTCTGTGACCCTTTGAGCAATGGTGGGCTTGTTTATTACGTAAGTGTTTTTTCTTGTTGTGTTTCTGTTCTTTTCTTTTTTTTTGGAGATGAAAATGGCAGCTGCTGCCTAGTATGTCCTACTGGAAGACAAATCAGATGTTACTTTTCTAAATGAGTTAAACAAAAATTTCTTAAACAAAGATACTCATATTACGTATGTAGGGTTAGATATGTGTTCAAAAGAGGAGTGTGCTATTACATGGCCTAATTCTGCTTTGAGTCTAATTGGTTATTTGTACATGCAATTATCTGATTTATGTTCACAAATTTGTAATTACATGTGCAAGTTATATGCAGAGATGAATGCAGATGGTTGGAAAACAAGCCTTGAAGCAGGACTGTTCATTCCAACTAAAGTTCATACATTTAAATCATTGTTTCAGGCCATCTGCAGACTCTAACAGACATAACCACATCAGTTACACTTGTTTCACATTAGGAATCATCTCAGCAACTTGAAGCAGAAACTTTTTTAAAAAAAATGAAAGCTTAACATTCTTTTAGATTGTCATTTATGGATTCAACCTGCCTTTCTGGCCTATTAGCTCCATGCTTGACATTTTTGTAATATACATAGTAGATGTTGTTTTGAGGGGATGTTTTTAGAATTAAAAGCCTAAGAAAAGATGAAAACAGTTGAGGAAAAAATAGGCTTTGCATCTGTTATAGTTTGGGGTTTCGTGTGGCTGAATAACACTGTTAGAAGGAATCATTTAGCTTGCATATTTAAATTGTGGGTGCGGTTTATGCTGTAAGGTTGAGTGAAATGGGAAAGGCATCTGTTATAACTTGACAGAAAGAGCATTTGTGGGAAGCATGCACTCTAGATCACTGCTTTTTGTACATTTTTTTTGTAGTTGCAAGAATTATTCTGAAAAGACAGCAGTGTAAATAGAGGAAATAAATATGCTTTTCAAGGTTTTCTTGTTGCTATTGCCAATATTCCTAAATGACTTTCTTCAGGATCTCCAGTGCTGTGATTTTTGTACTTCTGTTGAATATTCTGAGTACTCTTTCTGAAGCAATGTTTATATCAAGTAAAAATATATCAATATGGTTCAAATTTATGTACGAGTTCTGTTTAATAATTGCATTTCATTGTTCATTCAGACTTATTTTCCACTCTAGCTTTTATGGTTGTCATCATCAGAGGCTTGTGTTTCACAGTTATTACATAATCATGAGAGCCAACATACTTAAATGTTTTAAGAACTTTCAGGCAGATCTAGTGTTTCAGCTAATAAGATGAAGCAGTGAACTTTTTGGCTTAATTTACTTCTGACATCATAATTATGCCACCCAACAGAATTAGATTAATTTTTTATCTATTTTCCACTTTCCAATAGATGATTTACAGATCTCAATTTCATTAAGAGAACAGTTACATTTCAGTAACATTTTAAACTTACATACAATCACAGCTGTATTCAAATCTGGTACTGTAATTTACTCCAGTAATGCTCAGATTTCTAACTGGTTTTATTTCCTTTCTTGCCCTTTGGGTCATTCATACATTCAAGTAGTATGGTCAGTGAAGGAGAATCTTTTTCTTAGATTCTTTCATTGTGTTTGTAGTGGGATTTTGAGCGTCAGGTAAGAGCTGATAGGTGTTGCTGTAATATACATTTTGTATATTCTTGTACTTGTGTACCTTGTGTCTTGTACTCTTGAGTCAAGAATATTCCTGATCTCGCTGAAAAGCAAAGTGATTTGGGCTGAGGAAGATGGAAATGACATGATATTTACATGACTGCTCTGGTAGGAAAAGAAATAATTCAACAAGGTCTTCTCTAACCCTCCCCCAAAGCTTAGTATCCTAGTACTAACCAGTGCTCGTGTATTACTCCGATGAATGCCTTTAGGATGGGATATGGAGTGCAATATATTTTCTTCCATTTAGCTTGATTATTTGGACCACTAATAAACTGGTACTGCATTTCTGTCCAAATATTCATTTTTGGCCATTTTGGTTTAAAAACAGCAGTAAAGTGTTCTGTTACTGAAATGTGGCAATATTTTATCAGTATGTTTTTTCCACTACTCACTCCCATAACACAATGTAATTCTTCTGAAGATCATTCATATGCTTCTTTGTGAAGATTTTTGAACAGGTCTTTAAAATTTATTTTTATCATCAACATTGTTTGCTGTCTCAGTAACTCCTCCTAATATATTGTGAGTTCAGCACTAATTATTGTGTGAGAACATTCTCTGTTTAACTGTGAGAAGAAAAATAAATTTAAGGTAATTGCACTGAGAGTTTTATTGTTTTATACGACTGCTGCAAGTAAAAAGAACATGGTGTGACTTCTAATGTTTGTTTTACTAACTGCCAAAAGAGATATATGCCCAGTCTTAGAATTGCATTCTTTTGCTTTGTTCTTGAGTGGGAGTAGAAGGGGAAAACTTAAAACAGTAAAGTATAAGGTTTAGATCGATGTACGTTGTCATTTTTTTTCCTTTAAAATGCTAGTTCAGTGCATTAGAAGTATTTATGAAGGTTACCTTGGCAAGCAAGTGTTTTCCAAGCAAAGGAATTAAATTACACAAAAGGTTTAGTCAGTCTTCCTAGACCTTATTTTTCAGAATTGACACGCCCTTGGCTCAAGTCTTGTTAGTGTGAAGGCTGCACGTATGACGCTGAGAGCGTCATACCAGAAGTGCCACGTATATACCATGGGGGTATTGCATTAAGCCAGCAAGTAGCCTCAGGCTGTGACGCTGTATGAGATTCAACAAGGCTAAGTGCTGAGTCCTGTACTCGGGTCACAACAACCCCATGCAATGCTATAGGCTTGGGGAAGAGTGGCTGGAGAGCTGCCCGGCAGAAAAGGACCTGGGGGTGTTGGTCAATAGACTGAATAGGGTCAACAGGCTGAATAGGTCAATAGGCTGGATATGAGCCAGCAGTGTGCCCAGGTGGCCAAGAAGGCCAATAGCATCCTGGCTTGTGTCAGGAATAGTGTGGCCAGCAGGACCAGGGAGGTGATCGTTCCCCTGTACTCGACACTGGTGAGGCTGCACATTGAATACTGTGTTCAGTTTTGGGCCCCTCACTACAAGAAAGACATTGAGGTGCTGGAGTGCATCCAAAGAAGGGCAATGAAGCTGGTGAAGGGTCTAGAAAGCAAGTCTTATGAGGAGTGGCTGAGGGAGCTGGGGTTGTTTAGCCTGGAGAAGAAGAGGCTGAGGGGAGACCTTATTGCTCTCTACCACTACTTGAAAGGAGGTTGTAGAGAGGTGGGGGTCAGTCTCTTCTCCCTAGTAACAAGGGATAGGATGAGAGGAAATGGCCTCAAGTTGCACCAGGGCAGGTTTAAGTTGGATATTAGGAAAAATTTCTTCACCAAAAGGGTTGTCAAGCATTGGAACAGGCTGCCTAGGGAAGTGGTTGAGTCCCCATCCCTGGAGGTATTTAAAAGAAGGGTAGATGTGGTGCTTAGGGACATGGTTTAGTGGTGGACTTGACAGTGTTAGGTTAACGGTTGGACTTGATGATCTTAAAGGTCTCTTCCAACCTAAACGATCCTATGATTCTATTCTGTTCTGTGACAAGCTCAGCCCTTTTGCAGTAGCCGTCATATGGCAAGCATATAATAACCATTTCACTGGCTGTTCACCTAAATTTCATTCATCCATCTCCTTTGAGGTCAAAAATTCTGTGCCGGGCTTTGAAGCACTGAGGGGAGGTAGAACAACTGAGAAATAAAGCCTAGATTTTCAATATGCACCTAAATGAGATGCATAAATGCTGATGTAGCTAAAATTGATATTGATATTCAAAGCTGTTCTAAGCAGTTCTAAGAACGTAAAAAATACATTAAATAAATACACCAAATGCTTGTTACAGATTTGCTGGCTACCACCTCCGGAGTGTAACTCTCCCTGCTACCCTCCAGTATTACTGATTATAAAACTGCCTGGCCAATGGCAGCTTCACTGCATCATGTTTGCTCAGTTTCAAATGAGGACAGTATTTCTGTGCACTAAACTTGCTCACAGACAAGGTTAAAAATAAAACTGTAAATGTAGAAAACCGGCCCTGAAAATAATTAGTTTTGGCTAGAAAGGCAGTTTGCCTTCTTACAGCTGGTCAGAGTTGCTGTTTTCCTTAGGGATACTTCACGTATTGAATAAAAATAATTTTAAAGAGTGAAACTTTGTTTGTCTAGAGTTAATTTTGCACAATTACTCCTCAAAGTCAGGACATCGGAAGGATAAATCACAGCATTCTCTCAGCTGCGTTGCACACTCTTCGTTTTATAGTATATGTTTTATCGTGTAATCAGTCATCTATAAAATGCTAGTAATGTACTCTGAGAGGTATATACTACTCATGAAGAGTTTCAGCTGTTTTGGAACCAATATCTTCCTAGGTGCTCCGTTCTCTAACAGAAATCAGTGGGAGGTCTACGTGTCTAAGGCTTTCAAGGATGAGACCCTTAAATTTTAAAGCCATGGCTGTCTTCTGGCAAAGAGTTAAAAGAGCTGAATGAAAAGTCTGCTTACTTTTAAAGCCTACAGATAAACCTGTACCTATTTTCCCTTCGCCTCTTTCCACATGATTGTGCAGAAACAGATCTTCTGCTGATTATGTCTGCTTTTAATTGTTTTGCACTATATCAAAGTGATTTCTAGGAGCAAGCTCATACTTTGATAATACAATTGGAAGTGTATAAAACTTTAAAAGTATAATCAAAGCACAACATTTTAGCTGATATAACCACTGATTCTTCCATTTTTTATTCTTTAATTCAGCCATCTGTTGTTGTCTAGTTTCGGTAACAGAGGAAGGATGTAAGACTAATATATGTTGGTCAAAAGACCAAAAAAGAACTACTTCAGAGAACTTACTGTATTTTAGGACAATACACTCTCTATTGCTTCTCATGTTTTGTACCTTTCATGCCAGTCACAGTGCAAAAGACATATACCCTTTCCTTCAAAGATGAAAATGCTTAAGCCATAGTATTCATTGATGTACTTGTGAAAGTTGAAGGGGTGAAATACAAATCTGACCAAAAATGATGGATTTATTTTCAGTGGTTCTGGAAAGTGTTTCTATTACATCTCCTTTTTAATGGGTAAACAAGGAACTGCTAACTTCCCTTTGACTTCTCTTAAGCTCTTTAAAACAGATAATCATTGCGGCTTCCTTGAGTCTTTGTTGAAATTGTCTAATTTCTGCTCTCTAATTTAATCTTCAAAGAATGAAACAGTAGAGAGGAAGACCAGCTATGACTTCCAGATGTAGGTCTGTTTCTTCTAGCGTCTTCTTGTGGAGTCCCAAAAGACTCCTTGACGTCTCTGTACTATGACCCTAGGTATTCACAAGACTTATGTTGGCTCTTTTTGGGTTTCGGCACTTTGGCCTGTTTATCTTAGCTCTAAAAAATCCAAACTGTAGTCATCTTCAAAATCATAATGGGTCAGCTTTGAGTAGTTTACCCATTGAAATAATTAGCATTACCTTAAGAAGCCAAATGTGTCTTCAGAAGAACCAGTGTTGTCCTTCCAATGATTTTATTCAGATAAAAGACAAAAATCTTACAATATCTTTTATATCTCTGTAAAAGCTTATATATAAAATATAAATTTCAGTAAAAAGAGTATTATCAACAGTTTTTAAATGATGATTTCTGTATCTCAGTGACATCAGCTAGAAGAATAACTTACATTGCTCTGGTGTTTAAATATATCTTTTGCATAACAAATCATACTGAAGACAAATCTACTGATTTTGATACAAAATATGAATGTGAGTACTTTGAAGCAGGCTTCTTATCTTGAATGAAAGTGAACTTGTCCTCATGTAAAAATAAGTAGGTCTTTACTATACAGAAGTTTAGGAAAAAAAACAACAAAATGATTCATTAAGCTATTTTTATCATTCTGTTTATGATAGTTAAACTCATTTGCTATACTTTTAATGTTTTTTTTAAAGAGTTTATCATATAGCTATAAAAATGGTAATGAACTACAAAACAACATGCAAATTTTCAAATAGAATCAAAGTTATTATTTTTTAAAGTAATTTTTGCGTAGCGTTTTTTCCACAACTTTGGTAATGATTCATACAAAATTTGTCCAATTCTTACAGTTTGAAAACAGATCTTATAAAATGGTAGTATTTCAAGTTAGAAATTTGGTTAATGAAACAAGTACATAATATAAATAACAAATTAAGACAATTATTGTTACTTAATCAGTTATTGGGGACAATCAGTGTGTGCATATTTTAACCAATCAGAGATTTACTCATTTTAATTGTGTATTGCATAGTCTGCTGTGACTCTAAATTAGATCTTCCAGACCTTAAGAAATAATTTGTACATTTGTTTTTCTGCCTTTTCATAAGGAACAAGCATTTCTTAAGTCGATAAAGGCCTTTTTATAGTAAACTGGAGTTAGCGCTTTGTCACTTAAAAATTGTATCGGGATAAAAGAGGCTTATTTCTCAGACATTTCGTTTAAGTATTGTTAGTTGGATTGGAGTTGGGAGTTTAGGACTTCATGAGAACACTTATTTGGTAAAGTTTGGGATAAATCATGTGGTAGAGTTAAGTTACTGGGCTCATTTATGGCTTTGAGTGTGACAGCCCTTTGGTATAGAGCAACACAATTGACTTGATTGTAGAAGGTGACCAAAGGAAGAGTTTTGCCTTGGATATTTCAATATCACTCACCTATAATTTGCTGCTGACCCTCATTTACAGATTTGGTCCATGGGTGTCTTCTCTTAGGCTTTGAAGAGGGGTGGTTTTATTCCTCAAAGTCAAAGACAGAACATTCAGACTTCACCATGGCTGTATTTGGTAGTAAGCATCAATTCATCAAAGAGAATCTTTGCAGGAGCGAACTTGTTTTTTAAAGACTTGCAAGTCATTGGTAGGTTGTGCATTATGCCATGGCACCCTGCTTGTGTTTTTTATGCTGTTGTCAGACCCTTCCATACGCATATCACAGCGGTGATTTGAGAACAGTGCATCATGATAGGTATTTAAATTAAGCCGTTAAAGTTTTCTTACATAGTGGCATTTTTTTGGCGGGTGAATATATTAGAAACACTCCATTTAAAGCAGATCATTT
Source organism: Platalea leucorodia (assembly GCF_965183815.1). NCBI lineage: Eukaryota > Metazoa > Chordata > Aves > Pelecaniformes > Threskiornithidae > Platalea > Platalea leucorodia. The sequence continues at coordinate 43,987,953 of NC_138824.1, read as the reverse complement.
TTGTCTATTGTGTTTTTATCACTTTTATGTGTATTCATGGTATGTTTATTTTCATTGTAAATCACAAAGGAAATTGCCAAGAAAGACAGAAGACAATTTGGTTCTGTGAGCTGGAATAAGACAATATTCTTTTTCTACAACTGTTTTTCTTGTAGTTGTGAACATATGATGATTTTGTTTGTAGTAAAGAAAATCAAAAATCCCAAACCAATCAAAGAAATTATCAAGCTTATAATTTTAATAATGACCTCAGCTCAGGACATTAAGTTGGGAATTAATGATCAGTTAAGGTTAATGACTCAATGCCTTGAGTCATTAAGCTCCAAGAAAATGCCCTGTACTTTGATTGTTTTTGGTTTATTAAAGGTAGGTTGTAGAAGTTGCAAAAAAAAAGGGTATTTCCAAACACAAGGGGAACGAATATGAACAGAAAACAGAGGTATTTTATCTGCCTCCTGCAGTCCCAGCATAGCTAAAAATGCCATTATCCTTGATGAGAGTTTTGTTAGTGTGAGGACCTAAGGAGCAAAACCTTTCATAGCCACCTTTCTTTTCTTTCTTGTTTTGAAACAAATGAAGAACCTAAAATGTTTGGCAATGCATAGGTTAACACTGCAGTGTTAGAACTGCACATCACCTTCTTCTGTGAAGTTATTCCACAATGTCCTCTAAATAAGCCGTTATAGGATATTGCAATAGTACTATGCTATGATCTGTACATAAGAATACAAGCCTTTGGATATGCATTGTGTGTAGCAGGTACATATTTGCATGTAAGTGGGTAATAAGTATTTTCATTGTAATCCGTATCTAATTTGTATGCTACTTACACAGTCCAGGAGATGGAAAGTTGTGTATGTGAGCATTTAACAGACAAGGAGTGCTTAAACCTGAAGCCCTTTATTTTTCCATAGTGGACAGAGGTAAGCTGCTATGATGGCAGTTGCTCAACAATATCTTACAAATAATTCTGAGTCCTTTCTGACATAAAGTAGTATATTTAAAGTAAGGTGTCTTAGTGAGATTTTCACTTTAAATAGAATAAGGGTTAAATGATAACTTGACTTATCTTTTAAATGACAAAAAATAAAGAAATTGCAAGACCTTTTCACACATTAGATATGTATTGTCATTTATCATCTAGATATCAGGCTAGCAGTGCAAAGTAATAAAACATATCATCGAAAAATGTGCTATAGGTCTGAATCACTCTTTCATTCCACCTCCCAGCTAACTGTAGTATTAAATCAAACAAGCAGAACATTTCCTTAGGCAGCCATTGCCTTTTAATTTCCTGAAGAACCTTAAAATATCATTCATTACAAGTACTACACATATTTGGTTTTTAAAAGTCTCATAAATCAATAGCAGGCTGACTGTAATAATTATTACAAGTTAGTGCATAATTTTCGTGCTGAAGGCTGCATGCAGAACTTTAGCATATGCAAACGAGGCAATTCAAACTGTGTATAGATATTAATATGAAGAAGCAGGTAACGAGGTGCAGGCTATGAATTATGCATCAAGAGTGGCTGATCTTCAATGAGGAAAATGAATTCAGCATGTAATCTAATTAGTGATGGAAGTCTATTACATCTAACTGCAAAAGCAACCGTCCTTGAAACAAATTTATTTACAGTCCATGTTACCACTTGAAACAACTTTGAAATGATGTGTAAGACAACAGCTTAATTGTAAAAATTTTTTTGTTTGTTTGTTTCAGTTCTAGACCTGGAAGGCCTCCTAAGAGGACTCAAAGTGTCACCTCCCCAGAGAATTCTCATATCATGCCACATTCTGTCCCAGGCCTAATGTCTCCTGGAATCATCCCGCCGACAGGTAGGATTGCTAGAAACACCTTCACACGGGCAATCATTTGAATTCATGGCTTATATCCACTTGTTAATAAACTAACAGTCTAGGAAACCAGCGCCCAAATATCACAAAGGAGTTTCCATAATGTAACATTATTGCTACATAAATGTATTGTATGTAATGGAAATTGTGGCAGCTCAGTACTGTAAAATACAAATAACTGAACAAACAATAATCCTTTATAATTTTTTCCCCTGTTCTTTTTCTTTATAAACAAAAAAACCTTTCCAAGCATGAATTACCTATCATTAGACAATAATCTCCCTATTCATTTTTAATAGATCAGATATCTTCTGATTTTTTGCTGCTTTGCTTGATTAGATAATGTCATCATGAATATAGTTGCCTGAAGAAACTGAGTGAGTTAAAATAACTCCATGCTGCACACACGTCTTTCTTAATTTTTCATCCTGAAATTCTATTTTTGATATGTCTCCTGAGGCCTTATACTAATGTAAAGTCCTGTAACAATCTGTTTCTCAAACTACTATTTTCTTTTGAAAGTTACTATAACATCTCCTAGCAGTGACTTGCTCTTAGACATAGTTAAATTAAGAAAGGCTGTGTTGCAGGAAGGAGATGAACAGAGCCACCTGAATATGGAGGCACCCAACAGTTCACGCTGTTGATGGTAGTGCCACATTCTCTCTCTACAGATGAGTTAAATTCTCCCACTTGCTTCAGCAAAGCTCACCTGAGCTTCCACTTCTTCCCCAGTTGTACCCCACTTGTTCACACAGCTCAGTCTCTAGCACTGATTTTCTCTTAAGGCAAAGGAGAGATAATAAACTAGACAGATCCAAATAGAAAGGAATTTTGATGGGTCTTGGAGACTGGATAGATGGGTGGATGTTTGAGTATGTGCCCATGATCACATGTCTGTTTAAGTATGAGCATGATCCTTGGCATGGTTTTGGCCATAGCTGACTAACATTCTCCAAAAAAATGCACAGTTCAGGAAATACCACATGCCAGAAACTGTTGGCAGCTTGGATGCAAGTGTCTTATCTGGAGGACGGAGGAAAGTGAAGAGAGTTTAGCTCTGTGGACAAAAGTGGAGACACGTCTCTTGGCCTTAGGACTCGAGAGCTGCTTTACATAGTGAGATAGACACATAGCCAGAAATGTTTTGTTAGGAGTTTACAGCTTTTTTTCAAAAGATCAAGAGGAGTGACAAAATGAAGTCAGTCAGCTGAAGTTGGTAAGAGAGAGTTATGAAGTAAGCAGAGGGAAAGAGGGATGAGACTAAGAGTGCAGGCAAGCATGGGAGGGTGTCAGGCAAGCAGGACTCACAGTGGTAGTCTGGGCAGGTGTGACCAGCAAAAAAAATGAATCGGGATTAAAATATTTTATACGGTAAGAATTACAGGATAAAATCTAGTAAAGGAAATAGAGTTGCTGCAGAGTGAATGCAATGTGAGAATAATAGAAAGGGTCTATGTGGGGAAAGAACAAAAGTTCTTATAGGGCAGAAGCATTCATGTTTATGAGGGAGAGATCAAAAATTGCAGAAGCAAAGGGAAATTATTTGGGGGAAGTAAGGCAGGAAAATATCAAAGAAAAAAATGCATGTGAAAAGTAGAAAGGAGATGACATGAAAGAAGTCAGAAACAAATAAGCAAGCTGAAAAGAGGGAGACAGGAAAAAACCCCTTGTCAACAGTATCATTTGGGGTTTTGTGTTACAGTTAATATATAAGAGCAGATCACCTCTTGATATAATATCTTCTGGGTTTTTTATTGCATTTTTTTATTCTAAGAAAGCAGCTTAAAACCACAACTCATGCCTAAAGTATCCAATTCCTCTCTAGTCCTTTAAAGCTGATCATAACAAGTTAATGATAAAAATACACGGTACTAAAAACACAGATCCAATTTCTTAGAATATCAGCCCACAAAACCAGATGTAAACCTTTTTAAAATGATGATTAAAAAAAGGGAAGAAAATAATTCAAAATTAAAGAAAATAGGCATATGTAAGATTATCATTCATCAAATCCTTTTAGGATGGTAATACTTTGTGAGTCTCTTGCAAAAGAGGAAAGGTTTAAATGAAATCGCTATTAAGTTTGAACTGGTTTCACATTACATGGCTTACCACAACAGAAGGGGTGAGCATGATTTTTTCCTATTGTGGTGGTGCTGAGTCTCAAACAGCACAAAAAATGCAAAAACTAACACTGTTAGCAGCAAGCTCTGAGGTATAGTGTTCCACGGAGTATGGCTCAGCAAAGGTAAGGAACATCATGACAGTCATTCCAGCATTTTATAGACAGGCAAGTATAAAAGTAGGTTTATGATCTTATCTTGTGAGTGCAAATCAGTGAACATTTGTGCATCTACATTGTGAATAAGTACCAAAACCACTGTAAGGGCCCTACAAAAATGAACTGCTATAAGTGCAATGGATGATGTAGGTGCAGTTGTTATGTGCTACCACATTTGTTGATACTGGAAAACTTTTGCCACTTGTGAACATTTGCCTCCATATTTTCACTGTATACTCATAGAACCATGGAATAATTGAGGTTGGCAGGCGCTGCTGGAGATCATCTAGTCCAACCTCCCCTGGTCAATGTAGGGTGACACAGAGCAGGTTGTTCAGGGCTGTGTCCAGTTGAGGTTTGAGTATCTTCAAGGATGGAGACTCCACGTCTCTTTGCAACCTATTCCAGTGTTTGACTACTCTCAAAAAAAGTTTTTTTTCTTACTTCTCAATGGAATTTTCTGTATTTCAATTTGTGTCCATTGGGCAACACTGAGAAGAGTCTGGCTCCATCTTCTTCACTCTCCCTGCCCCCATCAGGTGTTCATACACATTGATAAGATCCACCCTGAGCCTTTCCCAGGTTGAACAGTCCAAGCTCTCTCAGCCTCTCTTCATATGTCAGGTGCTCCAATCCCTTTATCATCTTTGTGGCCCTAAGATGACTCCTTGTTTGTAAAGTTTATGAAGTTTGAATTTCCTGTTAGGATCCAGCTCTAAGCAGAAAAAAGCCAAAGTATCAGATTGTTAAGTGCTTTCCCCCTGCCTTTCTCTCTCTCTTTTTTTGTAAAAAAATCTTCTTTTTAAGCTTTCTGATTTATTTAATAATCTGAGTATAATAACTAAGTTTCCTTCCTGCCTATAAAAGAGTATAAGTGATCACACAAACAATTATGTGCTATTTAATGCTCTTTAAGTAACAGAGATCTGCAATTATTACGTGTATCTAGGATATACAGTGCTGTGATTTAACATATGATTTTTACGTGAAAATTTTCCTTCTTCTGAAACCTGCTGCATAATACAGAAATATACATTTGAAGGTGGAAATCCTGGTTTCTAAAGAGGCTGGTTCTGCATGCGTTGCTTATGTGTGCAAATACTATTGGTACAAAACCGTATGGTGAGACTTCTCATGAAATGTCATGATTGTGCATTTCTGTAGGAGGCCAAGTTAAGGATCCCTTGAAAATGTATTCTACTATCGGTCCAATCTGAAAACCCTTGCAGACAATATTGCATCATCACTTAGAATGGATTCGCTTTAGAGAATTATTTAGGGACTAAGCTGAGATTTAGGGATTATACTGAGAAGGAAAATAAAAGGCAAAAAAGGAATAATATTCCACGTTTTTTTAAGGGAACATAAATTGAAGAAGTGATCACCTGTTGGGTGATATTCTGTTCATTTTTATCAGAAGATTCATAAATATTACCCACAATTGGTGATCAAACTACTGTCTTTCATTAGGGTCAACTTACAGAATGTTCCCAACTTTAGAAAAGACTGATCAACTGACAAAAGACAGTCTTATGTTTATTAAAATAAATGTAGGACCTTTGAAGGTATGACAAAATGAGAAATGTGTAGTAACAGGAAATGAAGAGCTTCTTGAATTGTCCAGAGAATTAAAATCTGCCTATGTTACAAATAACGTAGTCAGAAGAAAGAAGACTTCGGTGTAGGTTCAGACAGGTGTACTGACTTTTCAGGCTTATCTGAATAACGCCTTGAAGCCCTTCCAAAACTAGATGGCTCATCATAGTTAACTTTGATCCGCATATCTCTGTGTACTGTGGATCTTTTCTTGGCTAATGTGCTTAGAAGGCTTCAAAAGGTGTCTAAAGTTGAAATGGTAGATAATTGTAATTAATCAGAAAAACAGTGCTGTAATTCCTGAGTGTGTGATATACCTTGGGCTCTGTATTTTTATTTCTATAGTTGCTATATAACATATAAAATGATATTTCCATTATTTTTCATACAAACTTTGAAAAGCAATTCTGTTACTTTTGAATTTTTTTTTTTTTAATGATTCTTAAGTGTTTTAGGTTTTGAAACTATTTTGTAAAGCTCCTGACATGTCTTCTGCAGCTTGGCCTGAGTCTGTAATCTACAGGTGATGAAACGAGTAAATACAAAACTCTTGTACTTATTTCAGGAACTGCATCTTTCTCTCAAAGATAAAATGTGAATACAAAGTGCTTTTGGAAATCACTATTGCAGGGCATGATAAGAATGCTACTTCATATATCTGTATATCTCTATATAAACACATAAATATATCTCTTTCAATTAAAAAAAGTGATTTCAAAGCACCCTACATGTTTAATTTATTACGTCAATTTTACATTAAATTAATATCAGTAATTATTGTTGCTGTCATTATTATTTTGAACAGATTTGCTTTACAATGGGTACTTCTGTCCACCTATTCCACATCTGATACCAGACTCTTCTTTTCTGGTGTAAAGATATTAAGCTTCCTCTGAAATGCGTCATGTGTGCAAATTATAACTACTTTCCTGTATTAAACTCCTGTTCTGTTTTTTCTTTGCTTAAGTGATAATCTGAAGATTTAATTTCTAATCTCATCCTTATTTTCTCTCTTGCTGTGTGCCTGAATCAATAAAAGTATATTCCAGCTTCCATCCTGTACAAAACTCTCTGAGCCACAAAGCATTTTTGGGGGGGGTGGAGTAAGGAGAGAGTTGAAAGGTTTTGTGTAGATTATTTCAGTTTGGAGGACAAACGGAATTCACAGATGCAGCTGTTGATAAAGTGTGGCAATGTTTCTGCTAAAGCAGAAGATGGAATTATTTGGTGTTTAAAGAAAGATTAATCACATAATTAAATAATTTCATTTTTCTGGCTCACGGTTATTGATGTTGTATTAGGCAGAACTGAAAGAATGGCTAAAATATAATTATCATTGTTATTATATCCACATCTTATTGGATATCGCCAAGAAACAAAATCTGTAGTTGGAAGTATTTTCTCCTGGTAGACTCAGTCCTGTAAGGTCTTAAGAATGTATTTAACTTATCTAAGAGAGTAGAGTTGATTTCTACGAGTGTTGCAGAGGCTAGAGGTTAAAAGTTTGAGTTACATACTTAGTAATTTTGAGAAGCAAATCTATTATTCAGTTATTTATTTTATGTAGTGCACAAGTTTTGTGATCATATGTTGGTTAAAAAGATAGACATTAATAAAATTGAGTGGCTATTGCTTACTTCTTTTAAAATGCATTTCATATTAGCACTGTGTTTTGGTTATTAGTGTTCAATCATTTTTAATGTTAGCATTGCTTTTGATTGGTGTTATAGGATGATATGCTGTTTATCTTTTGGGGCTGAACTAACTTACTGCAAAAATAAGCAACAAAAACCTTCTTTCAGAGTGATAAACTGTAACCTAATTCAAGAAACTGAATCAGATTACACAAACATTTTTGCAGTTCATTAAGGAGTAGTCATTATAATTAATGTAAAAGCTTCTGTCATGTTCACTAGGTGATGTATCAGTGGGAAGATATACTGACTCAACCCTAAATATATTATTTCATAGTTTTTAAAATCATAATTAAGGTGTAATTCAGGCCACCTGTCCTCTTCTGAAAACACTGTTATAATTTTGTCGTATCATCATCCTGTTGAATGGCTAGCTATCTTCCACTTTCATCACAAGAGGCTTTATCACTGAAAACCAGTTTTGGAAGCTCACTAGTTTAAGTTCCAATGAGTCCCTTACATTCACTAGTTAATAATTAAGCTGATTTTCCATGCAGCCACAAATTTTATAAAAATCCCCAAATCAAATAATTGTTTCAGCAACTATTAGGGTAAGAATACATGACACAGTGGGAACTTGAGTGCTTAGCTGTATAATCTCAGGCATGTGCAATTTCATTCTTTTCTGACTTTTGATATTTTACTCCTCAACCTTCATTTTAAATGTTGTGTTAAAGTGAAATTTATTATAGTACTTGAGCAGAAAATACTGCCATATGAGAATTTACTTTGGGGTCCCAGCAACCAAAGGATCAGACTCCTGTGGACATTCAGTCACGTCAGTAGCTCTTTGTAAGAAAATAGGATGTGGCTACATGGTTTATTATAGGCAATATATGGAAGATCTCCAAGCGGGCAGATTATAAACATTCTCTGAATCTAGAGCCATTTAACCATGTTTGCTTCTGACAACTACTTTCTTTCTAGCTATTTCTGAGCATGAGAAGGCTTTAAGTATCTTTGCTTACGATAAAGCACACAGACATAGCTGATTTGCTCATAAAATCTTTTTAAAAACAAGAATTCCTTGCAGAAATAGAACCTTTTTTATTAAGACGTTTTAATCAATAAGAGCTTGTACATTTTGCAGTATTATACCGTACAGCACTAGATATATTCAAAGCCTACAGGATACTGTTGGTAGACTGTGTAAGTCAGAGGGTCAAACCTCATGCAGGTTCACCTACTGCCTGTTGAAAGGAGTCCCTGGACTGAACTGTTCCCAGAAACGCTCCCAGCTTTTTTGATTTAAAGGGAATAAGTTGGTTTGCTTCAAAAGAGACTCTGGGAATAATACTTAGGCAGTGACGATAGTCAGGTACCTCAACATGCTCAAGGTACTCAAGAAGGAGTGAAGTTATTTTACAGCATGGTTATAAGCTAGTGAGTCCTCTCTTATACTTGCGTCTTATGACTACTCATTTATTATTAGATTGTGATATGCACAGATTTGTTAACTTTTAGTGGAAAATCTAAGATGAGAAATTTTTGTTTTTTCCTGGATCACAGAATAATTTTGCCTTCTGAAGGGTATAATGGATCTGTGAATTTCCCCATAAAAGTGATATTTCTGTACCAGTTGAAGGATCATATTCTGTGAAGATGAACTATTAGAAGATATTAATAAAGCTTCTAATGATACTTGGTAGTTTTCAGATATATACAGCTTTGCTAAGTCAGGGTAGAATTAACATGATCAGAAAAAAATATGTGTCTAACTTTAGAAATGACCCTCATCCAAATTCCAGTTTCTTGTTCCAAATCATAAAAGTATATTAAACATCTTGGGTAAAAACCCCCTCCGTTTTCCAAAAGGTGTTTTAGCATCAGCGTTTCCTATGAAGCAAATAAGATGCCAAGCAAAACAAAATAAAACACCAAACTCATGATAAAAAAGAAAGCAATTAAAATCTTATTCTTAAAGGCAGGTATGCGGCAAAGTTATCGATGACTGAATTTGGACCTGGTAATGGAAGTGTTTACTAGTGATTACTATAGCTTTCTGAATTCCAGCATACTGTTATTTGTAATTGAAATGAAAAAGTTATTGAAAAGATACATATTGCAGAGTACACTGATTGTTTCATAAAATTAAATTATTCAGAATGGAAGCTTACCACTTGTGGGAAATGCTGAAATCATCTTGTAGCTCAGATTTCAGGCAGTCTTTGAATTAAAAAAAATCAAGATAATCATGCTCCTATGTTTGCAGTTTTTCTTATAATAAAGCTGATATTTTTCCAACCAAACTCTTGCTTTATAATGAGAATGTTTAGCCAAAATAATTCGATATGAAATAATTTCATTTCTAATTAGTGCAAAACTAACCTTTTACAGAGCAAACAGTGCATTGCAATTTTAAACATCAAATACGGAGTATTATTTTATTAAACACTGCCACTAGAAATGAACCTGACCTGCTGGTTTCTTATCTGAATGATGTTTATTGCTATAGCAATATAGTAAGATGGTACTTGTTAGAGAAAGCATAGCAAGATCTGGTACAAAACTCAGTATCATCACATTGCTAACTATGGTTTTGTGTCATCATGGTGACATGAAGTTCTTGGATGCTATCAAGATGCCTATCTCCTTTCCTATAGAATTAGACTACCTATGTCCTTGCGTGACATGATCAATGAAGGGTGAATTATTTTTTCCTCTTCATTTTATATTTGATCTGCTACCAGTGCTACATACCGCATTCAATAAAAGAAGACTTCAAATTTATATATTTCAAAGTTATGGTCCGTGATTTCATTATCATATATTTGGGGATTCTCTAGAGTACAGGAAGAAACTGGAGCTTAATGTATTTAACTCATTTTCGGGTTTGTTTGGTGGGTGTTGTCAAATGCCATTTTTTATTGTGATTGTCTCCTGGTTAAGGCCAATGTGTGCGGTGGAGTTTTCCAGATCTCATGCAAGGACTTAAATATGAAGAGAATATCTAGAAAAGATGTCAGGTAGCACAGGTATTTTTGTTATATGATATAGGATGTAGGTGAACTTCCAAAGTTACTCAAGTAAATGATATCGTCAAGAAAAGTAAGCAAGCAAGCATTATTATATCTGGGCAGATTTAGAAGACTCCAACTCAAGCAAAAAAGAATGAACTAAGTAATGTATTAATTGATTTTATTAATATTTGTTTTAAGTTATCTGTGTTTGGTAGCAGCTTGGAAGGGTCAAGCATCTAATGATCACATCACATGTAACCTTTCAGGAAACAAGCTTATTGAACACAAAATGAACTTTGTCAGTTTTCCAAGGACAACCAGTCACTATGAGTTATCCTTATGACTTACAGCTCTAGTAACATTGTCTGCATGAATTTTATAAGACAGGATAACATACTATCAGAATTATAATGAATCCACTATCAGTTGTTCAGAGTGCACTGTATTGCTGTTACTAATGTTGTCCTATGCAGTACATTAGAGCTATCATAAAGTAGTCTTAAATGGGATGAGGTTTTTGAAGAGGAAGGTTGTTCTGGTTCAAGTCCCGTGCTTGGGATTCCAAGGCCAGATTGTTACACAAACATGAGTCTAGATAGTCTGCAAGTTGCTTAACGTTTTCCTTCTTTGTTGGAAATCAGAGAGTATTTATGTCAGAACTGTATTGTGATGTGAAGTTAAGCACGTAAAAAGACATGCTGATGAACTGTATTGCAAATATAAAGTGATCTGTCAGTTATTGCTCATGGGGCTGCCTCCAGAGCTTGTGGTTTATGAAAACTTGAGCTGTTGGTCTGAGCTTCCATGCATTCAAAATGCTAAGTTTGAAAACCTCATTTTACTTTCTTAAGGTGAGAAGACGTCTTTTATTCCTTCAAGATGCAGAAATAGGTAGCTTATGTAGGTTGCTGTGTGCCTGAGGCAGCAATTGGAAAGGCAAACAGGGTGGGATGGAAAAGGATAGGAAGGGGACTAAAAAATTTTGTGTATGTGTGATTGGGAGAGAGAGAGAGAAAGGGGGAGGGGAGAGAGAGAGTTCTACTTTATGAGTTGGTATAACCAACTTATTTAATGTAATACAAGTTCATGTGTTTGCTGTTGTCTATTTATTTGTGACTATTGAAAGGTTACAAAGCTACATTTTTACAGTATTTGTGTCATTGCTTTCAGGGGTTGTCCTCTTTCAACAGCGCATATACAGGAGGCTTTATTTTGTTTTTCTGAAATGTTTTTAGTTATGAATGTTGTACCAGTAACTCTTAAATCATCTCCTTTCAATCCAGTCTTAATTGCAATGAGATACTGTGTTCAAGCTGTCAGCAAAGAATAAACTGTTACTGCTACTAGTATTAGAGATGTGACTACTATGGACGTTTAGAAAAAAATCTTAGATTGAGGAGAATGTTATTGCTGCTACATTGCTTTGATGAGGTCATCAATTAATGATGTATTAGGTTCTGACTATGAAAACAGTAACATGCTGGGAATGAGTAAGCTGGAGAAAGGAAAACTGCACCTAGTCAAGCCAAAATTAATAATGTCACTGAGTTGTTTTAACTCATCAAAATCCATAGCAATGGCAGATAGGCAGACAGTGTGCTGACAAGTTTTACTGGAAAGTAAGGTTTTGTCACCATTACCTTTTCGTTAGGTAGTGGCTGAGACTTAGATTGACATAGGGGAAGTAGAACAAGTTTCAGGAAGTGTTTTAAATAGGCAGGTGCATCTACTAAATTTCCTTTTCTCTATGTTCATTATGATGTCTGACATCACAGGCACTAAGACCACACATATGGCTTGAAAAATCCAGTTGCCCTTATTGAGTAGAAAGTTAGCAGAATAGCATTGGTTTCTGCAGACTATACTTGTTTTAAAGACTGTTTCTGGCACTTGTAGTGGAAATACAGAATTCAAAACATGAGGTGGTATCAGCTGCATATTCCAATAATCTCCGTTTATGATTACATCAGGTTGCTGGAGCTACATTGCTAGGAACCATGAAAATCAAGGGTAGGATCTTAAATACACAACATCACTACTAAAAAGGATGATGTCATTTTTATGTTTTCTTTTTACAGTAAACTAATTCCTTAATTCATATGCTATGATGCATCAATCCAATATGCAGAGACCTAGCTATAATTTCCATAGTAGGATACTGGCTCTATAATGTCACTTAAGCTTGGACTTCAGATGGTGAGAAAAGCTGCTTAACACAGTGCAAACAATGATAGGCTCTCCCTGTACCCTTGCTTCATAAATATATGTTAATATAGAATCATAGAATCATAGAATATTTTAGGTTGGAAAGGACCTTAAAGATCATCCAGTTCCAACCCCCCTGCCATGGGCAGGGACCCCGGTTGCTCAAATCCCCATCCAGCCTGGCCTTGAACACTTGCAGGGAGGGGGCATCCACAATTCCTCTGGGCAACCTGTTCCGGTGCCTCACCACCCTCATAGTAAAGACCTTCTTCCTTATATTTAATATAAATCTATCCCCTTTCAGTTTAAAGCCATTACCCCTTGTCCTATCACTACATGCCCTTGTAAAAAGTCTCTCTCCAGCTTTCTTGTAGGCTCCCTTCAGGTACTGGAAGGCTGCTGTAAGGTCTCTCTGGAGCCTGCTCTTCTCCAGACTGAACAACCCCAACTCTCTCAGCCTGTCCTCACAGGAGAGGTGCTCCAGCCCTCTGATCATCTTTGTGGCCCTCCTCTGGACCTACTCTAACAGGTCCGTGTCCTTCTTATGTTGGGAGCCCCAGAGCTGAACGCAGTACTCCAGGTGGGTTCTCACAAGAGTGGAGTAGAGGGGGAGAATCACCTCCCTCAACCTTCTGGCCACGCTTCTTTTGATGCAGCCCAGAATACGGTTGGCTTTCTGGGCTGCAAGCGCACATTGCTGGGTCACGTTGAGCTTCTCATCAACCAACCTGCCCAAGTCCTTCTCCTCAGGGCTGCTCTCAATCCGTTCTTAGCCCAGCCTGTATTTGTGCTTGGGATTGTCCCAACCCATGTGCAGGACCTTGCACTTGGCCTTGTTGAACTTCATGAGGTTTGCAGGGGCCCACCTCTCGAGCCTGTCAAGGTCCCTCTGGATGGCATTCCTTCCCTCCAGCGTGTTGACTGCACTACACTGCTTGGTGTCGTCAGCGAACTTGGTGAGGGTGCACTCAATCCCACTGTCCATGTCTCTGACAAAGATGTTAAACAGCACCGGTCCCAATACTGACCCCTGAGGAACGCCACTTGTCACTGGTCTCCACTTGAACATCAAGCTGTTGACTTCAACACTTTCAGTGCGATCATGCAGCCAATTCCTTATCCACCAAGTGGTCCATCCGTCAAATCCATGTCTTCCAATTTAGAAACAAGGATGTCATGCAGGATGGTGTCAAATGCTTTTGCACAAGCCCAGGTAGGTGACCCATTGTAGAAGGTCACCAAATTTGTCAGGCATGATTTGCCCTTAGTGAAACCATTTTGGCTGTCACTGATCACATCCTTATTTTCCATGTGCCTTAGCATAGTTTCCAGGAGGATCTGCTCCATGATCTTGCTCGGCTCAGAGGTGAGACTGACTGGCCTGTAGTTCCCTGGGTCTTCCTTTTTTCTCTTTTTAAAAATGGAGGTTGTGTTTCCCCTTGTCCAGTCAGTGGGAACTTCACCGGACTGCCACAGCTTCTCAAATATGATGGATAGTGGCTTAGCAACTTCATCCGCCAATTCCCTCAGGACCTGTGGATGCATCTCATCAGGTCCCATGGACTTGTGCACCTTCAGGTTCCTTAGATGGTCTCGAACCTGATCTTTTCCTACAGTGGGCAGTTCTTCATTCTCCCAGTCCCTGCCTTTGTCTTCTGCGACTTGGGCGGTGTGGCTTGAGCACTTGCCAGTGAAGACTGAGGCAAAAAAGTCATTGAGTACCTCAGCCTTCTCCATATCCTGGGTAACCAGGTCTCTTGTTTCCTTCCGAAGAGGACCCACATTTTCCCTAGTCTTCCTTTTATCACCCACATACCTGTAGAAGCTTTTCTTGTTGCCCTTGACGTCCCTGGCCAGATTTAATTCTACCAGGGCTTTAGCTTTTCTAACCTGATCCCTGGCTGCTCAGACAATTTCTCTGTATTCTTCCCAGGCTACCTGTCCTTGATTCCACCCTCTATAGGCTTCCTTTTTGTGTTTGAATTTGTCCAGGAGCTCCTTGTTCATCCATGCAGGCCTCCTGACGTTTTGGCCTGACTTCCTCTTTGTTAGGATACATTGCTCCTGAGTTTGGAGGAGGTTATCCTTGAATATTAACCAGCTTTCTTGGGCTCCCCTTCCCTCCAGGGCTTTATCCCATGGTAGTCTACCAAGCAGATCCCTGAAGAGGCCAAAGTCTGCTCTTGTGAAGTCCAGGGTAGTGAGCTGGAAGAAAAGGACTATGTTACTTGGGCAATTTAGTAACTGGGTAACTTATTGCATCACAACAGTGGATTCTTTTTGCAAGTATCAGACTACCAACCAAAAAAAAAACCACAAACACCAACGGTTTCCAGCATCCCATCAGTATTCAGTGCAAGTATTTGAGAAGAGAAAGGTGATTTCTTGTGAATCAGTACATTTGTTTTGAAAAGTATCTCGAAAGATTCTAGTAGATTAATATTTCATTCAAGTGGAAGAAAACAGTGGTTCCTGTGCACTCAGTCACTGTGTGACAAAACAGTTTTTAAAGTAATTTTTTTCCTCTATTGAAAGCTCAAATTATATTTGGCCTTTGAAGTCTCAGATATGCAGACGCTGAACACACTGAGGACAACATACTCCTAGAGCTGAATGATGAAAAATATAGCGCTCTTGCCTCTATACTATATAACAATGTTAGCTTCATGTTTATGGAATATGGAATAACTCTATGAAATAGGATTTAGCTTTTAAAAAAAAAAATACAGCCATAAGAACATGTTTATATAAAATGTAAATTACTTAGATTTCTCTTGAAATTGATCTCTATTATCACCAGAGTTAAAATTATATATGGAAAGACTTATGAGGAGGTGACATGTATGCAGAACCAAAATAATAAGTATTATTGTAGTAGATAACTCTTAAATTAAAGGAAGAAAACCCCAAATGCTTACACCCCAGGAAGGTCTGGGCAAGAGATGCTACTATTTAGGCTACTACTCCTGTAAAGAATATGACTTTTATGGCTGCGTCTGTAGCAATAAATAAAACAGTTCAGAGCTGTTCTTTGCCTTGCAGGGCAGGCTTGCATCCTGCAGCTTACAACTGCGGGTGTAAACTCTTTTTCTTATTACAATCTTTCCCAACCTAAAAAAAAAAAGAAAAAGAAAATAATCTGTATCTTCTCCTGAGGAATTGTTCCTGGCCAGTTCTGTTTCTTGTTTTCTCTGTCCATGGCCAATTGCAGAACATGTTTTGTAGCTGTACTACAAAATTACTTGTAGGATGAATATTTCACATGTTGAGTTTCTAGTATGGTTTTTGTTTAAAGAGACTAGAGGCAAAGTTTGTGTGGAAGTTTTATCTTTTATTAGACTAAGTGCCAAGAATTTACAAGCTTTTGGAACACAAGCACTTACTCATGTCTGCTGAAGTTAATCAGTACTAAGATCTAAAAGCATCTGAAAGCAATTAAAAATGCTTATATGGAAATGCTGTTTCAAGTATAGGCAACTTGGTTTCTCCACCTTCTGCTCAATAGCTGGATACCATTTGTCCACTGAGTGTTAAAGATGATGACTTTTTTTCATTAAAATCTCTTGCAGTATACCTTTTTTTGGATTCTTTAATTGCTTTCTTCTTTACTCCAGGAGAAAGCTTTTCATCTTTTGAATGTTTTTTTGATCTGCCTTTACCTTTTTTCTTTTTTACTCCTGTTGTGGGGGCCTCAAGTTCACTTTCTGATGATGAAGAAGAAAAAAACCGCATATGTTTTTCTGTATGTACAGTGCACTCATTCCTATGCACAAAAAGAAGTACTTAGTCCAAACATGGGATACTTACAATATCCACATCCACTCAGAAATTGAAAGAATTTTTAGCTGATTTTGTGCGTGGAAACAAATCTTTTAAATTAATCTTTTTTTTCGGAAAATTTAAGGTCATCCTGAGACAGCAGTTATGCCAACATACCCTGTAACTCCTACTCTTTGAATCTTTAAGTTATGGATAATCATTCGTATCAATTTCTTTTCTAGCAGACTTCTGCCTGCATAATTTTCTCAAGAAAAATATTTGCTTTTAAATTACTTTATAATTGTTAGTTGCTGTCTCTATAGTGCCAGTAGAGTCAGTATAATTATTATTAGTGTTTTATGATGTATTTTGGTGGTGTTTTGTTTTTTGTTTCTTTATTTATTTCTTTCAATCTCCACTTATATTTTGCTGATATGTTACTTACATATTTGCACTTATATTTTCCACTTATATATTTGCTGATATAAGTCAAAATCTAAACTTGGTATTGAGACACTGTATCATCTCAAAATATTTTGAGTTCCAGGTCACATGCTCTGAGCAAATATTTATTCTTATTCTATGTAAGCAAGTATTTTAGAATTTCCTACAGGTGGTCTGGGATCTCACCTTTGTGACTTCTTGTTTTCAACCAGTTCTTCCTCTCCCCTGAAAACTGATAGAAGGACTAGAATATGCAATTCTTTATCCATCCTAATTTGAGACATTTTCCTTAATGAGCACTGGAAATTTCACTGGTTCCAGATTTACATAGATTTAGCCTTGACATGAATTTTGAACTATAGAAACTCTGCTTTATAAACTCACAGAACTGTGGTAGAAGTGAGTATTTTAATTTATCTTCCTTTTTCCTGCTGCTTTCTCAAATCTGCTTTGTCTTTATTTAATATTGAGATTTATTTCATTGAATCTTTACTAATGGAAAGAAATATTCTTGGAATAGGTAACAATAAATGAAGAATAACAGTAAATCCCAACAACATTTTCCCTGGGATGTTTTCCCTTACCATTCATTCCAGATATTTAATTCCCTAGTCCTCTCTAGCTGACCAGGCAAGAGTTTCACAGAACTTTGTTTGGCCAGTGGAATGTTACTTTAAAAGTTAAAAAGAGTACCAGGATTTTGTATTAGAAATAATGATGTACTTTTCCAGAATTTGTATTTATTTTTCAGACTGTAGTTTTTATTAAGTAATCAAATAAGTTAATAGATTCAGGAGGTAGCCCAGATACAAAGTAGGGCATAGGCAAAACAGAAGGATATTTAATGTAGCCTTTGTATAACTTGTGATCAAGTTGGGTGAAGGTTATTGCCAATGCATTTAACTTAATTTCTATCCCACATCTTAGACTGTTTTAATTCAGTGTAACCACAGAAACTGTATTTGGTCTGCCCTTGGAAAATCCTTTTTTCTTTGTGTAAATAATTTGTGGTGTTTTTTGGTGTTTTTTGGTTTTTTTTTCTATATAATTCAGAACTGTTTATATAACTTCTGATACAACACTGTCATTTGGAGTTGTATTTGAATCTGCTTCATAGCTTCTTTTAGAATGATTCATTATTTAATTGTATTTATTGACTTAACGCAGATCCATCTGTGGCCTGCTCCCAGTGGAAGGCTCCTCGTTTCATCCTCAGTCACTAAATGCTAACATTTCACACATTGCTTAGTTCCATCTCACTTTTTGTATAGTGTCGTTCCTATGGTTACTTATAGTGATTCTTTCTACCACAGTTTACAATATAGTTGTTTCAGTTTTTATTTGTTGCTTTGATATGCTTTCTGCTGCCCTGACTTTATCTCTGTATTCAAAAATCACTTTATCTTACATGATATGCTGTCTTCTAGATGACAACATCTTTTTTAGAGATGTGAAAGATTTTGAAGTTGATTACATCCCAATCAATATTTTTTTAGGGGGCATGGGTATTGATATCATGGTGTGTGGTATGATGCTTCCTCATTTCTTTGAGTAGCTTTGATTAGGCCACTGAATTTTGTCCAGTTCTCTTTTAAATAGAATATATATAAACCTCTTCCTCCCATCTTTCAAAACTCAGTGAGTTTGAGATTCCTCTGAATTCTTTCCCCTATAAATTCCTTTCTAGTTTACACTGTGGTATTTTCATCAGATGTAGACACACAAAGCCAAATTAAAGCAAAGATGCTCAGTTTAATTTCACTTACTGGTTTTGATTTTAAGATTGTAATGTGCATAAAAGGAATGGAATGGAATGGAATGGAATGGAATGGAATGGAATGGAATGGAATGGAATGGAATAGAATAGAATAGAATAGAATAGAATAGAATAGAATAGAATAGAATAGAATAGAATAGAATAGAATATTTCAGTTGGAAGGAACCTACAGCAATCATCTAGTCCAACTGCCTGACCACGTCAGGTCTGACCAAAAATTAAATCATGTTATGTAACTATATTTTGGCAAGATCATAGTTTCATTGTAGACACCTTAATGCTGTTGCTTCAAGCTTGATAAATTTATTATTTCCTTTATTCTTAGCATGTTGACCACTCATGAATCCTTTTTCTCACCAGCCTGGCTAATCTAGTAAATCTGGGAGGAATGCCATTAGGTAATGTTCTTTTAAAGAAAAAATGAAAAACTAAACACTGATAGATAAATAAGTTGCAAATGAAAAGGGATTTTCAGTGCTAACATTGCTCATTATTTCTCCTAACTGCATATAAGTTGCAAATGAAAAGGAATTTCCAATGCTAACATTGCTCATTATTTGTCCTAATTGCATCTCATGTCCATTTTGCCAAATGTCCAAAGAAAGTGTGGACTTGAATTCTTACCCCTTTTTTTCTCAGCTTCCTCCTGCTTCCTAGCTGCTTCTCAGAAATTTTTCAGGCAATGTAATAATTTTGAATTGCATTGTTTTTCTTTCATATACTACATACATCTAGAAAGACACGTCACCACATGAGAAAATGGCTACTTTATGAGAAATCTTTAGCTTTGTATAACTGCCACAAAAAATTAACATTTCAAGACTGTTTTGACAAATATATCTTCTCATGTTGTCTTTGCATGAGGTGCTTACAGTAACAAATTGTTGAAAAAATACCTGCTAAATGAAGAATCGCGATTTTATCATAGCATGAAAATATTATTTGCAACGTACAGGGTCAAAAAGGACTGTTCACAGAGCCTATCCCATTAATGATCGTCTATAAAGAGAATTTTCAGAGTTCTTTTAAAATTGTAATTATGATTAAAAGTTTGCCATTTTTTTTTGAATAATTTCTCTTTTCTCTTCTTCTTAATGTAAGTTTCCCATCTGGTTTATAGAGCTGGAATTCCGTAATTCTCACCAGCACACACAATGGGCATCTCTGATGCTGAGGCTTCCAGAATTCCTGTCTCTCTTCATGTTTGGCTGTTACCATCTACCTTTTTCACGTGAAATATGCTATGTAAGAACACTTTATTTAGAGAGAGCGAGCGCTACTGAGAACAGAGCTTTCTGGGTACAGATATTAAAACAGTTTCAACCTGTCCTGAAAGCCAGAAGCAGAGGGAAAGCTGGTAGATTTTCATAAGTTCTTTTCAGAGTTGGAAATAATTTCAGATACTTCTCCCTCTTTTTTGTGACACTGCCTTCAAGTAAGTGGAATTACGAGCATATTTACAATACAAAAGAGATCCTTCACTGTCAGCCTGGGTGCATCAGTATTATGACATGACAGAAGAGCATCCATTCCTGAGTTAGTACCTCTGTGCAGTGCATGTACCATGTGAACATGCTGATTCAGATATCTTGGTACTATACTCCACTAAATGAAATAAATAGGCTTATAATCATTGCTGAGTATCATCCCTTTAAGTTTATTCAAGTGAACAGAACTACATCTTTCTGAGTATGTTTGAGATTCTCTGTATGCTCTGATGAATTCATATTTCCAATTTTTTCTGTACAGCAATGAAAAGCACAAACAGTGATATGGTAGATTCTGTATTATATGAAAATGGTGTGGACACTTGCTGATGTCCTACTCCTTGTTCAGATATTCTGTGTCTTGTTCAGTAGAGTTCCTACTGATAACCTTGTTACTGCTGATGTGGGCCAGATTTTATCAGTAATCCATCTGGGAAGTACTCAATCCAGTAGATGACTTACTTACATTCTTTAACAATATGTACTCTGACATTAAATCTAGTTTTTTGATTAAAAGGTGAATGTTTATATTGTGAAATCTGTTTGCCTTCCTAATTTGATTTTAATAGGAAGTGGAACAAGGGAAAAAAATAACTGGCAACATATTTGACAGAAACTGATAGAAGGTAAGAGAACTGAGAGAATTCAAAGTGAATTTTATTCTATATCTTGTCCATCAGGATCTATTTTAGAATTTTTTGTTTAAAAATAGAGTCCTTGAAAGAAAGAAAGAAAGAAAGGATGTTTAATATAAATTGTTTTCTTCTTTAAAGAACAATACAAAGCATGTATCATTTTGAGGCTTACTTTATTTTGCTGAGATTTTAATGTCTAAAATGTTTTAAACCTTTATAAAGTAGAGTTTTTTTAATCAAGTAGGTTTAAAGGATGCTGAGATAATTCTGTAGTAGTTCTTTATGAGCATAAAACTAATTTTAAAGGAAATATGTACCTAGAAATAGAATTCCAAAGCAGCAGATTCATTACATTTCCTTAGAAATGGCAAGCATACAGGTTTTCCCCCAGAATCTGGGGAAGGAAAGTCATTTTAACCATGTGCATTTAACCATCTAGTTAGCTATCAAGGAGGAGATTCATCTGCCAAAAGTTAATGTGTCTGAAATGTGGCTGTTGACATCTTAGCAAGTCCTCTGCTTTCATAGCCAGTAGAAAGCAGCAGACATCTCTAGAGAGTGATGTATCTCAGTATAAGATAGACCACATGAATCACCCCCTGGAGATGCCTGCGTCTCTTCATTGACTATAGGCAGCCTAGATGAAGAGTTTGGACTGAATGCTTAAATTTTAGAAGGTTAATGTTAAATTAGATGGGTGAAGCTGTCAATGTAGGTAAATTATCTTGAAAGTGTGAATGCAGAACTGTGTCTACATGTTGTCCTTTAGATGAATCTGTGGAAATGATCAATAGGTTTTAAAGTATTTGAAGAAGCTTAATAGGTTCTGGGTATAGTAATAAAAAGACATAAGAAAATTTTTTGTATGAAATGTTGTATATCACACACATGCAATTTAGCAGGCAATCAAATCACATTTTAGTCAAGGATTGAAACTTCTGATACCCCTCTGGATTCACTGTGAATTGTGTCTGTTATTGGGTTCTGGTAGCTGGCTTCATGACATAGCATGTATATATTTTAGTGCCCTTGAAAGGCTGATAAATCTTTTCCTGTGATAATGAATTAATATGCTATTTGAACAAGCAAAGAGATGGCATTTCTTGAAGTTAACTCCAATAGGATCGCTAGTTTTAGTGTAAGAACAGTCCCCCAGTGTTGTAAATAAGGATAAATGAGTATAAATATTTTGCTTATTTAGAATGTTCCAATGAACTAATATTAATCTTATTGGAGTTTTCTGAAGTAGGCTTACTACTATCATCCTGCTCCCTGTAATTTGCTAAAGCTACAATGCCAGATTCTTTTATAACTTAGTCCGCAACGATGCAAGTAATTCTACACTGTTCCCTCTAAAAAATATACACTATTCTGAAAATAGAAAAAAACCCCGAAGACTTTATTTTTTAAATCTGAATCAGCATTAAGTGAACTTGGAAATGCAGCTATCCAAACTGGTAAGTGCTGAATTCCGTCTTCCTTTGCTAACAGTAATAGTTCCTCCTTAAAAATACATCTTTAAATATCTTATTTGGCACTATGTCTATTTTTTTTCAGTGCTATATGGGAGGACTTTAATCTCAAAATGCATAATGTCCTGCAGTAATTTTCAGCATGTTGAAACACTGAGAGAATCAGAAATATTTATAAAGATCAGATGTGTCTGAGCTCTCCAATCTGTAGTAGTTGTCCACATCTAGTTTTATTTATTAAATATGGATGTAATTTTTCATATCGTTATTGGAAAGAAAATGCTGATAATCCTGATATCCAATTATATATGTTTAAAAGGATGAACGTTCAGTCTGAATAGTAAATCTGGACACCTTAATTATATTTAAAGTCTATCATCCTTTTGTTTTTATGATCTTTATTTTTTCCACAGACACCAGACTAAATTTGATTGCGTATCTCTTAAAGGGAAAACTTATATTAATTTTTGTGTAAGTAAGGATGTACCTTATAATCCTTTAAAAAAATTCAGATACAGATGATCACTTTCTTAGACTACAGATTGCTTTTATTTTATTTTGTCAGTGTTTTGAGTCTCCTAATCCATATTTGCCTACTGTGTTTCCAAAGGGAATCAAATTGGTTTTGTGGTACATTAATGTTTTATGCAATATTCCATAGAGAACATTAAATAAAAATAAAAGAAAAAGGTTGACCTCTAACACTTACACCCATTTCTTATGTCAAACTGGGAGATGTTGAAAGCCCTATATGGTCGTAACCCTTCTATCTAACCGTGACCCTCCTTAACATTAAGCAGGTGACTCGATTAAACATAAATCAGGCATAAAATGCCCTGCATGAGGCAGCACAGTGAATCAAGCAAATTATCAAATGGCAAAACTCATTCTGTGCTCTGGGCAATGTAAGCTGCCAGCACTTATACATCAAAACTTCACTCAATGTAAGATTGATTTTATTTTATTTTGTTTATTTTAATTCCCTACAGCAAGCTGTGTTAGTCCTGTAAAACGCTGTCTGCCTCATTATGTTCCTAAGAAATGCTTTTCTTGTTTAGAAAAGGCCGATCACAATCTTAAGCAACGTAATCTATCTAAGACTAGATATGCTGCACTCTGTAGTGGGTTCTCGTGGAGCTGATATTTTGTGCAATAATACCGAAACTTAAGCTTCTGTGATTGTATAGATTTTTTTCTGTTTGTTTGTGTGTATACACATGCTATCAACTTTACCAAAAATATGAGCACCAAAGGGATAATGTTATAAACTTGAATCACCAGTAGCCATTGAAAATTTTTTCCAGTTTCAGTAAAGATGCTGGGATTAAAGCATGTAAGTCCGATCTTAAGGCAAGAATGAATTTTTATGTAAGATGATACATGTCTTCCTTTCACAGTTGCTTTTTATGCTGCCTTAAAACATGTCAAAATAATCCCCAGCAGAGGAGCCTAAAAGGAATGTCAGCTCTGTGGTTATGTAAATCGAATTGAGTGCTTTACAGCAGGTTTAAGATTTTTATAACTCAGGAGTTGTTAACAGCCAGCTGGTTTGTATCTGTTTTTTATGGTTATTCTTGTCATAGGCAGCCTCCACAATTTTTAATTATATTTTATGGTATGTGTTTTCCCTCCTCTTGAATCCCACAGCCACTCTTTGCTTCAAAAGATATTTTCCACTGGGAAGAGGAGAAGCATTGCTTTGGGACTCCATCATTAGAAATACTGTTGTATAATTACCTCCTGGTAACAACAGTGGAGTGTGAATCTCCATCGCAGATCTTTAACTTGCTATGCCAAGATGGAAATCTGTAGTATTCTGCACACCCGGTTAGGATGTGATGCCTGCAGCCCCTAGCTCAGACTGTTGTCTTCCGCTTTTAAAGAACTGATTTACAGTTTTTATTGCATTCACAATGCAAATTCCTCTTTGCTTCACACTTCAGGTTTGAATACATGCTTCGTGCTTCGCAGATTTGATTACATTCAGTGTTCTGGATCACCACTCATTTTGTAACATATGTTCTCAAAAATGCTGTATTTTTTATTTATTTTAGTGACTGTAACAGTGATACCGGACAAACGTAATCTTTTAAGTGTTTTTATAGCACTGTAATTTCAAGACTATAGTCTGATTCCCATCTGGAGTAGAATTAATTTAGTGTAAAATATACATAAGAGCACTTTTCTCTGTCTGAAAATAAAAGCACCATGCCTGACAGCCTGAAAACCCAATGCCTTATTTTTTGTTAGACTTTGAGAAGTTATGAAATGTTTAGTTATATGTAACTGTGAAGACATTACCAGAAACTATGCGTTCTTGAATGTTTTACAGCATTTTGTGAGGGTCCACCCTCCATGAAAGGAAACGGACCACTCTCTAATTGTCTTTAATGGTAGATCCTCCTATTGAAACACCTCCTCTCCTTGCAGATGTAATGATGTAAGAGCGAGAGTCTTAAATAATTGATCATATGGAGAAAGCTGTTTGTAAGATGGTTAAAAGACTGTTAAGCTTGACAACTGTAAGATAACAGAAAGGCTACTATAAGCCTTTTTTTAGGTGAGGTTGAGAAAATTAACACTTGTTTTTAGTTACAGTCAAAAATAGTTACAGTCAATCTCACTTGAAAAGCCTGTTTTGAAAGTGTAAAAGAAATAATTTATGCTTTTGTGTTGTATTCCAAGAATTGATTTGTGTAATCGAGTTTCATTATTTTAACAGACTGAAATCAATAGAAGTATTATCATCATACCTAATATATTCAGACATTATGACTCTATAGATCTTCTTGTATTACACAATATTATATTTAAATTTGAATGTTAAGTGTTTATTCTGACCCACTTATGGTCTAATGCCTAATGTCAGCAGCTTCTGAACTACAAATTCAAATATCTCTCTCTACTGTGTTGGCTTTATATTAATTTCTAGAGCTACACAGGAGCATACCATGTAACTAAACATACACAGGATGAATACTTATTATCGGAATTGGTTTATTTGGTAGAATTTTCTTTTTTTAATATAATTCAGTAGAAAATTCAAACATCCTCAAAAAAAATTGCTTTAAAACTACAAGGTTGCTGAAAATAAAGTTTGTATATTGGTAAAAATATACTGATCTTACCAAAATGCATTTTGGATATTTTATAATATTCTTATTATATTCATTTTTTTCCAATATTAATCTTATTTGATACAGTTAAGAGTGCATAGGAAGACTGAAGGTGCAAATAATAGTAATAAGAACAAAAATAAAGAAGATACTGCTTCCAAATGCATGATAGGGGTGCAATCAGTGCAGAAATGATACAATAGGAATAGCATGTACTAAAACTGCAAGATACATTTTATATTATTTTTAAAAAACAGACATTATAGATACATGGTATATTATTTTTTAAAAAATAAACAAAACAAAAAAAGTCATAGACCTTATGTTTACCAGATTAGGTACATACAAGATATTTCATGTTTTAGGAATTAGAGTACTGCAGCTATAGTTCTGAGTAGTGCAGCTATAGTTCATGGCTTCACCTCTCACTTACCCCAGCCAGAACTGCCTGTATTTGCTAACCGTGACCTGCAAAATTAATCGTTATTTCTTTCTTCTCTAGGGCTGTTGACGATAGTGTGTGCTGGTTAATGATATTTATTTGCTCAGTGTCCCAAAATATATCTACAGATGATACCCTGGAAACTAAAACTAATATATTGAATTTTTAATTACTTCTTGTAGCCATATTTTAACATTTTGAAATAGAAATAATTCTATTCTGAAAAAACTTCTGCTTTAAGGTAGTACTGACCCTGCCCTAAAGTCTGTGTTTGACTTCTAGTGAAGCTCTCAGAAAATGGAAAGATACCTGCATATTTCAATTAGACAGTAGTATTTCAAAGAAATTATTCTTTGGGTGTTACTGTGTGGTCTGCAGTACTTGGACCTGCTTGGAACAATTCATCTGAACAAATAAAAATACACAATTTTGACTTAAACTTAATTAAAGAGTTTCTATAGTTGTCAGATATTATCCATAAAGGTATTTTAGAGGAACAAAGTCTGTGCCAGGATTGACTGAACCAATCAATCTGGAAAAACACATCAACAACTGAAGAGGCTGTTGTTCACATAAGGCTTGAATGCATTAACTTAGCTAGATGGACCTTTGCATGAGAATTTTCCCTGACGTTAATACTTCTCTGTTTAAAACAAACATTAATTTTCTCCTTTTTGTGTGTGTACATTTCATTTTGGATTAGAAACAAAGTTGAGAATGGTGCTTTTACGAAATATGTTCGTTAACTCTTAAATGAATGTAGAGATAAAGAATGATGTATTTTCCTACTGTATTCTTGAACAGGTAACCTGTTGTAATAGGTCTCAAATATACACCTGTTTTTTCCTGTCTGTAAAGGATGGAAAGATTATTAGATAATCATATTGTTCCTCTTTCTTTTCAGGCCATTTTTTTAAATGCCTGATGGCTTCATGGTATAATTAGATTAGAAGTATATTTTTTAATCCTTAATATCCTGTTTTTCAGAAGACGACTTCCTTTACAGTCAACAAAAAAATAACTAGTCACATTTTACAAACATGAGGTAAAATCATTATATTCCCTGTTGTTATTGTCAATGATTTAGAAACAGTACATTTCACATTTAACTGTCTCAGGTAGTAACAGAAGGGATGGGGATTTTTTAAAATTTCATTTATTTTCATAAAACCCTAAGTAGCTTTCAGGGAGTTAAGATTTTTTGACAAATCATCACAAATCGAGAGGTTTTTTGATCTTTTTTGGAAAATTGCTAAACCTTTGATCTTATTCCCTCCCTGCTTTAGGATTTCAATTGACCATATACTAACTTGAATTTCCAATTAGTAAAAAATCTTGTATATCTGTTAAATTGATGGTTTTAAGAAAAAAACTACAGCTAAACTAACTAAAATCCTAGATGTTTATTTCCTATTCTTTGTTAATGCCTTCTGGGCTCAAAACTGTTTTGTGACCTTTTAAGGTGCATGGTAAATTTGAAAGCAATGTTTCACTTTCATAGATCCTTTGTGGATTTTTACCCATGTACACTTTACACTGAACCTCTGCCCTCACTTCTTAGGCAAGTTTAGTTTGCATTTCATGGACTTTCTTTGACTTTACAGGTTTAGAACCAGGGCTGATAACAATATTAATACATGCTTGGCATTTTCGTTTTATTTTTATACCTTTGTACAGTTCTTGGCTGATTTATATTACTAATCCTTCTGTAAAGTAAGGAAGTATTAACTCCATCTAATAGGTAGATGGAAATAAAATTAAAATGGAGATGACATATCTGATACCTTCTGGTAATATCAGAATTAAAATTCAAGAGCCTCTAATTTCCTCTTCTGTTCTTTTGTTAGAACAATCATATTTTTAACTAAAAGGGCAAACTACTTCAAAACTCATTCAGATATTATTCAGGTATTTTCTTTTAGCTTCTCTTTTCGAATTGTTCTTGCTACCCACTAAAGGTTTCTGTGGCAGGGATGCTTGGCACATGTGGTTAAGCACAGGTCTTGTAGGTGTGGGGTAATGATCTGTTTGGATTTAATTTACAACTTACTGAAGATAAATCATAAGAAAATGGCAGACAGGAGAATCAGACAGGCCATCAGCTGTCTAACCAAGTGACTGACCTAGGGGCATCTCTAAAGCTGCCAAAATAACTGTTTATAGAATCTGTCAAAAAGCCAAACCCTGCTGCTAGAAAAAATATCTTCCATAATTTTGCATCTGGGCCTTTTGTATGAACACATAGGATGAGAAAAAGAAAGTAAATATATGGTAAAGTGTTTTCCACTATTGGCATTCCGTAAATGATACTGCTACTGTTAACACTTGTGTGAAACACTCGATGCTAGCGAAAGACTGATTTGGGGAGAGAGAGCACAAAGGTAAGAGCTTTGAATTGAACTGAAGTTTAATTTTTTTGGTGTTTATATGGTAGCTTGAAATAAAAACCTTGGTTAAAATATCTCTTTGCTAAAAGGATAAGATTGAGGTGAGCTGATGCTGCAATTGGATGCAAAAAATATTTGTTCCTATTGATAAACTTGATGTTTCATAGAACGGTTTGGGTTGAAAGGGGCCTTTAAAGATCATCTAGTCCATCCTCTCTGCCACGGGCAGGGACATCTTTCAGTAGATCAAGTTTCTCTAAGCCTCCTCCAACCTGACCTTGAGCACTTATCCCCAGTGATGGTGCATCCACAGCTACTCTGGGCAACCTGTTTCAGTATCTCACCACCCTCATCATAAAAAATTTCTTCCTTATATCCAATCTAAATCTACCCTCTTTCAGTGTAAAACCAGTGACCCTTGTCCTGTCACTACAGGACTTGGTAAAAGGTCTCTATCTTTCTTATAAGGCCCCTTTAAGTATTGAAAGGCTGCAGTAAGGTCTCCTTGAAGCCTTCTCTTCTCCAGGCTGAACAACCCCAACTCTCTCAGCCTGTCCTCATAGGAGAGGTGTTCTAGCCCTCTGACCCTTTTTGTGGCCCTCCTCTCGACCTGCTCTAACAGGTCCATGGCTTTCTTGTCCTGTGGACTCCAGAGCTGGACACAGTACTGCAGGTGCGTTCTCACAAGAGTGGAGTAGAGTGGGAGAATCACCTCTCTCGATCTGCTGGCCACGCTTCTTTTTATGCAGCCCAGGATACAATTGGCTTTCTGGCGTTGTTAGTTTGGTATGGAAATGTCAACAAACTGTTCATTTAGGAGACTGGAAGTATGAATCCATCCAAAATTCCTGTATATCATCAACATTGTCAGAGGCAATCTTTTTTCCATGCACTGAAGCCATTTTATAACTCATTTTGTATTTCATACTCTGTCATATGAGGAGTATCAATCACTTATGCTTGAACAGTAGCAGTTTCCAATGAAAGTAGAACATTTCACTAAATTTCACTAAAGTTTTTCTGCAATTTAAGCTTTCTTACAACAAACCTGAGAATGGAAAAAGCCTACTTGTAAATATTTTTCTTCAAAAATGTGGTCAGTTGAGACAACGCTATAGTGCCACTTTTGAAATGTGTTTTCAGTAGTTGAGAAGGGCAGGGTGTCAACAGCAAAGAGAGAAAAATGTAACTACAAATGCACATACACTCTTCAGATTTGATCATGATACTACATTGTGCATATATGAATGTCTCCGTAGATGATATGGCATCTTTATTAAATATTGTTGCTGGAAGGACAGAATCATGTGGGTTCATCTGCCTTTATTATGTGAAACCTCACTGTATACCACCCATTGGGTAGCATGCAGCTAAGATAAAACACAGTTGTCTTGTGGCCTCTTATTGCCACTGAAAATCTGTTTTAGTAGATGGAGGAACTACTCTTTTTCAAGCTTGGCAAAAAATGCAGCATGTGACTAATATTTCCAATTAAAGAACAGAACAATCAAGGAGAATGCTAGAAATGTCGAATAAACGTCTTGAACCACTGGCAAAAGAAATTCCCTTAATTTTATGGGCTGTAAGTGTGTCACAAAATTAAATTCAGCAATAGATCTGCATCCTTTTAAAAAGTAATTCCTGTGTTTCCAAAACTGAGCATGTGTTTTAATGTCTTAGCTACGGATTAAGAATTCAATTTTAAAGAAACTCAACAATTCAGTGTAAGGAATTGCAACTAACCCAATTATTTCCCCTTCTTTCCTCTGAAACGTATGCATGCCAAAAAAGCCTGGAGTTCTGTACGTTAGCAGTCCACGTGGCATGTTTCAGAGCTCATGTGTTCTTCACTTCACTTTAGAAAGTAGCCACCCAGCTCATTGGGCTGTGTAGCGACAAATGCGGTAAATTACAATCGACAGTTTAGTCTTGAAATCTTATTAGCTACCTGTATGACTTCCAAAGTGACTTCAAATCAACATTAGTATCAAATCATTAGAATGTGCATGTTGTTCTGATTTCTAGGATAAAGTAATACCAATGCTCCTGTTCCATTTTCCAAAAGATTCATATTGAAAATTTTAGTCTAGAAGTTACAGTGTTGAAGACTAGTAATGTCTAGAAAATACCAAAGAAATGCATATACACTACTTACCAGAAACAGGCTGTGCATATTTTTATTTGAAAAATTAAAGACATTCTCTACATGTGCTTCATCTCCAGTGTTGATACTCTTGTTGCTAAGTATTGAGATTATATCTTGCAGTTGGTTGAAGTTAGATTACTCATGGTTGGGATAAAAAAGTGAGTTATTATCTAGATACTAATTAAGTTTTTGTCAATTATTTTTATTACTCACTTTGTGCTAAATGTGCAGTCCATCTTGCCAATCTGAATGTCAGAGAAGTCTAAAACTTGGAATTTAGAAATGATAAGAAGGAAGGTCATAACCCAGAGGAATGAGAAATTATAAAATGCATGTCCCATCCCAGTCTAGTGTGAATGTTGACAAGGTGCAGGAAAGTGATTTCCAGTAACACATAGATTTGTGAAAATCCTAATCTTTTGGTAGCCTGTTCATTAATGGCTGAAGAAAAGATTAATTAAATTATCTCCTGCAAATTATAATCTAGTTCTCCCGACAAAATGAGGAATCTGTGGAATGCTGTTATCATCATATTTTGTCTATTGATTGACGCCACCAACTTGAGAGGAGCATGGTAACACAAAATTTTGTCTTCTACAGAGTGTTGTTAGAAATGTACATATAATGTCTCATTTACACGTGATACCATGAGGATTTCTTGGGGTTCTGCCAAAGACAATCTTGGGACCCCCTTATGCTTATATATTTGGTGACCTTTGAATGTTTGTCCATAATGAGGTAGACAGTAGTACCAGTCAGCTCTCGGCTTCAAAGATTATGCTTTTTGGAAACATGTGTGATCACGTATGTAAATCTGCATTTACAAATGGGTGCAGTTTTTCATAATGTGTACTGCAATTACACTGACATGGTAGGGACTGTAGAAAAGTTATTGCATGTTTGTTTTCACATTATAACCAAATAGAATTATTATGTATGCATTATAAATACCATATTTTCCCCTTTAACATTATTAACAGTCTTCAGATGTTTACTTTTTGAGTACCAGGCAATTCTGAGGTACAAAACTAAAGTATTTAGAGATGTCACTCTGTGATAACACCGTGGGTTGAGGCAACTCCCTTGATTTGGGATCATAATTTGGTGATGCTTTGACTGAGTGCTGGCACAAGACAGAAATGCACATCGTCCCACTGTCATGTCACAGTTTGTACTGCGAAGAGATATGGGTGCCTTCAAATGTAAGAAGGCACCAGAGTGTGATTTGTCTAGTGCCTTGGTCAGCACTCAGGGTGCTGGCCATGGAATTTAGTGTCCTGTTACCTGGTGCAACAAGTAGAGCATATAGGTGAGAAAAGGCTGTCTGTAAGAATTGACTGCCTTTTCATCTGAAAGCAGGACTACACAGTGCTCCGCGTAAGTCATTATCACAGCTACTTTGTACAGTATCACAGTCGTGCATCGCAGTACAATACTCTGCTATCACTGCGCTGTAATAATACATTTAGCCCCATGCCTTGCCTCTGGCGCAGCGTAATGCATAATGGATCTGACGAAACTTAAAAAAGAAAAGGAAAAAAAAAAAAGGAAGAAAAAAAAGAGCTCCAAAGCCACAGTGCAGCTCTTGAAGTTACAACACTTCAAGTGAATAGAGGGATGGAGAAGGAGACAGGACTCTCCTGACCCTTACAGGTGAATTCTTTACATTATGAAATGTGAAAATTCTCTGACCCAACTTTCTGTGTTAAAACAATGGTATATATGCCTTGAAATAACCAGTGGATTTCTGGGATTTTTTCCAGTGTTATATTGACTTCTGTCATTATAGTGCTTGGTGCGACCTGCTTTGCACACTGCAAATACAGAGAGGCAAGCAGTAGAATATTGCAGAACTTTTAAGTATATATTGAAATATAGAGGTTTCTGTTTTCAGTTTTGGGGGGTGGGAAACAATATCTACTTTAAAGCTGAATATGACAAAACAGAGTCAAAATTTTTCTTTGAAGATATTTTAGATTTTATTTATACATGTAGCGTATTCTTACGCTGTTAATGACTAATCCTGTGAAGACTTTCTTTAAAATACCTTGAAATAGTAGTTTATATTTTGAAAGTCTACTGAAGATACACTAATGGACAGCTATGATATTTCATCTTAGTTAGGGAAGGCAATTGTTTGCAGCTAATGCCCTGCATTCCTTTCCTTATCTTTTCACGAATAGGAATAATTCTGTTTTAATTTCTTGGGGAAGGCAGGAGCCTGAAATAAGTCTGTAGCTGCCTATTCTTGTCCACTGAAAGTAAGAATCTAATCTTACTTTCTTTGGGCAAAAATGTTGCTTTGGGACCAAAGCCACAAAGGCCACAAAGGCTTTGAACCCACATTGAGTAAATATTGGTGGGCTGTTTCTTCAGTGTGTGGACTCAGTGCAGAGAACAAGTCCCTCTGTGAGCACATCCATCCCACCAGGCTATCAAAGCTAAAACTTCACCGCTGTGGTCCACAGCTAAAATCTCATTTTATTCCAAACTTATTCTGATGCCACAAATACTTATACACATGAATAAGTTAAATTTCACACACATATTTAGGCATTTGGACTACAGTGGCTCTATTGGAAAGAATTTTGGCAATTCTGTTTGCAAGGCTGAGCTCGGAAGTTGTAGGGAGACCTACTTCCACGGGGCCATCAGGCTGCCTCGACAGTGTTTAGATATTACTTTAATCAAAGAACTGTGTGCCATTACCCCAGAATCTGTGTCAAGCTGTGGATTAGGTTTATAAAAAAAACTACAAAAGCTCCTGCTGGTTGAAAGATTATGAGTATTTAGCTACATTACTGCTGTTACAGGCATGAACACGTCCTTTCAGTATTTTTGAATTGTAGCAGTGTTACAATTAATTAATTGTATCTGTCTAGTTATAAATTAGACTAAAGTTAAAGGCTAAGGTTTTATTAAGTACTACTGATTTTCTTATTGTTTTTGACTGTAGAACTTAAACTGAAATACACTTCTCTAAACTGGACTCAAAGAATATGTCGATAAAAGACATTGTAGTTAAATCTAAGAATGTTAAATCAAGAAAATTCACGGAACACCAATAACTACCAGTAACTGTCATTATGTTAAACCTTTTAATTTCTTGTAACAGCAAGAATAGTGTTGTGAGAACGTGAGATAATACACACAAAAGGAAGAAAGGAACTTCTGTTTGCAAAAAGTGCAGGGAAGTTGTTCCCATAATAAGTCATTCTATTAAACAAGAGCCATTATTGCACTCTAGCAATGCAAATGTAAAACAGAAAGTCTGTTAGGAACCAAGCATCATTGTTAGCATAATATATTGTTAGTATATATATTTTCCCCTCCCGCATACTTTTTTTTTTTTTTTTTGGAATTGCATGCTATTCAGTTAAGGAGGTTGTGGATCAAGATTCTACACTTGCGGAAAAGTATTTTTTTATATTGTTCAAAGCTGACCTCTGCTTTTAAAAAGGCTTGATCTGCACTTTTTCATCTGTTTAGAAGCATACATTTTTGGTTAAGAAATTGAAGACAATCTCTTTGTCTTTTTCGTAAGCTGGGGAGGCTGAGATAAAAAAGAACGCCTGCTTTAAAAGTCACACATGGCTGTAATTTAAGATTTTTTTACCTCATTGTCCATAACAGTTGAAAGAAACCTTCAATGAAAGTTTATTAACTAGGCCAATGCCTGAGGCAATAAAGGTTCATTTATTACCAGTTTCTTGGCTGTTTTTCTTCTTCTATTTTTCCGTTAAACTCATAGCGTAAGATAATACTTCACAAAATTAAACCTTTGACCTTCTGTGGAGTTAAGTCGCCTTTGATTAGATAAAGTAACAATTTATGGTCCAGCATGAGGTTGCACATGAAATGAATAATGCAACAGACTGAATGAGAACTGAGAATCTATTGCTTTTGAAAAGATGACTGTTGTTTAAGAAAGAATGTTCTCTCTTAATTGTATTGTAGTGGTGTTGTATGCATTCCAGTAGGATTTTAAACTGTTGCTGAAAAGTACAATATAGCCAGGCAGTTATGCAGTATACATTGTTTAATTCTGTCACAATTGCACCAAGTCAATAATAAATGCACAGATTACAAAACCTTGTTAAACTGTAACAGTTAGTAATTTGTTGTGGTATTTGAAATGCACTTTATGATTTCACTTTTTACTCTTTGGTACAAAGGAATAAATCCACAATAAAGAATAACTTCATGGAATGTATGTCCATCACTTCCATAAATGGCAAATATTAGTGATAAAATAATTACATTTACACATTTTTTAAGCATCATTGAACCTGCCAGTAGTTCTCCTTCAAAAAATACAGCCTTAATATTAAGTTTTATCTGCTTTTAGTGAAAACAAATCAAGAGGACGCTACTTCTTTCTAGGTCAATGTTTTATTTCTGCAACTGTGTTATTAATTGTAGAGACACATTCTATGTAAAAAGATTTTTAGATTTGAAGATTGCTGTGGAAATTTACCTCTTTTGCTTGTTTATTTTAAATGCAATACCCAGACCTCAAAATTCATATTGCAGTTTAGGAGTAGCTACAGGAAAAAGGTCTGATTAGTCTGATGAACAACAGATGGTTTGAACCTCACATACACTGGTTTTCTCCCAGTGCAAGACTGGCAATTTCATTTTAGTTGCACCAGTCTAAACCAGATCACGTGGCTGAATTTTTCCAAGTATTCCTTCTTGAAAAATATTTAAAGTGCAATTAGTTATTTCACTTTTTTTTACATGACTCCTGTAATAATAGCCTTGTTAAAGATGTGAAAAAATTTTCTGGATGAGCAGTCTATGCTGAACTGTGCAAGTTAAACAGGAAAATACAGCTAAAAGGGCCAGACAAGAATTTCTTGATTATCCCAAAATAACAGGTAATGAAATTTTTAGGGCATACCAATATTGTTGTATTGGGTCAGTCCAGCAGCTTAACAGAAATAAGGCTTCTGGATAACTGTGAGATTCCAGGCCTACATTATACATAAAGAATGCTACTAATGAAACTCAGTATATTTTAGCGGAACATTATGGTGTAGTCTGAAGTTCCCCTTTCTGCAATCCGGTCTGTGTAATCAGACCTCTGTCCTCCTGCAGATTGCTTTCCCCTTCTTGTTTTATGTATCACACTATATAAAACACCCATTAGATCAGAGTCTAAGGTTAGGATCCTATTTCATTTGAAATAACTGGGCAGCAGCGTAATAAGCTACCAAAAACTTGTACCTGAACTGCTGAAACCCGTGAAACCAGTGCAATAATCTACAGTGATCAGGGTCAAGTCCTAGGAGGTAACCCTGCCTTTCTTTCTCAGGCAGAGTTTGTCAGAGTTTAGTAAGAATTTTGCCGGAGTAAGAACCTCAATATGAAATCTGGAATTAAGTCAAGAAAAGACATGAATTATTTTCAAGTCAGTACCACTGAAATAAACTATAGGAAAAAGGATTAAGCATTAATTTGAAATAATGAAAGGAGTTCTTTCAGAATTTAGATGAGATTTGGACCTCCTCCCACGCAATGAATAAAGCGTTTCTGCAGAATGAACTTTCCAGCAAATAAATGAAATTAAATGTAACACACTGCTGACAGTCGTGTTTTGGGTTTCTGCCTGTTCTGTGATGGCAAAGGTAAGGTATCTTGAAAATGTTCTCAAAGTCCTTAAAGAAAGAAGTTGTGGAAATGCGTGTATATATTATGGGACTTTTTATGTACCCATAAATATGTATATATATATGGTATACATAAAGGGAGGTAATAGTTATATTAAGGAAGTTATTAATTATTTATTGGAATAACTATTAGGAATTATAATTACTGTTAGGTGTAGTTATGTGAAAGAAGTTAAAAGTGAATTAAGATCAATGATTAAATAATTTTGTAAGTTGTCCCAGGACCAAGTTTAGGCATACCATTCAAAAATGTGTGTTTTGAGACATATATAAGGCTGAAAAAGTTACACTCATAAGTCCTTTTCTTTTTTCCTTCACAAATAGTGTGTGTCGCAAGCTGCTTGTGCCATCAAAACTGAAAGTTTTAAGAGCTTTCTCTTAAAGCAGGGAATAGTATTTGTTGGAAGGCAGAAACCCTAGATGTGATTTAGTGCCCACCAGTAATTCCTACACATTTTGAAAATCTGTCATGATATATGACGGCTCTCTTGGGTGTTTTGCTTTTAAAACAGGATTGTTTCCTGAAGACGCTATGATTTTTTGTCATTGTTTTCCATTTCATTCACTCATTTTTCAGCATTAGAGACCACACATACTGGGCATACTTCTGGTCTCATTCTCACCCACAAAATTCTGACTTCAGTAGAGTTGCACGGGTGTAAATTAGACTAGAACTTGGCAGGAGAAAGCTTATGATTATATTTGGCAGAGGCAGCAGGCTGCAACTTTATTAACATAATTAACAGCTACAAACACACCCAACAGGCCAAAGTAATCTAGTGACAGAAGAGAGAAGATCTTTGTAGGAAAGGATCATTCACGCTTTCTTTTGGTGTTCTGCTTCTTGTTCCTGAGTTCCTACTAAGGCTTGGAGAGCTTTCAATTGAGCTGTAATTCAAATTCATACGGCTCCTACAAGACACCTTGAACAGACTTTTGCTGATGAGTCTATAGGAACTGTCAGCAATACGGAGATTACTTCAGAAGCGTGATGGTTGAATTGAACTTTACTTTCTGATGTTTTGCTTTTTGAATTAAATTGTTGGACAAGATTAATTGCACACAGTAAGAGATTTAAATGAATAGCTTTATAAAGCATTAAAGTTCTAAGTATGTCACATGGGAAAAAAGCTGTAAGATTTAAATGAATAAATGTATTTAATGCATAAAATGTCTAGGCTAATTTTTTAATTCCTTTACTAACACCTTTTATTGAAAAACCATACTTTATTCATCCATCTTAGTTATACTGCTGTGGTTGTGGTAATTTAATATTCCTGCTCTCCGCTAATCTTCTGGTTCAACAGAAGTAAACAATAGGTTTCATAAATTAAAAATACGCTCTTCAGAACATGCTTCTAAAGATAAAAAACAAGGCTGTAAACATTTATGACTGAAACAAACTAGATTGTTCAAATACTGCCATGATGTATCATGTATATCAATATGGCACTGATATCAGTTAGAATGCAAACAAGGTTTTAAATGATGTGCCCCTTCATTTCAGCTGGAGAATCCGCTTTACACCATCTGCCTATCAGATGGTTAGGAACCAGGACTGCGTATTAATGCCACATGTTCGATTTTCTTTCCTCTTGTAATGGTTAGATTCATATTGCTAATAGCTGTGCATGAGCACTGTCGATGAAATTTGTGTGACGATGGAGTGATGAGATATTTATAAAGCTGCCTGTCTCACTGCATAATCAGCAGGAAGAATGCCAGACATAAACAACTTATCAATTTCAGAATATTAATGACAACTACCATTGACTTTAATCCATTGAATATTTTGGCCTGGATACTTTTTAACTGTTCACATAAATATTTGTAAAGAATAAAAAGTATCTAAGTGGCTGTTCAATGTGATCCTTATTTCTTTCATTTCAGTTGCCTTTATAGGTGACTTCTGGTTATCTCATATTTGAAGATAAAATTTCTGTAGTGTAGAAAAATGTGCACCTCAGAAATTCCTTGGCTGCTTGTTGTAAGAGTAAAGTGATATTAAATAATGTTTAGGTCAAAAGGCTTTCTCAAACAACCAATTTAAAAAAAAAACCAAGTATTTACCCAAGTATATACCCATATCTGAACTTTAAAGTTTAGAATTTTAAAATATACATCTAGATACATAGCTGCTTATTAACCTCTTCTGTTTATAATATATTTGGCTGCCTTTGCTAGTGAGATAAGTGAGATAAGTCAGGTGCTGTGCTAGAGAGAAAGTTTTGTTTTGTACCATACCACAGTATACCACAGTGCACCAGTGATTATAGTGCAAGGGGCTCTAGTAACTGGCTCAGGACCTTCCTTACCACTTGTTTTGCTGTATTGTGACAGTCAAGGGATAGGAAAAAGTAACAGTAAAGCAGAAACAGTGCTGTAGGCTGGAATTGCTGTGAGGAATGTCATTAAGTGATAATTCTGAGGATTATTCCTTACTGACATTTCCCCCCCACTTACACCGGTGCTTATATGCGACACACATTTCAGATTTGTACAGTTTAAATTGTATATATTGCTATAATTGCTGTGTAGCAAAGTAATCGTTTCAGTCGCTTGTGCAGTTGTATGAAAGAAGTAATGAAATTAGAAGTTTAATTTCTGCTTTTTTAAATTATCATTTATTATCACAAGCATTATCTTGTGAAAATCATACTATAGAACTAAACAATCTGTATTTTAGTTTTCTAGTACCTATCCAAAGGTTGTGGCTTCCTCTAGAGAGAAGCATTACAGCCTACTTTGGAGAGAAGCACTGAAGTACACGTTTTTGCAGATTTTGTAGCAAAAGAGAGTTTGTATTTTAGTGGTTCTGTGACTGGGTCATTACCCCAGTGAGACTTAATATTTACAGGTGGGCTCACAAGCCCAGTGTCCAGTGTCTTGTTTAATATGGTATTTTTGGAAGCACTTAAAAACTGCTGGTCTGGAAGTGCAGTCACAGCCAAAAGTTTGAGGTCTACTGTTGTATTCATTAGTTGTACCATATTTGAATATTCCTCTGAAGGACTGTTCTTTAAAGATGCTAGTTTTAGCTTGTCAGTGATGTATATAAAAAAAAAGGAAGTATAGGTTATTGTATTGTTTAATGAGCACAGGATGCAAACCAAAGTTCAGAGGTGCACCATCCCTTTCTCTGTGGCCTAATTTAGGGGCTGTAACCAAATTTGTATGATGTATAACTTCATATCCTTCCTCTAAGGTAAAAATATCATTGGAAGCAATCCATGTTATTGTCAATACCTTCTTAAGATCAAAACATGCACAATTGGTAATAGTAGAAGAAGCTAAAATAAAATTAAACTCTTGTATTTATCTACCTTCTGATTTCATTTTTGGCTTCTGGTACATCTTCTTCTACCTGAAATAGCAGTTTTCTAAATAATATTAATCTGCCTATGCAGAATGTAATTATCACATACTTGGTAATTCTCGTTGCACTTGGAGGTGTTAGAAGTCAGCCTGAGAGGAGGCTTGGGAGGCTGGAACTGTTTGCTAATCTTTACGCGGTCATGCAAAGAAATAAAGTCAAGCTGCAATATATTCAAAGGCACCTCATATGCCACCTCATTTTTTTCCCTGGGATGGCAGAAATTCCTGATGTCTGTTCACCTTCTGCCTTCTCCCCGCTGGATTTTGCCTTCTGTCGCTCCCCATCACTAGCCGAAAACGTGGCGAGAGTGAACTTATTTTCCATTTAAGGAGTCAAAGGAGACAACCAGAGGCTCTTGGAAGCAATGGTGGTAGCAATATTTACCTCAGCAGCCTGGGATTATTTGCTTATTTGGTCTTTCCTGCTAAATTGCACTCTTCCTATGCTGGGCAGCAGCCTGGGCCCATTAGAATAGTAAGTTGTGCAGTTAATTCCTCTTGAGATCCATAAGACACTTCACACCTCTCAGAGTAGCTGAAAATCAGACAAGCAGGCACCTTTAAACTAATTACACTGAGTTTTTTCAAGCCTTCTCCACAGTCAGGGCAAGAATCTTGATTCAAAATGACTGAGGATCTGTCCTCCTTGTGTGGGATCACAGGCTGAGGGCTGAGATTGCATAATTGCATAAAATTTACCTGGTTTAATGCCTTCTTTTTATTTTTTTTTTTTACATTTAATTCTCTTTAATTTCCATCTCTGCCCCCTGGATCAGTCGTGTGGGGTAGGCAGCTCTTGTGAAGTTTGACACTGACTTCTCTGTGCTACCACCCAGGCTGGGGCAAAGGGGTCTGAGTGGGTAGCAGCACTGTTGGGGGACCATGGAAAAATTAACCTGCCTCAGGGAAGAGGCCAACAACTTACGATGTTGAGTAAAGACTGTATCTAATTATGAGGCATTGCTGGACCATTTCTCTAATTGCTTTTGACAAAGAGAACTTTTTTCGTTTTTGTAGAACATTCTTGTAAATGGCTGGATGGCGGAAATATGGTTTGGTAGGAGGAGCACTTGGATTGCCTGAAGATGGCTTTGGGATTGGGATTAAATAGGTTCAATAATTCCTCTTCTTATTGATAAATGCCTTAATGCCTTGAAGTTTTGAAGAAAGCAAAATAAGTATTTTATCAATGATGTTCAGCATTACTAACCTTTCTTCTAAAAATGCTTCCTTGAATGCCCACATCTCCTTGCTGTTATGTGTGAAATGAGAAATAAATGTCTGAGTTCTTTCATATGTTGCTCTTAAATAGAAATTCTAGACCTGTTTTTTTCTGTTTTCTTTAGCATGGTAAACATTTGAGATCCAAAGGGTTTTTTTTTTTTTTCTAAGTACAGTTATGTACATGTTCACCTATTCATAGCCAGACACCTAAGACACTATTTTGAAGCTAAGTTAGATTTCTGCAAGCATGTATTTGTATATCCAGTTAGTTATGGTTATATTATGACTGCAGTTACTGGATACCAAGTTAAGGTGGACATACAGAAGTAACTATCTAAATAGGATGAGAAGCATTTTACTTGAAAAAGTTGACAAACTTCAAATCAAACAAGAGGAATAATACTCTGTAATGTTCTCTGTTCATTACGTAGCAAGCATAAAGGAAGAGTAACAGTCTTAGTCCCTACAATAGGGAAGAATAATGAAGAATCATAGAATAACGTATATTAAATTTTGTTCATACTTCTTTGCAGGCCTGACAGCAGCAGCTGCAGCGGCAGCAGCTGCCACCAATGCCGCCATAGCAGAAGCAATGAAAGTGAAAAAAATTAAATTGGAAGCTATGTCCAACTATCATGCAAATAATAACCAGCATGGAGCAGACTCTGAAAATGGCGATCTGAATTCAAGTGTCGGTAAGTCTCAGACACAGCATTATTATATGTGCGTAATGCTCTGATACTTTATTAAAATGGTGATCCTTCTGGACTTCCCTCTGAAGTCCTTGATTTGGTGTAAAAAGTTGTATATTTGTTTCTTTTCTTACTGTTTGTAGTTTTATTTTGTATCTGACCTTTACACCAGCGTTCAGCATTGTTGTTACTATTACAAAAACATTCTTTCCTTTGCAGGTTACTTTTGCAGACTCCAGTTAATATTTTCCATGAAAGAAAGTGGTTTGATTGCTTAGAGTTCATTTTTCAAAGTACAGGTGGGGTGACAGATGATGGTGTCAAAGTGAAATTTAACAATGTCTCCTGCTCAGTGTGCTGGGTATCGACTTTAGGTAATTCAGAACACAAGCTTGAAAGCAAAATATTTCATACTTTCATGTGCCCTGTGACAAAAGGAAAACATACATACACAATAAATTATTGCCATGCTCTGCAGTTCCTATCATATTTTATTTTAATAAACACATTCTTAAAATGTAGTTAACAGGTTTTTTCATTTCTTAAGCAGCCATCAGCAACTCATGTTCTTTCTCAAAAAAGAATTGTTTCAGGATACTTTATTCATTTGTTTGGACAATTTGTTTTGCTAAAGCATACTTCAAAGCTAGAGTAACTTTTTGTTGTTGTTGATTAAATCTTTAATCATCTGTGTGTGTCTGCTGTAAAATGTTTTGTTATGCCATTTCATTGTATTGGCTCCTTTTATCATGTCGAGACAGTATTAACTCAGCAACAGAAATTCAATGACAAAGAGGTACGTTCAGAAGACTGCAGGCAAGATTGGTGTATATTGGAAAAAAATGGCTTAAGATAGATAGGGATTTTTTGTTTGTTTTTATTTTTGCTCCTTTGTTTAGTTTTGTTTATTTTTTAGTTTTTCATCTCCTAAATACATTTGAAATGAGTCTTAGAGAGTTATGTTAACGTAAATAAATATGTGTTTGTGAACAGCATTTCTGTACCATTTGGTAGGCGTTGGTAGGCTATTATTTAGAAATAGTGTGAATTGCAGTTCAGAGAACCTGTTCACCTAGACGCATGCTATTTTAAATAACAACAATATGTATGCATTACTGCATAAGGAGACAACCAGATTTTTTGTTTTCCTTTTAAAGAAACGCTTAAAAAAATGCCTCTGTGATGGCGAAGAAAATATAGTCTTAAATTAGTTGTGTTACTACTCAGATACC
This sequence comes from Platalea leucorodia, assembly GCF_965183815.1. Lineage (NCBI taxonomy): Eukaryota > Metazoa > Chordata > Aves > Pelecaniformes > Threskiornithidae > Platalea > Platalea leucorodia. The sequence continues at coordinate 43,945,497 of NC_138824.1, read as the reverse complement.
AACACATGCAGTCACTAGAATATTAGTGGAAAGATTGTCCTCTTGGAGAGAAGACAAGAGCAGGTAGAGAGCAGGTGTCTTTGAAATCTGGGAGGAGGAGAAAGGTACAAATGAAGTGGAAGAACCAGGTGGCCCCTAACATACTGGAATAAAAGTGAAGTAATGAGAAAGAGTAAAAAATGTAAGTACAAACTGGGAGAGTAAAGAGTCTGTACTAGAACTAGAAGCTGGTTTAGATTTGAATTTCAGACTTAGTTGAATGCATTATGTGAAATAAAATGTTCAAATATTAGATTATGGAACTGTTATTCTGCTTGGCAGTTCTAGTGACAAACCACTTGTACATCCGTGGAAATGGAAAAGTTAACAGGTAATCAACATCTAAACTATGTGAAGTATTTGCAGGAGAGTGGATGGAGGGAATACCTGAATTTCCTCTGAATAAAAAAGAAAAAAAATCTATTTTGATGTCATTGTTTGAGGCATAATTTAGATAACTAATCTGCTTTTACACAGCTTAATCATTTTCCCTGTTTAAGAAAATACATTCTAGCTATTTTAGTAGGGCAAAGTTAGCGAAGCAAGATTATTTATTGTCATTGTCAAAATTTCCTCTCAGCCCCTTAACTTACTTGTTAACTTCAGTTAATTTCCCGATTTAACTGAATAAAGAATTGAGTTCATTTTGTTCAGAAAAAAATGTCTCTTCTGAGTAAAGTGAATAGCATTCCAGTTGTCTCCATTCCATGAAGAATGGTTCTGGAAATACAGTGTGCTTGTCTGTGCATCCAGCTATCCAGAGTATAGCTCTCTCCAGAGCTATACTCTTCCTATGGAGGTTTTCTCAAAAATAGTTTGCATTTATTTGTTTCTTTTCTAGTGAGCCCTATCTAGTGTCCAGTGTCGGTTATTCCTACAACTACTAATGCCAGGGTATTATTAGATTCATTAAGAGTTAAGTCTCTATTTATTAGTTGCATTTTTGAAAATTAGCATATTGTATTATCTTGACAAGAACTCGTATTTCAAAGGTGTTGCTTTGTAGTAGGTGTGTGCTTTTTTTTTCCCCCGGCATTTTTTTCAGATGTTTATTTATGTCTTTTCAAATAAATATTATCAAGTCCATATACCATTAATGTTTTAAATTATGGCTTGTTAGGCATGAATTTGAAATATTATGTTACTGAATGTTGACAGGAAGAAGGAATAAAACAAAAGAAAATAAACTGATTTTGGTTTATATTTTAAATTATGTTATGTGCCTGACCAAACTGAAAAGGAACAAACTAACCAACCAGGCTAAAATCTGGTTTAGCCCATATGTAACAGGAATTATGGTATATTAGTGTAAATGTATTGATCATACCGTGTTCTTAGGCTGTTCCAATTCCTGTGTAAAAGAAGATAAATATGGGCTCTTGAGTTGAATTGTCAGGTTTACTTTTGAATTGCCTTCCTTTTTGGTTTTAATCAGATGCTTAATGTGAATTATGGAAGTCATTTTTGTAGATGAACATTGTATAATTACACAGAGCACTACACAAATTTATTAACTTGGTCCTTTGAAGCAATGGCCAAAAGGTTAGTGAGTGAAGGGAGTTAAAGGAAGCCAATGATACTAATAAGTAATTATTTTATATCCCTCAGTTTTGTATGGTAACCTTGAGCTTGCATCCTCCCACCAGAATTATCATTTTAGAAGGGGGAAAAAAAGGGGAAAAAAAAAAAAGAAATTACAGAGGAATCAGAGTGAGGTATTAGCACACTGAGTAAAATGTATGGCTGCAACGCCTTTCTCCCCCATCCACAATCAATTGGATTCTTTTAGTTTAATATTTACTTGCTAAGATGAGATGCTAGTCTGCATGGTGATAAACAGTCTGCTACTGGCATCTGAAGGTGACCTGTCAGTTCATATGGACAAATCTCCTGCTTACTGAAATGTACAAAATAAATCATTAAAGCAGGCAGGTGCTCATTCCCAGATTTAAATCACCATAGATTTATGATTTGAATTAATGCTTCATTTGGTCATAGAAATAGATGCTGAGACAAATGATATGCAGTGGTTGGGGCTTCCATACTGTAGCCATCCTAATATTGATTACTGAGATGTCTTTGCAATCTCTTGTTTATATCAAGTACTGTCTTGTGACAGCTTGGCTGATATGAGCTACATTGCAGATAAGAAGGAAAAATGTCCTGGGTTCTTTTTAGTGGCAATTCTACATACAACATGCAGGATAGATAAATTACTGGTTTTTTGTTTAAAAAATGAATTCCGTATGGCAGCAAACAAAAAAAGATTATGCTGTGTGTTGTTTTTTTTTTTTTATGTTTTTTTTTATTTAATTGCGGAATTAAAAGGAAGAGAGTGACAAGGTCAAACTTTAAATTTCATTGCAGAGGTTCCGCTCTTTGTCATATTAACATCTTAGGATGATATTAGGATCAGTTGTATATTTACCGTTTAATACTCCAAAGTTATAGATAGGTAGAGCAGCTCAATTATTTGCTTGCTGCTTAAGTACTTACTGCCCTGCTATCATACTTCATTAACCTGCAGCAGCAAAAGATAGAAGCCTTTGAAAATAAATGTGTTTAAAGTTATTTCTGTGAGCTAGGCTTTGCTATCTATAACTTGGTAGGAAGTGAAGAACAGTCCCTATACTTTTGCTTCCCGAACATTTTATATAATGAAAACACTATGCATACACTTTAGGGAATACTCAAAGGATTTGTAAAGACCTTTGCCACTTGCTAAAATCTGACTCATAAAACTTGTAAACAGCTATCAACAATAGTAAATTACTTGCTTAGTAGGAAATGAGTTCATATCTATTCAAAATACGATCTCAAAACAGATGTCCCAAGAAAATGTCATTGTTTAAACTACATTCATGCAAAAAAAAAATGCCATTATTTCTTTAAGGAAGTGAAGCAATCATGAAGACTTTGGTGTTCTCAGTTTCTAAACACAGTTAGGAAATACAAGGCAACATTTTACACTTGGCTAGCATGTTAATCCATAAACAACCACAAAATGTGTTGAAAATTAAGAGGTTTTCTTGGCATGTTAAGTTTCCTATTCATCCGCATTACCTTGCAATATTTAAAATTATGAGACAAACACAAGGTTTCCTCTGATCTGTTGTTCAAAAGTAACGGTTGCTTGCATAGTATTATTCTTTTTTTTTTCATCCAGAATCAGAGATAAAATGATTTAGGTGAAATTATTTTTCTCCGGTGACCTTGCCCAATAATAGAACAGTACAAAATGCAGTCATTTCCTTTTTCTAAACACACGTGTCTATTTTGAAGGAAAGAATTACTTTTATGGTTTCAGGAAAAAGTCTTGGAGACCTTGAAAAAGCAAATAAAAGGAAACAGAGAATGCAGGCCACTGAGCACAGCTCTGCAGTTGCACATCTGATTCTCTGCCTTGGCAATGTTAATGAACCTCAAATCCTCCCTATAATTAGATGAGGGAATTGCTTATATTTTCAAACAGATGATGCTGCTATAATGAAACGATTGACAGGGAACTTAAGAGTGTCTACAGTAGTCATTTGGTTTCCGGGTTTTGGGTTTTTTTTCCTTTTTTTTTTTTTTTTAAGTGTAAAAAGAAGATTGGCTGTAGATACAGGTCCTGGGAGAGGTAGTAATTTACACAGAATGCTATGACAGGTGTCTTTGTACAGCACGGAAATAAAATGGAAGAGAGAGGAATGATGGGCAGGTACAGCAATTTTTTGGGAGGGGGTGTCCTGTGCTTATTCTGCTTGGGTTCTTTGAAAGGGGCCGAGACTCAAGAGATGGATCCGGATTGAGTGCACAGCTGTAACTGCTGATGAGCTAATTGCTCCTTATCTCTCAGCCCCATTCATCTTCATTTTTTACCAATTACTGAGAATTATCTGTGTTCTCAGTTGGATATGAGAGTTAATCCTTTTTGGTTAAGCTGGCAGTACTGTGAGCAGATTCCAAATCATAGGGTGAAAAAGCCAGAGCAAGCTTGTTCTCAAACTCTCTCCAGTTCAATGACAGTATCACTAGTTCATAAGAATTTTTCTATTGTTTAACAGATTAAACTGATTTTTTTTTTACTTTAGTACTTTTATTAATATGTATTTTTCTTTGAGCATAAACTGAATGTGTATGTTCCTAGGTGAATGGATGTGCTCCCTTTCTAAAAATATTCACTTGCAATAATGAAAATAAGATAGACAGTAACTTCAGACCAGAAAGATTATTTGCAGTATTTATTTGTATTGTATGATACATAACACTTCTTTTAACGACAAGACTGTGCATGTAACTTTGACATCATGGGACATAAGCCAAATGCTTGTCAGTGACATATATCTACTTTCGTAAACTTCTTTGAAATCTGTGGATGAAAAGTGTCGTCTAGGCGCTACCAAAGGCATAATCATACAGCCTTAAGGACAAATGTGCAATGTTGAGCACATCGTATTTCAAGCTAAAGGAATGCTTTCATAAAACTGTGATTGGGAGTGCACGGAATACCAGAAACAGATCATTTGGTTATAGTCAGGTCACTAAACTTTGTTTTGGAATTTTACTTGTCTTCACGATGGCATGGGAAAAAAAAAATCTTGAATTTTATAGCTAAAGTATAATGTTAGTCTATCAACCGAGAATATAATTTCTCCGGATGTGCCTCCCTAGTGTTTAATTGTGATTGTTAAATTTGCTAAACAAGGCAACGAATTGGATGTTATGATCTGAACACCAGTTAGTAAATTAAGGGAATTATTAGCAAAGATTCAGCATTTCGTGTTGGACAGTCAGTTGTGTTATAATGATGAGTCCCTCATCTAGATTAAATCCTCGCTGTGGGATTCACTGGAACAAATGTAGACATTTGCATCCAAGTTAGTCACCTTAGACTCAGAAGGCAGAAATAGGCAATTGTAAGGGTGATCCATCTCATCCTAAAGTAAATGGCAAAAGTAGGTCGGATAAATTGCACCTTAAAAGTGCTTATTTGTGCGACTACTGAAGTTGTAGTTACATAAAGAGAGTTAAATGACTGAATCTCCCTCTCAATGCGTGCAATTAATATTTTCTGGAACAAGATTTGAATGAGTTAACAGGTCTTTTCCAAGGCAGTGATACAGTAATGGCAAAATAGTGCCTGAGACACAGTGAAATGGAAAAGAAAAAAAATAAATGTAGTCTTCAGAAACAGCAAATGAGAAGTTTAGGTGTTCACCCAGAAAACTATTTAGATACAAATATCCTCTCAAGTTTGTTCTGATTGTATAGGTATATCGCTTCTGAAAAGAGTGATTTTACCTATATGTGAGACATACTGAGAGAACAGGCTTCTAAAACTGCAGAGGCAAAAGCTTCCTGCATGACATTTGTGCTCTGGGTCTGCTATGAAGCTGTATCAAGTTCGTGGAAAAATCTAAATGATTAAGTCTATCTTGTCAGCAAGATAAAAAAAAAAAAAAGCTATTTATATTGTTTGATCACATTTACTTTATTTCCTGTTCCATGCAAGATAATCCTAATTGGATAAATAGTTGTATAATTTAATCTTCGATGTGATTTTTTTCAAAATACATGCTTTATTGTTATGGCCATTTTCCTTTTGAGTAGTGCCTTGTATGAAAATAATTAAATTGTTAAGCTTTTATTCAGTTTTGTTTCATTGTTATTTGTTATCGGCAGTAAATATACTTAAACATAATACTGTGGATGTGCTATATTAAGAAATGTAAGCTTAATAAACACCTTATTTTGCTGAGTAGTCATGATAGTCTATAGGATCATCTTTCATAAATATAAATTAGAAGCTACATTTTAAAAAGAAAACACTAAACTTTATGATTATTAGTTCAATTTTAGAAAATAATGTCTATGGTGGAATATGTGACAAATGAACATATCTCTAACATGTGAATTGAATTATCATCATGAAAGTATGTTTTTCCTGTACTATAGACATGTAAATATGGTATATTATGCATAAAATATTTTCCATATAGTGATGTAGAATATTTAAGAAATATGTAATTATTGTTGTCATTCATATGTAGCACAAAGGACCAAAAAAACTTCTTTCATTTTTGTGACAA